>NC_139554.1:112087171-112687171 GCF_965112155.1 Podarcis liolepis | reverse complement strand
CTCGCTAGCTATGCGTTCCTGCCACCTCCCACCCGCTGTCAGGTTGCTATTGGACTGCACCTTGGTTTGTTTGTTTTTTTCTTAAACTTCCGTTTATTGTACAAATTAGTAAAGGTTGCACCTTTTTTTTAAGGAACTATTACAATAATCCCATAGGAATTGCTCACACTAAGAAGGGGGAAGGGAGAGGGGAATCATATTTAAGGAGAAATGCAACATTTGACGGACGTCTCCTTACTATCTCGTTCCAAAGGTGTGCTTACTAAATTCCCAAATGTGCATTACAGAGTCATATACAGGATTACGAACAAAATTACAGTACAGATTGAGTTCGGTTGAACCAGCGTTACATTTCAGACAGCACTTATTGCGGATTGCATTGTACATGCATAATAACTATATTGTTCTAATTACGAAGTCAAATGGTTCGAATGGGTTTGAAACTACTGACTACAATCCACCAGCATATTATATAACAACCCCAACCATAGTGAACCTGATTGGCTTTTCGACTCCTGGACGGAAATATGACAAACCACCGATTCATGTGACTATGTATATATTTAAAAATATATATATCATGCATTTATCATTGCCTGGAAACATTAAGTGTTTTCAAGTTATCTCTGTTCTCTTCAAAATCACGTGAGGAGAAAGGACGGGGACGCCAAAGATTAAAAAGAAACAGTGCAAATTGAATGTGATAGTCAAGCAGCTTTTGATTCGGGGGAAAAAAGGGAAGAACTTGGCATTTCCTTATGAAAACATGAATGTCTGGCGGGTGGGAGGGTGTCTCTATCCGCACATAAGGTTTTGCAAACCTTCCGTTGGATTGATATGTTCCAATAGGAAATAAATATTTTCCTACTTCCATTTTTAAAAAATAAATAAATCCCAAAACCCTGTAGGAATCTGGTTCTTACTGCAAGGAAACGAAATTTTAATGGGAAAGACTTTGCTGGCGCTGTGCATTTGTGTGTGTGAAGAACGTGAAAGGAAAATGAACGGGGCGGGGAGGTGCTAAGGCAACAGAACATCCCCCCTCCCCACACACCTCTTCTAAGCACTTTTCTGCTGGTTTAAATTACTTAAATTATTTCGTATAAATTAGATATAATTCTACTTTGTTTCCAATACGTATAAAAATCGATGAAGCTGCATGGTTTAAAATAGTTTATCAAAAGTTATTAAAAATTCTGTACAAAACCACAACAAAATAATTCGGCATGGGAAAAGGTAGCAAGTAGGAAAAATGCTGGTTGAAAAATAGACATTTTATATATACTTTTTTCGATTTTTTTTAAACTGGCCCACGTCTAGTTTCAAAAACAAAAACAAAAATTAATAAGAATTGCATAGATCCTAATTATTGCTTGTGATTTTTTTTGTCCCGATCAGATCAGTGGGGAGACTGGCTGACTTTCTTCTACACTAAATTGATAGTGCAGATTTACATTCGGGACCGTGCGGGGTGGGGAAGCTTAGCGGAGGGAGGTGGGATTTACAGAAGGGGGACCAGGAAAAATGTAGCCTCCCCATATATTTATATAGATGACTCTGGCGTTTGGAAGTTCCCCCCTTTGCCCCTTCCCGTCTTTTTGCACTTGGAGCCCTAGGGTGGGTGGGTGGGTGGGTGGGTGTCTGTGTTGTGGGGGGTCCCCCTTCCTAAGCAAGGCAGCCCCTCGATGCCCCTTCGCTCCTCTGCCCCGACTCTTCTGGAAGGGCTCAGTCGTGAAAGATGGCATTGAGCTGGGCACTCATGACCCTCTCGTGGTGGGCATGGCTCTCGTAGGGCAGGAGGTTGTCGATGGGGATCTCGCAGCGAGAGGCAGAGCAGGAGAAGAGCGACCCGTGTCCCGGGGTCCCCGCCAGGCCGGCGGCGGCGGGGTAGTGCATGGTGAAGGCATAATTTTTCTCAAACTCTCCGGAAGGTTCGTGTTTGAAAGAGAAGTTCCCGTTGACGCTGAGCGGCGGGCTGAGGGGCCCGTCGAAGGAAGGGCTGGCGCACTCGGCTAGCGCGCTCTCGAAGAAAGGCTCCAGCGCCGCGCCGTAGGAGTGCGGCGCTTTCACGTGGAACAGGTGGGAGCTGTCCATGGTGCCGTAAGGCGGGCTAGGCAGCCCTGGCGACTGGTAGGCGTAAGGGTGCACCGGGAAGGAAGCGCTGGGCGGTTGCATGTGCGGAGGCAGGTCCTGGCTCTGCTCGGGCAGGAAAGTCCTCGGGTTGAGCTGCAGGCAGCCGGCCACTAGGTTGGTGGTAGGCTGGGACAGGCCTTTGCAGAGCGTCTGCACGAAAGAGACCAGGTCGGGGCTCTTGCCCGAGCGCAGGATCTCCGAGAGGGCCCAGATGTAGTTCTTGGCCAGGCGCAGCGTCTCGATCTTGGACAGCTTCTGCGTCTTGGAATAGCAAGGCACCACCTTCCGCAAGTTGTCCAGAGCCGCGTTGAGGCCGTGCATGCGGTTCCGCTCGCGGGCGTTGGCCTTCATGCGCCGCAGCTTGAACCTCTCCAAGCGGGCCTTGGTCATCTTCTTCTTCTTGGGACCGCGCCTCTTGGGCTTCTGATCGTCGTCGTCTTCTTCCTCCTCCTCCTCCTCTTCTTCCTCCTCCTCTTCTTCGAGGTCGTCCTCTTCCTCCTCCTCTTCCTCCTCCTCGCCGTTCCTCAGCGAGTCCACCTCGGCTTCGGCGTGCATAGCTTCCAGGTCGCCCTCTTTCTTCTCCGCCTCGTGCTCCTCGTCCTGGGAGCTGAGGCAGTCGTCCGTCCAGCTGGGGGGACCCTGCGGCTGGGGCTCCCCCATCAGCCCGCTCTCGCTGTACGATTTGGTCATCCTGCAGGATCCTGCGCGCAGAAGAGATCACAAGAGGAAAAAGCATTTAGTAGAGAGGACACTCCCAATAACTTCCTCCAAGCCCTTCCTCCGGGGCTACAATCCTAAATGCATTTGCTACGGAGTAAGCGCCACTGAAACCAGCGAGGTTTACTTCTGAGTAGAAATGCACAGGATTTCCTCCTTGTCAGCATTATTTAGGAAGCTCTATAATAGTTATTCCGTTCACACCGATTACAATTTGAAAATTGGCTTTGGTGAGTTTCACCACTCCCTCCCGCCCCGCCCCCCACGTTTCTATGCGACTTTCTATAAATTGGGTTCTTAAAGAAGTTTCCTAGCAATTTGAAATTTAGGGCGCAATCCTCACCCCGTCTATGGAGACGTCCTATTGAATTCAACCGAGTTTTCTGCGAGGCGAAAGAGAACTGCAGCTTTAGACTCTCTGACTCCTAAGCCTTCCCCAGTAAACAAACTTCGACTTTTCTCCGCGCGTCTCGGCCACAATGAGATCGATCGTCTCAAATAGCATTATATAACTTGTTTATATTAGTGTTGGTGGTGGCTCTCTAAGGAGATTATAGATAGAATGAAATTTGACGGAGAGAATCGAAAAGAAGAAAATGTCTCTAAGGGGTGGGGCGTGGGAGAGAGAACATCACGCAGCAGCAGAGTCAGCGGGACAAATGGCCAGCGATTATTCAGCCCGGGCAGGATTTATCCGTTGAGTTGGGTGCCCCTTTTCATTCTGCCCACATTTCATTCTGCCACTTCATTCTCCCCTACAATAGCCGTGCAGACTTCCCAACTGTTCAGAGTCCAGCCAAAGTCTGCCGCCCAGACAGGGGCTCAGGTGCAGCCACAGCCTCTCTAATAAACCACCCCTCCCCTGCCTTCCCCCACCCCCCTTTCTGCCTGAGGATCCCCAACCTTGCGAGAGGACGCGCTTGCTAATGAAGGGGATGGACCGATCCTGACCGTCTTAGGCAAGCGACTCTACCGAAGCCTCCGGAACTACAAGGCGATCCAAATGCAACAGTTGAGTGAAACCGTTTGCTTCTCCGTCACCAGCGCAGCCCCTCTCCCTCCAGCGGCAATGGGGAGCGAAACCTGACCCATCTGCTGCCCACTTTCCCTCTCCCCATATAGGAACTTCCCTCTCCCTTTTAGCAACCAACCCGCCAGTTCCCAATCCTGACCTGTCAAAGGACAGACGAGTCCTATCAACTGATTTGACGCCCCATTTTTCTTCTCTCTTTCCACCGCCAAAAGAAAGAAAGAAAGAAATCCAGCGGCACCTGTTCTAGACTGCAGCCCACACTCCTTCCAATCTGTAAGGACAAGGTCTACTGGATTCGATTTGGCTCTGATCCCCCCCCCCTAAAAAAAAAAATCAGTGCCACGCGCAACAAGGCATTACTACGGATTCCTCGGATCATTTCTACCGTATTTATGGTGTTGCTGCGCCCGCCTCACAAGGCTTGACGCAGCAGCAGAAACGCAGATGGGGGGAACTGAAGGATATCATCCAACGCGCGCTTTCTAGCGAGTAGGTCGAGAGCGTTGGATCGGCGGGTCTTTACTCCATGGGTTTTGCTAGGATTTATGTTGGGGGAGGGGCAGGCTTTATGCTGTGGGGGGAGGGGAGAGAACCTCAGCTAGCTAAGTATTTTGTATTGGTTTACTTGATTTAGGGGGACAGCTGCCCCTCCTTGCCCCTCCCTTGCCTATGCCCATGCTTTACTCCCGAGTAAGATCGTACTGGACCCAAGCGTGTGGCGAAAAGAGTTCGCCAACAAGAAAGGTCATTAAAAAAATATTTTTTAAAATAAAAATGTAGTGAAAAGAGCCAATCCAATGGTTCATCCTTATTTCGTTCAGATAGAGGAAATAATAGCCTTCTGGGGAAATAAAGCTAGTCGTGAGATGGGTTTGGGTGCTTTTCCCCCCTTTTCTTTTTTAGGCATATCCTTCACCCAAGCCACGGATACTGTATAAAGAGGAGATGGGTGCTAAGGAGGGAATCAAATATTTACCTTTCTCTTTTTCTTCTTCAGCGTGTCCTTTGCAGTGATGGTCTCATAACCCTGTTGCTCCTGGGAAGCTTTCCTTGCAACGGAGGGACGTGCCACTTTTTATTGGATTTATGTGTGTTTTTTTCCTTGAGGCTGCATGCAGGAGACTCCGCTTATATATATAGCCGAGGCTCTTCTGCTTGGGGGGAGGAGGAGGAGGGGGGCGGGCAGCGAAGGCACCCCCTGGGGATGGCCAGGCAGCAAGCCCCACCTCCTTCGCTCCTCCCCCCTCCCGCTACATCCCCCCCACCCAGCGACTGCGTCAGCCTTCCCCCGGCACGCGCCATATGGTCACCCACGTCAAGCTCCGCGCGGGTCACGTGAGCTGCCCATTCGTATGCCGCCCGGCTCTCCCTGCCATCCCTTTGTGGCCCGAAAGAAAGTGGCCATCTGTCGCTAGCCAGAGACTCGGCGGACCTGTTTGTACCCGCGGGAGAGATTAACCCTTGCGCCGGCGCGCGAGGTTTGGGGATATTGAGAGGGAAAGGGTGTGTGTGTGGATTGTCCCCTTATACTTTTGACCGAGGAACTAGGAGTAGCCTCCTTGAAAGAGAAAGAAAGAGCGTTTCGGGCTCTTTATTTTGTCAGATCGCGGAGATCCTTTGCGCGCTGCGTTGTGTAAGCATCCAAGGTCTCCACCAAGCACCGAACTCGCAGAACGATTTCACATACGGGGAAGGCGCCTTAGGGTACAACCAGCGCTCGTTTCCTCCTTGCATTGCGCTCAGTTCCCTGTGCAGGTTCCCTAGTTGCCATCGCTTCTTTCGGTGCGGAGATGGAAACAGAAACGCGTTCTCGGATGCTTTTCCGGCGGGGGTCCGGGAGCAGCTTTGCTCCCCTCCGGAGGGAAAGCACCGAGCGCCAAGCAGCCTACTCCCAGGTCGTGCAGCTCACAGACGTGGGGAACACGCCATACATTGCGAAAGCTGCCCTGGTCTGTTACAGCAGCAACCATCCGCTTCCCGCCCAGCAATGACCCAAGAATCTGATCTGGAGGCAAAAGCTTTCCTGCTAGGCGACAGCCCACTCCCGCAGAGTCTCAAGAGATCTCCAGCCTAGGGGGAAAGCGATTATAGGTAGTTTTTATATATAAACTCTTTATAAAAGTGGTGGTAATGTGTGGGTTCATTCGCGCACCTTTGTTGGCCGAGGGTAGCAGAAGTGGTTAGGAAACGGTCGGATTCGCCAGTCTCCAAATATTCAGTCGTGGTCTGCAGATAATCGCACACAGTGGCGAACGAGTTATAAGATCCTTCCTGCCTTCTACTGAATCATTGGTTCGTCTAACTCAAGATTCCCTGCACGGCTCTCTCAGGTCGGGAGCCTTTCCTGGAGATGCTGAACCTGAGGAATGAACCTGAGGACCTTCTGCTTCCAAAGCAGACGATCAACTACCACTGAGCAACAGCGAAGCAGAGAATAAAGAAGGAACTTTTGTTTACTTTCTCCCTACCCTTCGGCTCCGAGCTTCCTGCAAAGAGGCCAGGGCAGCTGAGCTTCAGCACTAGGTCAGCGTCTTCAGCCCTTCGAACGGGCTGTTTCGGTAGGTTTGCAAATCGCAATTCTGGGAGGTGTGTGGTAGAGGCGCACCTCCTTCCTCGCCTCACCTGGCAATCCAAAATGAATTAAAAATAATAGCAGATCCGCCCCACCACACTCTATATTTTTAGTTTCTATACGCACAAATCACTGGGAAAGTCCACTCTATAAACTGAGCTCTCTTTACCTCTAGCCACAGACCAGAAGGGTTGCCCCACATGCACTCCCGATGGGCTGTTTCGAAAACCCAAACTCTTTAGCTTGAAAGGGGGGGGGGAACAACGAGCGCCAACAGATATTTGTTTTTCGACTTGTGATCAGCAAAGCATCACACAAGGACTGAAAGCAGAGTTCTTGTGCGCCTAGTCTTGCCATTTCACAATGAGAACTTCTCGCTCTTGAGCTTGAGTTAGGGGTCTCTTTAGATCCAGATGGTTTTTCCATCACCAGATTTTTCTAGGCTTGTTTGTTTTTTCTTTTTAAAGAAAAGAAAAGCCTTTTCTAGATGACCCTTCGGTAATGTCATTGATTCGCTCTCCTAAGAAGGTGGGTGGAGGTTCAACCATCTAGGTTCCTCTTGCGTGGCCTGGATCAAACCACCTCCAGAACAATCTAGCTTGCAGGGTTCTTGCTAGAATCAATTAAAGCGCACAATGGTAGATGCCGACCAGGGCTTTTGGAATGACAACCATCTAATACTAAAGGACGGGTCACCGATGCTTCAAGGAGAAGGTCCTCTTCAGCTTTGTGCATAAATCAGTATAAACAAGCCATCCCTTCCTCCCCGCCTTTAGTAAAGCACTCCTTCATTTTCATATCCAGGAAAGGAGTTAGGCGATGCAGAGAAGAGGCTCCCGACGGAGCTGGGGAGGAAGAAGAGGGACAGAACTTACAACAGGGCAATTCAAAGCGGCCCTGTTTCTCAACAGACGGCGTCATGCGATAGGAACGCGCTTCTAGACCCTTTAATGAGCGTTCCTTTTCCAGGAACTTGCTTGGCAAGTGATAAAATGGTGGCGCGTGTGAGAGAGGGGGAGAGCAGGTTGCTTTAAAAAGTCTGCCAGGAGAGACCAGTTGAGAAGGAATGGGAGAGATACTCGGTCGTCGGAAGGGGGTCAGGCGCGACAGGAAGAAAGCCTGGGAAGTGGGAATTTCGTCTTCCGGTTCATGCCTTGTGAATTTAGTTCTTTCCTTCCTTCGTGGTTCTCCTATGCTCTCCATTCAGCCAAACCATCTGCAGCAGTGCTGGATATTACCCTCGTTGGAAGCAATTCGTCGACTTTGAACCCGAGTTCAGACAAGTGATACGCGGGCCTAATGGTATGCTTCCGGGCCCGGATTCAGATCCCTGAGAAATTTTGCCTGGGGGATTTGGGCGTCGCTCTCCTTGGGCCCCAATCTCTTTCTGCAGAAGGATAAGTTGAGGCCGCTTAAGGGCTGAGGCAGCAGTCCTAAGTCCACTTACCTGGGAGTAAGCTCCATTGAATCCAATAGGGTTACCACTGAGTAGACGTGGTTAGGAATGCATTGTTAATGGGGGGGGGGTTTGTTGAGGGTGGGATTCCACAAGAACTGCAGGGCAGTTCAAGCTATTAAAATGTGCCTTTGTCTGCCATCCCCTCAGTGGGACTTCCTTTTGAGTAGGCACATATAGGATCCCACTGCTAAAGTCCTGACTGTGAACTGGGTCTCACGCCTGCAGTTAGTTTCTTGTTTGTTTCTGTTGCGCCACAACCCTCATCCGTCTACTAGAGGGCTTCTTAACTTTGCTCTCCAACCCCTGAGTTCTCTTCATCTGCCCCCGTTTTTTTGAGGGTGTGTGTGGACAGTCTGAGCTCATACACGTTTACTCAGAAGTCATTCCCACTGAGTTCAATGGGGTTTACTTTTGAGTAGCCATAGCTGATCCCAGGGAAGAAACAAGGGTATTATTATCATTCCTATTTTGTTTTACTGACTTCCAAGCAACTACCAAAGAGGAATAAGAACTGGGGCTGCGAATATGCTACTTATTTATATGCCGCTGAATGCCAAAACAAAACTTCAAACCAGTTTAGAAAGTTTTTTTAAAAAACAACAACAACAACCCAGTGATGCCACGTTAAAATAGATTTTTTAAAATCCGTAATGGTAAAAATACACAGTAAAACAAAGCGATTATTTTTTAACAATACAGCAGAAACAAAACCAGGAGACTCGGGTCTAGAGATAAAGAAATACCTCTGCGTGTGCGTGTCATCCTTATCTATCTATCTATCTATCTATCTATCTATCTATCTATCTATCATCTATCTATCATCATCATCATCTCAAAGCTTCCTTTATTTTTCTTTCCAGCTTCTTCCTTTCCTTGTTTATTTTTCTGTTCCTCATCGGCACCTCAGAGTCCGTCCCCCCCCCATCTCTCTCTCTCTCTCTCTCTCTCTCTCTCTCTCTCTCTCTCTCTCTCTCTCTCACACACACACACACACACACACACACCTCACCGCTCCCCCTCTCCGACCCCCCCCCCGTTTGAGGGCTCCTCCTGTCTGCCAAGCGGCACGCGAGCCGCACGCGTTGTCAACAAAAGCCTCTTTCACGGCTCGCTGCCCCTTTGCAGCGTCCCAAATCTGCTCGCCCCTCTGCCGCCTGCTTGCAGCTCATCTGCCGACTTTGGTTCCCGGCCCCATCCATATAGCAGCAGCGGCGGCAAGAGGGTGGGGGAGGGAGGGGGCGGAGAGGAAAACAAAACACGAAGGCCAGCGTTTAGGACGCCTACCGCTGAGGGTGCGGGTAGGGGCAGCAGGCAGGTCGAAAGAAGCGCGGGAGGAGGAGGACTAGCTTCTTTGCTTTTCTGTTCTCTGCTGCTAAGTCAATGTGATTTTCCCAAACAGATGACATTTTGAACCTCGCGCGCACGTGCGTGTTATTACACACCTTGGTGCGATTGTTGCACGGAGCAGGGGAGCACTGGCACCTCAAGCAGCAAATTTATGAAGCCCATTTCTGTCGGAAGTCAACACGTCTTCCCCTCTCGCTTGAAACTCCGCACCGAAGAAGCCCATGAAACATAAGCATGTTGTTTATTTTTACCGACCAGTTCTGCTTGGGGTGAGGGTCTGGAGTCGAGGCAGGTTGGCGACACTTTCTATAGAGATATAAAAATAAGGGGAAGGGGCGGACATCGAAGCAACCGACGACATACCCTGCGGAGAACTGCTAGTTTCTTACAGATCTGGCGAAGGCGGTGGAAGCGCTATTAAAATGCCTTATAGTTATCCAAAGTGCGAACTCCATCCCAAGGAAATCTCTGGGGTTTGCGGCATTATCTTAATTAAGATAATTGATTCATATTGCACCTGCGAGAATGGAGAGTGGAGGAGGGAGGGAGAGAAAATGATTCTCTGCCCGCTCTCCCTCCCATCCTAGCTTAAAGCTATTGGAAAGAGGAAGCCTTGCTTAATATTGAGTGATTTATGACCGCAACAGACAGCAGTAGCTACGGCTGCGTCTTGTTTATTTGAATATTCCAACCCTTGCACAGAGTACATAGGGCCCAATGAAGATGGAAGCTGCTCATCTTTCTTTCTTTCTTTCTCTAAAGTTTAAATCATATATGTCAATATATCTATAAGAAAGGCCGGCAGATTTTTGCCAAGCTCATTAAACAGGGACCCAGCTTTGGGCTTCGTATGCCAAAGAAGTAGATGGAGGCGTGCCCGTGTTTGCCGTGAGTTTTCAGGCAGTGGTGGGGTTGTGTGTGCGGGGAGGGGGACGTCTCACACCTGTTTGCGATAGAAACAGATTGAGGACAGTCGGGGCCAGGTAACAGACGAGAGGGCCTTGACGACGGACAAAGATGGTCTATCGATCTGGCTGAGTTTAACGAGCGCAAACGAAGCTGGGGAGATATGGTGGGGGATTGGGAAACATCTCCCCAGGCTAAGCTCACTGGGTGGACCACCGTTTTGGACAAGCGGCCAATTAGCAATTTAAAGGACGCGAGAGAGGGGAAATCAGCACCCTGGACAGCTCACAGCCGCAGATCACCCTGCGGCTATAAGGCTTTACCCGGCGCCGTTTTGCTTGCTCTTGGCAAGTCCCTAATGACCTGTAAGGTCCATGCTGAACCGCTAAAAGGGTTTTTTCTTTCCTTTCCTTTTTTTTAATTGCCAAGCAGAGGTCAATATCCGCCCCGGCTGCTGCCCATTTCTTTCAGAAGCTAACCGCTGCTAAAAACGGAAGCATCAAAGTGAAGGAACAGTCTACACACCAGTGTTTTCCTTCTCTCGAATTTTGTTTAGGACGAAAATGCACCAATGTTGTTCTTAGAAGCCCCACAACCATCAGCTACCGAAGGAGGAACAGATCCGTTAGGTAAACCCCGCATACAAAGATCTTATGCAAAAAAAAACCCCGGCAAATACACAGTGACATCGTAGCAAATAAGAAAGAACACATTTCCACCCCCACCCCCAATAGAGACCTTAATTTTCTTCTGAATCTTGTATTCAGGTTTCAGCTGTGCAGTTTCAAAATCATTGAATTAGGATGGGTTTTTTTGTTGCTATTGTTATTGTTGCTGGTAAGTTTGATCTGCATATAGATGCATATAAAAACAGGTATACAACAAGTGTGTGTGTGTTATAAAAATGGGACGTGTGCTATAAATATTGCATGCTTATGCATTAAAAACTATTTGCTCTCCTTTGCATTGTCTCCGTTATTAAAAACTGATGAAAATCCTAATCCTAAACACAGACAGTAGTCCTAGAAAGAAGCTCGCTCATTCAGATAAAAACTACTTGGAAGTGAGTGAGCTGAAATGGAAATGGGCTTCACCTGTATTTAAGACTGCAGTTTCAGAAAACCTTTGTGCTTGTTTGTGTGTGTAGGAAATCACCCCCATAGCATCCTCATTTTAATGGCCCATTCCCTTTCCTACCCTTGCTTGCTAAATGATGTTGTTTAATTTTATAAATGACAACTTCTATTTAGTTAATGGGAATTACATCCGGACTCAATTTTTAATTATGTGCTTGCTAAGTGAGCCTTTTTGGTCACTGACATACAATTATGAAATCACAATAGATTTTTAAAATAATTTGACTTGATTAAAAAAAAAGGAGAGGAAATAAAACAATCTAAAAATGGGTGCAACAGCTATCTATGTTTAGAGGGTTGTAATAAGGCCTTGTCTGACCACCCCCAACTCAATCTCGCCAACAGCCTTTTTCATTGATGTCAACCTTCTCTATTATTAGGAACTGGGACTCTTCTCAGACAGGATTTGTAGCTGGACAATCTCATTATTTTTGATCCGGGCATTTAACGAAGAGTCTCACCTTCTTTAAATAAAGTGTGGTGTATAGTGCTTTCTTTTTTCTTTTTTAAAAAATGCCCTCTTTAAAACTCATTTCCATTTGAATTAAATATTGATAATCTGACCTTTATGTTCCTTTAACTAATCAAAAGAAAGAAATTTCAAATGTGGATGGGCCCCAGCCTTGCCCTGGTGGGCCTTTCCGCTTGAATAAGTGCTCAGATTAAACAAACCCAACTTCCTTTTTTTTCCACGGCACCCTCTCTTTGCACTAATTGCTTATGCAAAAATGCAGATCCATATTAATTAGTAACTCTACTGATTAGTTCAGTGGTATTTCCACATAATAAATCATGCTGCAGACATGGGGGTTTTGGCACCTCACCAAGAGTGGCTCAGGATGCAATAAGATTTCCATGTTAAATAATAAAAATCATAGGCTAAGGCTACCTTTTTTTGCAGGTAATGCTGCGTACCACCTGCTCCCTGCACCTGCCATGGGAAATTGCTTTCTCTCCTGGCAGGCCTCCTTTCCTGCCCTTCAAGCGCACAGCATTCTCAGTGTGAATCACGGCGCAGAGAAGCAAAGGGTCAGATTGCAAGCTGATGTCATTTTGCTCTTTTAAAAGTTAGAGAGCTCAGGCCTTTGAGACAGAGACTTGGATGAGGCTACCCAAGGGAAAAACGACAACAATGGACCTGTACTGAATGCATGGTGAGGACACTATATTACATATATATGGAGATGATGTGCCCAGGTGGAAAAGCATGTCTTTCACAACAGCTTAAGACATTCACTATCGAGACTGAGGCTGCTGCTTTGCTCTTCCAATAATTTCTGAATGCATATCTTGAAGAATGTGTGAATGTGAATAGACATCCTGTGATGCACTACTGTCTCAGCTATATACATGCAATATATGGTATTCATTTTGCAATGAAGGCTGCTTCCATATTGGTTTATGCCGATAGAAAAAACCATGCACTCTGTACACCAGATAAGACTGATTGCATGAAATGGGGTGAATGTATGAACACACAGAGCCAATGTCTCAAGAGGTACTTTTCAAAATATGCTTCCATCTATATGTATCAGTTGGTTTCTGTGCTATGAGTTGATGCATTTAAAACACACATTTACTCTCAATATTAATTGCAGTATATTATACAATGGATAATCCTGATATATACCCACATTTTATTTACATTTGAAATTCCATCTAAGATCTCCATTTCCTGAAAGCTGCAGTTCATTTTAAGTCAGGAATGGACTGGATGAGAGCCACCTTCCTTCTTCTGCACATTTAAGCATACAACAATAATTTAAACTACATCCTTGCAGTCATGAAGGCTAAACATTAAATTTGTTAGAGGGAGTTGAAAATAATAGGTACCATACTCAAATCACTAGAAAACTTTAACTTTGTTAAAGTTGATAGGGCTGTTCCAGGCTTATATTTCCCTATACAAGAGAAATCCTGTTTGGTTTGCAAAATGCTGATATGGAACAGGAAACATTCAGTACCTAGCCACTTCTGGTAAAAGGTAAAGGACCCCTGACAGTTAAGTCCAGTCACGAACAACTCTGGGGTTGCAGCGCTCATCTCGCTTTACTGGCCGAGGAAGCCGACTTTTGTCCGCAGACAGTTTTTCCAGGTCATGTGGCTAGCATGACTGAGCCGCTTCTGGTGAAACCAGAGCAGTGCACGGAAATGCCGTTTACCTTCCTGCTGGAGTGGTATCTATTTTTCTACTTGCACTTTGACTTGCTTTCAAACTGCTAGGTTGGCAGGAGCAGGGACCGAGCAATGGGAGCTCATCCCGTCGTGGGGATTCAAACCACCAACCTTCTGATCAGCAAGCCCTAGGCTCAGTGGTTTAGACCACAGCACCACCCGCGTCCCTGGTAATGGTTTCAATTCTGAGACCAGAGTCAGTAACACTTCTGAATACCAGTTGGTGGAAACCACAGGACGGGAGAGTGCTCTTGTGCTCAGGTCTTGCTTGTGGGCTTCCCACAGGAATCTGATTGGCTGCTGTGAGAACAGGATGTTGGACCAGATGGGTCATTGGTCTCATCCAACAGGCTCTTATTGTATTCTTACGCTCACATGTGGCAGAAGCAAAGGAAGGGCCAAGGTGGGCAGTAAACAGGTTTATTTATTGTCTCACTTTCATACAAAAGGAAGGTTGAGTCCTGCCATCAGGCACACAAATTGAAAAGATAAGACACGTATGGAAAGAGTGGAAAGACAGAGGAGGCAACTCAAGGCTATAGCACAGTGGTGAGCTATAAGGATTTATATCCAGTTCGCGACAAGCTGCTCTTCCCTTGCTGGTGTTCTTGCTTGACTAGCAGATAGTGGTTCTTTTCTTATTGGTGGATGGGTAACAGGAACAAGGTGTTCTTTCCAGCTGGGAGAGGGTAAATGTTCTCCCTGCAGCTGCTCCTTCCTTGACTGGTATATGGCCTGCAGATTCAGCATGCAAGACTGACTTTTGGTGACCGTGTGAGGACACAGACAAAGGAGATCAGTACGCCTTTGTGGGATTTGATGGACAGGAAGGAAGAGTGAGAGCATGTTCAAATAAATTTATGATTGAGTCTGATATTCAGATCAGATCCAGGTGCTCTTGGGGAAAATTGACTTTCTAGATCCATTTCAGTTGGGATTTAGGCCCGGTCTTGACACAGAAACTGCTTTGGTCACTCTGTATGAAGACCTCTGTCAGAAGATGCAGGGAAATGTGTCCCTGTTCATTCTCCTTCACCTGTCAGTGGCTTTCAATACTATTGGCCATGGTAGCCTTCTGGAGAGAATGTCTGAGTTGGCAGTTGGCAGTACAGCTTCGGAGTGGTTCTGGATGGCCATTTCCAGAGGGTGATGCTTGGGGAGTGCTTTCCGGCACCATGGAGCCTTCAATGTAAGGTTCCTCAGGGTTCAGTTTTATCATCTACATGAAACCGCTGGGTGAGGTCATCTGGAGTTTTGGAGTACATTGTCAGCAATATGCTGATGACACACAGCTCTGCTTCTCCTTTACATCTGCAGGGGTGGCAGAGGATGTGCTGGACCATTGTCTTGCCTCAGTAATGGACTAGATGAGAGCCAGTTAACTGAAGCTCATCCCAGATAAGACTGGGGCATTGTTTGATTGGGTTGGATAGCTGGGAGGTTGTCTGCTCTTGGTGGGGTTACATCCCCCTAAAGGAGAGAGTATGCAGCTTAGGGGGAACGTGTGGATCCTTTTCTGTCACTTGAGACTCAGGTAACTTCAATGGCATAGTGTGCCTTCCACCAGCTTCAGCTGGTGGCCCAGCTGTGCCCCTACCTGGGCAGGCTAGAAAAATGCAACCTGTGCCGTTAATAAAGATAGTGCAACTCGTACAGCACGTTGGCGACAATTATTCACGCAGTTGTTCAAAAATAATTTTACACCATTTATCAAATATGTGCGGAAGAGACAGTAACTTACAAAGTGCCATGAAAACTTACAAACTACCTAAAATAAAGTGAACTTGCAATATCAGATTTTACTAGGTTCTTACAAATTCTTGGCTCAGTTTTTTCTTGTTTTTAAATAAGTTCAAGAAGATTCAAGAACAGGGTAAGTTCAACATTGTTCCCGGTAGTTGTGAGTAAAATCTGATATTGCAAGTTCACTTTATTTTAGGTAGTAACCAACCTGTATTCTGAAATGGTACAAAAACTTTTTTTAAAAAAAATATTTATTTGGTTTTTCAGATGAAATTAAATTTCAGGTTAAAATTTTACAATCATATATCAAACATAAACCATAAAAAGGGTTCCAAGGAATCTCCTGGACTTCCACCCTCCCCTTTGTTGGTCCTATCATTCATCATTTCCTCCTGCATCTTTTATGATGATCCAAATCTTTTACATCTCCATTATATCCAAAATTCACCATTAAACTACAAGTGATATTCCAATCCTACTAACAATTTTAATGTGGGGAAATGATTGCTTGTACATGAGAGCATGAGCAAAGTTCTTATTGTTACAGGGTGATTTCATAGCTAGAAGCATCCTTGGAGCATGAACAGCGCGTGAACAGCTCATGCTGTCCTATATGATTGGCTAACGTGGCATGGCCTGATGCTCACATAGTCTAGTGCGAAGGTCCTTATCTGCTGGCTAGAACAAATTGCTTGGCTTGTATTTTGTATCTTTCTGATTTCACACAATAAAAGCTGTGCTGCATTAGCCCTAGGAGCAGCTATATTGCGGAACCTATCATGGTGTGAGACTGATTTTTCTTTGGATGCCGAGCTGTAACTCGACATTTTAACTGTTTACAATGGTCTTTAAGAAAAGGTATAAATTTTCCCCATTCCTTATTAAAAGTTTTGTCTTCCTGAATTCTGATTCTTCTGGTCATTTTAGCCATTTTGGTATAGTTCATCAACTTCACCTGCCTTTCTTCTCTGGTAGGGACTTTATATTCTTTCCACCTCTAGGCCGATAACATCCGCGTAGCTGTGGTCGCATACATAAAAAGTCTTTTCTGCTCCCTTGGTACAATTAACAATTGTATCATGTGTATTTTCTGAATGTGTCAGCTGGTCTTAAAGAAATGCTGAAATGTAATGGTTCAAAATGGACAATGGGCCCATATTTAATGGGAGTTACATGAAGTGCCATCAGTTTCCAGTATCACTGGTGCCATATGCAAAGAATGAATCACTGACACAAGTAAAGACACTGTACCTTTATTCTTTAGGCAAGGATATTCACAGGATGGAGTGGGGGAGCAAACACAGGTGTTTGCAGATAATCTAAAGCTTTGGTGAGATTAAATTGTTGCCTCAATATGAGTTATTACATATACTCCAAATTGAAATCTTCTTAAGGTTAGCTTTAGAGAAACTGATTTTGCTCACTTGCCTTAGAAAATCATTGTTGAGAAATGCACTATGCATAGAATTGCCATTTCCAGCAGGACTGTTTCTAGTCAGATATCTTTTAAGGAAGGAATCAGCAGTGTGATACTCTCAGGAAGCCATTGGATCAAATCTGGTGGATAGTGGAGTGTGATGCTGCCACTCAGCTGACCTCTGGCTGATCAAATTGCTGTTGTTTAGTGGGAGGTAGAGGGATGGTGGTGAAGCAGTGGTGAGGCTAGCATAGTACAAATGCACCAGCAGAACCAATCCAGTGTTTCTGCTGATGAGTTTGCACCACACCAAATTCCCCAGTACTTTGCTCTTCCTCCTCTACCTCCTTGTGAGCAGCAAAAATGTCTTCTTCTTCTTTGGCAATCACTTGTGGCTGAGTAAGAATGTCTCCCATGAACAGTCTTAACAGTGACAAGTGATATGTTACAATGGCTATGAAGGCGAATGAAGGCTGCAGCAGATAAGAAACTACTGACTGCCATGATACTCATGCCATTGGAATAGAGCCTTACTGTGAAGACTATGTGTTGATCAGCATGCACTGATAGCCACACATAAAACAAATTCACACACAGGCATCTTCCAAAAACCCATCAAGTAGAAATGTGACCACCTGCAGATCAAATGAGTGGTAGCGCACTCCCTCATAGGCTACTGTGTCTGGCAATTGGCCATACTGTCTGGGACTGATGGGAATTGGAGTCCGACAAAATATGGAAGGTAACAAATTGGATCCTCCTGTTCCAGGTGGTTTTATTGTTGTTGCTTGCATGGGACACAGGTGGAGCTGTGGTCTAAACCACTGAGATTCTTGGACTTGTCGATCAGAAGGTCAGCAGTTCAAATCCCCATGACGGGGTGAGCTCCCATTGCTCTGTCCCAGCTCCTGCCAACCTTGCAGTTTGAAAGCATGCCAGTGCAAGTAGATAAATAGGTACCGCTGTGGCGGGAAGGTAAACAGCGCTCTGGTTTCCGTCACGGTGTCCCATTGTGCCAGAAGTGGTTTAGTCATGCTGGCCACATGACCCAGAAAAGCTCTCTGAGGACAAACACCGGCTCCCTCGGCCTGAAAGCGAGATGAGCGCTGCAACCCCATAGTCGCCTTTGACCAAACTTAACCGTCCAGGGGTCCTTTACCTTTTTTATTATTGTTGTTGCTGCTGTTTTCTTTAATGTAAAATTCTAAATAGACATGCACATGCACAAATGTTGTTTTTGCTATGTTATCTGAGTTTTATGCTTGAAAAGAATCCATACAAAATTGGGAGTTCTGTCAGTTATTATTGTGAACCATGACAAGAGATTCAGGTAGGGACTGTTTGCTGTAAGTGGGTGTTCAGAACCATAAGAGGTTCAATAAATGATTCAGCAGAATGCAACATGGTTGTTTAATTGATTGACTGATTGATTCAACATCTCCCTATCCCACCAATCCACCAACTCAAGAGAGACCACAATCTCATTTAACTTTGGTGCATCATTGTTGGCAGCCCAGTAGAAATTTTGCTCTTGGGTGTTGTGGAAATGTACTTAGCATACAAATACACAAGGCAATGTTGTCAAAACCCACCCCAAAAAGAACGGCATGGTCTTTTTGAGAGGAACCTCATTGCATTATGCAGGTCATCCTTCTACGCACATCACACACACACACACACACACACACGCACAAAGACAGACATTTCCTTAGTAGGACAGGAAATAGCACATTTCCCTAACAGTAGTACTTGTGCTTGCAGTTCGTATCTGCTCCCTGCAATAAAACAGAACTGCATTTTATAGGCTGTGTACATGAAGATTCATAATTACAAACACCAGAAAAATAATCCAGCATTTACTAAGCCATTCAATTAGATTAGCATCCAGATTTACATTTTCATTACACTGCAAAGTTTATAAGTTTGATTCTCAGCCAGTACTTACTGTAAATCTTCTATGAGCTCCATTAGTTCGTGTCAGTGTTTTCCATGAACAATTAAAAAAAAAAAAGGCCGTAAGATAGCTAAGTGAGTAGCTCCACCTACAGGGTAGCTTTAAAAAAAAACCCATTGAATTTATTAGCTCCTGTGTCTGTACTGATTTTCAGTGATGCTTAATAAAACATTCTACCTGTTCTGTAGAGATTTGCTGCCCTGTTGTTTCTGGAGGATGAGAGTTACAGCAATTTTTTTAAAGGTAATATTTTTTCCGGAGCAAAATAAACCTTATTGGGTTGGTGACATGGTGACAGGTGAGCTGTGACTCTTCTTTGGAGCTGGGAAGAGCCTCAAAGCAGGCCCCTGCATCACTTTGTAGAGGCTAGACAATTTGGGGTTGTATCCTGATCTCACCATACCATTCAGCCTCAGATGAAGAATGATGTCCTCTGCTCTAAATACATTCTACACCAGTGTGGTGTAGTGGTTAAGAGCGGTAGTCTCGTAATCTGGGGAACCGGGTTCGCGTCTCCGCTCCTCCACATGCAGCTGCTGGGTGACCTTGGGCCAGTCACATTTCTTTGAAGTCTCTCAGCTCCACTCACCTCACAGAGTGTTTGTTGTGGGGGAGGAAGGGAAAGGAGAATGTTAGCCGCTTTGAGACTCCTTAAAGGGAGTGAAAGGCGGGATATCAAATCCAAACTCTTCTTCTTCTTCTTCTTTATTTCAGTCCAAAGACCCACAAGAACTTTTCCAAAAGCAAAATAAAACAGAAATACAGGGAAAGTGTCCCAAGGCTATGTTTTATCCAGAGCATGTAGGTTTCTGCTTCTTAATACTTCTGAGAGGAACTTAGCCACGGCTGGGGTAGTATCATTTGACATATCTCCAAGGAGGTACTTATGGTGGAAGGTTTCAGATTTTCCAGTTAAGTTTACCAATAGGGGTTTAATTAATTGATCCCTGGCTTGTTTGAACTGCTCGCAGTGTAGTAGGATATGCTTCATAGAGCCGACACCCTGAAAGCATAAGCAGAGCCTATTCTGATAGGGTATCCCAGATAGTCTTCCTTTTAGTACTTCTGATCAGGCACCCCCAACTTGAGGCCCTCCAGATGTTTTGGCCTACAACTCCCACGATCCGTAGCTAACAGGACCAGTGGTCAGGGATGATGGGAATTGTAGTCCAAAACATCTGGAGGGCTTAAGGTTGGGGATGCCTGCTTCTGATGGAAATACATTTAGTCTAGCTTTGGTGAATAACTGGTGATCATTAGGTACAGACAGATTCATGAAATATGATGGTAACTGAAAATCATGGCCATAGCGGCTTCCAGATGCAAACGGTCCACAGGTTACATAGGATCTAGAAGGAAGATCACTGTATGAAATACCCCATAACCTCTGCCTGGGCAATATCATAGCCCAGATGTTGTAAGATGGATGGTGAAAGACCAATCGAGGAGGCTTTTCAGGCCATAGTTTTCAAACATGCTGCTCTAAATGAAGGGCAAACAAGAAACATAAAGTGATGCCAATAGAAGGAGGGTGCTCTGAAGCCCCCTTGGTTTTCTTGCCCCAAGGAGATTCTGCCCTTCCATGTGTGTGTGTGTGTGTGTGTGTGTGTGTGTGTGTGTGAAGGAGCTGTCAATGAGCCAGGTCAACCACATGGCAGGCACACAAACAGCAGAGTCCTCTGGTTTGAATCAATCCAGCTGAGACATTGCTGAAACTGACCACCCTTTCCCCTCTAGCTTCTCACTCTGGTTCCCTCCCAAGCAGACAAAGGCTGTGTCAAGGGGGTGGGCTTCTCCTCTGGGCCTGTCTGGCCCGTTGCTCAGCAATGTGCAGCACTCTCCTTGAGTGGGGTGCCAGAAGGGGAAGAGATTCAGCAGGACTGGGACTGTCTGTGCTCACACTGTGACTCAAACTCTGTCCTGGAAGACCCTCCTTCTCCTGACCTCTCTTGATTGCTCAAACCCCCTACTTCAAGCACCTCCCAGCTTGGCCCTTCTGTAGATTATTCTTCAGTGTCCCACCATTAGGATCCAGGAGCTTAGCCGCCATCTTTGGAGCCCTCCCTGGGGGCCTGTTGGGCAGACAGCTCCCACCACTATTCCTCAGCCAGCCAGTCCCTGAGAATGTGGTGGTGGTGGGGATTCAATGGTATTTCCAGGGTTTGGTTTTAGAGTTGGTCTTCTGCCCTTCAGATGTTGTTGAATGTAGGCTTGCCATATTTCAAAAAGTGAAAATCTAAAAAACAAACAAAATGAATTGGACTCCCTGGCAGGTTTTGAATAAACATACACAAATTTATTGAGGGATAACATAGAAGATAGATAATATAAGGATGTATACAGTTTTATAATATGCAGAAATTAACATTGGATGAGAAATCAGAGAGAGGAGCTGAGGGAAGTTGTAGGGGGGAGGGAGGGAGGGAGGGTTTGTTGGGGAGGTAGGAGGGAAAAATAATGGGGGGGGGACAAGGAAGATGATTTGTTTTGATAATTTCCTATGTTGAAATTGTTATTTTTTTTTTCAAAAAAAATAACAAAATAACAATAAAGTGAAAATCTGGACACAAAAGTATTGGTCAAAGTTGTTCAGGCTTTTTTTTTGCAAAATATCTAGAAGAAAAAAAGGTATTTTGGGGGGAAATTACCCAAAACCAGGTTTTCGACTGATTACTGAAAATTCTGCCCGGATGCCATTTTTTACAGACGAATCCTGGCTATGTATGGGAAATTCTGGACGTATGGTAGCCCCAGCTGAATGCCACCTCCCATCAGTCCCAGGAAAGATGGCAGATGGACTCCAACACTGGGGTTGGTGGGAGGTGGAGTCCATCAACATTTGGGAGGGCCACAGGTTCCCCATCCCTGAAACAGACAAACCAGTCCAACTCCCGCAACCACAACAAGATCCTCTATATCTAAAGGATTTTTCTATTGGATTCGGGGTGGGGTGGGGAAAGAACTACAGATTACCATAGATGGTTTGCTGGAAAGCCAGTGTGGTGCAGTGGTTAGAGTTCAAAGCCCCACTTGGCAGGGAAGCTCACTAAGTGGCCGTGGGCAAGTCTCTGCCTCTCAGCCTAAGCTACCTCACAGGGTTGCTGTGCAAGATTAAATGAGGAGCAGGGAGAACCATGTATGCCACATGGAGCTCCTTGGAGGAAAAGGTGGGGCATAAATGCTGTAAGTAAGTAAGTAAAAGTAAAGGTAAAGGGACCCCTGACCATTAGGTCCAGTTGTGACCGACTCGGGGGTTGCGGCGTTCATCTTGCTCTACTGGCCGAGGGAGCCGGCGTACAGCTTCTTGGTCAAGTGGCCAACATGACTAAGCCGCTTCTGGCGAACCAGAGCAGCGCACGGAAACGCCATTTACCTTCCCGCCGGAATGGTACCTATTTATCTACTTGCAGTTTGACATGCTTTCGAACTGCTAGGTTGGCAGGAGCAGGGACCAAGCAATGGGAGCTCACCCCATTGCAGGGATTCAAACCACTGACCTTCTGATCGGCAAGTCCTAGGCTCTGTGGTTTAACCCACAGTGCCACCCATGTCCCAGTAAGTAAGTAAGTAGTGTGCAAGTAAAGCTGGGCTATACCCACCAGCAACCTAGCTGTCTCCTTCCATTATGTGGGGATAGGTGATCATGCTATCACTGCTGCTGGATTGATGCTCTCACAAACATAGCTGTAAGAGAAATGTGCTCTTTTGAAAGTCCCATCCTATCTGTCAATCACCCAGCTTTCTTCCCTTTGCCTGAAAAAATAATAATGAAAAGATTGAAGGGCTAGCTCATGACAGATGCTGACAAGGGATCGGCATGTAGCTGACTCCCTGGGAACTGCCACGGAGTTTGACTGCCATACCTTTCTTCCTGTGATCCATAGCCCTGAGGGGGAGAGTGAAATGTTGCCCCGTCTCCAAGCAAGATGCATTTCTCAGAGCAGATGTTCGCTGCACATGCCAGCATCTGGACCGAGAAGTGAACTTCTGTCAGAGCAAAAGATACAAAGGAAGGTCTTCACGTAGAAAAAAGAGGGGAGCTTTGTGAAAATCCTGCACATTGCAGCAAAGAGGCCCGGCCACAAATGTGCTTTCAGATCATTTCACCTCAAACAGACGGTGCACGGGTGAATAAATGGGAATGAAATGCTTCTCAGGGGTCAATTTCAGGTAGGCAGGTGTTCTTCATAATCTTATTTCTTCAGATGTTGTTCTCAAGGTGCCACCATCAACATCACTGTGTAGAGCAGCAAGGCCCATAAGATCAAACTGGCTTAGCATAAATGATGATGACAAGGACGAAGGCCTGGATTTATCTGTGAAAAAAACAAACAAACCCTGAGTTGAATTTATGGCCTTGAGCAGAGCATGGAAATGGAAGGTTGTGTCTCCTTCCCACTTCCTGACCCAGACTGGGGCAATGGGGGGATGATTTCTGCAAGGTGCTCCTTTGCAAGTGGCTTCTCTGTGAGGAAGCTGCTTGAAAATGATTGGTTACTCCATGCAACAGCTGCTTGGAAACTGCTTGGGAAGCAGCACCCTGCAGGACCGATGCGTCCACTCCACAACTGATGCACAGAGGCAGCAGGCTTGCCGGGTGCTCCTTTGCTAGATGGTTCCTTGCATTGATCCTGTGCGGAATTGCTTCAGGGACAGGATGTCAGTCAAGAAGGAGAGTCAAGCAGCCCTAGGGCTCTTGCCTTCTCCAAGAAGCAGCAGCTGGTGGCCTGGTATGACCTGCGGTTTTCCTGTGTGATGCCCTCTTTCCTGCCTGGTACCCTGCCCTCTAACAGTCCCGAATTACTCTGGGTTATCCAGCCCAACACACAGCAATCTGTGGCTGTCTCAACACAATTCATTCAATATCTGAATCTGTCTGAATAGGCCAATTTGACGTGAGCTTTCAGTAAATCTGGTGTACAGCCCTACCCTATACCAACAAAGTATTGATTTTCTTTTACTGTAGCCATTTCTGGTCTGAGCCTATTTTTTCCTCTTCTTCTTTTGCAACGTCATCATCATCATCATCATCATCCTCACCACCACCATCATCATCATTTAAATTTGGATACCACCCTATACTCGCAGGTCTCAGGGCATTTACAACATAAAATCACAATAGAAAAACACAAAATATGTAATAAAAACAAAAACAATCTAAAAGGACCCCCCCCTCCCCAGCACATTTTAAAAGGGCACTGAATGTCAATCAGTCAAAGACCTTGTTAAAGAGGAACGTTTTTTGCCTGGCACCCAAAGGTGTATAATGAAGGCGCCAGCCAAACTTCCCTGGGGAGAGGTTTCCACAAACAAGAAGCCACACATATGCATCTCATATGCATGTGATGTTTTAAATGTGGTCACTTGGTGGTGCTGTAGCTAATATGTTTCTGTTTGACCAAAGCAGTTCCACCCTCCCACCCCTGCTTATATTATTTCCCCCACTTGCCTTCTTTATTTATTGTATGCCACTTGGTCCAAAAAGTTCAGTTCAATGTTTCTTTGTTCCGTGTTGAAACCAGAGGAAGATGAATTGGTTTTGGAAGTTCTTGGCATCAACGTTGTCACTCTTCAATGAGCATTATTCAAAAGGAGGATAATTGCGGCATGTTGTCAATGTGTCAGGTTGTTTTGACAGATTCTCTTGTCAAGAGCTGATTGGGAACCTCTTCTTAGGCACAAAGATGACTGTGTCTAGATCTGACGAAACGAAGGGTTTATTACAATGGGCAAGTCTGAAAAATTGGCCGCATGTTAAAGAGTATCCAGATCTGTTAAAGTCCATGGAAACAAGGCAAAGGCCAGTTCATTCAAATCCAAAGTGATCTCATTTAATAAGTCAAGCTTTGGTGAGAAAGTTACCCCATCTTTAAATTACGGCTTTGATTTGAACTTATCCCAACTTGTTCAATTACAGAGAAGGCAGTGTGGTGCAGTGGTTAAAGTGTGCAGATGAGGACCTGGGAGACACAGCCTCAAATCGCCACTTACCCCTTAAAACTGTGACCTTAGCCCTGCTGCTATTGCTCAGGAAACTCTGCCAAACCTACAGGGTTGTTGTTGCTAGCACAGAAGTGACAGGGAGAAGTTTGTAAGCAGCCTTGGGCTTTTGGAAGGAAGAATAGGGTGTGTGGGTGTGGGTGTAATATTCAATTTTTACTATCTTGGGACTCAGCTACATTGGCAAAGAAAAACCGCTTTATATGTGTTGTTTATGCATTTTAACACTGTGACTCCAGATGGCGCTGTGGAGTTCCATTTTTGCCAACCCGATTCCTCAAACAAAGTGTTTAACTGAAATTCTTCTTTGATGTATCTAGATCTAGCTTTGTTACACTCTGGTTATAGCTACTCATGGTCACGTTAAAAAGGGTATTTTAAGAACTGTGCCCAAAGGTCCCCAGCCTCATATTCCAGGGTTACATATCACCACAAGTTACATGTGCCCCTGTAATGAATTTCTGTTGTACTTTTCCTCCCCCTCAGGATTGTGGGTGCCCACCACAGAGCACAGACTAGCGATGTCACACGTACAAGGCTGCACATAGTTGACTTTGTGGGTGCCCAGCCCCCACAATTATATTATTGTGGGTGCTCAGGCACCCACCCACCCCTGGAGTTGGATCCTATGCTCCCCTGAAAACCAAGAACCAGTCCTGTTCGATTTGGACATACTTCTGTAGAAGTTTGCAGGGAGGGAGGGAGCAAATGCATATCTACTGCAACACTTGCTCAATGAAAATGACATAAAGTTTATTGTAAAGAGTGTGTTTCCTCTCAACCACAAAGTGGTCCTAATAACAGTAATAATAATTTACTGTCTTTCCCTAGCCACTCTGGGCAGCTTCCAACAAAATATTAAAAATACAATAAAACACCAGACATTAAAAACTTCCCTAAACAGTCCTGCCTTCAAAAAGTTAGATAGTTGTTTATTTCCTTGAGATCTGCAGGGAGGGTATTCCACAGGGCGGGCACCACTGCCAAGAAGGCCCTCTGCCTGGTTCCCTGTAACTTCGCTTCTCACAGTGATGGAACCGCCAGAAGGCCCTCAGAGTTGGACCTCAGTGAATGATGGGGGTGGAGACTCTCCATTCCATCCAGCTCCCCAGTATCAGGGGAGGTTGGCAGGCATCTGTAATGAAAATATGAAAATCATGCCAGGGGAATAACACTTGTAGTTTAATGGTGAATTTTGGACATAATGGAGATGTAAAAGATTTGGATTATCTTAAAAGATGCAGGAGGAAATAATTAACAGTAGGTCCCACAAAAGGGAATAGGGAAGTCCAGGAGATTATTTGGAATCTTGTTTTTATGTTGTATGTTGCTTATGTGATTGTAAAACTTTAATTTGAAAAACCAAATAAATAAATTTTAGAAAAAGAAAGCAAATCATGCCAGGCATGGCTTTTTAAAAAAGACTGGTACTCTTGTCTTTTAGCTCCCACCCATACAAGGCCTCTTAAGGTACATTGCATAAATAAAAAAGGAATATCCCCCACCCAGTTTGAAGCTGTATTTTATATTGTGTGGTGCCATCATCATCATCATCATCATCATCATCATCATCATCATCATAATTTATTTGTACCCCGCCCATCTGGCTGGGTTTCCCCATAGCGATGAGCAACAACAACAACAGGATTCACTTTGAATGCCATTTGGAATTTTTGCATAAAAGAGCTAACAGATGCAAAGCTCACTGTTATTCAGGCCCGTGATCCTGCACCGAGCAAGCACACAAGCCAAGATATTCTCTTGACGGTGAAACATTATCTACAGAAGTAGCTTGTAAGGGGGCGGAGCTGTTACACTCACTTTCCAACAGGTGGTTCACTTTTGCTTACCAAGAGCGTGAGGGACAAGTTGGTGGGGAGGCTGGCACGGTGTACAATGAATATGTCTATAAAGAACTTCTCAAGTCATCAAATATTCTTGTTTATGGGTGGGTTCAGGGGGCATCTATGCTCTTGTACCTCAACTCCCAGAAAGTCTGTCTCTAGAGTCAGGAATCCCATAGCTGTACTGACAGCTTAACAGAACACTAATAAAATCCAGTAGCTGATGGTAGGATGGCTGGGAGAGGGAGGGAATTCTTACTTGACCTCCTGGTAATAGAGTTGCTGCTACTTCCTGAGGAGGGGGTGAGAGGGACATGGCGCTGAGGAAGTCAGCGCTGTGCAAACACATTGGCAGATCCATTATGGTGCTCCCTGCTGGATTGTTTGCACCGTGCCAACTTCCCCTTCCCCTCTCCCTCCTAGTTGGCAGCAGCGAATAAGTTTTGTCCCTTATCACAATATCTGCTTCTTAACAACGTCTATTTCAATTACAGCACAGTCAAGCTGACTGAGAGAGTAAAATAGTTTGTGTGTGTGTGTGAGAGAGAGGGGGGGGGCTATCCACCCACAGAGACTCAGGAGGGACAGGAAGTGGGCTCTGTAAAGATGCTCTCACTTGTATCACAGGTGGTTGCATAGGCTGATAGAAAGAAGAGAAAGAGGAACAGAGCAAAGGAGATAGGCACATACGTACTATAAAAATAGTCATAAAAGTTGGTTTTGTATTAATCAATGGTTGCAGTTAAAAGTGAACCACGACTCTCTCTTTTTCTAATTGAAAAACTCTATTGGTTTAGGGCACTACAAAAGAAAGCCCTAAAGTCTCCTAAGCCTTCCTGATTACCTTTCTGTTCATCGCAAGACAGATGATGTTAACTTCCGGGATGTGAAAGCAGTAAACCGTGGCTCATTTCTTCTCTAGGTTTTCAACATTGTATATGGTTTGCTAATACACAGACAATGACTCTAAGACTGGAAATCTTGTCCTACTTGGGATGTTAAAGTTGAGTGCTCAGTGCTAAGGAGAAAAAACAGTTCTTCTTCTTCTTCTTCTTCTTCTTCTTCTTCTTCTTCTTCTTCTTCTTCTTCTTCCTCTTCTTCTTCTTCTCCTCCTCCTCCTCCTCCTCCTCCTCCTCTCTCCACACACCCACATCAAGTTTTATCATATCTGGGTCTCTTTTTAAGCATTTTTTTCCCATTAGCTTTTCAAATTTTACAAATTCTTTTAAACAACCATCGGAACATATATCTCATTATCATATCTGAAGCTCAAAGCAGTTTACAAAAATGAAACAAAACATCATAGCTGAACTTAAATTAAGTTAATTTTTTGAAGGTTGTGTATAGCATGGTCGCTTATGCATCACCAGTGAAGAGAAAATATATCTTCAGAAAATAAGTCAGATACAGATTGGCATAATGTTGGCATATGTTAATTCATATGCAATTAGAAAGAATTCGTATAATTGAAGCAGAAATGCAACACATCTCTCCATAGTGGAGAAGCCTGTGACCTGTGTGCCTGCTCAGTCCAGGTACATGGACTGGCTTTCCCCCTCCTCCTTTTACCCTCACAACAGCCCTGTGAGGTAGGTTAGGCTGAGAGAGAGAGAGTGTGTGTCAATGGCCCCCAAATACCCAGTGAGTTTTATGTAAAAGATTTGCTAAATATTTAAGTACGGTAAATGGGACCTAGAATTAGGTTGGTGTCAAAGATCCATAGCCAACGACAAGGGATGATTTATTTTAAGTGACTGCAAATTGCATGAACATGTGGACAGTCAAATATGTAGGTGAAGGAACATTAGAGACTTAAGTGTAACTGATCGTTGCCTGTCGCCAGCTGTTCACGCAGTAACGCTGAAAGATCTAAATTGATATGGGAGCTTTATTTCCTCTGGTTCACAGTGAGGAATGCCCTTGACTTGGCTAGCGACATGTGGCGAAAGCCTCAGACATATGGCAAGATTAATTTTGTTTGGAGATGTGTGCTTTTAAATGCCTTTGAACATTCGAGCATCAAATGTTCACCAGCAATAATGCATGCAAGGGAACATTT
Source organism: Podarcis liolepis (assembly GCF_965112155.1). NCBI lineage: Eukaryota > Metazoa > Chordata > Lepidosauria > Squamata > Lacertidae > Podarcis > Podarcis liolepis. The sequence goes on along the minus strand of NC_139554.1, from coordinate 112,658,676 downwards.
TGTAACATGCCGCAGTCCTGCAAAGCTCGATTTTGTGCACTGGTTCATTCGGGAAGAGATTTTCACCTGCAACTGAACTGGGATCTAATATAGCAGGAATAGACATGGCAAACAGCTAGCAAGGGAAAATGAGACGGATTATTTGCTTATTATAAGACATATATCATCTGCTGGTTAAATTGAGAACCTTTGCTGATTTGTTTGCCATGCTTTGTGAAGTATACTCAGAGTCGCAAAGTGATTTCATGCTCTTTATTCAGCTCATAGTGGTGAGGAGGAATGAATGAAAGTCCCCTCAAAGTATCTGCTTTATATACATTATTTACACAATGGGCTGCACATGATTGGTTAATTCTGGAATTCTACTGTAAGCCAATCAGGTTGTGGATTCACTTCTATCTGGAGCAGGATTGGGTGGTTCCTGCCAACCAATCATACTGCTGCATTGTTCTAGGACCAATCAGACTGCTGCATTCTGAATCCTATTGTTCTAGGACCAATCAGACTGCTGCATTTTGGATCCTATTGTTCTAGGACCAATCAGACTGCTGCAGTTTGGATCCTATTCAACTCAGTACATAACACTTTGTTTTGTTTTGTTTTGGGCAAAGATATAGAACTGGTATAGCAGTTTGAGGTTGAATGATAAAATCTCACCTGAGCTGCAGACACGTCAAATGGTTTTAGGCAAGACAGTGTCTCTCGTTCCCAGTTCTCCTTCTGCAATAAGGGAGGTATGGGCCTACCCTTGAGGGTTGTTGTAAGGATTACTTACACAATGAACATGAAGCCCTTTGAACACCCTAGAGGAACCTTTCTCAACCTGTGGGTCCCCAGATGTTCTTGAACTACAACTCCCATCATCTCTAGCTAGCAGGACCAGTGGATGTGGATGATGGGAGTTTCAGACCAACAACATCTGGAGACCCAAGCTGGGAAAGGTTGGCCCTAGAGCAGTGTTTCCCAAATTTGGTTCTCCAGCTGTTTTTGGACTACAACTCCCATTATCCCTATCTAGCAACACCAGTGGTCAGAGATGATGGTAATTGTAGTCTGAAAACAGCTGGAGACACAATTTTGGGAAACAATGTCCTAGCGTGTACACCTATACCATTTTTCTTTAACCATTCACAAGGAAAATTTAAAAACAACTCGGTTTGAAATTTTGACACGGAACCAAAATGCTAATGAATAAGTAAGATTATGAAGTGGTACTGTAATAACTGTAGGGGTTACTCGTGCGCAAGTTGGTGCCACTCCTGGCTAGTTTGCCTTGTTAAACCTTTTCTGTCTGGACAGCCCTACACTTCGTGGCTGTTCAGTCGCTGGCAGAATCCGTCAGTGGGCGTTTCTTAAACCTTTTCCAGCATAAAAGTTGTTTGACTCCAAGTCTCCTCCTACTCTCCCTGCGGGGAAGTCTTCTGCGCAGAGAGGGCATGGGTAGCAGAGGACCCGTGCTCTCCTCGCTGATCTCCGGCGAAGAGTCCTGGAGCCCCCTCGCCGATTCCCCCATCTGCCTTTATCCCTGGTGTTATGCTGATTTCCTTCCCCAGCTGGTGATCTGCCTCTCCCCCTGCTGGGCCCTTCTCCAGCATCGTTTGAGAGCCTCGCCTCCGCCTCTGGCTCCGATGTCAGTTCCCTGACAGGTACCTTCAGCCTTGCTTCTCACACATAACCATGTGCGTATTCCACATACCAAATAATTAAAACTTTATATACCACACCCACCATATTTTGTGAAGAGTGGCATATTGCAGCAATCTCATCCAGTCCAGAAACCACTTTAAGAACATAAGGAAAGTCTGTTGATCAGGCCAATGGATCTCTTTCATTGGTGACAGCTTGTCCAAACTCCTAACTTATTTCTGAAGGCAGGTATTTGTTCTGTTCACACCTCATAGAATCATAGAGTTGGAAGAGACCACAAGGGCCATCGAGTCCAACCCCCTGCCAAGCAGGAAACACCATCAGAGCAATCCTGACATACACCTTATGTTTTCAGGTTGTGAACTCACATGTCAGAAAAATGGGATCCAGATTTTAGTTATGAGGCACTGAAATCAATGGGCCTTAAAAGATTTGTAATTGACTTTTTGATTTTAATGGGTCTTTTCTAAGCATGGTGGCTAAGTCTTGATCTAACCCATAATTTGTGAGGGAGAAAGGAGGGATAACTGTGAGGCAAACTAGGTATTGGCATATGAATCTGGGATCTGAGAGTTGCACTTTTCAATAAATGTTTAATTCTCAGCTGAGAGCTTCCCATGACTGAAAAATAGCCGCATACAAGTTCCTTCAATCTTTCCAACACCTGTAAGATAAAAATAGATACTTATTTTGCATTGAGGAAGTAAGAAGTCTTAGTGGAGGAAGGTGTGGTAGCAGGTTCTTACATATAGATCTAGTTTAAAAATAGCTTGATATAGACCGATGCTGCAATTTCAACATCTGAAGCTGATATGTTCACTGAACTGCAACCAGCATTTTTTATTTTTTATTTGATAGGCTTCAACTATTTTATTATAATTAAGTAATTGATTGGTTGGAGAATACTCCTTCTAAATAGTTGACAAAACATTTTAAAAAACTGTTTACACAGACATTAAATTATAAACATCTGTAGTTCAAATTCATAATAAAGCAATCCCATTGAGTAAAAAAACAAACCACAGCAATTAAAACAAGACAAACCAAAACATCACGACACATATGACAACATCCCCTCCTCCCATGCGCTTATGAGCTTCCACAGCATCAGTAACCACAGGTGCATAATGGTTACTTTTGCACTTCTTGGGTTTTCCATGGTAAGGAGAAAATTGGATTAAATGTAAAAGAAGAAGAAGAAGAAGAAGAAAATGTCAGGTGGCATTTTGATGACAACAATGTTATGTGGATTATGAAGAAATACTTTATGTGCACTGATACCACAGTGAACTCCCATCTGAAAGCCACACAGTTTTGTAGATCTTAACTACTGTATGAAAGGATTGTTCTGCTATAGCTCAAAATGTAGTTTTAGTGGCATCATAGCACGAGGTTGTTATTTTGCATTAAAATGTCTGTGCTGTAGAGTTCCTCTAATAGTTGGTAATAAAAGAAGGTTTGAGTGAGTGAGTGCAATTTCCATTAAATGTCTGTTGAAATGTTATATGCAATTATATGCTCTTACTAAATTTGACGCAGATGGCGCTGTGGTCTAAACCACTGAGCCTCTTGGATTAGCTGATCGGAAGGTTGGTGATTCGAATATGTGCAATGGGGTGAGCTCCCGTTGCTCTGTCCCCGCTCCTGCCAACCTAGCTGTTCAGAAGCATACCAGTGTGAGTAGAGAAATAGGTACCGCTGTGGTGGGCAGGTAAACAGTGTTTCTGCGTGCTCTGGCACTCATCACGGTGTCCTGTTGTGCCAGAAGCAGTTTAGTCATGCTGGCCACATGACATGGAAAGCTGTCTGTGGACAAACGCCAGCTCCCTCAGCCTGAAGCGAGATGAGCGCCGCAGCCCCATAGTCACCCCTGACTGGACTTAAGTGTCCAGGGGTCTTTTATCTAACCTACTAAATTTGAGAGTAAGACTCATATTGAGCAAGAGGCAGTAGATTTGATTTTATAAATGTTTACTTGAAAGCATAAATAAAGGAAGTGTCCTCTTGAGTTTCTCCACTGATGAATAAACCCTAAACATGGTACTAAGGCTTCCAGAGAGCAACTCCCATTGAATTCAGTGGGATGTATTTTTGAGTAGACATGTACAGTCCTATGCTGATAGTTATGAACATCAGATGACAGAAATGAAATCCAGATCACTTAAGTCCTGCTGAAATTAATGTGAGTTAAGGCATGCCTAGCTAGTAGGTCAGTGAGCATAACCTAGATCCGACCTAAACAGCTACAAATCGGTCTTACTATTTTGTGGATTTACAGGCTGCAGTACAAAAATGTATTTGATGTTTATGGTTGCTGGCTTACTTGGATATGTTCTCACTGAGGTTGCCAAGTGATAAAAGTCTCTGCTAATAAATCAATGGATTAATCTGATTAATCAAATGTGAATGCAATTGCTAATTACAACTGCTAGTGGTGCTTTGGTGAGTTATGGAAGCGTGAAATAAATTAGGAAAATTACAGTGAAAAGGTAACACCAGATTGAAAAATGCTTAAAACCCCCCTCAAACAAGTGCATTTTCCAGCTTCATCCCCACTAATTAAATTGACCACCCCATATATTTAGCAACTAAAATTTTAGATTAACTTTCGCTTAACCCTGCTTCTTTTGTAATTTGACCATCTATCCTGTCAATCAGACAGGTAGGCCTGCTCTTTACTCCATTAACCTGGTAACTCCCCATTACCATCAATAAGGCAGTGCTGTTCTGGGAATATCGCTTGTAATATCTCCCTTGAGGCCCACCTGCTTTTACTGAGATAATCATATCTGTGCCTCTTGGCAGTTCTGGCTCATGTTTCCCTCAGGGAAAATCTCCAGGCAACCACGCATTTGTTGCAGAACACAGTCCTTCATATGCCATATAGATAATTACCCTGCCTTTGAAAGCCCGTCACCACTGAAAACCTTTTCTTCTAAAGCTGTTGTTCTGTGGCTTGTCTTGATGGTCAGGGCACAAATTTGCTGTGCTGAACAACACACGCATACACACACAACACACTCTACCAAAAAGGTGCCAGTCGTGACCATTCAGCCTCACCAAAGAATGGGAGGAAAAGGTGGTTCGCAGGGAAACATCCTGTTCCAATATTTGCGCTAGCCTTGCCACTCCATGCTGTCGCAGTGCCTCCCACCATTGTGCCTATGCAGTGGCGCAGAATAATCTCCCCTTGGCTCTCCTGCTGCGCATGTTACAGTTTGGTAAGCAAAGCAGATCCCTATCTTTCCGCCATCGCGGCAGACTCTGGGTAACAAAACATAAGGGAGGGTCATGGTGTCTGTAACACTGTGAACATCTATCGGGTTTAGGCCTGTATCTTATTTCCTGCTCTGATTTCTGAGCTCCTAATCGGTTATCTTCCGAGACATGACCTTTTCCAACCCGGGCACAGCTGTGCATCCTTTCCCCCACCTGCTTCCTTTTTCAATGATCCAAAAATAGACATCTGTTGTTGCAGGATTATTTCGAGAGAGAGAAAAAATAAAAGATTTCTGGGCATGTCGTCTGCTGTTTCCGAGGCCAACGTGTGAATGTTTATAGCATGGCTCCACCGTAATTAGTGAAGTATGGCGGTTAAGAGGCAGAGCTGTGAACCATCCAAGAGCCTAGTCCAGGCAGTGCCACTGGGGCAGGGAGCAGGCAAGGGAGAAAATCTCAACTCCCAGTCCCCGCCCCCCAAATACCTCCTTCTTCTTTCTCCACCTACCACTCTGCATATGTGTGGGCCAAAAAGTGGGCGAAGCAATGGAGGCGACTCTTACCTTTGTACAGTAGGCTACAATCCAACCACACAAAAGTCCGAGGTTTTGGCAAAGCTTACTCTCAAACTCTCTGTTCTCCATGTAGGCAAGCAAAAAGCATTCTCACTTCTTGTACCATGGTAGGGATGTGGCTCAGTCATTCAGCATCTGCATTGCACCCATAAGGTCTCAGTTTCAATCTCTGGCATCGCTACTTATGACAGGGACTGTCCCTCTACCTGAGACCGTAGAGAACTACAGCCAGTTGCTAAGCTACGTGGACCAATGTTCTGACCTAGATTCCTACCACAGTTCAAGGACACAATCTAGCCCAAGGCAAAACCACTCAGGGAGATTGTGGAGCAGGTCCAGTGAGTACCTGCAGATGGGCATGGTCTGGGGAAGTCCAGAGGGTCAGACACAAAGGAGTGGAGGACTACATTTTGCCCCATAGGTTCCCAACTCCTGTTCTAGATGATACCTCAGTCAGGACCGGCCCACCCATGAGGCAAGGTGAGGCAGCTGCTTCAGGCAGCAGAATTCACCGGGGCAACAGATCCTGATGTCGCTCTTCCTTCCTCCTTATTCCCGATGTAGATCTTCCCTTACCTCTTATTCCCTGGTGGTGCCATTTTGAGGTCCACCTCAGCTGCCCAAAAGTCTGGCCTCAGATAATCAGATTTTTCAAAAATTATTACATATTTTATTATTACATTTATGCCCCACCTTTTCTCTAGGTGGTCTACACAGTTCTCCCCTGTTTTATCCTCACAACATCCATGTGAGCATAGGCACCAACTCTATGGGTCTGAGGACAGCTCAGCCCCCCAAAAGTATGCAGGATGAACACCCCCCAATCTTGAGGGGCTGCAACCCCGCCAAGCCTCCCCCCATCAGGCCTACCCATGGTGGTGAAGGGCTTCACCAGGCCTTGTGGTCTCCTCCCAACACATGAGAAGTCATGTGCACATGACAAACTTCCACCCATGTTGCATGGAACTCGGTGCCTCTGCATGCAAGATTGGTTAGGCTGAAGAAGCATAACTGGCCCAAGTGTGAGAATTAATGTTCAGCTGCCACAAATTTCCAAAATTCCATCAGCTTGGAATCTTTATTGTATTTCTGGGTCTGGGTCTTGGGGTGGCGTTAGGGACACAAGCCATGAGGCACTGCCAGGCCCCCATTGTAAATATTCTTTTCTCCCCCTTTCCCCAGCAATTGCTGAATGGGAACATTTCATAGAAACTGCGTAGTATAAACTTGTTGAGGCCTGTTAAGGATAAGGCTCCGGATAAAACAGATAGCTTGTCAAACTGTACAACAAGACGGAGTTGAATTTATTTTAAAGTGGTAGGTATGTGAAATACAGAAGCAGGAACAGAATCCGGCCTCTTGTTTCCAGAATCATGTCGTTATCGTGGTATATCTGCTGCAAGGTATGAGTCAGCTAGAGACGCGGAAGCAGCCTGTGGTTTGTGGGTTCATTTGGGTTAGCCAGGGAATGCCTTATGGGAACCTAGGAAGCTCCTTTCTACTGAGCCAGACTTTTGGTCCATCTAGCTTAGTACCGTCAACACTGATTAGCAGTGGATCTCCAGGATTTCAGACAGGAATCTTTCCTCAGACCTACTTGAAGACATTTTGCATGCATGAAGTCCTCACAAAAATCCACCAACTTTTCAGTGCATATCTCTTCCAATATACGTATTTTTGCATGGACTTCCTTTTAACATAATGCATATTTGCACGTTATTCACACCAATTTATTAATTTCCTTTTGTGCATGCTTTCCCCTAATAGGCACATTTATGTTCACGCTTTTTTGGTTGGAGTACTACATACAGCGCAAAATTTGGAGAAGTACAAATCTCAAAGGATAGCTGCATTTCAGTTTGCATATTGTTTTGCAAAGTGCAAATGATGTAAATCTGCATTTCTGCCCTATCCCCATTTGCTTCTGAGAACACAGCCTCATATTTATTTTAAAAGCATATTTTATTTTAAAAGCATATCACTTGTCATGGTATATGCAGTTGCAAAACATTATATTGGCATGCTGCTCCTGCTCATTTTCACCACAAGTCTGATCTGTGCTGAGGATGTAGGACTACCTATGCAGCCTCCTTTTAGCGGTTTTGAAGTGTGTTTGTGTGTGTGGAAGAGGAGAGGTGCATTAATGGTCTGCTGCTGAGCTGCTGCTACGGCTGTTCCTGGCTGTCCAGTCCCCACAGAGTTTTCTTACAAACCTGTTTGCATGGAAAGGGATGGAAGACCTGCTTTCCTGCCCAATAACTGAGATTGCCACTGGAGGAGAATGAATAGGACATAGGCAGTGCCATCCTTTCATTCTCCTGCATTGATGGCCCACTAGTCTCTGTGTAACATTGGCACGGTCTACTCAGGATCCTGAGACTCTCCAGCCCACATATCTAGAGCTTACTATTGTGCTATTTTTGTATATTAAAGGCTGCCGAGTTTGTTGCCTCCTGTCCTAGCCTGTTAGGATCATAGAATTGTAGAGCTGAAAGGGACCCCAAGGGTCATCTACTCCAACCCCCTGCTATGCAGGAAACTCAGCTAAAGCATCCCTGACAGACACCCACCCAACCTCTGCTTAAAAACCTCCAAGGAAGGACAGTCCACAACTTATTGAGAGAGACCGTTCCACCATCAAACAGCAATTACTGTAATAAAGTTTTTTCCTGATGTTTAGTCAGAATCTCCTTTCTTGGAGCTTGAAGCCATTGGTTCGAGTCCTACCTTCCAGAGCAGGAGAAAACCAGCTTGCTCCATCTTCCCTGTGACAGCCTTTGAGATATTTGAAGATGGCTATCATAGCTCCTCTCGGTCTCCTCTTTTCTAGGCTAAACATTCCCAGCTCCTTCAACCGCTCCTCATAAGGCTTAGCTTCTAGACTATTGATCACCTTGGTCACCCTCCTCTGTACACGTTCCAGCTTGTCAACATCCTTCTCATCCTTATTCAACATCTTTATCAACGACTTGGATGATGGACTCAAGGGCATCCTGATCAAATTTGCAGATGACACCAAACTGGGAGGGGTGGCTAACACCCCAGAGGGCAGGATCACACTTCAAAACGACCTTGACAGATTAGAGAACTGGGCCAAAACAAACAAGATGAACTTTAACAGGGAGAAATGTAAAGTATTGCACTTGGGCAAAAAAAATGAGAGGCACAAATACAAGATGGGGGACACCTGGCTTGAGAGCAGTACATGTGAAAAGGATCTACGAGTCTTGGTTGACCACAGACTTGACATGAGCCAACAGTGTGACGCGGCAGCTAAAAAAGCCAATGCAATTCTGGGCTGCATCAATAGGAGTATAGCATCTAGATCAAGGGAAGTAATAGTGCCACTGTATTCTGCTCTGGTCAGACCTCACCTGGAGTACTGTGTCCAGTTCTGGGCACCACAATTCAAGGACGGACACTGACAAACTGGAATGTGTCCAGAGGAGGGCAACCAAAATGGTTAAAGGCCTGGAAACGATGCCTTATGAGGAACGGCTAAGGGAGCTGGGCATGTTTAGCCTGGAGAAGAGGAGGTTAAGGGGTAATATGATAGCCATGTTCAAATATATAAAAGGATGTCATATAGAGGAGGGAGAAAGGTTGTTTTCTGCTGCTCCAGAGAAGTGGACACGGAGCAATGGATCCAAACTACAAGAAAGAAGATTCCACCTAAACATTAGGAAGAACTTCCTGACAGTAAGAGCTGTTCGACAGTGGAATTTGCTGCCAAGGAGTGTGGTGGAGTCTCCTTCTTTGGAGGTCTTTAAGCAGAGGCTTGACAACCATATGTCAGGAGTGCTCTGATGGTGTTTCCTGCTTGGCAGGGGGTTGGACTCGATGGCCCTTGTGGTCTATTCCAACTCTATGATTCTATGATTCTTAAATTGTGGCGCCAAGAACTGGACGCAGCATTCCAGGTGTGGTCTGACCAAGGCAGAATAGAGCGCTACAGTGGTACCTCAGGTTAAGAACTTAATTCGTTCTGGAGGTCCGTTCTTAACCTGAAACTGTTCTTAACCTGAGGTACCACTTTAGCTAATGGGGCCTCCTGCTGCTGCCACGCCACCGGAGCATGATTTCTGTTCTCATCCTGAAGCAAAGTTCTTAACTCAAGGTACTATTTCTGGGTTAGCGGAGTCTGTAACCTGAAGTGTCTGCAACCTGAAGCGTATGTAACCCGAGGTACCGCTGTACTATTACTTGCCTTGATCGGGACACTATACTTCTGTTGATGCAGCCTAGAATAGTATTCTCTATTCAGTCCTGGACTGTTAGAACAAGGGTGGTTCCTAAAGACCAGCATGGCTCCATAATCGCAGTGTGCAAAGCTTAAAGAATTTGGGTCTTTGCTACAATTTGGCATCATTTAAAAACAAAGCTGCCCTTTTCTAGTAACGATGCTGTTTCTTTAAGAAGCTGCTGAGCCTTAAGATGAATTTGGAGGTAGTGACAGCTGCTCCCTGGCGGTTAAAGTGTTTCCTCGCAGAATCCCATTTCTGATTGACTTTCATATGAGGATGTCTCCCAGAGGGTTCTAGCTGAGCCATGTGGGTCTTGTCTTTTGACATGACAATTATTGCCGGATGCTGAAGCAATAGCCAAAGCAGCGTGCTGGAGGAATCAGCGGTGAACTACTAATGAATGTTAATGCATTGTTCTAATTTACTACATTTGTTTTGTTGATGTTCTTATTAACCTTCTGATCTGTGGTTAATAAGCCATTCTATTTTAGGGTATTGCAGTCTGAAGCAGCGCAGGGAAGAGGAAGACATGGGAAATCCTGTGATGTCTGATAAATGTCAACTCCTTTTTTTGGGGGGGGGAAGGAGTTGACTTTCATATGTTGGTTTTATGTAAGTTAATGACATTTATGTAGTGCTTGAGCATGTGTCACATATATTCTTTCAATAATACAACATCCCTGTGTAGAGCAAGACTAGCTTAAGTTGACACTGGGCTGGGCTGGGGCAGTTCCCCAAAAATGAACTAAAAAAGCATGAACTCAAGTACCAGAAAATACATTTGGAAGTATCTTAAATATTTATTATTACATTAACCTTTGTGGACTAGAAAAAAATGCTCTGAGCTTTCATAGACTGGAAAAAAAGTGCTCTGAGCATGTGCAGGTATTTCACATTTTCATATTTCAAAGTCGCTGCTCATTGTTTTTGCTGATTTCCTAACTTGAGTCCGTCTCCACCTCTCAGCCCATCCTACCTCACATAGCAATGACTGATATATTGCTGACATTTTCCTATAAATTTAGGAATCTAAAGAGGACTGTGCACACACAAGAAGAATGGATTGAAAGATGGCAACGTGCCCTATTTTACAGAGGATGACACTGTGTTTGAAGGGCTCTCCAGTCCAAGCCCAGTTTAAAGCTAAAGAACCATAAGCAGAGAGAACAGGGAATGGCTTTGACGTCCCCACCCCAACTACTGACACCTGGGCAGCAGACTGAGCAGGCGTACAGATGACCTGGAAAGTCTCCCCTGCCATGGTGTTTCTATTTAAATTATAACAATTATTTATAATTTTGCATTTGTACTTGCAAACTTGCACATGCAACTGTTATGGCAACCTGTGTCCTGTTTTGTCCTCGTGATACATCAAAGGCCATTCCTGAGTTCAGGAATGGTTTTTCACAGGGCACAGGGAGCTCCAGCAATGGGTGCTTGAAAAACTTCGGTCCAGGGAATGAACACCCCTGGAATCCTGACTATATTTCCATCAGTCATTCCCTCCCCACCACTTTAAAGCAATTTTTAAGCTTGCAAGTTATTTTATAGAAAGAAGATTGTTTACACGCACATTTCTCACTTTTAGTCTTACTATTGTAAAGATACAGAAGTAGGCATAAAATAACTGTAGAAGAGGACTTAGGGCTTATAGCTGTCAAATGTTAGTTCCTTTAACCAGAGGGACATACCTTTGTACACTAAAAGGTACTCTAAATGTACTGTGCAAATTAGTACACCTCCAAGGCTTCAACCAATCGGAACTGGGCCTGAATTTTGCCTAATTTTTAAACCAACGGATAAATCCTACTTGGGTTCAGTTGAACTGGAGGTGGGGGACTGTGGAAAGCAGAGTGCTGTACTTTTAATTTTATAATACTTTTTCATTTTACTTTTTTAATTTCGTAGGTAAAATAATACAGTAAGCATTTTTCCCAATTGCCCAGTAAAAAAACTAAGGTTCCCAGGATTTGGGGGGGAAGCTGTGACTGTTTAAGCTGGAATCATAGTGCTTTAAAAGTATGGTGTAAATGTGGCCTACATTTGTCAATTGCAGTTCGGTCCCCCACATAGCTAGAGAAAACCAAGTAACCCTAAAACCTATTTCTCTCCTTAATGTTGAAGGGACTCTGAATGTGAAAACTATTCTGCACAATGTATACTATTTTGTAGGGATCTGGGGACAAAAAAGTAGGTGAACTGGGAGCCCCCCAAGTGTCCCTATTTTCCAGGGACAGTCCCAGATTTACAGAACCTGTCCCAGGTTCTGGTTTGATCCCAGAATGTCTTGCTTTTGCTTAGGGTGTCCCTATTTTCACTGGAGAAATGTTGGAACTACCCTCCAGAGTTTTACTCTTACCTAATCATAACTGTTTTTGAATTATGGTGCTGGAGGAGACTCTTGAGAGTCCCATGGACTGCAAGAAGATCAAACCTCTCCATTCTGAAGGAAATCAGCCCTGAGTGCTCACTGGAAGGACAGATCCTGAAGCTGAGACTCCAATACTTTGGCCACCTCATGAGAAGAGAAGACTCCCTGGAAAAGACCCTGATGTTGGGAAAGATGGAGGGCACAAGGAGAAGGGGACGACAGTGGATGAGATGGTTGGACAGTGTTCTCAAAGCTACTAGCATGAGTTTGACCAAACTGTGGGAGGCAGTGGAAGACAGGAGTGCCTGGCGTGCTCTGGTCCATGGGGTCACGAAGAGTCGGACATGACTAAACGACTAAACAACAATAATCATAACTTTCTTGATTTAATCTGCAAAGGTCCTAAAAGCATAGATGAGGTGGTACCTTGGGTTAAGAACTTAAGTCATTCTGGAGGTCCATTCTTAACCTGAAACTGTTCTTAACCTGAGGTATCACTTTAGCTAATGGGGCCTCCTGCTGCCACCGCACCGCCGCCATGCGATTTCTGTTCTCATCCTGAAGCAAAGTTCTTAACCCGAGGGACTATTTCTGGGTTAGCGGAGTCTGTAACCTGAAGCATCTGTAACCTGAAGCGTCTGTAACCCGAGGTACCACTGTACTACTCTGCTTATGGGGGGGGACAACCTCCAGACTTTCCACTTCTTAAGCTCCTGTTTGAAAAGGGTTGCAAAGCCATGCAACCCTTTCAGCAACTACGGCAGCAAGTAAACTGGAAAGCGTTATAGTCTGTATCAAAGAAAAGGACTATAAGCAGGAGTGACTCATGGAAAACCTTGATAAATATTTTCATTTCAGAAACAATGACACCCAGTCCTGACAAGCGTGCCTCAACACTTGCCATTTTTTACATCCACCCACTTAGACATGTATCCTGAAACACCCAGAGATGCAGGTACATGTGTTCTGTGGGTGGGAGTCTTCTTTGGGGAGTTAAGCTAAGACATATTTTGTTCCTCTGGGCTTAAGGTGGCCAGGGTTTATTCTAAGACCTCTTCCCCTTACCACAGAGACAGCCAGCACACTGCCTGCCCACCCCAACTTTTTGTAACCAAAAGGAAGAACACAAAAAAAGAGGGAAGAAGAAAATAAGAATGAGCAGAGAAAAGAAGTAGATAGGAAGAAAAAAACACAGGGAAAGAAGGAAAGACCGGAGATTTGGGGGAATGGGGGGGGAGCGAGGGAGCAAGAAAAACAGAGATACCTTAAAAAGAATGGGAGAGTAAGGGGAATGCGCCCTAGTTAATTTGAGAGGAGCCATTATTTCCTTTCCTTAACCTATTATTGAGAACTGATACACCCTTCCCATACAAAGCAAAGCTATGAAGGCTGAGCCCCCATCCCTGCAGCCTGACCAGAAATAAGTCAGTACTTGTTTAGCTAGAGGAGGATTCCACATTGTTCTCCTTCAAATATGTCAACAGTGGCACAAGTGCTCATAGCAGATCGGAAGGAAAGGATTTGGACCACTAGCTCAACCCGTTTCCATTAAATCTAAGTATGTACTTTGGTGCAACATTAGTGGGTTAGGTCTGAAACAGCTCAGTCTGCACCTTCTTAGTTGCGAGGCGAGGGTATACTCTGCACGTTCTCAGAGATGTGGCATTATTCTTTTGCATGTCCTAAGTCAGATGCCTGGCATTTAATTAGGTTCGAGGGTTCAGCTTTTGTGAATCAGGATTCATCTTCAAACCCAAACAAGATATTTCCCCAGCGTTTTCTCTTTCTCCCTGCTGTGTTTTCCGAGGTAGGGAAATACTCAAGTTGAGATAGAAACCAGTGATAAGGAAGGAAATGCTAATAACTGGGGCTCCCTCCCCTGCCCTGCAAAATAAAGTAAAAAAGAAAAAAAGAAAAAAAGTGTAAATGATGTGAAGGTTATTTTTAAGCTCTACTTTTGTGATTAAAAATGCTCCAGAAAGCATTTTCCCTTCTATTGTTTGTTAACAATGCCGAGGCACTTTGGAATAAGAATGGCATCTTTTGTTTTGGTTCAGATGCTTCTTATTTTTTAATTAAGAATAATTATGCTTATGATTGATGAGATTTTTTGTTGTTACATTTCTTTGGAGTCCAAAGCACAATGAGTAAAGGGGGGGGGGCAAAACAAAATGTAAAGCAAAAAAGATTCCAAGGACTTAGTCTTAGGAAATCTTTTCATATGTTTCAGAGTGTTCCCACCCAATGACTGTGTGATGGCTGTCAAAAACATACCAAATGGCATTTTGCTTGTGTGTCTTATTCACTGAGAGTCACCTTCTGGTCTTCCAGCCCTGCCTCTTCATAAACAGCCGCTAGACATGGCTGAAGCCGAAGTAACAATTCTATCCTCAGTGGTATAATATGAGTAGCATTATCCAGAAAGCATATTCATAGCAAGCATCTGTACAGTGGTACCTCAGGTTACAGACACTTCGGGTTACAGACGCTTCAGGTTACAGACTCTGCTAACCCAGAAATAGTACCTCGGGTTAAGAACTTTGCTTCAGGATGAGAACAGAAATTGTGCGATGGCAGCAGGAGGCCCATTAGCTAAAGTGGTGCTTCAGGTTAAGAACAGTTTCAGGTTAAGAACGGACCTCCAGAACGAATTAAGTTCTTAACCCGAGGTACCACTGTATCTTAAACTTGTTTGTTTCAGTGGAGTTATGGGAGCCACTGCAATGCTGCTCCTTTGCATACGACTGCAGTTGTGCAAAGCCCCAAACACACAGAATGAGCAAAAATGGGGCCTGTGTGCAGGAATGGCCTCAATGTAAACTAAAGCAGGGGTCATCAACCTTTTAAGGCCCATTGGGGCTGTGTCCATACCTTCCAGCTACTTCTATCAGAATTATTCTGAGCCTTGAAAAGTACATAGAGCTGGAGGAGGAAGTGGGGAAGAGAATCACTCTTCCAACTTCCTCCTTCAGCTCTGTGTACCTTTCAAGGGAGAAACGAGGTGACCAACCTCACCATCTTATGACCACAAGGGCAGTGAGGAGGTAGAGACTCAGACATTTTGTGTGCAGCAGGGGAAATCCTCAAGGGCACCATGGAACCAAAACTGTTGCTTTGGAAGTTGGGGTGATGTTGGTGTGGGAAGGACAACCCATCTGGGATTTTTCCAGTGCTTTTTTTCTTTAAAAAAATGTTTAGGGGTATTCTCATTTTGACTCAAGAAAATCATCATTTTATATTTCAAATTGGGAAAAATAAATACAGTAAATGGACAGAAGTACAAAGAACATGCATTATACCAGGAAAGGAAATGAAGCCGCCATCGGAGGTGGTAACAACAAAGCTGACCAATCACCATGCTAGATTACAACTCCTACTTCACACATTAAACGCTTGCTTCCGTCTGAGACTCAGGAAACACTGTGACAGGAAAGGAGACCCCCATTGGGCGTAGCAACAGAACTGACAATTCACCATGCTATTCAATGGAACTGATGATTCACCATGCTGGAGAAGAAACTAAATTTTAGTTTCTTCTCCCATTAGGTTCTTCTCCCGTTAGGTTCACAAAATGTTTAGGGGTATGTGCTGGATTTTTCTGTATGGCCCCAAGATTCTCACATTGTCCTGGCAGTTTGGGGGGAAATGTCCCAGGCCACCGACTTACGTAGCATGAGAAGGTGTACAGTTATGGTGCTGCAGATAAATGCTTGTATTGAGCTAAGAATTTGGCATCCTCTGAGGTGACTATTATAACAGTTTCGTATAGGACATGAGATTTTTAGAATTGCTGGTACACACCAGAACCTGTGGTTATGGAAAAGCCCCCCCTTTTTAGGGTGGTGCATTTGTTAGAGTTGACTCAGTATAAGTCACAAAACACACATGGAAAACAGAGTTTGTGGCACCACAGATGACTCACTACTAAAAGCCCAAATGAGTTTGCTCCTATAAAATGCTCCTGTGAGGATTTTTTAATTTGAAATCATTAATTGGATATTTTCTGAATATTGAGATATATGCTGAATATGCACCAAATATGTCATCCAATCATTATTTTATTTCAATATTATATATTTAACAGTTGATGCCTGACAATATTAAACAGGTGATACACTGTGGAATTTAGTATTTGGTGGTATGAAGTATTAAATATTCCCCCAATGTTGTTTTGCGCTTTCAAAATGGAAGCCAAAAAACGTGAGCCTTCAGCAATCATGGCATTGCATGAGGAAACGAAGCAAGAGACACTTCAGAAAATTGCTACTCTTGCTATCCTTCGAGCAGATTTTCAGGACTCACCTAGGCAAGATGAGCCGTAGAGTGTTCGTTGCTGGCAAAATAAGTTGCTGGCATGGAGGACAAAATATGGAAAAGAACTAAAACAGAAGATAACCTCCAACTAGGCATGTGGTCCCTGGAAGGCTCGGCCTTCAGACTAAAAAATGGTGCATCATCTCTGGGATAGATGGATTAATGGTTAGACTTGGTCCAAGCTTTGTATGTTCAGTTTAAGAAGAGTGGAGCAAGAGCAGGAGATGAACAGGTGGTTGCCTCTTTGGCTATTGTGTAGGGAAATGTAATGGTAGAAAGCAGTTCTCTGGGGTGCAACCTGATGACCCTATGCACCTCTGAGGGGCTGGGCCTCCAAGTCAAAAGGTGTAGCTTCCAAGCCTGTTGGATTCCTCCCACCTTCTCATTTCAGGTTCCTATCCTTGTTCTTGGCAAGCATGGGAAAACTGTGTGCTGGAAATAGCTGTTTAGAGTTCAGATCTAGATCATGCCTCTGAAAGTCCAGTTATGTACTCTCCATCAGCACATTTTCAGAGTCCTTGGCTTCTCTGTGGGATTGCAGAAAGCCTCTGCCGTCAAAACAGCTGGGAACGGCTGCAGTCAGAGATCTGTGATAACGGCTCCCATTGTTTGTCCGCTGCTGATTTTGCTGTGGTGATTGTTAGCATTGCGGGTGGCTAGGAAAGGTGGTGCCCCAAACTTGCACAGAACACTCCTGTGATAGGGAGCCTTTGCAGGAACAAAGGGGCTTCTTCTCAGGGCTGTGCTTATTTTGTATGCTTGTGTTTTGAAGGTGGAGATGGGAGGGAGTGATAGAGCACCAACTCCACTGATGGAAAGCACTAATTTTGCTTGTCTGGGTTGCATGACGACAGAGTCAGCAAAGCAAGACACTGAAGATAATAGGCAGCTACAGGACTGTGTTTTAATTAGGAAAGAAAAAAAAGTGAATTGTCTTGAAACAC
The DNA here is from genome assembly GCF_965112155.1 of Podarcis liolepis. NCBI lineage: Eukaryota > Metazoa > Chordata > Lepidosauria > Squamata > Lacertidae > Podarcis > Podarcis liolepis. Next base: position 112,641,362 of record NC_139554.1, on the reverse strand, counting down.
TCAATCTGATCGTGTGATAATTAGGAATCTAAACTTCTGCATGATTGCATGAAAAACTGTTAAGTTCAAACAGCAGTCGGAGAGTTTCTGTCCTTCCACCAGACCTGTGTGTTCCTCAAACTACAATGTTAATTATAATTATTTGATTTATATCCTACCTTTTGATCCAGAAGCATCACCAAGGTAATGCACATCAAATAATAGAATTTTGAATTGCCAGTCATTTTAATGATAATTTTGTATTGGTTTTTTATGCTTTTTCTTTTATTGTACTTGGACGTATTGTTGTACACTGCCTAGATATTTTACATGAGCTGAAGGTATATAAAGACTTTTAAAATAAATACATACATGCACCATAGAACTCCTCCTGCCCCTTGTGACACACAGCATAGCTCTGGGATGGCATATTCTCTCTCACAAAGCCCAGTTCTCATTACCGGTAAGTCATTGTTTTAAGTTGCCTTTCATCTAGCACTGGGAAAAATAACACACAAACACTCATTGCAAAGCCCTTTGGGTTTTAGGGGTGGTTTTGGGGTGTGCTGGGCAAAGCTTATCATCAGAACTCTTCAAAGCTCTGTTGGGCTGGTAGCTGCCATTTTAGATTTCCCAGGCCACTCCATTCTGAAGAACTGGGGGTGAGGGAAAAGTGTCTCATATAAGGGCATGGTGCCCCCATCTCAGCACCCACCATTCCCTCACAATTCCTCCTCCAAATGGTGACCTCCAACATAACAGAGCTCTGGTAAGTTCCTCCTAAGACCTTGTCAGTGGCCAGGAGGAACCTGGGGGGCAGTTAAGTGCAGCAACTATGCCAATGGTTATTATCATGGTGGTTGTTATTTATATAGCACTATCAGCATTCATGGCACTTTACAGAGTGGGATAATAAAATTTCAATTGTAAATTTCGATTGTAAGTCTGCCAAGGCAGAATTACTATAGAACCCTATCTTGACAGGCTTACAATCTACATTTTCACATGGGGAGATGAGACCGTAATTCCCATTAAACCCAGAGCAGTGTATTTCTGAAGGAATGGGACCCTGTTGTAATTCTGTGCCAAAGTTACTTCATGGTGGGGATGGCGAGGGCAGAGGGCAGCAGAGGGTGCTTCTGGTAGGGACAGGGAAAATCTCTCCATTTCACTTTCTCATTTTTCCAACCTTAAATCCAGTTCTTTCCCTATTTCCGAATCAGTTTGCGATTTTATATATTTAAAAAAGTCCTCGTGAAGATTCACTAGCATTTTAGGGTGAATTTCTCCCAATATACACATTTTTTTTGTATGTAAAATTTGCCCAACATACCACGTCATTTGGCTGGAGAACTGCCCTGCAAAATTCAGGAAAATGTGAATTTCAAAGGATGACAGCGTTTTGGTTCCTCTGCCATTTCAGAAAGTGCATATTGGGTAGATTCATCTTCAGATGCAAAGTGAATTGAATTTCTATACCTTCCCCAGTTCTAGGGAGTGATGTTAACACTAAACTGGACGTGTGAGAACAAGTACTTCACAAAACAGGTAGCAAAGGGGTATGGTTGGCACTGTATGTTCTCAGCCACCTGGGTTGTTTGAACTAGCAGCAATCACCATGGGGATTAACATAGTTCCTATTTTAATTGTGGCTGTCTGAAAAGCATCCTTAGGCATGTTGACTCAGCGCACCCATGTTGCTGGTATGCCGGGAAATTCAATCCTGTAGCTCAGTGGTGGAGCCCACACGTTGCATGCAGAGGTTCCAGGTTCAACCACTGGCATCTGCAACTAAAAGGAGCAAGTAGAAGATTATGGGGGAAACCTCTGCCTTGTTTCCTAATATTGGAGGTAACGTTGTGCTGCCGGACCAGAGGAGAACTATTGTAATATTATTTGGAGAATCTTCCTTGGAGTTCTTGCATTGAAAGAATTAATGAGAGTCCCAGATCGAAGACTGCAAAATCACTTAGCAGAGAGGGAGTATCTGAATACTAATTCAGACTAACACTGAACTATTTTGAAGAACTATTGTGCTGACAGATGGGAGTCCTTTTTACCTTTTTCTTTTCGTTCTGTTCTTTCTTCCTTTCTTCTTCCTTTATTCAATACTTTCTGTTGCTCTTTCTTTATTCTTTCCTTCTCCTTAGATTAGTTTGACTTGTTTTCTATGTTGAAAACTTTTAATTAAAAAATTATTTAAAAATAATAATTAAGGAAAGACCCTGCGTGAAACTGGGAGAGCTGCTACCCACCAAAAGTACACAACACTTGGCGAAGTGAACAAATAGCCTGACCTTGGTACAAGGCATATTTCAATGTTCTTGTAGTGGTCTAGATTCTCTCTCCCCCCCCCCAATATATTCTGGTCTAATATAGGCCACATCTGAGCTATACATTTAAAGCAATATCATAGCACCTTTCCCCAAGTCAAGTGTTTCCCCCAAAGAATCCTGGGAACAGTGGTTTGTTATTTGCTGCTGAAAGTTTTTAGGAGACTTCAATTCCCTTCACGGAGCCACAGTTCTCATAGTGGTTTAACAGTTGATCCCTCTTCCCAGGGAACTCTGAGAATTGTAGCTTTCTGTGGGGAATAGGGGCTCCTAACAATTATCAGAGCCCATAACAAACGGCACTTCATGATACTGCTTTAAATATATACAGTGGTACCTTGGGTTACATACGCTTCAGGTTACAGACTCCGCTAACCCAGAAATAGTACCTCGGGTTAAGAACTTTGCTTCACGATGAGAACAGAAATCGTGCTCCGGTGGCGCAGCAGCAGCGGGAGGCCCCATTAGCTAAAGTGGTGCTTCAGGTTAAGAACAGTTTCAGGTTAAGAGCGGACCTCCGGAACGAGTTAAGTACGTAACCAGAGGTACCACTGTAGTGCTTTAAATATACACTGCAGATGGGACCATAGTTTGGAGAACTTCTGAAACCTGCAAAACCTCTTTGAAAAGGAACAACCACAACATCAACATCATCATCATCAACAACAACAACAGCAGCAGCAGCAGCAGCAAATAGTATTAGTAAGTGTGATACTGTTAACCGAAAATTCACAAGTGAAAGTGAAAAGCAAAAGTAGCACTTTAAAACCTTGCCATGCTTCTCCCATCTCCTGAAGAAGCTCCTTCAAATACTGAGTGGTTCTTTCATACTGCCTTCAACTCCTTTAAAAACTATTATCCATCTCCGACTTGGAATTGTCAAATAGACAAGGCTCTTGCACAAAGTGGCTAACCTGAAGTGCTCTTTTTCTGCCCTCCTACAAAAGGCAGAGCTCCATTGCCACCAGGGCCAAAGAATGGCATGGTTTAAGTTTCCTTTTTTCCCTTCAGGAAAGCGCTTTTGACACAATCCATGTCCTACTTCAACCCACTCTCTCAGCCCTTCCCAGTGGCCACACAGCACATAATTCCACTTGACCTCAACATTCATTCCCCCACCCTTGATGTGACAACCGATAGAGTGAGGCCTACCCCTTGTTCTTTCCTCCTCGTGAGTCATAGCTATGAGTCAGGCAGCCTTTATGCTGTAGGGAACTTGGAGAACTTTGGAAAGCATTGTGTGTTTGGGCCAAATGATTTTTCTTAACTGCTCTGAGGGCGAGATAGGAACGTTGCACATATCATTTTGTTTCTCAAGTCTGCTGCTGAAAAGAACAGAGTGAAGGAGTAGTCAATTATATTTGCTGATATTTAATATGCCAGTGTTGATTTCTGCTTTTCTGGGCGTTGGCTTCCTTATTTTGGTGTGTTTTAAGGCAGGCTTGGTTTTGCATTGTACATCGCATACAGGTTTATAGCTTGAAGCAACTGATTTCTCATAACTAACAAATACGAATTTCTGCTTAGAACAGAATGTCATCGGACGCCATTCCCCACCCACCCCAGCCAGCATGGCCAATGATTAAGAGTCATGGGAGTTGTAGTCCAGCAATCAAAAAGTCTCCTGCTGAGATTTTACTGTTTAGAAAAGTCTATACAGTGGTACCTCAGGTTACATATGCTTCAGGTTACATACGCTTCAGGTTACACACTCCGCTAACCTGGAAATAGTGCTTCAGGTTAAGAACTTTGCTTCAGGATGTAAATTGTTGAGGGCCTTGGCAGATCACTTACTGATTTTTGCAGGGAGATAGCAAGGAGGTTGGTGTGGTGCGAACCCACTGGCAGAGCTAGTACAGTGTTCCTGCCAGTGTGTTTGCACTCCCTCAACCTCCCCGCTACCTTGCCCATCTCTCTCCTGGTAATGAGGTGGCTCCATTCCACCCGGCTAGCTGCTTCTGCCACTAGAGGTGCTGTTGCTGCTGCAGAGCTCTCCTTTCCCCAGACAACTCTGTGTTTACCATCAGGGCGTTGCTGTCTCCACCTGCTTCTAACTCCCCTCCAGCCCTAAGAGCCTACACAACTGAGCTGCTTTAATTTTACTGGACAGCGGTTGAACCATTTACATCAACTCATAAGCAAAGGTGCATGCTTCCAGAAGAAGAGTTGACTGAAGCAGAAGACTGAGTGGGGAAAGGCAAGGCAGTCAATTTCTAATGCAGTTCTGGGACTACTTTTAGAGATTAAGCTACTGGTATTTTACTTGACCTATTGGTGATTTCAGTGCTCACTTAAATTTTGATGTATGTTCAGCAATTGCTAGTTGTTGATTTTTTATATTAGTATAAGGTTGTAGTGATGTCAGGTTGTCTGCTTCTTGTGTCTGAAATGAGGCACCTTTACCTTCATGAGAAGCTCCTTGATGGACTAGGGCTCTATCTAGTCTACCTTCCTGTTTCCCACAGTGGCCAAACAACTGGATATCTCAGGGGATCCCCAGGGGAGAGCATGAACCCCTCTAAAGCCTTCTCCTGCTGTTGATCTTCCTCAGAAACTGGCATTCAGAAACCTCTATTCCTGTATTCTGCTCTGGTCAGACCTCACCTGGAGTACTGTGTCCAGTTCTGGGCACCACAATTCAAGAAGGACACTGACAAACTGGAACGTGTCCAGAGGAGGGCAACCAAAATGGTCAAAGGCCTGGAAACGATACCTTATGAGGAACGGCTAAGGGAGCTGGGCATGTTTAGCCTGGAGAAGAGGAGGTTAAGGGGTGATATGATAGCCATGTTCAAATATATAAAAGGATGTCATATAGAGGAGGGAGAAAGGTTGTTTTCTGCTGCTCCAGAGAAGCGGACACGGAGCAATGGATCCAAACTACTAGAAAGAAGATTCCACCTAAACATTAGGAAGAACTTCCTGACAGTAAGAGCTGTTTGACAGTGGAATTTGCTGCCAAGGAGTGTGGTGGAGTCTCCTACTTTGGAGGTCTTTAAGCAGAGGCTTGACAACCATATGTCAGAAGTGCTCTGAAGGTGTTTCCTGCTTGGCAGGGGGTTGGACTCAATGGCCCTTGTGGTCCCTTCCAACTCTATGATTCTATGATTCTCTGTTGCCAGGTGCATAAAACAACATTTTTTTTTGAGGCAATGAACAGTCTACGTCCTTCACTCTGCAATAAAACCTGCACTTCCTTGAAACAAAAATTAGCATTGCATGACGCACAACTACCCTTCACTGGACTAATTGAAGCACTATACAATATTGCTCACTTCCCCCTCATAATTATGGCTACCTTGGCTCAACCTTTTATTGTGTCTTCAAAATACACTTCCCTCCTTTTTATGAATGTTTGGCTAAACACCTTTGCTTCAGCCAATTTCAATAGCATTTTAATGATTTCCTCACTCCAGCATGTCCTTCCCCCTCCCCTTTGTTTTCTTTGCAATATGGAGAGAGAACGTCTCTCCTTCAGACTTTATCACTATTAACAGAATGCAATCATATGGGGAACGGAAAAATATTGGTAAAATAGTATGCTGGAAGCATTTATGGTAGTACTGAGCTCACAATTTAAAAAAAAAACACCATTTCACAAATTCTAGAATATAAATTTTATTCAACAGTAATTGAATCATTTCCATCAACTCATAAGCAAAGGGCCATAAGCCACTTATGACTCCAAGAAGCTGAATCTGCCTGCTAAAATTCCCATAGCTATGCTTGTTGTTTGTGGTATCCTGTGAATTTACTTTGTTATTTATTCATAATAATGCAAGTATTATTATTATTATTATTATTATTATTATTATTATTATTATTTCATGTATATACCACCCTTCCACCTAAAAAAGCATAAAATGCACAATCACTGAATAAAATATATAAAAATTACAATATATGAAAATAGAATTACACAACCAGCATTAGAACAGAACTATTAAAGCTCCAGAGCCAGTTTATGTCCCAAATGGTCAGGAAAACAGCTCCCCCCCCATATGGCATCCAAATAATGGCAGTATGGGGAACAGCCATCCTTCCCTGAGGAAGGAGTTCCATAACTGGGGCCACCACTGAGAAGGCTCTGTATCAAACCATCGCCCCATGGACTGTGCCTACTGCTGAGACCATGAGCAGAGCCTCCCTTTCACCCATACATATCAAGCAAGATATGCAAATCACTTCTGTTTTGGGGGAAAGGACAGGGAGATGTGTTTTGTTTCCCCTGTCAATGTGTATGCCACCCTATTCACAAGGGGAGCTTTCATCAGCCAATGGCTGCATGTCACATTGCTTCTAAATACGCAGAAGCAGATCTGGCAAAGAGATCAAGGAAAATATGACAAGTGTATGCATATTTCATGGGCAAATCACAGTTAAATTATAATGTTGGGGAAGAGGCATTTTATTTTATCAGATTGGGGCATGAATGGCAATTATCTGCTTACATGAGCCACGGCAGTGCATTCATTCTAGTGTTGGCAAAGATCTCAGTCGAGGCAGTGTGACAGGACCAATAAATTTTTAAGCTAGGCCAGATTGTGGAATGGACTGAGTTTTGTGATCTTGTCTTTGAAAAACACCATGGGGGAACCTATTTGGGCCTCTCTGAAGAAACTTCTATACATCTGGAGATTCTTATCTAGAGCCCTGGCAAGGAAACACAAAAAAGATTAAAAGATGTGATTAATTTGATATTGTTCCCTGGATGAAAAACCTTTTCCCCCCTATCAGTTCAGCAATAACATAGCTGTTAGCAAAGCACTTCAAAGCCTTCTGGATCCCCACACCCCAGAAGACACAAGGAATGTCAGGAACTAATCTGGTTCTCTAATTGTACTATCAACCATCATTCCTTGTTTGTGGTCGCGGGGTGAGTGGCGGTGGGGTGGAGCTTCTGCCAACTATGTTGCAAAGAGAGTCGCTCTTAATTCGATTGTGAAAGGGGCGGGGAGAATATCTTGAAAGTTGTGAGTGAAAATGATGAAAAACAGACCCAATTCGACTTCCTGCTTTAAAAAATGGATGTAGCGAGGTCATGTCTAAATTTGGAACAACTTGAGAGCTTCACTGTAGTGAATGATCCGGACAAGAACCAACTTGAATCTAAGTAAGACGACCGACTGGCTTGTAGGGAGAAGCTTGTAGCTTCTTTTTTATTGCATGAGGTAAGTGTCGAATGAGTGCCCTGACTTGTTTCTATCTTTTAGGAATTTCCTTTGTGAAAGTAAACAAGATGTTGAATAAGGATTTTTTTAAAAAAAGCATAATGTACATTCAGTTTATCATAATGCATCTTCAGAGCTCACAAGACCTTCTTACTGGGCAAACTGGTTGGACAAACGTGAGGGTCTAGAATTGCTTAAGAAATGGACTGTTGTTCAGTTGAACTGTGGGGTTGTGAGTTAAATTGCAACTTGTGTGGTTGGAAAACAAAAACAAAAAACACTTCTTAAACTATACATTTCCATCTGTCTAGGAACTTATGTACAGTGGTACCTCTGGTTAAGAACTTAATTTGTTCTGGAGGTCCGTTCTTAACCTGAAACTGTTCTTAACCTGAAGCGCAACTTTAGCTAATGGCTGCCGCCGCGCGATTTCTGTTCTTATCCTGAAGTAAAGTTCTTAACCCAAGGTACTATTTCTGGGTTAGCGGAGTCTGTAACCTGAAGCGTCTGTAACCTGAAGCGTCTGTAACCCGAGGTACCACTGTAGAATGCATGCCATATGTGATATTCCTTCATGGGCCCAATTTACTGTGACAAATCACCTGAGTGGTTTTACCTTTGTGGAAATGACTTCCACCTGATTTTTAATGATCCTCTGCAGATCCCCTTGCCTCCCACAACAGCTGCTCCAGAGTTTTGAAGTTGCCTCTGGAATATGGAATATGGTATGGACAACTACAAGAGAGATGGAGTATCTGTGAAAATTTGGCATTCTAACTCGTGGAAGTGGAAATGACTTTTCCTAAAGCATTGTTTTCCAAACTTGGGCTTCCAGCCCTAGCTAGCAAGACCAGTGGTCAGGAACAATGGTGGAGCTTCATGATCTGGCACCGGGGGGGGGGGGGCGGGGTGGAGAGCAGGTGGGTGCAGGGCTGGTGTGCATCCTGGGGGTGTGACGCACATCCTGGGGGCTTGACGCCGCCTGAGGGGGCATGGTGTCCAGCGCAGGTGAGGGGACAGCTGCAATGGCACCCCACTGGGATCGTGCTGCCAGGGGTGGTGCGCTCCCCCCGCACTCCTCTTCCTCCGCCAGTGGTCAGGAATGATGGGAATTGTAGTCTAAAAACACCTGGAGGTCCAAGTTTGGGAAACACTGTCCTAAGGCAAAGCCACAATTGGATATACTGCTTCTATTTCACTATGTATGCATTTGATGGAAAAATCCAAGGAGTGGATAGGGTTCAAGTATTTTTACAGATTTCATAGCAGGTGGATTTTGTGTGAATGATGGTTTCCTCATCACGGTGAGACAAGCTGCACCAGCCTCGTGTGTACAGCTCTTCCTTTTTACCAGGCCAACGTACAAAGTGCACAAGAACGTGCAAACGTGTTTTCATATTGAAATCTCTGGCTAAGTGCAATGCAGTGGCTGCCCAGGTATGGCTCAGTGTATCACCTATGGAATATAGGTGAGCATGCCTCATCTACCTGTTCCATATTCTTTGAAGGTTGAGTGTTGAAGTGTGACGTCAGTAGGATTGACTTCTAAGCAAGTATTCTTAGCATTGTTCGTACAAGAGCTCTTAAGCGGCAGAGGGTGAAATGAGATTTACAATTGCTTCATTCTCCTTCCAGTATTGTAAGTTCTAAGAGCATTATATATAAAAACCCCACAAAGCAAAAGAATGTGAAGTATGTATTAAAAGGCTGTTGAGCAAAACCCACCTATAATCATTAAGCTTTTACGCAGTGTTACAAGTGTGTAGCTCCAGATTAGGCTGACTACAGGCTGGAATGAGCAACGAATGCTCTTTAAGCAGACGTGTTCTCTACCGACATGCCTGCTGTATCCCAGCATAGTCTCTAGCATTATTGCATGCATGCTTACGCAAGTCAGCATTTCATTGGGAATGCGCTAGGGTTTCAATGGAAATATGAATGAATAACCATGCAAAATGAATCCTTCTTGTCCTTTGTTTCCTGAGATTGATTCCCCCCACCCTTTGGCAAGCAGAAGTAAAACACTTTTACTGCGTCATGGGACCAGAGAGGCATAGTTAAAAGTCAGGTTGCCTCTCACCACTGCCATCATAGTCAAAATATCCCAAACTCTGCAAAATCCCCAAGTATTTAATTGTACTGTATTGTGCAAAATCAAATGGGGTAGGATCTGTTATTATTTCAGCCTGGTGCTGTTTTATTTTCCTGTTTCATTAAAACCACTGGAAAACACAGTGTGTATTGGGAACATATGGGGGGAATTAAAACATTTTGGGTTGTTTTGTGTGTGTTTAAATGTTCTAGCATGGAAAGGCAGTTAGGCGAACAGCATCACCAGCTTCTTTTTGCTCGGTTTAAAGGGAAGGCTTAGAATTTTCAGAAGTAGAATGAATCTACTTTCATTCCTCTAAATAGGAGGCGTAGAACCTGTTTGCAGCCTGACGGCCACATTCTCTTTAGGACTACTTTCTAAGAGCCACCTGCCAATTGTGGGTAGGGTCAGAGGTGTTGTTGTTGTTGTTGTTTAGTCATTTAGTCGTGTCTGACTCTTCGTGACCCCATGGACCAGAGCATGCCAGGCACTCCTGTCTTCCACTGCCTCCCGCAGTTTGGTCAAACTCATGCTGGTAGCTTCGAGAACACTGTCCAACCATCTCATCCTCTGCCATCCATGGGACTCTCAAGGCGATCAGCCTTCTTTATGGTCCAGCTCTCACTTCCATAGTGGCAGCGTATACATGTTTTGAATAAAAACAGAGGCTTTGTTTGGAATCCATTCAAATCCATCCATTCCCTATAGGGATGGGTGACTCTATCAATTTCCACTGGCTACAGTTTCTCATTTTTTCCAGTCTTCAGATCAGTTTTCCACACTTCCACATGAAGATTCATTTTAGTGAGGATTTCTCCAATTACACACATTTCTGCATGCAGTTTTGCCACGATATACACATTTTTGCAAAGGAATTTCCCCCAACACGCATTTTTCTCTAATTTATGGATTATTTTTTTGGCACACTTAACCCTGGCATATATGTTTTGGCATGAATTGCTTGGCTGGCAATCTGCATTGCAAAATTCAGAGAAGTGCAAATTTCAAAATATGGCTATGTTTCAGTTTGTGCGCTGTTTTAGAAAGTGTGAGTTTTGTAGGTTCCCTTTTAAATGTGTACTGAGCGGAATCTCTCCTCATCCCTAATTCCCAGTCATGAAAATACTAACAACAGAATGCAAAGCTGATTAGAAAACAAATAGATATGAAGAGTCCAACTGTACCATTGTTTGTTTTACTTGCAAATTTGTGGTGGGGGGGGGGGAGGAGAGGAGAGAAATGATGGAGATGGAATTATTTCCTGTAACCATTCATAGCATTCCATGCTATGTCCCAAGTTACATTGTCCATTATAGATGGACTGGTTTCAACACAAAAATCAAGCCTAAAAAGAACTAAATTTGCGGGTGGTAAGCTGAATTCAAACCATAATTATTGCTTTTCCTACTCCCGTGTTTCTGCATGCCAGCTGGGTGTGTCCTGTGTGGAATAAGTTATGTCTCAGTTGTTTAAGTAGGGAGGGCTTCCCTCTTTAATACTCCCTTCAATAGAATGGCACTCCAAAAGGCCGATAGGCCTTTTTACAATCTAAAACTACAAGGCAAGGAAAAATTATATCATGTCTCACTTCTGCTTCATCTTTTTCTCTGGATGAATGCATCATATCCCTGTAACATTTCCCAGATGAAAATAGAGAGATACAACATCCCTGTTTTCAAACTAAGCATTCTAGTCCAATGATTCCCTTCCCACACTATTGCCAGCTGAAAGCATAACTCTTTCTGTTGTATGTTGCATTCATTTACTCTACAACAGCCTCCCATTCATTCATTTAAAACCCAGGGTTACAGGTAGGCTAGGAAAAAAATGTAATTTCTCCACAATCCGCTACCATTAGGCCTGGACTGTGGTGGGCAGCAGCTTGGGATGAGCACGAGTCCATATAGTCAGGATTAAAGAATGTGTCTGAACCAGGAAGCAAGGCTGAGAAGCAAGACAGGAATCAGGAGTGGAGGACAAACCAAGGCTGAGAAGCAAGACAGGAATCAGGAGTGGAGGACAAACCAGGAGACAGGTCCAAAAAACCCCCAGATTCAGTAATGGGGACCTGAGTCCCTCCAGCTTTTGTTGGGTTGCAGTTCCCATCAACCTTGACCATCAGCCATGCTAGCTGGGGCTGATGGGAGTTGAAATCCAACATCCTATGTATTCCCCAATCCTACATGAGCTCGAGTATGCCTTGTTGCTCAAGCAAAGCTCAGTTGGAACAGGAAGTCTTCTTCCTATCCAGGAAGGTCCAATGGCCAGCCTGGGTGGACGGAGTCAGTCCAGAACTTGAACCTGCAGTTTAGTGATTCATAGTTGATACACATACCTGAAAATCTGTGCAGTGCCTTGGTGTTTTTGTGCATTCACATGCCTGCACCTCTGACTCTTCACCTTGCCAACAAAGGTCCACACAGTTAAAGCTATGGTTTTCCCAGTAGTGATGTATGGAAGTGAGAACTGGACCATAAAGAAGGCTGATCGCCGAAGAATTGATGCTTTTGAATTATGGTGCTGGAGGAGACTCTTGAGAGTCCCATGGTCTGCAAGAAGATCAAACCTCTCCATTCTTAAGGAAATCAGCCCTGAGTGCTCACTGGAAGGACAGATCCTGAAGCTGAGGCTCCAATACTTTGGCTACCTCATGAGAAGAGAAGACTCCCTGGAAAAGGCCCTAATGTTGGGAAAGATGGAGGGTACAAGGAGAAGAGGACGACAGAGGACAAGATGGTTGGACAGTGTTCTCGAAGCTACCAGCGTGAGTTTGACCAAACTGCGGGAGGCAGTGGAAGACAGGCGTGCCTGGCGTGCTCTGGTCCATGGGGTCACGAAAAGTCGGACATGACTAAATGACTAAACAACAACAACACCCTGCCACTACAAAAAAGTAGCATTGAATCAGAGAATTGTAGGGTTTGAATGGACCATGAGGGTCATCTAGTCCAACCCCTTGCAATGTAGGATTTTTTCACTCAATGTGGGGCTCAGACCTGCAACCCTGAGATTAAGAGTCTCAAGCTCTACCAACTGAGCTATTCTGACTGCAGGATGGATGCCACCTTTTGAACCTCATCTACGCCTATTGCATAAACATGCATATATGAATTCAAATGTAAGGTGTTCCAGCAAAGTGTTGCTTATGGGACTTAGGTACACTGAACAGATGTGCCCAAGACACTTCAAAAACCCCTTCGCGTAGAATGCAGAATGTGGCTTTAAAAAAATATTAATTTTTTTTGTTAGATTTGCTTTTTTTAAAAAAAAGATGAATCAATTTGGCATCCCTATATGGCAATAGTAACATTTTTCATAGTATGGGAAAGGGGCACTCTAGCTTGCTTCCTTCCTCTGGCCTGATGAGAACAAAACATTAAAATGAAAAGATCTGCCTTTTTAAATACCATACTGAAGTGGCTTTTCTTCTTACAGCTGTTTTGGACACTCTGCACCTTCCAGTGAAATTATCCAGAATCTTATCTGTTTGGGTTACAGCTTTTTCTTACTTAACACATACTGTCATAACTTCCAGAGTTTGGCAGGCTTTTTAAACAAATATTGTTCCTGAAGATCCTGCTGGTTTCAGTGTTTCGTTTCTTTAATGCTCTTGTTTGTCATTAATGGAATTCAGGCACATCAAACTGATTGAGGGGAAGAGGGCAGGGAAAGGAAGCCTTTAAACGCATAAGTGACCTTCTTAGTAATAACACCGGAAGCTGCCTTTGACCACTCAGACCATTGCTTCATCTAGCTTGGGGTTGTCTACACCAGTGTTTCCAAAACTTGTGTCTACAGCTGTTTTTGGACTACAGCTCCCATCGTCCCAAGGAAACAGGACCAGTGGTCAGGGATGATGGGAATTGTAGTCCCAAAATACTGGGAGACCCAAGTTTGCGAAGCACTGGTCTACACAGACCACCAGCAGCACTCCAGGCTTCTCCCAGTTAGTGATGGGGAAGAAATTAGATTCAGTTCACCTTTAAAGTTGAATCGGCCCAACTCTCACACTCCAAAACAATATGCAAACCAAAACACAGCCGTCCTTTCCAATTCACATGTGTCCCAAATTTGCGACACCACTCTCCAGCCAAGTAATTTGTACAAAAATATGTGTACTAGGGTAAAGTATGCCTTAAAATGCACATGTTTGGGGGAAATAACATACAAAAATATAATTGGGGGGGGGGAATTAATGTATGGGGATATGTGCTTTACAAAAATGTGCATGTTAGGAAAAATTGCACACACACTCTGTCTTTCTCTATCTATCTATCTATCTATCTATCTATCTATCTATCTATCTATCTATCTATCATCTATCTATCTATCTATTTATCTATCTATCATCTATCTATCATCTATCTATCTATCTATCTATCATCTATCTATCATCTATCTATCTATCTATCTATCTATCTATCTATCATCTATCTATCATCTATCTATCTATCATCTATCTATCTATCTATCTATCTATCTATCTATCTATCTATCTATCTATCATCTATCATCTATCATCTATCACATTGCCCAGAATGTTTGGGGCAACCCAGTCAGATCAGTGGGGTACTACTACTGCTAATAATAATAATAATATTAATAACCACTAAAATGCTGATTGGCTCCCAGTACATTTCCAAGCACAATTCAAAGTGTTGGTGCTGACCTTTAAAGCCCTAAACAGCCTCGGCTCAGTATACCTGAAGGAGCGTCTCCACCCCCATCATCCAGCCTGGACACTGAGGTCCAGCACCGAGGGCCTCCTGGCGGTTCCCTCACTGCAAGATGTAAGGTTACAGGGAACCAGACCGAGGGCCTTCTTGGTAGTGGCACCCGCCCTGTGGAATGCCCTCCCATCAGATGTCAAGGAAATAAACAATTATCTGACTTTTAGAAGACATTTGAAGGTAGCCCTGTTCAGGGAAGCTATTAACATTTGATGAATCATTGTATTTTAATATTCTGCTGGAAGCCGCCCAGAGTGGCAAGGGAAAGCCAGCCAGATGGGTGGGGTATAAATAATAAACTATTGTTATGATTGTGATTGTGATTATGATTATTATCTCAGGTGCATGGGCTCAAACCCCACGTGGGCAAAAGATTTCTGCATTGGAGCGGGTTGGGCTAGATGACCCTTGTGTTCACTTCCAACTCTACAATTCAATGATAGCAAATGCAGTATTGAGGAAAAATAGGAAATGAGGCTAGAAGTCATGGAAGTTGGCTGTACCATGGAAATGCTACTCAACCAATTCTCCCCACTCACCCCATGATTTTTCTTACTGCCTTCTTGTCTCCTATCATCTTGAGAACTTTGCTGTTTTGAAAATGTGCATACAGTGGTACCTCAGGTTACATATGCTTCAGGTTACATACGCTTCAGGTTACAGACTCCACTAACCCAGAAATAGTGCTTTAGGTTAAGAACTTTGCTTCAGGATGAGAACAGAAATCGTGCTCCGACGGCACGGCGGCAGCAGGAGGCCCTATTAGCTAAAGTGGTGCTTCAGGTTAAGAACAGTTTCAGGTTAAGAACGGACCTCCAGAACGAATTAAGTACTTAACCTGAGGTACCACTGTATTATCATATAACTTTTATGTACAAAATTCTACTTTCATCCAATTCAATGTTACAAGAGAAAAAGGGGTTGTCCCGGGAAAGCATTTTTATTTTTAAGTGTGCTTGCCAGGGAACTTAAACATATGGATTATTTGGTCTCTCCCCCCCAGGGTAAATATTGAACACATTCTTCAGCACTGTGCTATGGCACCGCCATATTTAATCTAAGATGTTCAACTCCTCTCCAGGCTGAGCAGGCCTCAGGCACTTGCCATGAAAACAGAAAGATTTGTTCTAGTATGTTACTTAAACACAGGTTTGTGTTGACCTGGATATGGGTGAGGATTGCATGCCACGGTTGCCTAACAACTGCAAACAAATGATTTATCCACACGCCAACATGAGGCAGAACTGGGAAGAGAGGACTGCAAGCTTTCTTGTAGGGAGGCCACCCTAGATAGTGATGTTGGTTATAAAGCTGTCCAAAGCTGATTCAGGACCAGCCCAGAGTATTTTGCTGCATGACGTGAAACTCAAAATGGCACCCCCTTCCAATTCCACATGCAGAAGCCCACCAGACTGGCAGCTGAATCATACTTTAACCATCATTCATTTGCACCATTCTGGTGCAAATTAGGTAGGTTCATCTTTAAATGCAAACTGAATTGCATTTCTCCCTGATCCCTATCATCATCATCATCATCATTATCATTATCATTATCATTATTAGTCTTTTTCACCTGCTGTTTGGTTGTCTTAACTGTATCTTGTTTTGAAACTGTTTTGTGGGTCTATGGACTGCAATAAAGAGATATAGATATAGATGATATAGATATAGATATAGATGATATAGATATAGATATAGATATAGATATAGATATAGATTAGATATAGATATAGATATAGATATAGATATAGATATAGATATAGATATAGATATAGATATAGATATAGATATAGATATAGATATAGATATAGATATAGATATAGATGATATAGATATAGATATAGATATATTATCATTATGTTAGTTAATTTTGTATACCATCTTTTATTCAAGGATCACAGGGTGGTTTGCAATATAAAAACACACAAATATAGTAACAAACATAGTAACAAGCAAAGACAATACCTCCCTAATAATCCCTATCCCTGGGGTTTCTGGTTACACCCATGATGGGGGATGTTCAGGCAGCGGATAGGGAGAAAAATGAGGCATAAATCTCCCGATGTTTCTCACTGGGGTCTGGGGAGCAGTGACGGAGCAAGTCGATCAGGCGCCTGGGGCAGCCCTGCATCCAGGAGCGGGGCCAGCTGCCCACTGGGTGGGGCCAGCCAGGGCAGGATGCTTTGCGGGGTCTCTGAGGAGTCTACCTGCTCCCTCCCACTCAGCTGCCCTACAGCTGAGGGGAGGCAGCGGGCAGACCATTTGGGGCAGTGCGGAGCCTGCGTGCGCCCAAGCCACCACGTCACTCCCAGGAGAGAGGTGTAGCTCGGGCGTGCTGCAGGCCCCGCGGTGAGTGCCGCCCGCCATTTTGTCACCCCCCTCAGTGAGGACACCCGGGGCAGCCCGCCCCCACCACATTCCCCTTCCTCCACCCCTGCTGGGGAGTTCACTGTAACCCACAGTGCCACATAATCCCATGTCTGTCAACTTCCTCACTCTCCTCTGAGGCAAAGTGCCTCAGGACACAGATTGTAAGGGCAGTGAGAAGGCAAGAACTAAGCAACTGCAACCTCCTATTCCACTTGAAATTAAAATATATGTTTTTCTCCTGTCAGCAGAGCACGGTCTAGATTTTCTGCCCAAGATGCCAACGTGTTTTAAGCTCTGCAAGAGTGTTGTTTCAGAAAAAGGAACAACTGAAACGTGTGAGGCTCAAATGGCCAGTCAAAGTTGTACCCACACTTCCAAGTACACTGGCCTGCAAGGAAATTTCTGTTCTCCCTAATGGACACAAATAATATAAACAGGAAAGGTGAACTGTACAGAATCTATTCGCTTGTTTCTCCTCCTGCATTTCCAAGAGCCCAATTACCTCTGGTTTGACAAATGAAACAAAATTACCTTGCGCTCCATGAACAGTCTTTGAAAATACATATATCTGCATTTCTGAAAGGAAACACCTGTTGCAATGCTGGCTCTATTTTTAGCTAGAAGCAGGCATGAAGGAAAGCACACAGACACCTAATGCTTACAGTGCCTCCTGAACAAATCTAGACTCATCTCCATGAGTTCTCAAACACCCGCAGAGTACCTCTTATGCCCTTCCCTGGCACTGGGCTCCCTTAATATTGGGCGCAAGACGGGGCCTCAGATCTTTAATAATAATCAATGTCCTTCTCTTACTACATCCCAGTGTAGATGAAAGTTCAGTTGAGAATGCTAAGATCTAGTTACGAGGCTCTGTTTGATTTAAGTCACCCTGTCCTCAAATTCTCTTTAACCCCTTTCTACGGTTGAACAGTCACCATCAGACCTGGCTTTCACTTCTGTATATAGTAGCTAGTCATAAAACAGTCTCTGCTTCACAGTGGTGTTTTTGGTTTTTTAGTTTAAAAATCCCAGAATCTAATCTGAACCAAGGTGCAATTTTAAATATGTCTAATCTCACCCTCCCGTCAAAGTGGACTATAGTAGAATGGAGAGTTCAGAATCAGGTCCATCAGTCGGATCCAGTTTCACATTCTTGGTTAATGATGAGGAGGGCAGTGGCAAAGAATTAACCTCACCTCTTCATGCCATTATCCAAACTGCACTCCCTTCCCAACCTCCCACCTATTTTCTTGAGAAATATAAATACAGTATGTTAGGACTTCCAAACCCAGATCTCACACATCATGTCTTTGTCTGGCCTTGAATCAGAATGAATCAGAAATTCCTCATGTTGAATCTTTCCTCTTCCAACATCTCCTGACTTGGGCTTGGTCAAGTGACTCTTACCTTCAGACTATCTTCTGTCCATTTACCATGTTGAGAAACAACCTAATTTATAGGGTTGTTTTAAGTATTACAGGAAGACAATATTTTGAGCCCAAAAGGAATGCCCTCTAGAGTAATTTGAACAGTCCATGCAAAGTCCGTGGGTGTATTCACATATGGGATTTTAATCCATTTCCATGACTTTTCCCTAACGGTTAAGTTCCGTGCTACATTTGAGCTTGCATGCAATGCAAAAGCCACTTCTGGAACCATGGTAGAATTTAGTGCAAATTTAGCACTCATTTCCATACTGTTTGCAAACAGTTTTTTTCTTTCATTGAAGGAAATAACATGGAAATGAGCATTGGACATTCACTGTAGTTGCAGAAGTGGCTTTCACATTGTGTGAAAGCTCAAATGTAGTATGGAAATCTTTGTGAACATGGAATAAACTGCCATGTGCATGCAGTCTATATAAGAGCACAAGAAGAGCTTGCTGGATGGTGGCCAATGGCCCACCTAGATCAGCATCCTGTTTTCACAGTGACCAACCAGATGGCTGGGGGAAGCCTACAAACAAGACCTGAGCACAAGAGCATTCTCCCTTCCTGGGGTTTCCAGCAACTGGTATTGAGAAGCGTTACTGCCTCCAACCATATATAAATTCTGAGTGTGATGATTAATCAGTCAGATGGGAGCTGTGCTGGAGGAATGCTTGGTGCAGACATCTAAATGACATTTGTACTCTTGAGTCTCCCACTCCTTTCAACCTATCCTTTGCTGCAACTGACTGCTTCAGTTGTTGCTGTTTAAAATAATTTTTTAAAAAAAAAAACACTCTGGCTTCTATTTGACATATTAAACTGTTTGGTAATGGTATTTATGTATAGTTGATGCATTTTGTAGCTCCGGGGAAAGAAAAACCAAGGCCACCTTGATATTGGTTCAGGTATCGTAATTCATTTCTCAGAAGGCTACAAGCCATTAATAGCAGGAACATATCTCGGAATGTTTTTCCAGTTGGGCCATTCCCAGGACCATGTCGATTACAGCTAGTTAATGATTACCGTGAATTTGCATCACTCCTGGAAAGAAACACACAAGATTATTGTTTCGGCAGAATACGCTCTTCTGTTTTATGGAAATGGCTTTCTATTTACGTTCTTCTTTCCTCATACTTTCTTTCCCCTTTGCCAGTACTTGGAAAGTTAGGGGTAAGGACAGTGGGCTGGCAGGAGGTTAATGCCCAATCCTTTAAGCACCTCCTTTAAAGAAGATTATTGGACATCCAATTTGCAAAGAAGAAACTCCAACTCTAAAATA
Source organism: Podarcis liolepis (assembly GCF_965112155.1). Lineage (NCBI taxonomy): Eukaryota > Metazoa > Chordata > Lepidosauria > Squamata > Lacertidae > Podarcis > Podarcis liolepis. The sequence continues at coordinate 112,621,978 of NC_139554.1, read as the reverse complement.
AGCTGTAGGTTCCAGTCTTATTATTATACTGAACAGCTGCTTGGAATCTGTCCTACTTATAACCAAGTGTATATTCCTAGGAACTGGGAAATCAAAGGCAGTTGGGCACAAAGCTAGTAGGAGTTAAATTATCTATGTAGCAGGGGGGCGGGAAGAGGACTTCAAACAGATTATTGAATTGAACTTTAATCCTACAGGGAGACTGTTGGGTAGCAGGATTTTGGCATAGGTAGCCATAGCATGGGATGTTTGCCCTTGAGTGCAGCGTTTTGAGACACTATTATAATCTGCTGTATGTGAGCTGTTTTAGTATTAGTCACTGTCAGGATGACTTTTAGAGGTTACTGCTGTAACATGCAGAGTCAGCATAGCCTAAAGGATAAATAAAGGCAGTTAATGGGTTCCAGTCCTAGTCATGAGTGACACAGACACGCTGCAGTATGTGGCTTTGGGGAAAGTCACTTAGCCTCCCTGCCCTTCCTCTGCCATCTTGATTCTTGAGATCGCATATCCTCCAACATTTCTCTGATGAAAATGAGGACATCCTATTCAATAATAATAATAATAATAATAATAATAATAATAATAATAATAATACTCTGCCCATCTGGGCAGCTTCCAACATGTATAAAAACATAATAAAACATTAACTTTTTTTAAAAAAACCTTCCCTATACAAGGCTACCTTCAGATGTCTTCTAAAGGTTGTAATGTTACTTATCTCCTTGGATCGGGGGTTGCGTAACTCCATACTCTCCAACATTTCTCCCAATGAAAATAGGGATGTCCTAAGGAAAAGCAGGACATTCTGGGATCAAATCAGAAACCGGGATGACTTCTGTAAACCTGGGACAGCCCCTGGAAATAAGGGCTACTTGGAAGGTCTGAGATAGGCCCATTTAATGTTGGTTCGGGTGGGTGGGGGTTTGGGGGAGAGAATAAAAGGGATTTGCACAAACCTTGACTTTTCTCGCATCCTTTTCTTCCCTACCCAGCAAATGGCCAGGGAAGGAGAAGACCACTTTCCCCAGAGGTCTGAACTAAAATTAGACCAAGGCTGAGGGCCATAGGCTTTTAGGAGTGATTGATTGGTTTCACAATGGGAATCTGATGGCAAAACTCATTGCAATATGTGTTATCAGCACGACAAATGACACAATGGTCTTTCCACCAACGGGCTTGGAATTCTACCTGCTCAGTACATCCTTATGATGCAGGCCAGTCTTGGCTTCAGTGGTTCTGCTTTGGCTCAGCATCAGTGTCCGAGAGTCTGAGTAGTCATTGAAAAAAATGGGGCTTCGTTCATGGGTCCATCGGTTGTATCTATGGTGAGGAGCCACCAGTACGTCTCAGGCGGTTGACTTTCTGGAGCTAAGTGCTTCAACCTGTTTTAATAATATACTATCAGTGATATGCTGTTGCCACACAAAAATGGTTTAATGACTTCAAAGGAAATAATTAGCTGATGACTCAAATGGTAAACATGTCAAGCAAGGGAAAGGCAGTTTGAACAAGAGCTGTGGCATGCTTATTTTTTCCACTGCTTTTTATTTAATTTTTTAGTTCTGTTTAGAGAACTGAGAAGACGGTCTGCTCCTCTGATTTCCAGGGAGTTGCCTCTTCTCCCTTAAATAATCATAAAAAACACAACTCTCTCTCTTGCTTTTAACATGATGCAAAAGGCCAGAGAAGCAGCTTTTCTCATTTGCTTACTTATATTTATTTATTTGCAAAAATGTCTATACCACCAACATTAGGAAGGAAAGAACATGCCAGTGAACAGCATGGAATCAATAATTTTTATTCTTGACTCTATGCTGTTCATTAGTGTAATATTTTACATTCATAAAACAAGTGCAAATTAGGCTACAAATCAGTAGCTTAGTACACCAAGAGAGCTGGCCAAAAGTATCTATAGATTTAAAGATATTCATAAAATAAGAAAAATGATTTATTAAAAAGGTTTTTTCCTTCACTCACTTCTCTCCTTTTTCTTCTTTATGTATTTTTATATATTTTTCTTTTCTCAGTTATTAACAGATCTATAATATTCTAACAGATGGATTCATGATACCTGTTTCTATGACCCTGTTTGATTTGTGATCTGTGTCTCTTTCCCCTCTTCATTTATTTTCAGCTTTTTGATTAGATGTGTACTTTCACAATGCGGCGATGAGAAAATGCTACTGTATTTTTCTGATTGCATGACAACACTTTATATCTGTTATAACACTGTGACACCAGATGGTGCTGTAGAGTCCCGTCTTTTGCCAATGTGATTTTCCTTCACGAAGTTTAGAACGCGTTTTCCTGAAATGCTTTTTTGATGTGTCTAGATCCAGCCGCGGAAACATATTTTCGAGCAATAAAAAAGAGAGAGAAATACGTAGCAAACACAGGGAGCTTAGGAAGAGAATTAAGCCCAGGTGGAATCCTTCAGTATATCTCAGCATTTATTTTGACAAGCCACACTTTCCTGAAACTTTCCCCAACATCACAGAAAATAAAAAGTGAATGTCTCCAATGTGCTTTCACTGGCATCTGAAAGATGGTGTAAGTGCTTACTAACACCTCTCCAAAAAGTGTTTCCAAACGGCAGCGCTGCCAAGTCAGAAAGGTGGAGCTCTGAACCATCATTAATCAGGTTTTGTAACTCTGTTGGTGCAGCAATTAGCCATGACATGTTGAGTCAAGTGCTCTCTGCTTTCATGTACCCGAATACTAAATCTCACCATCGAACTTTTTATTAAAATCAACTGCTCTTTTGCTGAATGAGTCGTCTGCAGAATTGAAAGTCATTGTGTTTGGGGTTTGTTGTTGTTAGTTTTCTACAGCAGGGTTAGCTGGACCTCATCATCCCTCGCCAGGGCAGCTGATGGTCAAGGATGATGGGCGCTGCAGCCCCACAACATCTGGAAGACTACAGTGTCTCCACCCCTGCTTTACAGTAGCACTTACGCGAGTTGCCCTGGGGCAAAATCTGTTTTCTTTTGATCAAAGGAAAACATGATGGTGTTCAAAGAATATTTAGAAAGGAGAGTTAGCTCTAACAGCAACACGGCACAATTATCGTAACTGTGGGCTGGGAACTTCTGGTTATAATTTTGTACATAATGGAACTCCTTGTTTTAATGCACCATCATGCACCATCTTGAGGTAGAATTAGGGCCTCCACAATCCTCTCATGCAAACTGCAAATAAAGTGGTATAACAAAGTAACAAACTTAAAACAAAATGGTTAAAATGGCAGATGAGCAGAATTAGATTATCGTTAAAATTGTGGATGCCAGGGAGAAGTCCTCGCAAACATGTAACAAAGTGACAGGGAGCCTGTGGACCTCCTTACATTATTGGACTACAACTCCCATCATTCCCGACTATTGACCATGCTGCTGGGGATGATGGGAGTTGGAGTCCAACAACCTTTGGCGACCCACAGATTCTTCAACCCTGGTTATAACAGTTTACTAGCATACCAAGGTGCAAGTTTATAAAATGCCCCTCACTGTCAAAAAGACACTATGGGTTGCTGAAGGAATGTGCATGACCCTGAGTGCAGTCCTGTGAAGGCCGAGGCTGCTAAACTATATATAAAAAAAATTAATTAAATTTGAAAGGCAAGGGAATTGCTTCACGCCCACAGCAGTACATTTCCTTGGAGGCATAGCAAACTGTTAGAAACAGCTGACTCATTAAGTAGACAATGAGTCAGAGCTGCATCTTTTAAAACTTCTCACACAAAGATAGCCTTGTGCAGAAGAAGCACATTGGTGGTGCAGATGGGCGGGAAGACAGTGGATGCAGGGCCTGTTAGAAAATTGGCAACGCCGCTACAATTTGCTATCAGCAGACTGTGCACCTTGCCAGTGGTTTTATGCAAACATTGGGTTCTCATGTGTATATAGAGGCATGTTATTTGCAAACAGTGGGGAGGTGTAGGCTTTGTCCCGGGATTCCAGAAGCCTGTTGCATAGTGACATGCTCTTTCCTTTTCATTGCACTGAGACAGCTAAATTCCAAGCCAAATTGGGTCCTCAACACCTTTTGCTCTTGCTGTGCAGAAGTGTTCCCCGTACATCGGCTTGCATTCATTCAGTTGATTCATTCCTTGCTCCTTTTCCCTTTTGGCCTTTTCCTAATCTAGTACCTACGTGAGATGGCAGTTGAGTTTATTTGGCCCACTTTCTCCTTATGGCTAAACTTTGCTCACATTCACTTTTATGGATTAAAGAAGGTCAGGAAGAAGAGCTAATCAGGAGAGAAAGTGCCTTGGTCCTGTGACCACATGTCTGGACCTGACACCGGGTTAGATTGGCACCACCTTCTGGGCAGGGGGCTAATGTGGGATAGGAAGATAAATAGAGGGCATGGGAAGCAGACTCAGGGGGTAGAAAGCAGGAAACACAGCTACAGGAAATCCAGGGTGGGTTTGCCCTCCACTGGAAAAGGGACCCATAGTTTGTGACCCATGTCCATCATCTCTCACCACCTCCCTCTTTGCCTCCCCTAATGGCACCAAGAATAGCCCACCTGAAGCAAATTGCCGCACCTTGCCTCTTGGCAGGGCTACCTCTGAATCCCTGCATAAGTAAAAATGTTTTAGCTCCTCTGATTCAGGTGGTGAATCAGAGCTTGAAGAGACATGAAGGAGGAGCTACAAGGAGCATCCAAAGGGCTCTTGGGTGAACTATTTTTCATCCAGAGACTTGGGGCCATCATTTTAAACGATAGTAGAGCATGCTATGTTGACAGTTCCATTAAAGAACCACAGAGCTCCAGGAAATGATCCAAGTTAAGAACCAATGACATTGAAGAACACCTGTTCCCACATCTCGTACCCGCCCAGGTGATAAGATAAGCCTACTGTGGGCTACCCTCTCTGGGTACCCTGTCATTAAAGATCAGGCAGGTGGTGACTAAGGAGTAAGATATTTCAGCTATGATGCCCTAGTTATGGAATTCGCTACCCATTGAAGCATACCCATTGCCCACTGTGTTATCTTTTTGATACTGAGGTGGGGGAAAACATTTCTGTTTTCCCTGGCTTTATAATTACCTCTTATGTACCTGTGGATTTATTATATAATTCGCCTTGTTGTTGTTGTTGTTGTTGTTGTTGTTGTTGTTGTTGTTGTATATAGAGATTTTTGTATTCCCATTAGGTTTTCCTTGTTACTTTTTATCATTTTAAATTTGGGTGGCACAGTAGTGTTCTGGATAAATAAAAAGTCAATGACATGGCATACTCTGGAACTCTTCATTCCCATGGCTAGGAGAAAGCTCCGAGTCTTAACTGTTTAAACAAGCCACACAATCAGATAATACCGAGAGAGAGAGAGAGAGAGAGAGAGAGAGAGAGAGAGAGAGAATCTGCATTGATATTGGTGTGTTTGTTGTGTTCTTCATAGGAACATTTCAGAGGGTTTATTCCAAAGGCTGATGTACACAGACTGAATGGACCAGGAGGCTGGGAAAAGGTGAAGTTGGATTAGATCCAACTTCAGCTAAAGAAAAGAAGGAGACTCTTGCGTCATTGGTCTTCAGTACTTATTCTACAAACAATAACTGGCAAGTCAAGGGATGGAGTGGAAAAATACTTCAGGACTGCAGCATATTGGCTTCATAACACCAATCTGATGATTGCCTATATACAGGTACATTGTTGACACCTGTTGTTGTTTTTTTCTTAATGAGAAGTAGATGTCAGATAGGACACAGTTCTTAACACACTGGTAAACAGCAGACATCTTAATCAGGGATTGCTTTGCAGCAGAAGTACCCTCTAAGGTTTGTTTTACAAAGACAAACACATCACTCAATTCTAGAGCAAAGATGGAGAGGATATGGATGTCAGGAGTCTTGCTGGATGAGACCAGGGCTATTTTTCTTGAAAAGGAGGTCCCAGAACTCACCATGAACACCTCCCTCATTCTCTTAGAATGGCAATGGCACTCACCTGAGAAGGGCCAGAATTGAGTTCCAGCAAGTTCAGGCAGAGAAAAAGGCCCAGATGAGACCAAAGGTCCATCTATTTCAGTGTTGGTAATGATAAACCATCAGTATAGATGGGACTTGGAAAAACCTGGAGAGCCACAAACATTTGTCATCACCCTGCTTCTCTCATGCTCATTTTCTGCAGGAAGACACACACGGAGAGGGGCTGAGATTCAAATGTAAAGGTCTTAACAAGATGGCAGACTCTGACCTTCACCATCTTCTTTCTCCCGTAAGGAGCCAGAAGGAAGGGCAAGGCTTTTCTTTTTTCAGCCAGAACTCACTGGAACTCAGTTCTGGCCCCTCTCAAGTGGGCACCTGAAATATACTCGGAGTCAAGAGTGGATTTCATGCTCTTTATTCAGCTCATAGTGGTGAGGAGGAATGAATGTTCCCCCCAAAATATCTGCTTTATATACATGATTTACACAATGGGCTGCTAATTCCAGGATTCTCCTGTAGGCCAATCAGGTTGTGGATTCACTTCCACCTGGAGCTGGATTGGGTGGCTCCTGCAGACCAATCATACTGCTGCATTGTTCTAGGACCAATCAGACTGCTGCATTTTGGGTCCTATTCAACTCAGTACATAACAGCACCACTGCCATTTTAAGAGAACAAGGGAGGTGTTCATGGTGAGTTCTGGTGCCTCTTTTTCTAGAAAAATAGTGTTGGGGAGGGGACTTTGCATATTAAGTTCATTCCTCATCATACTGATTTTAAAAATATGCTTATAAGGCATAATTATTATGGAGAAAAGCTGCTGGCATCACACGTTTATGAAGCTGCAAAGACGCCTTTCAGTCACTGGGAATCTGCCACAGCTGGATTCAGATGCCTTTTGAAGAAACCCGGCCACTGCTCTTTCAGGTATAGTTGTAATGTAATGAAACCAATTTGTCCGCAGAGCCAGGAGCTCATAAATTCAGCTCGGCCAGCCTTTTTGCAACTACAGATTAGAATTTTCTAGTTGTGATATGAAGACAGTTCACACAGGAACTGATTATTATCTCTTGAAAGAAGTCGCAGCTTTTTGCAGCCTGTGTTAGCCTATTAGAAAGTGAGTGAGCCAAAGGGAGATCTTTCTTCCTGGTTCGCAGGATGTCAGCGCTGTATTAAGTTCATGGCAAGAAAAACACTCTTGAGGAAAAGCAGATATCAAGGGCTTTTGAATGCATGTGAATCCATAAACTTTTAAGATTAGAAGAAAGAAAGAAGAAACAGCGGTGGGTTGGCCCCATGGGTGTCCCAGGGGGGCAGCTGCCCCAACTAAATCAGTAAAAAATAAATAAAAATCTGAAGTTCTGCCCCCCACAACAAAAACCTGTCCCCCCCCAACAAAAATCCTGGCTATGCCCATGGTTGGTCCTGATTTTTTTTTTTAATTCACCCTTTTTTCAGGTAATAAACATGAGATAATGACTTCATCAGAGGTTACACAGTTCTAACCTCCAGAATTTGAGGATGCTGAAATTGTACATACAAAAATGAAACAATATTATATTTTATATTAAAAAACTCAAGTCTCTCTCTCCCTCTCTCTCTAATGATAAGCACACAATGGGTCAACCTATATAGAACATCTTTAGCTTACCACAAAGTAGCACCATCCTTTAAGACTTTTTTGCTTTGTTATCAATGTAACACGATGAGGTAACAATGGCCACATAGCAGAGAGAGGGGCCTAAATTTTACACACTGAATCAAATTAACCAATTACTTCTTTGAGTGCAGGCTTCTAAGACGAATAGGCTTTGGTTTAAGCAATGTTAACTACATGCCAACTATGCCAGAAATGGATACAGTATTTCTTTGTAAACCAGCCACTGTGTTTTCCATATCTCAGGTCAATTCCAGCAACCAGTCCCATAGTGACATCCCTGCAAAAACGTTCTGTAGGCATGGCACAGGGAAGAGGACATGAACCTAGGGATGGAAGTTCTGGTTCCTTGCCAGATTTTGGAGATCCTTGAGCCAGCTATGCCCTGGCTTTACAGTACAGAGAATGTCCCTCTTGACAATCATTAAGTATCCCTAAGAAGGGAAATAAACATTTAATAACTAGTTGTTGCACATGCCCTGTCTTGTTCTTGAGGAGCACTATAAACGCCCTAGCAGTGGTCAGGCTGATGAGTCTGACCATAAGAAGTGCTTGAAAAATTTACAAGAGGAGGATCAATATACTTCCCACCCGACAGATTCAATTGACCCACTACTAGGCTGCTGGACCCACTACTTGACCCACTACTAGACTGGACTGACTAGATGATATCCTTCTAGGGTTTCACTTGCCAGACAGGTTACTCTTTTTATATACATGCAATATTGAAATGCTTTTGCGAGTCATTTAAAGGTTTGTAGTTTGCTTGGCGCTGGGAGAGCTCATTGTTCATTTTCTGAAAAGGAATTATTTGTACTTCAATTAGTAAAACATACTGAATTCATTAGCCGTACTGGCCATAGTCCAGAGAAGCAGACACCCCGGATCTCGGCGTTCAACTATGATTTTTCTTCTTTTTAATCACAGCAGGTTCTCCTCTTCTTCTGCATGTTGCATGCCACTTGTTAAACTCATTCCCCCGTTTTTACAAGCCCCAACAGAATACATGCAATGTCAGGAATCTTTTGGTTCTGAATGTGGCTGCTCTGTGTATTGACACAGAACCAGGAGAGAAATGTGATCTACTTCAACTTTTACCTTATTCATGCTTCCCCAAACCATACGGGCACCAAAGCACTGCATTTTTATTTTTTTAAAATTCTCACTTCCAATTTTGCAATGCAGTTCTGTAACCCAAAACTGCATTGCAAACTTTGAAGTGAGAATTTCAAAAAAATTGCAGCACATCGGAGCTTGTATGCTTTGGGGAAGCACAAATTAGGTAAAAGGTGAAGTAAACCAAATTTCTCCCCATATATATATGAGGTGCACACACACACATTGTGTGTGTTTGTGTGTGTGTATGCATTGCATAACAATTGTACTGGGAGAAATGAACACTAAAATACTGGTGCCTTTCCACCTGTACTAAAAAATAAATAAAGTGCAGACTGTTGTAAAAATGTGGCAAACTGAGCTGAAGACTGGGAAAACAGGAGATCCAAAGTAACAGATTAGTCCAGGGGTCAGCAAACCTTTTCAGCAGGGGGCCGGTCCACTGTCCCTCAGACCTTGGGGGGGGTTATATTTTGGAGGGGGGAATGAATCAATTCCTACGCCCCACAAATAACCCAGAGATGCATTTTAAATAAAAGCACACATTCTACTCATGTAAAAACATGCTGATTTCGGGACCATCCGTGGGCTGGATTTAGAAGGTGATTGGGCTAATTTGATCTTGTTTATTTTAGTTTTTTATTTTTTAATTGAAGTATTAAGATTGGATTTTTATTGGAAAATCAATAAAAATGATTTTAAAAAAATAGACGGTGATTGAGCCAGATCTGGCCCCCGGGCCTTAGTTTGCCTACCCATGGATTAGTCCATCCCTGGTGGTGAGCCGTCAGAACGTTTGCTTATAACATTTCTGTGGGCACTAAAGTGTTTTCAGGATGTGAATTGGCCCCATTCACTCATGCAAGCCTTTGGGCACTCCTAGACAGGAAAAGTTATAAACGGCTTATCGTCTGAGCCGAGACCTTGTCTGAGCAACAAAGTCTATCTAGTTATGGTGTGTTTCTGTCCCAATTTACACTATACGTTTAAAGTAGTATCACACTACTTAGAATAGTTCTGGCTTCCCCCAAAGAATCCTGGTAACTGTAGTTTGCTAGGGGTGGTGTGAACTAAGGGTTATTAGGAGTTAGGGACGCGGGTGGCACTGTGGTCTAAACCACTGAGCCTCTTGGGCTTGCTGATCAGAAGGACGGTGGTTTGAATCCCCATGACGGAGTTAGCTCCCATCGCTCTGTCCCAGCTCCTGCCAACCTAGCAGTTCAAAAGCATGCCAGTGGCAGGAAGGTAGATGGCATTTCCATGTGCTCTGGTTTCCATCATGGTGTTTCATTGCATCAGAAGTGGTTTAGTCATGCTGGCCTCATGACCTGGAAAGCTGTCTGCGGATAAACGCCAGCTCCCTTGGCCTGAAAGCGAGATAAGCACCACAACCCCATAGTCGGCTTTGACTGGACCTAACCGCCCAGGGGTCCTTTACCTGTTAGGAGTTCCTTGGGAAGAGGCACTGGCTCTAAACCACTCTGGGAATGGTAACTCTGTGAGGGGAATAGGGTTCTCCTAACAACGCTCAAGGGACGCGGGTGGCGCTGTGGGTTAAACCACAGAACCTAGGACTTGCCGATCAGAAGGTCGGGGGTTCGAATCCCCGCGACGGGGTGAGCTCCTGTTGCTTGGTCCCTACTCCTGCCAACCGAGCAGTTCAAAAGCACATCAAAGTGCAAGTAGATAAATAGGTACCACTCCAGCAGGAAGGTAAACAGCTTTTCCGTGCGCTGCTCTGGTTCACCAGAAGCGGCTTAGTCATGCTGGCCACATGACCCGGAAGCTGTACGCCAGCTCCCTCGGCCAATAAAGCAAGATGAGCGCTGCAACTCCAGAGTCAGTCACAATTGGACCTAATGGTCAGGGGTCCTTTAACAACTCTCAGCGCCCTTAACAAACTACAGGCACCATGAATGTTGAAATTGTTATGATACTGCTTAGAATGCACAGTACAGATGGTGCCTCTGTGTATCTCTTGGCTCTTCATCAAACTACCAACACACATTGATACTGTTGCCTAGATAGATTTTCTGTAAATAAAGTATATCTATGGCTTTTGTTTAAGAATTTGTTAGTTTCCAAATCAGCCAATTCAAGCTAAGAACAAAGAGTCTGGTAGCACTTTACAAGTGAACAGATTTTGTATGAGTGTGTGCAGTATTAGATTTAATGGATGGGGATTGTTTCAATATTCCAAATGTTAGCAGCTGCTTGGATTACGATTGCAAAAAAACTCAGAAAAGCCCAACAGCCCTGTCAGTTGATGACAGGCTGAAGAGGACCTGGAATTTTACAGTAATGAATAAAATTACGAAGTTATATATAGTTATGGGAGGCTAGAAGTCAGGCAACTGAGATACTTCAAAAGATTTGGACACTGTTTGGAATCAAAAGCATATTGAGGGAATGTTTATTATGTAAATAGTAAGCACCATATGATTTGTATTGATATTGTAAACAGAATTAAGTAATAATAATAAATATTTGAATTGTTTAAATAGACAGAATATGGAACACAGATTTTATTTATAAATTATTACGGTTCTTGGTTGCATTCCAGTCTCATGCTTTTCTAAACGAAGGGTTTCTAAATGAAATTTCAGATCCCCAAGGATTTAAAAACAAACGTTCAAATTCTGAAGCGGAATATTTAAATAGTGAAATATACTCAGAGTCAAGTGTGAATTTCATGCTCTTTATTCAGCTCATAGTAGCAATGAATGGATCTTTTCCCCAAACATCTAGCTATATATACATTATTTACACAATGGGCCTGCGTCATTGGCTGCTCCTGTAGGCCAATCAGGTTGCGGATTCACGTCCTCCAGAAGCCTGATTGGCTGCTCCTGCAGGCCAATCATGTTGCTGATTCACTTCATCCAGAAGCCTGATTGGCTGCTCCTGCAGGCCAGTCAGGCTACTGATTCACTTCCACCTGGAGCAGGATTGGGTGGCTCCTGCGGACCAATCAGACTACTGCATTCTGGATCCTATTGTTCTAGGATTCAGCTCAGTACATAACAAATAGGTTGCCCAAAGCCAGGATCCAACCATGCAGGGTGAACTGCCACCCAAAGTGGCTGCAGTACAACACGGATGTAGTAATTATCAAGTTCATTCCAGTGGATTAAGAAGGTTTCAGGCTAAATGTATGAGCTGAAGACCTGCTAGGCAGGGTGAGGTCATCACCCCAGGCAGCAGATTTGGGGTGTCACAAAAGGGCAACACACTGTTAGTTATTGATAATTATTGTACTTCTGCTACCAGGGAGGGGGAGAGGGGATTGTGGGAGTTTGTGTCTCAGTAGCCGCAATAACGTGGAGAGTCTTAAGAACCTATTTGGGGTTTCCATTTGCTGCTCCACCTCAGGCAGAGCTTTCTCTCTTACCCCTAGTTGCCTGGGATCTCTCTGTTCTCTGAAAGTGCTAGAACTAAAACGTGCAGGAGACACACTCCAAGAATTAATGGGGTGTTTTGCTATAACACCCACCCATTACTGTACATTTCCCATCCAAAGCCATAAGAATTCTCTCTCACGGTGTTGATATTTATGGTTCCTTTTGCGGTTGTTGCTAGCTCTTGGGATTCTTAAAATATCTATGGCTGCCCCCTCAGTCGGATTGATTGCCCTTATTGAATTTGTCTGGTTTTCTTCTTCTAAATAATAGCCATGGGGCCAGGTTCAGTGGGGTGCAAGGGTACCAACTTGAATAAAATATTGGGGGCAAATAAGCCCCACCCCACATAATCAACCACACACCTCCATTTGAATGGCATTGCCCATCAACTTTGGGGGGTGGTCACCACAAATATTTTGGGGGCGGGGTGAAAAGACCTCAGCCTCTAGAGGTTAGCTGCTAGGGTGGAGTGTAAGTGTTAGACATAGATCTTCATTGCTGCCAAGTTGTTGTGGACACTGTCAGATATTTAACTTGGGACTTATCATAAGAAATCAGTTATATTATGATGGTAATGTTGGTTTGGAAGTCCCAGGTGTCAGACGTAAGCAGCATTTATTCTCTAACGGAATCTGATCATGTACCTCAAAGTCCATGGAGGGTACTAGATTGGGCAAATGGGTTTCTGGGCTTGCTTCATTTTCCTCAGTGGTTGCACATATGCATGTTGTAACAGTTGTCTAAGGATGTGCTTGGCTAGCAATTGCAGAATACTCTGCCTTTTATCTCAGGACCGAAGATCCCTCAGCGAAACCTTTCATCCTCTGGTTGTTGACTGGTGAAGTCAGTTGTCTCAAACACCACTCGCCACACCTCTGAATGAAAGCAATTGTCTTCCTGACAGAAGTGACACAATAGTCTCTTGCCAGCTAAATAGTTCTCATATTTCCCTTGCAAACAGAGCAACTATGTAAAGGCTGCCAGCAAAATGGCTGGGGATCTTCTGAAAGTGAGGGGACGGCAAACACGCACAAACGAGGCCTATTATTGTGTGGGTGAAGTAGAGAAAAATAATTCCAAGTCCTCACAGCTGAAGGGCCTTTGGATGCTCAGGGTGAAATGAAGCACACATTTGTTTTCATGTCCCCACCCAACTGCCTCTATTTCTATCGTTGTAGATTGGGGTGGACGACACCCCTAAACCCTATAAATCAATAAGTGGTTGAATTTTGATTATTTGGGATGTGAAGGGAGAAATACGAACTGCAGAGGAATTCCTGAGCCAGCCTATGCTTTGGTTGTTATCACCAAGTGTTCATAGGCCTTAAGCCTCATTTCTGCCCTGATCTGGCTTTTCAGAAAGTACTAGCTACTTTAATCTGCTTAACTGCAAGTCTTAGAAATATTAAAAGTGTCGCAAATGAATTCAAATAAGTATCTAGAAAGGTTCTCATTGCCAGCAGTTTTATGGAGCGCTGACATAAAACCCAGAAGAGGATTATCAAACTTTTGCCCTATGCAGAAGAAGCCAGAATGACTCAGGCAAAACTGTGACACTCATTCCCCCTTATTTAAAAATAAATAAATCAATTTGTTCTCTTTGTGGAGTCAGCCGCTCTGTAGACTAGCTTGAGATATTTTGTTGCATAGAGCACAGCATCAAGGCAGGGGTTTTCAACCAGTGTGCCGTGGCACCCTGGGGTGCCTTGAATGCTGGTCAGGGGTGCCGTGGGCAACACTGGCCTCCGTCCCTCCTTCCTTCCCTCCCTCCTCTGATGCCCTCTTGCACCTCTGCCTCCCAAAGACTTGCACAGCTGTTTGTTGCAGCAGCCCTGGCTACAAGCTCCCCAGGCAAATGGCGCCTCCTGGTTGCCAGGAGCTGAGGCAGCCTCAGAGTAAGCAAGCGGGTGAGGGAGCCCAGCCAGCTAGTCCACCAGCCCTTGGGTTGGGAATGGACAGACAAGTGGGAGGCACTGGCCTTTATTGTGCTTGCTGTGTCAAAGGCCTGCCTGGGAGCTGAGTGCCCAGGGCTGAAAGGGAGCCTTTTCACCATGCAGGCCTGGCAGCACCCGCTGCTGCCACCCAAGGTAAGGTGTTGGCCACACATTCACCTTTGACCATTCTCCGTTGGGCCACTAAGGCTGGAGGCATCCTCTTTCCAGGTATGTGAGGAGGTACCTCACTTTGGGATGGGGGGGGGCAGGCAGCTCAGAGACTTGAGAGGCAGCACAGGCTGCCCGGAGGACTCCCAAGGAGAGGGGAGAGAAGGCGGAGATAGCACTGCACAAGCGAGGGTGTTCAAAAAAGGGTGAGGGGATGCCAGCTCTGCAGGCAAGGGGGGGCATAACTGGACTCCTGAGCCCCACAGGGGTGCCACAAAAAGAATGTAGTTGGTCAAGGGGGCCGTGCACCCAAAAAGGTTGAAAACCTCTGCTTTAAGACATTTCAGGGGCCCTGCCCCCCCCATTTTGGAAACCTTTGGAAATCTAAGAAACTGTCATAGCCACCACAAAATACAGTACAGTGGCACCTTGGGTTACAGACGCTTCAGGTTACATACACTTCAGGTTACAGACTCCGCTAACCCAGAAATAGTGCTTCAGGTTAAGAACTTTGCTTCAGGATGAGAAAAGAAATCGTGCTCCAGCGGTGCGGCGGCAGCAGGAGGCCCCATTAGCTAAAGTGGTGCTTCATGTTAAGAACAGTTTCAGGTTAAGAACGGACCTCTGGAACGAATTAAGTAGTTAACACAAGGTACCACTGTACTCATTTCATAGATGAAAAACTAACAATGCTCAGGACCTCCCCCCCCCCCACACAAAGCAGGCAAAACAAGGAAAAACTCCACCTCAAAGTCCACCTCTGTTTGATGTTTTAATTTGCCCAGAGTGTCTATGGCAACCCAGTCAGATGCGTGACATAACAACATCAACAACAACCCCAGAGAGGCAATCCTGAAGCAAAGAACCCCCACAAGTTTATTTATTTCATAATATTTCTACACTGCTTGATTGTAATGTGGGGTAAGGTTGGGGAGACAAAAAAAACCAAAATCAAGCAGGGGGGATTACAATAGTTTAAAACAAGTGTTCCCAAGCTTGGGTCTCCAGCTGAAGGTCTCCCCATTCATGCTCTGGGTTACTGTTGTCTTCCAAAGTTTTACAGCCAAGTTTCAGCCATCTACACCCCAGTCACACCTATGAAACTCAAGTCACACGGTTACTGTTGCAATGTCACCATCACGTTTTTTACTTGATGTTATCTTCTGGCCGGCCCTTTCGGAGACTCCCATGGAAAGTACTGTACTTCGAATCAGTCCATAAGCAACACACCCACCCTAGTTTTGTTTGAATCAGGTGACTGACTAAGCCCGGGTGCGGATAGCTCAGCTGGTAGAACATGAGACTCTTAACTCTCAGGATTCCAGGTTCGAGCCCCACATTGGGCAAAAAAGATGTCTGCATTGCAGGGGCTTGGAATAGATGAACCTCGTGGTCCTTTCCAACTCAACCGGGAGAGCGTGAGACTTAATCACAGGGTCGTGGGTTCGAGGCTCAAATGGGTCAAAAAAAGATTTCTGAATTGCAGCGGTTTGGACTAGGTGACCCTCGCGGTCCCTTCCAACGCTGCAATTCTATGATCCCTCCGGCCACTACAAGCACCCTTGTCCCAGCCCCAGGCTTTGTTTATTTTTCAAGCGACACCGCCAGCAGGAGGAGATGAGCGCGCCTCTCGCCTCGGGTCCCCATCACGTGGGCCGCTGCCGGAGCAGTAGTCAAACTCTCCTCCCGACAGCTGCGGTATGAGGAAGTCGGGGAGAGGCGCGCTCGCCTCGCTGTTCTCCTGATCCCGAGAGCAGCGAGGGCGGAGAAGACGAGGACGTGAGTACCGCGCTGTCCTTGGAGTGCGGGTGTGTGAGGAGGGATTTGGCAGGGTCCCTTCCTCCTCCTGATCGCGGTGGAGGCGCCCGGGGGAGGGGACCTTCCTTGGCAGCCGTGGCTTCCCCTCCCCTGGGTTAGGACACCGCGCCTTCTTAAGTGCCCTCTTCCCCCTTGTCACCACCGGGACGCTGGAGGAGGAGGAGCCGGATCCTGCCTCCCAACACTGCCTGCAGTCCCCTCCCCAGGGAAAGTGGGGTGGTGGGGGGGAGAGACAGCAGGAGAGAGAGGAACACCCTGATTGATGATATAAACTCTCCTGTTTCCGTGTTCTTCGCGTCCGATCAGGCTCGGGCGGGCCTGCTTTCGCCTCTGCCGGTAATGCCGCTTCATTCCTCGGCTGCTTGCTAGTCCCGGGCGCGGCGGGCGCAGCAACTCTCGGGTGGCGTCGTGGGGAAGTTTGGGGCGGCTTCGCTGGCGGGCGAAGGGCGGCTGCAGAATTTCGCAGCGGCCGGGAGCTACCAAACGCAGAGTCAGTTTCCCTCCTTCCTGCCTCCTCCCCCGGCGGCTTTGCTTGTTGCTACTAGGTTGCAACTGGAGAGGCGGAGGCACGCTTTCAAGATTTTTTTGTTTTATAGCCCTGGGAGTCGAGGGGGAGGAGTAAATGCTGGGTCGTCTTGGTCATGCAGCCGGGGACGGGGTTGCTGCTGGGTGCCTGTGGCCAGATGTGCTGCTGCTGGGCAGCTGTGGGGTGGCCCCCTCGATTCCAGTGGCTCCCAGAGGAGCGGATGCGCTAGATCGGGGGCGCCCAGCGACTCTGCCGCCGCCGCCGCCGCTGCCTCCTCCTCCTCCTGCGCAACTTTTGCGCAAGTCGCCCATCGCCACCGACTTGGCGCGTAATTGCGCACGGCTCCTGCTGGTGGTGGTGCTGCTGCTGCTTCCCGCAGCTCGACTCGATCGCGCGCAAAAACGAGCTCTCCTCCGGACCTTTTCTTTCTTTCCTCCTTGCTGTAGGTTGGAGGCGTTCTTCAGCAGCCGGGTGAGGGCGGGCGAGCGAGTCACCGAGAGCGAGAAGCGACTAAGGGCTCCCGATGGAGGAGGAAGAGGTGGCTTCGGTGCGCGACGAGTGGCAAGGGGTCGCTCAAAGGAGAAAGGCCTGGGCCAAAAGCAGAGACTCTTGGCAAGCGTCGGAGGCGGAGCGGCTCTCTCCAGAGGCAGCTGAGCCGGCGCCGGAGCAGGAGATCGCCGGGGGGAAATTGCCTTTGGCTACCGAAGGAGGTTTGTCTTATTAGCCTCATGGTTTTCTCTCTCTTTGGCTACCCAAGAGACACTCGGAGGAGTCATGTGGCACCTGAAAGGTTAACGATTGATTGTCGCATCAGCATCTGCGGGCTAGAGGCTGTTGCTTGGGTGTCTGATGACGACCACAAAAACTGATGCCAAGATAGAGAAATGCCTTTCAGGTTTCACAGGAATCTTATTTTGATGAGCAAATAACTGTTGGGGGTGGCAGTGGCGTAGCCTGGGGTGTGCAGGGGGGGAGGGCCGCACCGGGCGCAACATCGGGGGGGGGGGTGCGCTCGCACTCGCAGCTCTCTGCCCCTAGGGCAGAGGGGGCGCAAATTACTTGCCTTGCCCCGGGTGCTGACAACCCACGCTACGCCACTGGGGGGTGGAACTGAACTTTATGGCTGCTATCCTAAACTGCCATACCGAGCTCTGAAGCTCTTTCTTCCTACTGCAATATCACACTTTCTTTTCACTAGAAAGAAAATCCTAATGAGCTCACCATGCTGTTCTAGGCATGTTTACTGGCTGAGTTGAATGCAATATTATAACTTTTAGGCAGCAATCCTAATCTCGTTTACCAGCTCTGTTGAATTTGGTAGGGCGTGCTTCTGAGTAGGCTTGTAAATTTAGTAAAAAAAATATAAATTGTTTTTTGGTTTAGCCTGCAAAATTCCCAATTGTACCCTTGTTGTTCATACTTTTGCTTTGTCCTTGAACGTTTTAAAGAAACTGTTGGGAGCTTGGCTTCCCTTCTAGAAACTGTTGATATTGTGCCTTAGCTGGTCTACATATCATTTAGTTCAGTAGGATTTTTGAAAGCCAGCAGGAAAGATGCCTCGGCAAATGGCTACTTTTATCATTCATCAATGATAACTTCTTGCTTCTCCCCATTTCCCTTTTGTTTCTCTCTGCCCTTTCCCACCTCTCCCCATTCAGCAGGCTCTATTCCAAATGAAAAGATTGCAATATGGCTTAAAGATTGTAGGTAAGTACTTCTTGTACAGAATGATGCAGTTGTTCAATATATCTGCTCCATCCTGAATCTTGAAGATATCTAGAACCTCTCTGGCCCTGAGGCTTTTTAGAAATACCAATTGCAAATTGGTTTCCCCTTAGCTTCTTTTTGCCTCCCAAAATGTGTTTTAGTAGTAAATCACATGAATTGCAATGGATTTTCTCTCCGTGTTTCGACCATAATTCAACACATCCTTTAATCCTTTGCATGCTTTCTTTGGGCTTCCTTCTGAGTAAATTTGCATAGAATTAGACAAAAGTTGGGCATGCATTTAAACTCACTGATCTATAAGGAAATTCAAGCCCTCTTTATTTTGTGCTGGAATAGGCTGTGGCCAGAATATTTTGTGTGCGAGAGACAGAGATGAATGGAAGACTGCTCTTTCGGCTAAAGTTTATTATGTTGTTCAGGAAATAGCAGCTGTTCTTTGGGACGGCAGGTCCTGTTGTTGTAAAGACACAACCCATAGTGCATAGACCGGGGTGTTGTCTGAAAATATAACTGCATACCAGAAACAAAGGGAAAGTTCCATGCTGTCTCGGCTTTGTGATCTCAGCTGCGATCTTAAATGCATTTAGGATGTACCGGGAAGTAAGCCGTGTTGCAACCGGTTGGATTTCCTCCCATGTTTGTAAACAAGTTTTAAATCCACTGCTGCTCCAACTGCAAACCTGATTTAGCCTGAAGTCTTATTATTTATTAGAGAGGAGTGTTGAAACCAATTCAGCTTTTGGATCAGGGTTTCTCACATAGTGGGCTATGGGCGACTTTCTCCTCGTTGTCTTGCATTGCCTCCTAGCTGATCTCGTAGGCTTTTGGTTGGATTGATGCCAGTTTGAGCAACGCCTTGCATGCTGAGTAAAGGTAGCCAGAGGACTCAGAGAAATTGGGTGTGCATGTGTTTGGAATGAAGTAAGAAAGGCGATTCCGACTCAACATCAGGAAGAACTTTCTGACAGTAGGAGCTGTTCGACAGTGGAACAGTCTCCCTCAGGAGGTTGTGGACTCTGCTTGGAGGTTTTTAAGCGAAAGTTGGATGGTCATTTGTCATGGCTGCTTTAGCTGAGATTCTTGCATTGCAGGGGGTTGGACTAGATGACCCTTCCAACGCTACAATTCTATGATTCTAAGGCAGGGGTCACCAACCTAAGGCCTGTGGGCCGGATGCGGCTCAATCGCCTTCTCAATCTGGCCCATGGATGGTCGGGAATCTACATGTTTTTACATGAGTAGAATGTGTCCTTTTCTTTAAAATGCATCTCTGGGATATTTGTGGGGCTTGTCTGGTGTTTTTACATGAGTAGAATGTGTGCTTTTCTTTAAAATGCATCTCTGGGTTGTTTGTGGGACATAGGAATTCGTTCATTCCCCCCCAAAAATATAGTCCGGCCTACCACATGGTCTGAGGGACGGTGGACCGGCCCCCTGCTGAAAAAGGTTGCTGACCCCTGTTCTAAGGGCCAAAGGTAGCATTGAAGGGAAATGGAAAGTGAGATCAAAACTAGTATTTAATAGTAATAATAATAATCAAATAAACAAAATGGGAATAGAAAATAGAGAGATAAGAGAGGAATGCTGTCGCTGGAGGAAGAAGGGAATGTAACAGGACCAGGGAGGAGGGATAAAAGAAATTGGCAGTTTTGGGGTATGGGATAAGGTATAAGAGGAATGTGAAAGGAAACTGGGAAAAGAAATGACAGGAAATGGGTAAAAATACTCTAAGAGGCAAGTGGGGGGGGGGAGAGAAAAGGAAAATGGAAAAGAAGAAGCCTCTTAATCAGCAAATTTTGCCTAAAGTAGGGAAGCCAAGTCACAATTCCTCCAGAGCAAATGGCTGCAACTTACGTTGAAGAAAGCTGAGCTGTGGAACTCCTTGCCACAAGGAAACTGCTGTGTCAAAGAATGTAGCAATTTCCAAAGATAGATTAGATATCAATAGAACATGATGCCTGTATTTGCCAGCTGGTTTTGCCAAACTCTGCCTCCACCCACCTCCATTTTGTGACTGGCTCTGCCACTGTCCTACCATTTTGTGTTTGGTGGGTCTCGTGAGTTTTCAGCTGTCTTAAGTGGGCCCTGGGGCTAGAAAGTTTGAGAACCCTTGTTCTGGATAAATGTGTTTTAGATAACACAGTGTACCATCTGGAGATATTTACAACACTTCATTCAGTTTTCCAGAGAGGTGAATTTAAATTAGAATAATGTATAGGTCACTTAACACTGGTTCACTCTCAGTTGCACTTCCTCAATGTAAACTACCTCACAGGGTTTTTGGCAGGATATAAATGGACACCCATCTATGCTAACCCAAGGTTCCATAGAAGAAGAATGGGATGGAAATTACTTTTATAATACCCCTTTTCTCTAGCTATGTACTTCATAATTTTTTTGTTTTTAAGGCAAAATTAAAAACAAGAGGATTTTAAAAACATGATCATAGCAGATCAGGATAAGCCACAGGAAGTATAGCAATTCTTTTGTGTAGGGCATTTTTTTTTTGGGGGGGGTGACAGTTAATTTGTAACATAAACATACTTTTTGCTGCCTCTGTGGGTCCTATCCAACTTTTATCATACTCTGAATCGAGCATTGAAATGAATGGACTTACATAATTTAAATGATTTAATGTTAGTGGATCTACTGAGCATGATGGTGGAGATCAATCGGTCTTCCAAATGACACACAGTCCGTTTTCTGCCTTTCCTATTTTCCTTCTGTGCTTTGCTGTGATAAACACTCAAAGCAGAGCTGTGGCGTAGACACTCCCTCCCATATACAGTGTATCAAGTTTGAGGTTGTGATCCAGAAACTGTAGCACAGAAAAGCAACGATTGAGTTTTCCTATATTTTTTTCGTTTTGTTGTTGTTTTTGAGAAGGAACTGTAACCCTATCAACCAGGGATGGAGAATCTGCTGCCCTCCAGGTGTTGTTGAACGACAGTTCCCATCATCCCTGAACACTGGCCATGCCAACTGGGGTTCAAGAGCACCCCATAGATCCCATTCCCTGTCCTTAAGGATCTCCTCCTCTATTGGACATGATCAGCATTCCAAAAGTTTTTAACACCTATGTGAACTGCAGTTACTTTTCTTATAAGCCAGGGGTCCAAAGAACCACCATTCTGCGTTCTTAGGGCGGGCTTGTAATGACAGCTCCTTGTACAACATAGCGAACACTGCTTGAATGGAAGGAATGTTCAAATGCAGATTGTAGTATAATGTGAGGGTTTGCTGCTTGGTGAAAATCATTCTTAAAATCTCACTAGGGAATGCTGAGTGAAGCCTTTGGATGAACCAGCTGAATCAGCTGTCTTGGGTACTGGTTATTAGGGTTATGGCTGTTTGCAGTGTTCTGATGTAGAGGGTCTTCTGAGCAGTTAGTTTACTGTTTTCTTTTTAGGTGTAGCCGTATCGGCAAGTGAGCCCTGCCGCTGCCATTATTCAATTCTCCTCTGGGCTGTAGTGTGGATGCTGACTGCTATTCACCCTGTCCCAAAACTGCAGGGAAATGAATGATGTCTCTCAGCCTGCCCCGCCCCTTTGTTCTGCCTCATCCTTTTGGCTTAGATGTGATTTGGGGGTTTGAGCTATGGCCATCAAAAATTGCTCATCGTTTCCCTCTGTGGTGTTTAGTCTGGAGCCATTTCTCTAAAGCAAGACAAGGGATTGATACACTGCGTTCTCCAGTCTGAAGAGGGAATCTGAAATTCTATGAGGAGGTACCAGGAAGGTAGAGTCAAACCTAGAAGCCTTGCAAAACTAGAAATTCCACTATTGTTTTTCCTTCGAATTCAGAATTGGCCAACCTTGTTCTTGTAAGGTGTGGAAAAGGCGGCTGGAGAAAAGTTTTTCAGCACTCTCTTAGAATGCTGTTATTTATTGAATTTTATTATTCATTGGAGTTGTACCCCACCCTTCCTCCTCAAGGAGCCCAGGGCAGCAAACATAACACAATTTAAAACCAAAGGAAGCCAAAACATTGTAGAACAGTTAACATATCCCAAAAGCAGCTACAGTCAAAAACATCTAACATCAGTTATAGTTTAAAACAGATAAATGCTCCTAGTTGTTTTCCCCTTACTGCTTTTCTTCATTTCAGGGGAGAGAGTTTGCCATTGTCAAGCAGCTGGGAATAAGAAATCCTAGCTGATCTGCTACAAATCACCCAGAGATCTATAAATAGATCCAAAGTTGCTGATGATCAAACAATTTCTTTGGCGACAGAGAGGTCTGGGATTAAAAAAGTCTTAATGTTTGCAATGTTGGGACACGGGTGGCGCTGTGGGTTAAACCACAGAGCCTAGGACTTGCCAATCAGAAGGTCGGTGGTTCGAATCCCCACGACGGGGTGAGCTCCCGTTGCTTGGTCCCTGCTCCTGCCAACCTAGCAGTTCGAAAGCATGTCAAAGTGCAAGTAGATAAATAGGTACTGCTCCGGTGGGAAGGTAAACGGCATTTCCGTGCACTGCTCTGGTTCGCCAGAAGCGGCTTAGTCATGCTGGCCACATGACCTGGAAGCTGTACTCCGGCTCTCTCGGCCAGTAGAGCGAGATGAGCGCTGCAACCCCAGAGTCGGTCACGACTGGACCTAATGGTCTGGGGTCCCTTTACCTTTACCTTTAATGTTTGCAGCGCACCAAAGGCATGGGATATTATAGTTCTGGTGTATCTCATTTATTTATACTGTGAGGGGCTATTTAATCTAGAATATGAAAATAAGTGGGAGTTTTAAAATGCCATTTACCTTTCCCGTGCCTTGTTTGAGAGAGAATTATTTCTTGGTGGTGGTGCCTTAATAATGGCCTATAGAGGAGCAGGCTTGTCTTCTCCATCCAGGCCCATTAAACAAAGGAGAGGTGAGACGCTTCTGGGAAATGAGCATTTGCCACAGGGTTATTCGGATAGCATTTTGCTCTGCTCCAGAGCGTCTATACAGAACCTTCTCCATGCCCAACAATTTGCATAGGGATGCAGGGGGGACTCATTGTCCTTCCGTTGTTCAACAGCTCCAGTCAGAATGGCTAGTGGCCAGGAATGATGGGAATTGTAGCCCAATGACATTAGGAGGGTCCCAGGTTTGCCATCCCTGACTTAGTGTCTTCCTGATGCATCTTCAAAGGAACTATCTGAATAGCAAGAGCAGGCATAGGCAAACTCGGCCCTCCAGATGTTTTGAGACTACAATTCCCATTATCCCTGACCACTGGTCCTGCTAGCTAGGGTTCATGGGAGTTGTAGTCCCAAGACATCTGAAGGGCCGAGTTTGCCTATGCCTGAGAAAGAGGCATACAGTTTCAGGGCCCAGTTTCAAATTCACTCACCGTCAGATCAGACATCCCCACCTACAAGATCTACTTTAGGGTGAAATCTTCTCCTCACGTGCACACCCCGTTTTCATCCTGTTTAGTTATCAAAGGAAGAAACTGCCTGTTTCATGTACAAAGTGGTGGTGTTTTTCAAACAAATTCCTTCAAAATGCATGCTGAACATGAAAGGAGGTAACAAAATTGGCCATTAATTTTTTTTCTTTTAATGGTAGTGCTAATTTTATCATTTGTACCTAATGTGAAATAATTTGCCCCGGCTGTAAATCCTCCCCTGATGCTGTATAAGGCTTTGTTGTCCTGTGTAAAACACAACATATAGCATACTGTTGAAACCCTTCTGGATCCACCTTGGGGCTAAGGAGGCGCCTGCAAGTTATTGCAAAGATTAATTTCATATTTCTGAGATGGATATGGCGGTTCTGCAGCCCAATTGTGCATGTTTACACGAAAGCCCTGTTGAAAAGAGGTGCAGATTTCCGTCCAGTCTGGTTGCCTTCTGTTTGTGGGCTCTGTTAGAATCGGTACTTCGAAACACCTGGGTTTTAGTGTGGCTTCTTGCTGTCTTTCAAAAGTAAATGGTCCAAGAGGTACCTCTGATCCAGGCTGCAATTCGATACCCCTTTACCCTGAGAGTAAAGCCCTATGGAACCCTATTCTATGTCAATAGCAGCATCAAAGAATAGAATTTTCAGGGCAGCTGTTTCTATATTTATCAGAGAGCAGGCTTATAAACACACTTCCTCCAGGGAAATTTCTGGCCTCTTCAGCTTCTTTTTTTTTTTAAGCTCCCAATTCTTTATTTACAGACTTTTATAGAAGGAAAAGCACCTAGTTGCTCAGTGAGAGGTAAATCTGCTCTGCTGCCTTCCATTGCAGTGTTCAGGGAGCGCCAAGGCGGTGGAGTAATCGGTAGTTGGACACCTGACATTTGAGTTAATGAAATAAAATGAAAATGAAAATTTCACTTCTCTAACATGTTTAAAAGTTTTGTTCTATTAGCAATAATTTCTGAAAGCTTAGCCATATTAGTCTGCTACTCCCAAAAAATAAAAATAAAAGCATTGTGTGGCACCCTAAAGTCCTAACAGATTTGCAATGCAATCCTAAGCATGCTTACTCAGAAGTTAGTCTGTGTACTTCAATGGGATTTACCCCTAGTTAAGTGTTTTTAGGACTGCAGCCCTATGGTAAGTATAAACAGACCGGAGGGTAAGAAATAACTGTGTAGCTAAGTAAAAAAAAAAAGCTTATGCTACAACAGAGTTTGAAGAAGAAGAGTTTGGATTTGATATCCTGCCTTTCACTCCCTTTAAGGAGTCTCAAAGCGGCTAACATTCTCCTTTCCCTTCCTCCTCCACAACAAACACTCTGTGAGGTGAGTGGGGCTGAGAGACTTCAAAGAGGTGTGACTAGCCCAAGGTCACCCAGCAGCTGCATGTGGAGGAGTGGAGACACGAACCTGGTTCCCCAGGTTACGAGACTACCGCTCTTAACCACTACACCACACTGGCTCTTCATAGAATTGAAGAACGCAGGAATATGCAGCTGTTCCATATGGGGATCAAACTTGCAACCTTGGCATTATCAGCACAATGCTCTAATCAACTGAGCTAGGTGACTCAAGCTTCTTTGTTTGAATTTGTTATACTATTTAGTGGAGTGTTTTTGTTTTGGCATTGGCTTACCTTGACTACCTAAAGCTGCCGTCCCTTCCACACTTTCCCCTCAGTAGGTCCAGCTGAATTCAGGAGGACCTGCTTCTGAGTAGGCATGTATAAGGTTGCACTTGTCGGTGAATCCGTAAGCCTTTATCAGCTGGGATAGCAAAGTTGGTTAGAGCATGAGACACTTAATCTGAGGGCCATGGCTTTGAGTCCCTCGTTGGGCAAGAAGTTTCCTGCATTGCAGGGGTTGGGCTAGATGACCCTCATGGTCCCTTCCAACTCTATGATTCTTGCTGTGGGCTCACCTGTATAAGAGCCCTATTTTTGATAGCAATTCGCTGTCAGCCAACATATAATCAATTGTGCTGGTTCTTACTCCAGACATGAATGTATATTCCCCGGGGATATCGCCCCTGGTGCAACCATTTAGGATATGAAAACTTAGGCAAAGATCAGAAGACAACCTGGATGGTCGCCAGATTCTGTGTACAGATCTGTAGGCGCAGACGATCTCCTAACTCAAACTAGTTCGTTATGAAAATCCACAAACTCAGTTCCATGGGTGACTCTGGGTCAACTCCCTGCGGGGTAGTTTATTGTTGTACATGGTTTTTAAATTTATTGTTTTACATTGTTTTAATTGTTTGTTTTTCTTATGTGACTGTACACCCAAGTGTGTTTTATAAGCTGGTCTCCGACTGTAATAAATTATCTATCTATCTATCTATCTATCTATCTATCTATCTATCTATCTTTCTATCTGAGCCCTGCTGGAGACCAGTGTGGTCTCACAGTGGCCAGCCGGATTCCCTTGAGAAGCCCAGAGGCAGGAGAACACTTTGCAGCAGCTCTTTCCCCAGTTGTGTTTCTTCAGAGGCACACTAACTCTGACAGTGGAGCCGCAACACTGCCTTCGATAGCCTTATAACCCATTAATTTGCCTAACCCCCAGCACATCGCATGGGAGCAAATTCCACAGTTCCAACTATACCCTGCCTGCCTGAATAAATAACCACCTTTTTGCCCACCCTGAATCTTCCAACATTTAACGTGGTTGGATGTGTGTATGAGAGGGAGAAAAAAAAACTTCTGTACGTTTTCTTTGCTCTGTGAATAATCTCAAACACTTCTGTCGTGTCTGACATTTGCCTTATTTTTCCAAACAAAGCAATAAACAGTGTTAAATGTTGCAACCTTCCCTTGCAGGGCTCCAGCCCCCTCAGTCATTTTGCTTGCCCTTTTCCTGCCCTTTGTCCAGCTCTGAAGTGTCCTTTTTTGGGGGGCGCCACAACCAGAACTGTACACAGAATGGCACCGTGCAGTTAGTTTACCTCACGAGCTTTTGCTCTGGAAGAACATAAGTATATGAGGCAGACTTGTACAGAACATGTGCAGATGCCAAAAACAACAACAATAACAAAAAGGAAACAAAAAAGAGTAGGTATAGTCAGAAGCCGAAGCCACGAAAACTGCCGCCAACAATGTGGCTGGTTAGTCATTTCTTGTGTGTTTGTTGTGGTCGTGTTCCACCCTTCCTCCAAGGAGCTCTGCGCGGTGTGCATGAGGGCTGCCTCATCTTATTATATGTTAGAAAATGTCCTGTCATATGAGAATGTGTCATCCCTCCACCACTCATGGCTCTCTGACTTCGTTTCGCTAGCAGCCCTCTAGAGAATATAAACTCTCTCTCCCCCCCTCCATTTCCAGATAATAGCAAATAATTTCTTCTCTTCCCATGAGGCAAGTTCTTTAGACTCCACTGCATGCCTTCTGTGTCTGTCTTTTCCTCTCGCTTTTGTGTCCTCTGTAAGTTGTTCTCTCATGTTCCTGTTTTTGAGTTGGACGCCTGCGTTTTGTAGGGTGCTGCAGTTTACTGAGTCAGACGTTCTCTGACCACTCTCCCATCTACCTCTTCCCTCGAGTAGTCCCACTTCCTGTGCCCTCTTCCAACACCCACAGACTTTAACCCAGTTCTTATTGGCACTTCTGATAAAAGGTTGCACTGGTTTCCCACCCTGGGTGTTCACCATAGATATGCCAAGAGATTACAGTGATGGCGTTGCTTGTCTACAGAGAATAAAGGCCAATGGTGGCTTTCAGTTGTATAATGGAAGTTGATGCCCGCATAGCTGGTCCTGTTATCTTGGCCTTGTGAGGGTTTTCCTCCCCTCCCAAGCCACCCTGACCTTTCACTTTCTTGAGTAGTGCTGCTGTGTGTCATTCTATTGCAGACCATTTCCCCTTGAGCAAATACTACATTAGCAAACATTTTATGACATCACAGTAGCTCAGTTGATCCCCGTGATTAGCCCTCTGACAGATGGAAAGCAGATGGCAGCCTGTGGCTAGCCTGTTTCTGTTTGCCGAGGGTATAATTGTATTGTTCCCTACCACATTTCACAAACGGAAATAATTAACGCTCCTATGCATGGATGGGGTTGGGTGGGGGATGTTTGAGACTATGGGCAGAGTTCAGCAGACCAACAGTGGCCTGGTGTGTTATGGCCGTGTCAGCAAAATCCAGACACTCATGGCTTCTCAGAAGAAAGTGGGAACTAAAGGCTCCTGCAAGAAGATTTCTCTAGATGAGAAAAGCACCAAGGCAAGTCACACGTTGCAGGGAAAGTTAAAATTATGTGAAGGACACACATTGCATGGATTCTAACGTACCTTTCCATCTATAAAATGCCCCCATCTATATATTTGGGGGGACTCAAATTTAAGAAAATGGGGGGAGAGATGGCTCAGATTTGTTGAGTTTTTTTGCGGAGGATTGCCCAGAGTTTTACAGTGTGGTTTTTTTTTTGGGGGGGGGGGAATTGCCAAAAATTGCTCACACGCAGCATCGACACTGACAATTGCAGGCAGCAGACATTTGCCCACTTCTCACAGCGACAGACAATTGCAAACAGACCCTTCCCCAGCAGAAAAATCCTTACCCGACTGAAAAAAGCTGTCCGCTGGCAATCGCACGCATCCCAGAACAGCCACCGCCAATTGCGGCAGCGGCAGCCAATCAACAGCAGTTTTGCTGCAGAAGCCAATCACCAGCCCAATTAGAGAAGCAGCAGCCAATTGAAAGCAGCCCTTCTAGCAGCCAACAATCATCACTTACAAGCTCCTGCCAATCACCTGTCCACCCCATTCACTATCCACGGATAAGATGAGGCAAGTTTTTGAACATAATTTTAGAGTTAAAAAAACTCGTCTTATACATGGAATAGTACAGTATTTGGAGGATGTTCATAGAATCATAAACTGGTTGGAAGGGATCACGAGGAGAATTATCTAGTCCAACCCCTTGCAATGCATGAATCTCAATCAAAGCATCCATGAGAGGTGGCCTTTGAATCTCTGCTTAAAAACCTCCAGTGAAGGAGAGTCCACTATGCTGGTTCTGTTTTACAGCTGGAGAAGACTTGACACACAGCAGTAAGTGGCAGAGCCCAAGAACAAGCAGCAAATCCATGGCAGGGAATTCTTAAAGCGGAAACTGCATCTGGTATTGCAGTGCTATGGTTTTCACAGTAGTGATGTATGGAAGTGAAAGCTGGACCATAAAGAAGGCTGATCGCCAAACAACTGATGCTTTTGAATTATGGTGCTGGAGGAGACTCTTCAGAGTCCCATGGACTGCAAGAAGATCAAACCTCTCCATTCTTAAGGAAATCGGCCCTGAGTGCTCACTGGAAGGACAGATCGTGAAGCTGAGGCTCCAATACTTTGGCCACCTCATGAGAAGAAAAGACTCCCTGGAAATGACCCTGATGTTGGGAAAGATGGAGGGTGCAAGGAGAAGGGGACAACAGAGGACGAGATGGTTGGACAGTGTTCTCTAAGCTACCAGCATGAGTTTGACCAAACTGCGGGAGGCAGTGGAAGACAGGAGTGCCTGGCATGCTCTGGTCCATGGGGTCACGAAGAGTTGGGCACGGCTAAATGACTAAACAACAACAAATTGCAGTGCCTCTGAGCATACACGGAATGCTTTGCTCTCAGTATTAAGGGAATGTGTGTCCCTTTTCCTCTGTCAGTGCCCACTTTAAAATTAAGAAGCAGAGTGACTCTGAGAAGGTCAGAGTGCCTTTACGTTGTCCCTTCTTCCACAGTCATAATAAAAGGGCATTTTCCTTTGTCCAAGGCTCAGAAGGATGGAAGCAGGTGTGGTTTCACCCAAAACAGGACTCTCCTGGCTGAATCTGATCCGCTCCAACACACTGATGCCAGGGAATGGGGTGGACAGAGGTGGTTATAGGGTATTATGACCAGTTCGGCTGCACTGGCTGCTGGCATTGCAGGGGGCACTGCAACAGTGATACAGAACAGAGCATGAGAGGTGAGGGAGCCCCAGATTTTAGCAACGCACAGGGCGCTGCTGAAATTTGAGAGCCCCAATCTGCCACTGGGTGGGTGTAACGTTGGTGGTGGCAGTGGCGTAGCGTGGGGGGTGCAGGGGGGGCCGGTCGCACCGGGCGCAACATCTGGGGGTTAGGGTTAGGGGGCGCAAATCCACAGGTTAGGAGGCGCAAATCCATGGGTTAGGGGGCGCAAATTACTTGCCTTGCCCCGGGTGCTGACAACCCACGCTACGCCACTGGGTGGTGGGAGCTAGTAGCAGGGCCCCACTTTCCCTTAATCTGCACTCTTAGTGTGAGCAGGTCTTTTAAAGGATTTGGAATTTGTGAAGGCTCCCTACAGCTGAGGGAAAAAACCAATCTGCATGAGAACATCTCTTGGTCTTGATCTCTGCTTCACTCTCTTTACAGCCCAGCATAGATATTAGGAGTGCCTAACCCTATTGATTTATTATTATTATTTTTTAAAAAATGGTCCTGGATGTGTCTGCATAGGAATAGGCCTCAGGTTTGTTTGTTCTGCACATTTGTCAGCAGTTCATGAAGCTGATAACCACCCTTTCCCAGAGCAATGGATAAATGAGTTCATTTCCCCTTCTGTTCCATTAGGGATTTTTATCTGCAACAGAGTTAGCCTATGTTTAAAACTGGTATTGAATCAGAAAAGTTACAGATATCTGTCTGTTGTTTTATGGAAGCAACTTAGTTTGATCTAATCAAATTGAGGCTCTAACAAGCATCCCAGTTTCACAAAACCACACCAAGGCAATCCGTTAGTAACCAGCAGTATCCATTAATCAGCTAAAATCATCATAATTGAACAAATGTCATTCCTTTACAGATAGCAGTGTAGTTTGTTATCGAAAAATCAGAATTACTCACACAGGATTAATGAAACTAATATGCATTGCTTATAATGGTTTCATTTTATTATATTAATTACACATGGGTAATTTTGATTTTTTGATAGCTAATTAAATAGGAAAATTATCTTTGACTGTGTCAGAGGAATTCATACTGTAATGATTATTTTAAGCTGTACCCCACCGGCAGTAGCTAATCCTGCATCTCCTCCCCCCTGCCTGGGTTGGGACATCACTTGCATCCACACATTCCTTAAGTAACAAATCATATACTGTATAACCTTTGGGGAAGCAGATTTGTTGTACTGTACAAGAATGCTATTTGGTGATTTCTATTCATCTCAGTCATTCTTTATGATGTATTATGAAGAGCTCGCAAAGAGAGCTTGCAAACACGGGCAAGGATTCCTGGAAGAGACTGAAGAGAGTAAGATTGTGTCTTTTGCAGGCTGAGGGTGTGTGTGGCTGATGGCTCTATGGGAACACAGGATCTGAGAGGTAGGAGTTCCAGCTGAGAGGAAGCCAGGCTGAGGGAGGAGTTAGCAACCAGCAGCAGTCAAACTTAGCTCAGTGCAGATCCTGGGAGCTCGCAAACAGACCTCGCAAATGGGCGTTTAGTGGGGGAGTTTAAAGGGGAGGCCCAGAGTTCTGTCTCTTGGTGTGCATAGGACCAGAGACATGGAGGGCGAGGGAGCTGCTGCAGTGATCTGTCAAACCTGTGCCATGTTTGACATTCTGCCAGTGAACAAGGAACAGGACACTTGTAGCAAGAGCAAGCTGGTTGTCTTGCTGGAAGAGACTGGAATTTAGGAGTTTAGGGGTATAAACTGTTCCAAAGGAATAGGCCAAACAGGAAGGGAGGAGTAGTAGCGTTGTACTTAAAGGATGTCTTCACTTGTGATGAAATCCATGACCTGGAGAATGAAAAGTGGATTGAGAATACAGTCATACCTCGGGCTGAAGTAGCTTTGGGTTGAGTGTTTTCAGGTTACGCTCAGTGGCGACCCGGAAGTAATGGAATGCGTTACTTCCGGGTTTTGCCACTTGCACAGACACTCAAAATGACGCCACTCGCATGTGTGGAAGCAGCGAATCGTGACCTGCGCATGCACAGATGCAGGCTGCGTTCGCTTCAGGATGCGAACAGGGCTACGGGAAAGGATCCTTTTTGCATCCAGAGGTACCACTGTATATGGGTAAAAATGGTAGGAGAGAGATGCAACAGTGACCTTACTGTGGGTGTCTGCTATAGGCCGCCAAGTCAGATTGAAGACTTGGCTGATGCCTTACTAGAGCAGATTACCAAACATTAAGAAAGGAGAGAAATAGTAATCATGGGGGACTTCAACATCCCCGATATCTGTTGGGACTCAGACTCTGCCAAGAGTGTAAGGTCTGACAAATTCCTCTATTGCGCCACAGACAATTTCATTTCCCAGAAGATGGAAGAACCAACAAGGGGGTCATCTATCTTGGACCTGGTCCTCACCAATAGGGAGGAACTGATTAATGAAGTGGAAGTACTCGGAAACTCGGGAGGAAGTGATCATGTTCTCCTGGGTCCGTTGTTGTTTAACGTCTTTATAAATGACTTGGATGAAGGAATTGAGGGGATGCTCATCAAATTTGCAGATGACACCAAACTGGGAGGGGCAGCTAATGCCGCAGAAGACAGAATCAGAATTCAAAATGACCTTCACAGATTGGAGAACTGGGCACAAGCTAACAAAATGAATTTCAATAGGAACAAATGTAAGGTTCTGTACTTGGGCAGGAAGAACCAGATGCACAAATGCAGGATGGGGGACACCTGGCTTGCTAGCAGTACATGGGACCACACTTGGAATACTGTGTCCAATTCTGGGCACCACAATTTAGGAAGGATGTTGACAAGCTGGAATGTGTGCAACCAAGATGATCAGGGGATTGGAAACTAAGCCTTATGAGGAGCTGGGTATGTTTAGCCAGGAAAAGAGGAGACTGAGAGGAGGTATGATAGGCATCTTCCAATATCTTAAGGGCTGTCACATGGAGGGGGGGAGCATGCTTGTTTTCTCCTGTTCTGGACGTAGGACTCAAACCAATGGCTTTAAGTTGCAAGAAAGGAGATTCTGACGAAACATTTGGAAAAACTTTCTGACAGTAAAAGCTGTTCGGCAGTGGAACAGACTCCCACGAGAGGTGGTGGACTCTCCTTCCTTGGAGGTTTTAAAGCAGAGGTTGCTCATGGATGATTTAGCTGAGTTTCCTACATTGCAGGGGGTTGGACTAGATGACCTTCGGGCCCCTTTCAACTCTCTAGATCAAGGGAAGTAATAGTATTCTGTATTCTGCTCTGGTCAGACCTCACCTGCCAGTTCTGGGCACCACAGTTCAAGAAGGACACTGACAAACTGGAACGTGTCCAGAGGAGGGCAACCAAAATGGTCAAAGGCCTGGGAACGATGCCTTATGAGGAATGGCTAAGGGAGCTGTTTAGCCTGGAGAAGAGGAGGTTAAGGGGTGATATGATAGCCATGTTCAAATATATAAAAGGATGTCACATAGAGGAGGGAGAAAGGTTGTTTTCTGCTGCTCCAGAGAAGCGGACACGGAGCAATAGATCCAAACTACAAGAAAGAAGATTCCACCTAAACATTAGGAAGAACTTCCTGACAGTAAGAGCTGTTCGACAGTGGAATTTGCTGCCCAGGAGTGTGGTGGAGTCTCCTTCTTTGGAGGTCTTTAAGCAGAGGCTTGACAACCATATGTCAGGAGTGCTCTGATGGTGTTTCCTGCTTGGCAGGGGGTTGGACTTGATGGCCCTTGTGGTGTCTTCCAACTCTATGATTCTATGATTCTATGGAGTCTTATTGCGCAAAGGGCATGAGAGATCTGCATAGTAGTGAGATAGCCTAGGCAGTGTTTGCCCTGTGCACCCATGCTTGGCAGTTGGTCACTTTGAACCCAGTGGAACTTCTGAGTAAATGCTCATAGGATTAGGCTGCCCTCCCCCAGGCCCTGTTACAGGAGACATATTGGTAGGCTGGCTAGATACCTGTGGAGGATAGCATAGCTTGCCATGCAGGGATGAGAAAGACTAAGCACCCTGAAATGTCTCTTGCGTAGTTCTTACATGGACAGCGAGACTTGTTCTTTTGCATCTGGTCACTGTAACCACTCTTGCCTTTATATTTTGAAAGAGGGCTTCTCACTGTTTGTTTCTGTGTTTTGAGCTGGGCTTCCGTCCTACCTACCCAAATCGTGACCTTTCAGGCCAACGTAATCATCTATGTGTTGGCCTTCCAGGGGTTTGATAAACCTGTTTTTCCTGCTTTTTGGACTGACGGCAGAAAAACAAGAAAAAAGGCAGTTGCTGAGCACTTGGCAAGTCACAACACACCCTGGGTGGGCTGCAAGTTGTGTGGGCTTCTTTGAACAGCTGCGTGACAGGTAGAAGTTCAACATGTTTAGATTCCTCAGCACAAAAGGAGCCAAGGGGAAGGGAAAACATTGCCTGACACACTTTTGCCTGTGGTGGAGCAAGGGCCTGCAAATGGTGGGGTGGAACTTGCAATTCTATATTTAACATCTTGCCATGTTTCAACATTTATTTTAAGTCTTCTGAATGACTCTGGGTTGTGGTGGGGGCGGGATTCCCTAGTCTAAATCTTTTTCCTCTTGAGAAATGTTGATCATGACTGGACGAGTTTTAACTTTTAAAGTAACTTCTATCTGTTTTAGGACTTTGCGCTAAAGATCCTCAGATGGATGTAGGAACCCAGAGATAACTGATTTGAGCATTTTAGGACTGGGACTCCAGTGTTGTGGTAAATGTAAATGCATTTTAAATGTAAATGCATTTTAGTATTGCAACAGCCCATCTGTGGTGTGTCACTACTGCTAATGTCCAGTTTTAAAAAAATAGTACGGTGTGCTCTTGTGCAGAGTTAGCTACGTGTCAACCTCCTGGTGTCAATTGGCTTGTATAATGTAACGCTATATAGGACTGAGCTGTTAGTTTAGCTAAATGAAGACAATTGTGTGTTTACAAGGTTGAGGGGGTCCAACCCGCTGAAATTTAGCATTCTTAAATCTCATTTATTCCCTTGGAATTTGAAGCACGGTTAAGGTGGCTGTCATGTGTCCACTTGCTTAGGTGTAAGTCCCAGGGGGCATGCACAGCATTCAAAATTTACCAGGTGTATTTTGCACCTGGCTATTGGTTAAACCACAGAGCCTAGGACTTGCCGATCAGAAGGTCGGCGGTTCGAATCCCTGCAACGGGGTGAGCTCCCGTTGCTCGGTCCCTGCTCCTGCCAACTTTGCAGTTCGAAAGCACGTCAAAAGTCCAAGTAGATAAATAGGAACCGCTCCGGCGGGAAGGTAAACAGCGTTTCCATGCGCTGCTCTGGTTCGCCAGAAGCGGCTTAGTCATGCTGGCCACATGACCCAGAAGCTGTATGCCGGCTCCCTCGGCCAGTAAAGCAAGATAAGCGCCGCAAGCCCAGAGTCAGTCACAACTGGACCTAGTGGTCAGGGGTCCCTTTACCTTTATCGGCCAGTTACAACCTAGGTGAAGATGCCTGGGCTCCAGAATGGTGCCTGACGTCTCCACCATCTGGAGGTGCATGTCTGGGGATCCTTGGATCTTGATTGCCTTAACACTCTAGCAACACATCTACTGGCAGAGGAACGGGTGTGCGGAGGGAGCAGACTGCCCCCGGCACCACTATTCCGGTAGGGTGCCATCGCGGCAGCCCCCCCGGACATGCGCTGCGCACCCCCCATGTGCCGGGCACCATGCTCCCACAGGCAGCATGTCACACCCCTAGAACGCACACCATGCCCTCACGGGTGGCATACCATGCCCCTGGGATACGTGCCATGCCCCTGTGGGCGGCACGCCACGCCCCCAGGATGTGCACCATGCCCCCGGGGGCACCAGCCACGCC
This sequence comes from Podarcis liolepis, assembly GCF_965112155.1. NCBI lineage: Eukaryota > Metazoa > Chordata > Lepidosauria > Squamata > Lacertidae > Podarcis > Podarcis liolepis. The sequence continues at coordinate 112,586,541 of NC_139554.1, read as the reverse complement.
CCCGCCTGCTCTCTTCTCGCAGTAGCGGAGCGTGCAGCTTCGCCACTGAACACATCCTGTAGAATTCTATCCATTATATTTTATCTGCACAATCAGAATGAATTTCAGGAACCAAAAACTCACATGCTAAAATACAACTTTTGAGCCGTCTGGCCCAAAAATAGCAACTAGGAATTCTGTTTTGGCGACTGTAACCATGGTTTAAGGAGCCATTTGGCGCCTAGCTTCTATATCTGAGTTTCTAACGTTGACATGCTTCCAAGTAAACAAACGTAGCATTGCCTTAAATCATCCAGTTGATTTCTGAAATTTGCACCTTGCCTTTCCCACCAAATGCTGCCCATCCTAGTTACATCCTTGTCGTTTGAAGCTACAACTGCGCCAAAAGATGGACAGTCTTAATGGGTTTGCTCTGCTTGTCTTTGGCTGCTGAGGTAAAGAGAAGGTGGGGGTGTTCGCTTATTTAAAGAAAGCTTATCCCAACAAACAAATCTGTGAATTGTTCTACGGTTTGCATGGGTGTCTTTGTTTTCCAAAACGCAAGTTTTCTGTTTTGCATCAACTGTGGTGCTCTTGTTCAAGTAGGTATTGGTGAAGTCAGGGCCTTTTTTCAGCCGGAACTTGCCAGAACCCGGTTACAGCACCTCTCAGGTGGATGCCATTGCCATTATAAGAGAACACGGGGGTGGGGTGTTCACGGGGAGTTCTGTCACCTCTTTTTCTAGTAAAATAATGCTGTGTGAAGTGAATGGGAGCCAGTGACTCCGTAATGCAGGTGTGAGCAACCTGTGGCCATTCAGATAATTCAGCCAGCATGGCCAATAGTCAGCGGTGATGAGAGGGTACCAGATTCCTCACTCCTTCCACCAGGAGGTTAGTTTGGGAATTACACTGCTGTTTTTCTGTGGGAAATCTGAGAAAATTGGGCCTCTTTTTTAAAATAAATAAATAAATACGTTTACAATGTTCTTCCTTGTATTGATATCTGGGCTGGGCACACACACCCCTTTTTTTGTTCTTGTTTCCTAAATATGTACTGCTGTTGTAGACAGCCAACAGTTTGAAAAGTCATCTTTCCAGAAAATTGGGAAAAGGCTGGTGGTTTTAACAAGGAACTTCTTTTCTGGGATGTTGTGCAAAAACGTCGCCCCTGAAATGTAAGCGGGCAGTATTTAGCCAGCAGGGAAAGACTAATTCTTTTAAAAATAAACAGCACACACACTCAAGTTCAGACAATAAGAATCAGCTTAAGCTTAGGGTAGAGGATTTCCTTGTTTGTGTGTGCCCACAGATCCCAGGGGCTAGTTTTTCCCCAGTCACTTGTGGTTGGCCACAAAAACAGGGCAATACCTACTTTGGGGTAAACATCACGCTGTAAGGTGAATATTCATTCATTGGTGGGGGAGAAGAAAGCACCTTTTGGTTTGATTGATAGGGAGTTTGCAAAATGCCTGAGAAGAGAGAACAGCTTTGACGTCTTAACTGGAGCCTGGTAGATGAGTTAGCTTTCTGGAAATGTGCTGCGTTGATGTATTGCTTGGGTGACCCTCCTGAGTTTGATGCTTTCTTTCATTTAAAAACAGACGCCCTGGGGCACACCCCTTTCTAGAGCTTTCTGAAATAGAAGGGCTTGAAGAGGCTGGTGGTCGTGGTGGGCTCTCCTTTTTGGAGCTGTTCAACAGCTAGAAATGTTCATGTCTCCCTGCAGTGGAGATGTGGTGATGATGAAAGGAGGACTTGGTTACCTTTGCCTGCCTTGTAGCTGTTCAGCTGTTCACCATGCAAGCACTGTATTTTTCGCTCTATAAGACGCACTTTCCCCCTCCTAAAAAGTAAGGGGAAATGTGTGTGCATCTTATGGAGCGAATGCAGGCTGCGCAGCTATCGCTGAAGCCAGAAGAGCAAGAGGGATTGCTGCACAGTGCTCCCTCTCGCTGTTCTAGCTTCTGGCTTAGCTGCACACAGCCTCTTCAGGGCAGCAGGGAGCCTTCATCCCACTGCCCTGAAGAGGCTGCGTAGCTATCCCCGAAGCCAGAAGAGCAAGAGGGATCAGTGCGCAGCGATCCCTCTTGCTCTTCTGGCTTCCAGGATAGCCACGCAAAGCCTCTTGAGCACAGTGGGAGTGCTCCTGCCTCTTCGCTCAAGAGGCTTTGCATTGCTTTCTTGTTTTCCTCCTCTAAAAACTAGGTGTGTCTTATGGTCGGGTGCGTCTTATAGAGCGAAAAATACGGTAGTTGCACTCTTCCCCTGTGGCAGCTATAGAGTGCAAATGAAGATTGCAAATGGAATGGAGATGGGTGTCCTCTCTCTCTCTCTCCCCCATACCACCTCCACAAGGTTCATATTCACTCTTTATCTTCTCCCCCAGATGGTTCATATGCCACAAGTAAGTTGCTTTGGTATGCATTCCCTTGAGGGCTAGGGTATTTGCAAGGCTGTTTGGAAGATGGAGCTTCAAGGAAAGCAAAGAGGTGCTAAAACGGCTAGAATAAGTTGATAAGCTGGCTAGACAGGGATTTTCTTTTCGCACAACCTTGGTTGGTTTGCTTTTTAGAACAGAGCAATATTTTGTATAGCTATTCTCATGAGCCAAAGGCTTCAAGGTTTTTGGTTTCTAATTTGTTTCCATGAAACCTAAATGGTGCATTGTGGCTGTCCCCATTTTATGGATGGGAAACTGTGACATTTAGGCATTGTGTATTGTCAAAGCTCCACAGATATGGTAGCTGGAGAGACCTCTAGCATTCTGAAAAGCTAGTGAGAAACGTCCCTGTCAACAGAAGCTCATGGTTTTGCTCTTACTGCCTGTGTCTGCTAGTTAGTGTATATTAGGGATGGGCAAACTTTAGGCTTATGGGATCTATTTTTTTTTTCTTTTTACTGGAACCAGACCTCAGTGCAGAATAGTGACTGTGGACAAACACTGAGAATTAAAGGCAGGGTACCTCTAGCCTAGGATAAAGATCCATTCTGGGTTCCTCCTCACTCCCCAATACTTTGTTTCAGCAGCCTAATTCAGGATAGAGAGAGGTCTGCCTTTTTGCTGCTGCTATTGTTAGACAGTTGGGAGTCAGAAATCCATGACAACCTACTGCAAATCCTTTAGAAATCTACTAGGAGACCCTGGTCTGCCTTCTGCCCCTCCTCCAGTATAACACCTGTTGTGCCAGCACAACAACATCGAACAAGATCTCTGCATGGCAGATAAATATGGTATAGGAGATGTTGAGGATTGTAGTGTCGAAGATCCTTATTTTAGTTTTCATTTTTAGCTGTGTTTCCATTTTGCAATCGCCACCCCAAAGCACTTGCTTAACCCAACTGCAAAGGAAGTCTTTTTCTCTGTTCTGTCTTTCCTGTGCCTGCCTGACAAATTCTTTTGAATGCATGCAAGATATCTGCGGCCTCCGTCCAGAACCCAAGCTTCCTGTTTAGCATTATCGTACACTTCCAAACAGACTCGGCCAACTCAGGAGGTCTTGCTGCCGCAAAATAGTTTCTTTCCAACTGTCCCAGTTTGCTCTTCAGTTGCACCCTAAAGGGCTTCATACATTGTGCAGATCTGTTGCCCTATGTTCAAACACAAGCATCTCTCTTCCCCTCCCAGGCTATCGCTGTAGTGGGCTAAATTGTCATGACGTCTTGTATGTAGAAAATGCAAGTGGCGGGGCTGCCTTGACGAAGCTGTTTCACTGGTAGCTGTTAATCGGCTATAGAGGTGAAGGGTTAGCTCTTGTAGCGCCAGCCTTGCTGTTCATTTACTGCTTTGTGCTAGCAGCTGATGTGTGTATCGTTGGCAACAGCCTCGAAAGGATCTGGGAGCACAGCAAGATGCTCAGAAGTGGCCTGAAGCAGAGGAGAAGAATTTTAAAAGGGCCATTAAAAGCCCGTGGTGTAAACAATAAGCACAGTTGTTTAAACCCAAGCTTTTGAAAGGCCATCACTTGAAAATGTTTAGCAGAGGAAAGTCTTCCTCCTTCCTCTGAACCTTCACCCTTTGATATACAAGCGTTCCAAGATTTATCAGAGGTGGTGCTGGTGGGGTTTTGCAGAGAAAGAAGCTGGCTAGTACTCCAGCTGTGAAAGCCCCAAATGGTCAGAGGTTGGTGCTAATAACCCGACCCTGAAATTGTACCTGCCCCTTTAAAAGTTCCAAAGGCAAAAGGATGAGGGTGCAGCTGTTGCATTTTCTCACCTGCCCTACCTTTTGTGGGTCAAAAGTAAAAAATTGTGTGCTACAGCAGGGCAGTTGGAGCAGCAGAGTGTGAGATCCTGGGTGCCTACAGCTGGCTGCGTTGCTTTTGAGTTTTTAAAGAAGTCCTGGCATAACCTTTTGGCAGGCAGCTGGAAGCTCTACTAACAGCATGTAATGATACTGTGAAATACTGTAAGTATTTCCTTGGCAGCCCATCCCACAAAGATCAGTGGGACTTTAAACTCGCGCTAAAGTGGTTTCAGATTGCAGCCTAAATTGGGCTGAGAGAAGATAAAAAGAAGAGAGTGTCTGAAACAATCATAGATCGTACTCTGCTTTTAGCCAAGCAGAAATGTATGTATGTTTGTGGGAGAGGAGGGGGCTATTATGCCCATACTTTTAGCATTGGCTATATGGATGAGAAATGTTTAAAGTGCAGAATGAATTTCAATTAAGTATAGTGCTGTAGGTCTGTCTCCTTTACTCACGCATTAATGCTAAAGATGATAATAAAGAAAGTTTTTTTTTCCTTTTTCTTTTGACAGACTAATTAATCACGTTAATGTTCATGTACACTTACGGCAGCACGGACAATCTTATGCTCAGTCATTTGGGAATAAAGTCCCACAGAGCTTACTTCCTGCATCGGAGCAGTCTGTTAAGTTGGCAGCTGTATCAATTTGATTAAACAGCCTTTTCACAAACTGGTGCCTGGTTAGGGGCTGGTTTCCTCAAAGCTTGCTTTGCAAGTTTGTGTGTGTGTGTGTGTGTGTGTGTGTGTGAGCGCACATTTTCGGGAAGAGGAGGGGACGGATGTGAAAGAAGTGTGGCTTTAAGGAAGGACATGAAGAAGCAACTTTTAAAAGACAGCCATGCATGTTTTAATCTCTTCTGTGGTTTCAGAACGCCATTGGGAGCCTCCCTGGATGAGCAGAGCAACACAGTTCTAAAGGGTAAGGATCCGAGGCCTTTTAAGTGCATTTCTGTTTTCCTGCTTGTTTGTTAGACAAAAAAAAAATCCTAATTCAAATGTAGGTTTGAGCTGACAGTGTTAGAAGTTGTTGAGCGGGCTTCTGCAAGCCTGAAAGCAGAGGAGACAAATGGAGCTGCAATTTTTTTTTTAACTGAAGGAACTCTTAAGCAATATTTCTCTTGTGATAAAGATAAGCTGTGCTGTTTGTGTGAGAGAGAGGGAAAGAGAGAGAGAGAGAGAGAGAGAGAGAGAGAGAGAGAGAGAGAAAGGCAGAGAATGAATATTAAGTATTACACTGAGAAGTAGGTCAACCCCTTTCAGCACAATCTCTGTTGGCTTGCTCCGACCGAACTTGCCACACCTGAAAAGTTACCACTTGCGCAAACCAGAATGCAAAAGTTCAAAGTACAACAAGACGCTGCAGGTAGCGACAGGGAAGCTCCGAAGCCCTTTCAGTAGTTGCTGCTCCTTTCTTTCAATGCGCAAGGGAGACAGGGAATGTTTGATCCAGGACGTTTCCTTGGCTTGAGACTCCTTGGTAAGAGACCTGCAGGCTTGCTTAAGATGCATTCTGTGTTATATGCGGTGCAGCTGTAACCAAAGGTGTGTGGTACTCATGGCTCTGAAATGGCCATTTTCTTTAGCTTGGGCATGGAGCTCTATGGAAGTTACCTTAATGCATCTTTTGTGTCTGTTGTAAGACCTGCTCTCTGCATTGAAAACAACAACATATCTCACCTTGAAGGAGACTGAGACTGCAGAGCACTGGTCTGGTCCCCAGATTTGAGCTTGGAGAGCTCAAATTTGGCTTTCAAGAACAAGGATTTTATATGCATGGCTGTCATTTGGTGCTTTGGTTTTAAGTGGGCAATCCAGATAACTGGAAGGGGAAACCACAACGCTAGATGTTGATCACTTCAAATTGGCATCTTTTCAGGCATGCTGGTGAGAAATGGAGGAAGCTTTGAAGATGATTTATCCCTGGGAGCCGAAGGTAGGTGTGGTGTTAAAATGCATGCTTGTTCCCTGCTCCCCAAATCAAAATCAAGCAGCTTGTTAAAAGCAAAACCATGTGTAGTGCAAGATTTGCTGAACTACAGCACTCACATGTGAGCATTGAGATTGCTTCGAGTCAAAGTCCAAGGACATCTCAAGTCGATAGATTCTTCATCCCTAACTACATGGGCTACATTGGTTGACAAATAGAGAGAAAGAGGATGATTGGAAAAACATGAAAAGTCCTTTTAAAGATCTGTTGGTATAGCTACAGATCGGTCTCTGAACTCAAAAATCAGATACGTATGTTCATCTCATTATTGACATTGGTTAAGTCTAGGGTTTGGGGTTGGTTGCTTGTGGGTTTTTTTGCAGATTTTGTGTGTGCACCTGTGCAAATGATTACACAAAATTATGTTTGATTGGATGCTGTCACAGGAGGGTGATGGGAAGAAGAATAGCTGTACCATAGGCAGGGATGGCAGCTGCTTCCCACAGCTGACATTTTGTACCCAAGATCCAGTGGCTCTGCAGGTGTCATGTGTTAAGCGGACTAATGGAAGCTTTTGCTATTGTGGAGGTTGAGAGTTATGCAGAGCAGATCTGAACCATGCAGGAACTGACAATTGAATTTAAGGCAACCTGTCATCCTCAATATACTGTGCCCAGGAATCTCCTAGGTTTATGGGCTCTCTTGTACCCATGCTCAGTTGTATTTTGCACATAAAGGGCTGCTGCTGCTATCTCATAGCAGCCATTATGAAACAAATGTCCTTGCTCTGCCAGTTCACTTTCTTTGTTATACATTGGTATTGGAGCATAGTCTTAAATAGGTCTTGGAAAAAGCTCGTGCGCAACCGCCATGCTCCTGATTCTAACCTGATTTGTATAGTCTACTGCAGATGTTACACAAGATGTGTTCATAGCATATATGCTGAAAAAAACTACAGCAGAATTTGTCATTGCCTATCAAGTGGCTATTGTTCTTTGGGTGACTGCATATAGTCTGGTGCCAACAATTTATTTTTCCTGTCTTTCTCCTTTAGCTAATCAACTGCATCAAACCGGCGAGCAAATGGAAATCTGGTGAATATTCACACTTCTGGTTTGGGAGTCATGTCTGGCGTGGGGATAAGCTACCAGGCAATTTATGTAAAACATTTTAAAAATCTAATGGATTGTTACTGAAGGAGGTCCTTTATTGTGGGAAATGTTTTTGAAATCTGAATTAAGTAAATATCAGAATTTAAAGCAAAATAAACTGAAATCCAGTGATCTTAATTCAAAAACCCTAGCAGAGGCACAGGGCTCTTGCTGCCAAATATAAAAACACAGAGTTTCTTTAAGGTCTGGTTTAAAGATGAGGTTTGTGCCATGATTACATTACTTACTGGAGGCGTTCCGTTCATCATGTGAAGCAGTCAGTTGAATTCAGTAGCTGGAAGGAGACATAAGTGCAGCATAGAATACTTCTATATTGAATATAAAGAAGGTTTTGATCACATAAAATACAGATGAGCATTTTCCCCCTTCTTAACTTACACATCCGGACTCTTTCAGGAGTTGGTGAGGTTTTCCACAAGTCATTTTATGCTTATTGTCTTACCAGCTTACCCATAATATACTGAAGACAGCGAATTAGTCATTCGGGTTTTTTTGTTTCAGTGGGTGATATTGTAGGGCAATGCACCCCCTTCCTTTTTCCCCTTTTGTTCTGTATTTCAAAATACAATGTTGTTGTTGTTTTCGAAAAGAAGTTGAATTCAGCAATGTCCCTGAACAGTGCAAAAGCTTTAGGGGTGGTTTTGTCTTCTTCCAACAATGGAGACAGCAGAAGCTCAGAGATGAGAGTGAGGTTTGTTGTTGTTGTTGTTTTGGAGGAGTTCTGATCCTTGAGGTACGAACGTTGCAGCTGTCTGCTCTAAGTGAAGGGCGTGCATTCTTAAGAAAAGAGAAATGGTACAATATAGGATTTTTGGAGTGTTCTTGAAAGAGGAAGGAAGCTATGCTGTTCTTTCAATGCCTGATTCATTTGTGTTGTCAGTAACGGCATGTTGGCAAAGGACAAGAGACTGCAGTTTCATCAGAAGGGGAGAAGTATGAATTCCACTGGCTCGGGGAAAAGCAGTGCAACCGTTTCAAGGTAAGCAGTATTGATAACCCGGGGACTGGGGGTAGGTACAGACCTGACATTAGGTTGGGCCCACTGTCTATAAAATGCTGGCTATATAGTCAACCCAGCCTCTTGCACTTCTCAGTGCTGGAACCTGGGTGGCTTCCCGTTTTTAATTCCCCATAATGCATCTGGGCTCCCGAGATAACGTCTCCGCAGAGCTGGGCTCTGGCACTGTCAATCTTTTAATAGCTCAATGGAATTTCTTCTTTCCCCCCTATTCTGCCAACAAAAATCACCAAGCTGTGTTATCTGTTGATGGCCTAAGTGCCTGCTTTCTGCTTTTTTGAGGTATGTTCACAAACTAGCACCTCCCTGGAGTTTTATAAGCTGTGGGACATGCTAAATGTGATAAGGGAAGCCATATTTGTTGTTCATGTATCTGCTCTTTTCAAATAGACCTGATTTTTACATCAATAGATGATGAAAGTTGAACCTCTCATTGACTCCCCATTTTACATCTTAATCTCGCTTTCCCCCCCTCTGTCAGAGGCGGGGTGAGGGCAAAGTACATGGGGACAGGAAGCTGGATTAGGCCCCTTCACTTGCACACCCATTTACAGGATAAAATAGCTCCCAATTTGTACCTGAATGAGATGCTACACATGAGGCTGGCTATACCTCTGTGTTTCCACAGGATTTTTTCTAAGAACCAAAGAGAAAGATGTGCATTGTTTTGAACAGCATCACGCACTCTAGAACTACTACATAACCAGTTACAAGATCTATTGTAGTGGAGACTACATAATGCTATGTACTTTGGCTACTTCTGCTGTCCATAGCATAAACCAGTTAAGTTGAATTGTTTGGAGTTGAAACTGTAGTCACATAACCCTCACCCCGGGCATTGGTTCCCTTGATCTGATATTCTTTTGAGTAGATGTGCCCAAGATTGCATTGTAAACTTGCTTTTGAGGTGGTAGATAGCACTTGTCTCAGAAGCATGTTTAAAACCCTCAAGACTCTGAAATGGTATACAGTGCTACCTCAGATTGAGTACTTAATTCACTCCAGAGGTCTGTTCTTAACCTGAAACTGTTCTTAACCTGATGGGGCCTCCTGCTGCTGCCGCGCCGCCGGAGCACGATTTCTGTTCTCAACCTGAAGCAAAGTTCTTAACCTGAAGCACTATTTCTGGGTTAGCGGAGTCTGTAACCTGAAGCGTATGTAACCCAAGGTACCACTGTACTGGGGACTAAAGCATTAAATTTGCATACCAAGCCTAGACACATTTCCTTGAAAGCAAGTTTTGCTTTGATCTTGAAGTTCCTCTCAAGTCAGCAAGCCGGAGATGGCTATCGAATGCCACCTCCAGTTCAATGAAGACTTCAGAAAACACGGGCGGGCAATGCAGATGAGCATGCTAGTTCTGTCCCTTCCCCCAGGCACTCTTCCCACCCAACTTCCAACCCAATCCAAGCCTCCTGCATTTGTGAAGGCTCCCTGTGCACTTTAGAGAACCCAGGAGAATCAGGGCTCCAAAATGTGTGGGCGGCCTCCACAAGTACAGAAGGGCGATGCCAACTTCTTCTTTTTTGCGCTCACTATTGAAACACCTGAAGAGGGTTGTGGTCTCAGACAGGTCCAGTTCCTCATTCCTCAACACATGTTCTTGGAAGTAAACCTTGCAGACTCACAGAAAACAAATTTATCTCCTTGAAATGCTTAGAACCGTAGCCTACATCTGTTTTAATCAGAGGACTTCAGTTTAACCAGGGTGTAGTTCTTGCTTGTATAGTGGTACCTCGGTTTAAGAACAGTCCGGTTTAAGATTTGGTTTACAAACTCCACAAAACTGGAAACAGTGTCTTGGTTTGAGAACTTTACTTCGGTCTAAGAACGGAATCCAAACAGTGGAAGGGCACCGGTGGCAGGAGGCCTCATTAGGGAAAGCACATCTCAGTTTAAGAACAGTTTGGGTTTAAGAACACACTTCGGGAACGGATTAAGTTTGTAAACCGAGGTACCACTGTACTTGTCCGAAAGGAAGGAATCACGTCCAAGGAAAAAAAAGGGTGGAAAGCAATTATGGGGTGTTTTTGTTTTCATCTAGTGTATCTGAACTCCTGGAACTGTACGAGGAAGATCCTGAAGAGGTCCTCTACAATCTTGGATTTGGCCGTGATGAACCAGATATTGCTTCTAAGATTCCATCGAGATTTTTCAATTCATCGTCCTTTGCCAGGGGGATAGATATCAAAGTGTTTCTGAATGCCCAGTTGCAGCGCATGGAAGTGGAAAATCCGAATTTTGCATTGACCAGTATGTATACTAAATTAAGAGCACGGTTTCAAAATTGCTGGTGTCATGTTGACGGCCTCAGGAGCAAGTGTTTGGGGCCCCACCTGCAGTACACATTTAAAGCAGGATCACACCACTTTAAATCAGAGGGGCTGTAGTTTGTTCAGGCTACAGAGTGTTGATAGGAGCCTTCCCCCAAAAAACTTCTAGTGGTTTAGCAGTTGTTCTTTGTGAGGGAAATGGGAGGTATAACAACTCTCAGAGGCCTTAATGAACTACAGTTCTCATGATGATGATGATTTTTTTTGGGGGGGGGAAGCTGCAGCTATTTAAAGTGGTGTGGTACTACATTAAATGTATAGTGCAGATGGACCCTAAATGGACTTCCCTAACAAAATGCTGAATGCTCTAGAGCTTGGAAACCCAATAACATCTGGAAGGCCATCACTGGGTCCCCATCCCTATTCCAAGAAGACACATAGTGCCTTCTTGAAGGCAATTGACCACAGATGACAGAGCAGAGAATCTACACTGGCTTCCAGTATGTTTCTGAGCACAATTCAAAGTGCTGGTGTTGACCTTTAAAGCCCTAAACAGCCTCAGCCCTGCATACCTGAAGGAGCATCTCCACCCCCATGGTCCAACCTGGACACTGAGGTCCAGCGCTGAGGGTTTTCTGGCGGTTCCATCACTGTGAGACGTGACACTACAGGGAACCAGACAGAGGGCCTTCTTGGTAGTGACCACACCCCCCCCCCCCGTGGAACTTGCTCCTATCAGATGTCAAGGAAATAAACAACTATCTGACTTTTAGAAGACATCTGAAAGCTGTTCCCGTTCAGGGAAGTTTTTAATGGTTGACTTTTTATTGTGTTTTTAATATTTTCTTGGGAACCGCCCAGAGTGGCTGGGGCTACCCAGCAATATGGGCGCACATAAATAATAAAATTATTATTACTATTATTATTATTGTGGTGGTGGTGGTGGTGGTGCATGGTGGGATTCAGAGGAAAGGATATGAAACCACTTTGAGAGGGGTGGATGTGAGTTAAGGGGGCAGGGACCTGGGTGGGCAAAGGTGGTGAAAGGGGCCGACGCTGACCTCTCTCTCCTCCTGAAACATTTCACCAGAACTTTGCTAGATGCAACCAAAATGTATAGTTTGTGTAACTTGAAAGGCACAAGTGATTTAAAGACTTGCCTATTGGCAGTAACATTTTGTATGTGTGTGTCCTTTTTCATGTAATAGTCAAAATGACATTTTAATAATGAAATGCAATAGTTTGGAGTACGAAGTAACAAACAGCTGTTCTTAAAAATAAAATAAAACGATTGGCTTTTTAAAAAATTGAATTTCGGAAAAGCCCAAGGCTGTGGGTACTCTTTGACAGAGACATTTGAGGTTTAGCAATCTGGTGGGCCTTTGCCTATGTGTTTGTTTTTACCTTTGCAAGTTCCAAGCAGCTTCATTATTGACTCTTACAATGCCTCCCATTGTTCTCTTTGTCATCTCTTTGTTTTTTTGTCCTTTTGCCAGGCCGCTTTCGTCAAATTGAAGTGCTCACCACGGTGGCCAATGCATTCTCTTCCTTGTACTCCCAAGTCTCTGGCACTCCGCTGCAGAAAATTGGGAGCATGAATTCGACCGCTTCCAGCAAAGAGGCACCCAGCCCTCCTCCTCTGACGCGGAGCAACACGGCCAGTCGTTTCATCAAGACCTTGTCTAAACTCAATCTGTACGGGAGCCCGCAGGCAGGTGAAGGGGCCGGCAGCCCTGCTGCCTCACCAGTCGAGACGGGGAAAGCCGAAAGTGGGGCTGAAGAAGCGGAGGCAAAAAATGAGCCCAAAACTCCAAAACACTTCAAAGCTTCTCTGCTGGCTACGGTAAAAGAGGAGACGCCAAGCAACCAATCCACTGCGGCTGAGGGTCTCAAGGCTTCGGGAATTTCTTCTGGCATGAATGCAAAGCAAGGAGATGGTACTGTGCCTCCTGAAACCAAGGACTCGGTTGATCATTCAGATGAAAAAGCTGCGGCTACAACATCCAGTAGTATCGAGAGCGATGCGCTAGCACCAGCCAGTTCTGGGCTCGAAGTTAACGCCGAACAGCAAATAACTCCTGCTCCCGTGTTGGATAAACAGCCCTGCACTTCAATCGCCAACCCATCCATTGCCAATCTCATGTTGCAGCAGAAGGACTCGTTTGAGATGGAAGAGGTAAGTGGAAAGGCATTTGTTTGGGGTATGTGCAAAGTCCTTCTTGGCCCCCTATGCTAGGGCTGGGCGAAATATCAATATATCATCCAAAACCGGATTGAAGTCCATATCGTGATATTGGTTTCGTAATTTTTGACCTGGCAATGTGTCGTGAATTGTGGGGGGTGTGTGTGTGCTGTGCAAAAATCACAGGGTGGGAAAAACCGTAAAGCCAGCCAGTGTTTCTCTTGATTCCTGCAGCCCATGTTAACTCTGCCGACTTGGCTCTCCCCTGCCTCCTGCAGGGGGGCAGCAAATCACAAGAGCAGGTGCCATCAAAAATCATGATGCGGGGAAAACCGTGAAGCCGGCCAATGCCTCCACATAGCTCCATCCTTCTTTGAGACATCGTGATATATCAGTATACTGCAATGTTTAGCTGGTGATACTTCACAATCTTGAAAACTGGATATCGCCCAGCCTTACCCAGTTTTATATGCTCCTTCGATCTAGAGGTAGCATATAGCCATTGTGACTACTAGGAAGCACCAGCGAGCTTAAGTACAGCTGAAATGATGACAAATTCTTGCTAAATAAACATCTGCATTCTGGTTAGAGGTGTTTAAGTCCACAGGAGTGGGAAATCCAGCTTTTCCCAACAGGAATGAGGCAATTCCCTTTTAAAAAAATTATTTGTGTTTCTAAAAATGCATATGAAACAATGAGTGTGTGCTGGGAGTGCCCAGCGGCCTTCTGGTCTGCATTGCTTTGGCATGTTTTCATCAGGCATCGCATGGCAAGCTTACATTCCTGCAGGTTTTTCCGTGCTATCCTGGGGCTCCTTTAGGAAGTCTGTTGCTGTCAAGATAGCCAGTGTGGGAGTGAGTCAGGGCAATGTTTCCTCGGGAGCCCTGGCCTCTGCCCTCTCAGCCAATCACGATTCTCTCAAGTCTATGTCCCATATTGATATTGGCTAAGGAGGCGCAGAGGGGTGGACTGGGCGGCGGTTGCAAGTTTGCAGGGTACAAATGCTGGCGGGGCTTTGATCCTGGGGTCCAGGCAAGGGCGGGTGATGACAAATGATCTGGTCCTTCCCCCTCCAAAAACGCCACCAGGAAAAAATAGAAAGGTGGGAACACAAGAAGCTTAAGTGTACCCAACCGGGAGCAAGTAGACCAAGGCAACGCCTCCGAAAAGCCAGACCGTAGCAGAAAGGCTTGTGAGATGAGCTTTTTCAATATGTATTTGATTCTGTAGGAAACTGCATTAAGCTGTTTTGCGTGTGTGCATGTGTGGTGTTGTGGTGGTTTTTTTTAAAAAAAAATGTCATTGAAGTAAACCTGTCACTAACACAGTGTAAATTCTGATACTAGTGCTAGACAATGATATGTAGCATATTATATCCCTGGGAATTTTCAGTGCAGCTACAGTCGGAGAGGCTTTCTTCCAGGGTTGCAAATCTTGGATGTTCAGCTTCTTCAAGTGACTTTCCTTAGAAGATTCAGGAATGAGTTTGTTTTTGCGAAGAGGTTTCTAACCTTCATTTTGTTTGTAAAGAGGGGCTTTAAAAAGAGGCACTGCTTTGTGTGGCTGCTGAAACTGCAAGGCTCTGGGAATGTGGAAGGACTTCTAATATTGAGGGTGAACTAAATTCACTCACCTGGGTCTTGCCTGTCCGCAGAGAGCTTTCTGCTCTCTACTTGCTCTAGTTGCGCCTCACCTTTCCCGACTATTCCAGCATTTTGCCATTAGCCCCGGTGGCACTGATCAGGAGCACCATGGCTGCTTCTGATGCACACTGAGATTTATATAGAATTCTGCTGTTGTTTTTAATTAGATGGGGTGGCAGGACTCCGGGCCATACTGTGAACTTGGCTCTGATCACAGTGAAGTTGAAAAAGTGGCTGGATCTGGTTATTGGCTTGCAATGCAATGCATATTTCAAAAAGTGAAAATCCGGACACAAAAGTTTGTTGAGCCTTTTGGGGCAAAGTTGTTGAGGTTTTGTTTTTGTTTGCAAAATCTCCAAAAAATTTGAAAGTTTTCTGCTATTTTTAAGGAGATTTGCTGAAAAATCGACACTTCTGGCATGGGTTGCCATATGCCCGGGTTTTTACCGCTTTTCAAAAATTCCACCCGGACGTTATTTTTGATGGACATATCCCAGATATGTCTGGGAAATCCCAGACTTATGGCAGCCCTATGCAACAGTGTACCTTGGCAAAGAAGTGGTGGTCAATTATGAAGACGAGTAGAATTTTGAGACTCGTTTGTGCAGCAGCTTTCTCTTTCTGCATTCCTTGTCCGTCTGTCTAGATATTCTAGTCCAGCCTGGTGTTTTCCAGATGATTTGAACTATAGCTCCAGTCATCCCTGGCCATGCTTGCCGAAGATGACTGGAGCTATCATTCAAGGCATTTTTGAGGGAGGCTGCCAGGTTGGGGGAGTCTGTTCTCATCCAGGCTGCCGTATAACCACAAGAGAGTTCCTGTTACGCTGTGAGATTACATGATTAAAGGCTGTTGCAAGCCCAAATCTCCCATTCCTAGAAGAGGTTTGTGTCTTGTTCCAAGGAAGCCTCTGTTAGGGGCAGCCAGTTCTGCTGCCTCTGTGCACAGTTCCTCAGAATAACTGCTTGGAAGAGGCTGCCTGGTGCAGCTCTGCATGAAGCTCTGCTCAGAGCAGTATTTGCATAGGTCACTATTGCACTTTCATAAGCCTTCTTCAGACATTACTATTATGCTATTATTATTATCCTATTAAGGAAACATGGGACGCGGGTGGCGCTGTGGGTTAAACCACAGAGCCTAGGAAATGCCGATCAGAAGGTCAGCGGTTCGAATCCCCGCAACGGGGTGAGCTCCCGTGGTTCGGTCCCTGCTCCTGCCAACCTAGCAGTTTGAAAGCACGTCAAAGTGCAAGTAGATAAATAGGCGGGAAGGTAAACGGCATTTCCGTGCGCTGCTCTGGTTTGCCAGAAGTGGCTTAGTCATGCCGTCCACATGACCCAGAAGCTGTATGCTGGCTCCCTCGGCCAATAAAGTGAGATGAACGCTACAACCCCAGAGTTGGTCATGACTGAACCTAATGGTCAGGCATTCCTTTACCTAATAAAACATGTGAGAGGCATGGAAGTGGGGAACCAAGCATGCCAGCTCTTCTCCCTCCTTCTCATCTTCATCCCTTGTCTTCTTTTCACTGACTCATAGAGTTGGCAGTGACTCTGAGGATCATCTAGTCTGGGGTTTCCTCAACTTGTGTCTCCAGCTGTTTTTGGATTACAGTTCCAGTCATCCCTAGCTGGTCAGGGATGATGGGAGCTGTTGCCCAGCAACATAAAGAGAACCACAGATGTCCCATCCCAGGCTAAGCCTTTGCAAGGTTCTAAGCACCTACATCAAAGTTCCCTCTGGCATAGAATCTTGTTTAGGATGAGGATTAGACAAGGGCAGTCAACAGAAGTGGCCATACTAGGATTTCTAGAAGGAAGCTGAACTAGTGTCTGTGTGTGTGTGTGTGTGTGTGTGCCTGTGAAATCCATGTGTATTGTGAATCAAGGGATCAATTAGCCTCATTATAGAAAGGAACAGGGAAGAGAAAAATTAGGGTTTTAGCTAAACTGTGGTCATCTTGGTGGCATTCATTTCCTATTCATCGTGTGTGTGTTTCTTGTGGTACTGTAGTTTTAGACCCTAAACTGTCTTGGAGGCCACTGATGGAAAGGGAAAGGTATACATAGAATCATACAGTTGGTTGGGACCCTGAGAATCATCTAGTGCAACTCCCTGCAATGCAGGAATATGCAGCTCTTATTGATAATAATAATAAATAAACAAATAAACAAATAACCACTACCGAGAAATGCACCATGCTGTAACCAACTGAGCTATCCATGTGGATCATCTTTATTTCATTTCTTTTCCAATATCTGCATGTATCTCTGCTGGAAAACTTGAGCTCTCCTACTCATAACAGCATCATCTCTGACATCACAGCCTCTATGTTGTCCAACTTTAACACCATACTGAACTGTTACAGTAAAGTCACCCTTTGAGGACTTTGCCATTTCAAGCATTTTCCCACATGGTTTGGGCCCGAATAAGTGCTTTCAGGCTGAATCTATTTGGGAACATGCTTCTTCTTTTCACCTTCAAGATAGACGTGGCAAATAGAGGCCAAATCCCTGTGTCAGGGCTGGTGCCAGCATGTGGAATGCTCAGGCAGCTTCCAGTCAGGATTCAGGGCCCTGGAAGAGACCCACCCAGCTATATTTGAGTTGGGGTCTTCCTGCCATGTTCTGCCAGGGCACGGTGGAAAAGTCAAAATGGCAGGTGCCCATCACAGATTTCAGTGGCATTACTACTGTCTCCTGCCACCATGGCAAACCCACAGAATTGGTGAGGACCTGCACCAGAACTGTGGGTTCACTAAATGGCACTGCTGGGGGCACATCTGGAATTTGTCTTGTGTGCTGTGCTTGCGCAGTGCTGTATGATTCAAGATGTCCTTCCCTTTAGCCTTCCAGGGGTGTGGGGTGGGGAGAGGGAATGACACAACAAAATGCATACAAAAATCCCCCATTTTGTTTCCTTGGACAAAGCTCAAACAATTTTCTTTCAATAGCATTTAATCCATTCTTTTTAAGCTGTGATAACAGGGACACAATGCCTCAGCTTGATATTTTGAAAATACGCTGGTTTCCTAAAAGGAAGTCCTTTGATATTGGATGTTTCTATTTTAATAGACCAGTATTAAGTCAGAGTTTGTTGTGTGAGAAAAGAGAAAGCAAGCAGTTTTATCACCAAAGAACATCTTGGAATTGAGGAAATGTCTGAAAGTTGGTCAGTTGTGAAATGTGGAGACTGGTCACTTGAGAAGGGAGAGAACAAGTCTAGCTGCCTTCACTTAGATGGATTCTTACTTAAACAAGTTGGCATAAATATTTGCAGTTCTTAATACCAGCCTTAGTAATTTAAAGATCACACTTTGTTTTATAGGCAGCATCACTTTGGGGAACGTGACTGGAGACGATTGTGTGACACAGAGGTTATTGCAATGGGCACAGTTACCGTATTTTTCGCCCTATAGGACGCACTTTTTCCCCTCCAAAAATGAAGGGGAAATCTGGGTGCATCCTATGGGGAGAATGCAGGCTTTCGCTGAAGCTTGGAGAGCGAGAGGGGTCAGTGCGCACCGACCCCTCTCTCTCTCCAGGCTTCAGGAAGACACCCGCAGCCTAGGCAGACCTGCGGGAGTTCCCTGCAATGCTCCCCATGCTGCGGATAGCAGCCTGTCGCCCGGCGGGCGGGGCGCCCTGAAGCAGAGCGCCCCACGCGCCGGACAGACATCGGCCAGCCCCACAAGCTCGGGGGACAGCAGGGAGGTGCAGCCCCGCCATCCCGCTGTTCCTCGACCTGGTTCGGTTTCCCTGACCTGCTTTTGGGGGGGGGGGTAAATAAAGGGGAAAAAATTCCCTTTATTTCCCCCCAAAAAACTAGGTGTGTCCTATGGGACGGAGCGTCCTATGGGACGAAAAATACGGTACTTTATTGCCCTGCTCACTTGAGGGAAGTAGTCAGGAGCAAGAAATGCCACTCTGAATGACCGGATATTACATAAAATGATGGCTGGTGAATAAAATGATGTTGTGGCTTGAAGCACTGATTCAGATATGTTTAAATAACAAGTTTGTTAGTGACAACAAATTATACAGGCTACCCAAACTCATGTTGACCATAAACTCAAATTTGGGGATTTGGGAGTTGTGGGGAATCCACCCTCTTCTGGAAAAATCCAGAATCTTCTGCCAGGTAATAGTAATTGGTATTAAACCTTTTCATATGAATATTATCAAAGCTATATTCCAAAATATGAAGGTTCTTCTCTCACAGACTAAACGTGTTACAATGTTCAGGGTTTGCTACCTTTAGGTGAAATGTAACAGAAGAAAGTTTTGTATTTGTAGCTTGTCTACAGTTTGCATATAACCTCTGTAATTTAAGGAATGGCTATTTATAGTTTGCTGTGTCCTGGATTTCAGAGTTCTTTTTTAACAATGAAGAGATGTTTTTGTGTTTAGGTAGCGCCGTTGCTAAGCTGCAATCTTATATGTGCTTAAATGGGAGTAAGTACGGCTGAATTCAGTAGTGCTTATTTCTTGAGCAGACACGGATAAGATTACACTCTTAAGGCGCCTTTGCAGGCCACTCAGATACGTAGTTTTCTTGCAAACACATGCATAGAGTAACCTTTGCCATCATAATGGGTCTAGACGAAACTAGACAATACAGTTTTTCTGGCAAGCAATGAGCAGATTTCGACTGAGAGGGTGTGATAGCCTTTTTTAAAAAAGTTTATTCTTGGTGGGGCCCCATCCCTCCCAAGAGTCTGGGCTTGAGTAGTTCAGAGAAAATTGCTAGAATGAACAATGTATATGCAAACTTGGGGATAGCAGATGGTTTTGGCATGGATTCTAATTGTTTGGACAAGACTCTCAGTTAATTTTACATCATCTAATTGGCACCTGCTACTTCTAGTATTGCTTTTGGCAAAATGTTAACATGGAGTAAAGCTTCAGACACTGTACATGCATACACATACATACATACATACATACATACATGTCTTTCCACAGTTTAAACCATGATCAAGGCTGTTTACAACATGTAAATATATATACAACAAAAGTAGTTGTAAAAAAATAAATAAAACATTACAAATACGCAACCAAACCAAACAATTTCCACATAAATCACAATAAGATCCAAAATAAAAATGCAAAACGCCTCCCCCCCCCACAACAGCACCCCAGCCCAAGAGTCTGTTCAGCAGCCTCAGCTTTTGTAGTTGGAGTCAGTCCTTCCCAGGCCAAGTGGAAAAGGCCCACAAGGCAGGGAGCAGGTCTTCCTGGGCTCACAGCCAAGATGGTCTCTGGTCTCTTCAGCAGCCTCAGCTTTTGGAGACCAGAACAGGCAATTTCATGTGGGTGGCAAAGAGAGGGAGAAACAGAGGGAAAAGGGAGGGTTAAAGAGAAAGAAAAGCTTAGCTACTTTTGACTGTGGCTCCACTGACTTATCAGCATGTGGCTCCTGAGAAAGTAACACTGAGGGAACATGGCCCTCGAAAAGTAAACATTTGCCTATCCTTGCTATAGCGCAGCCACTAGTCTCCATTTTCCATTGCTTTGGATTGGGTGCTTTTAGTTTGACACTCTAGATGGAATGAGGCTGACACTCAGTGTGTCGTTCCTAGTCACACTCTTGAATATCCTATTCTTATATGAATTAAACAAGAATTGTGATGTATACCACATTGGTGATGATACGCATCTCCCAATCAGTTGAGCACATTAATAATCTTATCGCAATCGAGGCAATTGCCACTTTGTGTGGGGTGATTAGATTAGCTTGTGGGATGTCTTCCTTCCTTGTTTGGGTTGGGGAGGATGTGTTTGCTTAAAGGCATAATTATTCCCTCAGTTGCCACACCAAAAAGTTGGCAGCTGTGTTGTAGCTGGTTACAAGGCTTTCTCCAAACAATGGCTAGCAATAACTCACTAGAACTAGGGGAATTTAAACAGAGGTGACTGCAGTCTCATCCTACCTTGGGGCAAAGCTAACTTCACCTGCAAAACCTGTTGAATGCTAATAAATAGTAGTCACGTTCATCTTTTAGATTGATTGCAACTGGGGGTGTGGTTTCTTTTTTACTTAATTTTGAAATTTTAATTTGATTCTTACATCCAGGATGGTTTTATATATAATTTTATTGATGAGGTGGCTCTCTTGCTTTGTGCAACAAGAGATATTTCCCCCCTTGAACAAAACCTTTCCTGTCTAGTTTCTCTTTTTGTTGCTGGGTGGTGGGAAGTTGCATGAGAACTGCTTATTTAGCAATTAATTTAGAGCAGCTTTCATGCTGTTTAAACAAAGGAGCTGCTTTGTGCTACATCTCCCCATTCCTGCTAGCAGGCCAGCCTGCCTTGCAACATAGTCTCTGACACTGAATAGAACTTTATAGAGGGAAATGTGAGCTGTGAAACCTGTAGTGCTGCCTATTTAAATGTTTTGGGTTGAATCTACTGGCCAGATTAGTCATGATTTGACAGCTGACATTGGATGGTGTTTTGAGGTGATGTCAGGCCTTGTCTGTGGTGTTAATTACTTTGGTAATAAACCTACCATGTGGTGTTATAGAATCATAAAATCATAGAGCTGGAAGGGAACCTCAGGATCATCTAGTCAGTGTTTACCAAACTTGGGTCTCCCGCTGTTTTTGGACTACAACTCCCATCATCATTCTATCTGGACACTGAAGTCCAGCTCTGAGGGCCTTCTGGTGGTTCCCTCACTGTGAGAAGCCAAGTTACAGGGAACCAGGCAGAGGGCCTTCTCAGTAGTGGCACCCACCCCATGGAATGCCCTCCCACCAGATGTCAAAGAGAACAACAACTACCAGACTTTTAGAAGACAGCCGGAAGCAGCCCTGTTTAGGGAAGATTTTGATGCATTACTGTATTTTAATATTTTGTTGGAAGCCACCCAGAGTGGCTGGGGAAGCCCAGCCAGATGGGCGGGATATAAATAATATATCATCATCATCATCCCTAGCTAGCAGGACCAGCAGTCAGGGATCATGGGAATCAGTGTTAGAAACTGAGATATGAAAGCTGGGAGCTAAATGGCACCTTAAACCTAGGTTATGGGCACAACAACGGAATGTCTAGGTGCGCTTTTTTATAACAAAGCTGAGTTTTTTAAAAACAATGCTGAAAATGAGTGAACTGCAGCTAAAATATTATGTTTGTTTTTCACGTGGTCTCATCCTTCCCCTGCCCACCCCCCTAATATTCTTAAGAGGGTCTCTTTTCCAGAGAGTAGCTGGAAGTGGGGAGGCAGAAAAAGGTCCTCCTTTCCTTCCACTCTGCGGTTTTAATCTGAAATCTTAGGCACAGTACTGAGCCCAGAGCTCAGAAACTGCTCACACTAATGAAATTCCCTGCCGCAAAATGCGCCTAGAACAATCGGAGTTTTGAACACTGATGGGAACTGTAGTCCAAAAACAGCTGGACACCCGCGTTTGGGAAACACTGATTTAGTCCAACCCCCTGCAGTGCAGGAAAATGAAGTTGTCCCATATGGGGATCAAACCTGCAGACTTGGCACTGTCAGCACTATGCTCTAACCCAGCCTTTCTCAACCTGCGGGTCTCCAGATGTTGTTGAACTACAACTCCCATCATTCCTAGCCAACATGAACAGTGGTCAGGGATGATGGGAGTTGTAGTCTAAGAACATATGGGGACCCACAGGTTGAGAACTGATGCAACCCAAGGGTAGGCAAACTAAGGCCCGGGGGCCAGATCCGGCCCAATAGCCTTCTCAATCTGGCCTGTGACCGGTCCAGGAATTAGCGTGTTTTTACATGAGTAGAATGTGTCCTTTTATTTAAAATGCATCTCTGGGTTATTTGTGGGGCATAGGAATTCGTTCATTATTTTTTTCCTCAAAATATAGTCCCCCCCCCCCAAGGTCTAAGGGACAGTGGACTGAAAAAGTTTGCTGACCCCTGCTCTAACCGACTGAGCTATGTGTGAATACTCAATTCTTAATCTATGAACCTGTACAAATAATATTAAAAAGTATACATATGGATACATAAGGGGAGATTAGTTAGGATCTGCTAAAATCCTAAAGCAATGGGATAGTTTTCAGCTTTCACAGAACTGTTCTGAGGATCAGTATTAACGTGGTTTGGACTGAGGGGGGGGGGAGATAGAGAGAGGGAGGTAGCTTGCAGACTTAGAGGCATGATAGAAACCTCTGCAACGTTAGTGGTTTTAAGATCAGAAGATTTGCTGCTGGGGCCTCTACAATGCCCTATACAAACAATGTCACCCTCCACCCTTTTAAACACAGCTTTTGGAGAAGACTTTAGTGAAATTCACAAGCTAGCTGTCATTAACTTTATTATTTTTGTTTGGTCTAAATCATGATACAGTATTGTGTTACTGCATCAACAAACCAGCACAGCTACCTGTTGTTGTTGCTGTTGTTTTGTTTTGTTTTTAAACATTCTTGCCTAAAAACGAAAAGCTCTTTTGGAGATGATTGTGTTTTCTATACAACATTTCTCTCTTTTTAAAAAAAAATAACCAAAACCTTCATTGCCCCTGGAATACTGATATGGTGTCTTTTTATTCCACATATATCATGTTCTGCATGTTCCAGCTTAAGTACTTATTTTCTGCTGCAGGAAGTCTGAAAGGGATATACTAGTGATAAACAGCAATGAATGTTTACTTTGGATTGCCAAATTTGATTGCGTTGCATTGTGAATCAGCTAAGTAGCTAGTTATGTTGATCAGTGGGCATAACTGTATGTTGGGCATGACTCAAAAAATGCTTTGATTTTATTCCTAATGCAGATTCAAAGTACAGAAGGAGAGATTCCACATGCTCTTAACATGAGCCAGCTGGCTTTAGCCAAGACTAAAAAAGGTGAGTAGTTTTCTCTCCTCATTCTTTTTGGCCCCCTCTGAAACAGCTCTGGCACAGCCCCATTTGTTTCTGACAGTGCCCATTGACATGTTGATGCAAGTACTTGGGAGCTTCTTAAATTGCAGCCCACCCAAAAGATCCTTGTCTGCTTCTCTGCCAGCTTTCAAATCATAGTGTTCCCCTTGTGAAGTGGCACTTCAAATGAGAGAGGATGAATCACGTTTCTAACCTCAATGAATGGTTCTGCTTCTCTGTGCTGCGGGTGATGGGTCGGAGAAACTGAAAGGTTGTATTTTGCTTTGTTTTTTTTATAACTGAGCCCTGTCATTTGAAATGACAATTTTAAACCTTAAAATTACAAACTCTTTCAACCTGAATTGTGTGGTACATCCAGCATTTTACTGCCCTTCAGACTGCTGACTGTACAGAAGCCTCGTACTTTTGACCACACAGATTGTCTTCCACTGCAGTCCTCTGCACATTTTAAGTTCCACAGTGTCCAAGGGGGATTCTTCCCTAGTAAGTCTGTTTTCACGGTGCAGCATTTATTCCCCTCTTTCTCTGCCAATAAGGGATGCAGGTGGCGCTGTGGGTTAAACCACAGAGCCTAGGACTTGGCAATCAGAAGGTCGGTGGTTTGAATCCCCATGACAGGGTGAGCTCCCATTGCTCGGTCCCTGCTCCTGCCAACCTAGCAGTTCGAAAGCACACAGTGCAAGTAGATAAATAGGTACCACTCCGGCGGGAAGGTAAACGGCGTTTCCGTGTGCTGCTCTGGCTCGCCAGAAGCGGCTTAGTCATGCTGGCCACATGACCCGGAAGCTGTACGCCGGCTCCCTCGGCCAATAAAGCGAGATGAGCACCACAACCCCAGAGTCGGTCATGACTGGACCTAATGGTCAGGGGTCCCTTTACCTTTACCTTCTCTGCCAATATATGGGCAACGCTATTGCCCAAAGGATGAAAGCAAGGGCAGTGTAGGATTCCCAGCCTGCACTATACAGCTGATGGACATGAAGAAATACCAGAATGCATTACAGGAAAGCACCATTTGATTCCTGAGCCTTGTCTGAGCAAGGAAAAGGGGTGGGATCCTGGGAGGCCAAATTAACTGGGTTATTGTGCAGTGTAGCAAAGATATCTGCCCACCATTCAGGGAGCTGATCAAGAAAATGCATTGTTCATTGCATGCATGTAACTTTTGAATGTACTTTAGAAGTTGCTATGCAATATAAATAAAATAGACATATAGAGTGAATTGTGCTTCCAGTTTCAATACAGAAAACATTTTGCTACTGATCTCAATTTGGGGGGGGGGGGACACTGATGCTATGTGCATGTGCAGCTGACAATAGAATTTAGGTACATACATGCTTGTGTGAGTGTGTGCACTTTGAGTTGAGAGCCCTATGCTCCTGTTTAGTAATAAATCAGCTTATTATCAGACCCAGGTTTTGTTTATTAATTCTCCGAGTCCTTAAGTCCTTCAACCTTGGTTCAGGCTCACATGAAAGCCCTAGCCTTGCATTGCAAGATGTTATCTCATTTCCATCAACCTGTTTTCCACTGCCTTTTTCCAAAGCCCGTTAATAACAAAACAGGAGTCCAGATGCACCTTTCATATTTGTAGCTTGTGACTCTTAAACGGCTGCTTTGATACCCATACCAGTGTTATGCTCTTCAGCATAGAATGTTATGCACTTATAATACATTTTTGGTGGCATTGTGCCTCCAAGGAGAAGGTCACTGTTGCTTTTTGTAACTTACTGCAGTCTGAAAAACATGTTTAGCAGGCATGCAGTAAAACGTACAATATCTGATTGTTTTTATAATCTTCATCTTTTTTTTTTACAAGCATGGGGGCAACCCATTCTTAGGATTTTTATGTTAAACACTGCTGCATTTTACAACTACTGTGCCATGCACAAATGCAAGCTTTTTTTAATGTCACAGCCCTCTTTATGAATTGTGCTTAAAAAGAAAAAAGCTTAATGTAATCATTTTTCATAATCTTCTCTTGGCTGAAAAAACAATATTGCAAAACAATCTTCCTGTACATATGATATGATGTACTTTTTAGGTAATGCATTTTACCCAAATGAGTTTATCTGGTGTGTTCAGCACCGGCATTTGTTATTACGTAACCCGAATGGAGATATGTTTTGCTTTCTGGATTTCTTTCCTATGACTGGAACAAAAAGATACCCTTGCTCTGCACTATAAAAATGAAAGTGCTGCTGAAATGTCCAGCATGTGCAATGCTAGTTAACTGGAGGAAGCTCATTTCAGGGAAGGCACCACTTTCCTGCCCCTCACCCCTTTCTTCTGTGATGGCTTGACCTTGGAGCAACATGAGTATTAGGGGGGGGGGCTAGTGTGCCAGTGTTGGAGTAAGGCAGTGATGGCCAAACTTGGCCCTCCAGCTGTTTTGGGACTACAACTCCCATCATCCCTAGCTAACAGGACCAGTGGTCAGGGTTGATGGGAATTGTAGTCCCAAAACAGCTGGAAGGCCAAGTTTGGCCATCACTGGAGTAAGGCTTCAGAGATCAAGGTTTAAATCCCCTCTTGGCCACGAAGCTCACTAGGTGACCATGGGCCAGTGTTGCTGCATTTCAGTCTAACCTACCTCACAGAGTTGTCGTAGGGATAAAATGAGTGGGGGAAAACCGTGAGCACGACATTGAAGAAGAGGGTGGGTTTAACAAACCCGTAAGTAACAGTTTGTTCTTTCTGGAACCCCAGCTCTCAAGTCTCTGGCAGATTGAGAGAGATGAAGAACACCCAAGTGTCTTGAAAGCTCAGAAGTCAAATGCAATCATATGAACTTGCCTTATACTGAATCCAGCCATCCTGTGATAAGACATTTGCCCAGCATCACCTATTTTATCTATCCATTTAAAGGGTTTATGATGGTATTACTAACAAAATAAAATAAAGAAAATCAAATAAATAAATATCCTTCCAGTAGCACCTTAGAGATCAACTAAGTTAGTTATTGGTATGAGCTTTCGACACAATAGCTCATACCAATAACTAACCTAGTTGGTCTCTAAGGTGCTACTGGAAGGAATTTTTTTTTATTTTAGTTATTTTATTTTGTTTTGACTATGACAGACCAACACGGCTACCTACCTGTTGATATTACTAGTACTCCTTCTACATTTATATCCTGCCTTGCCACTAAGTTGCTCAAGGCCATGGTATACGTGGTTCTCCTCTCCTCGTCTCACTATCACAACAACCCTGTGAGGTACATTTGGCTGAGAGATGGGGACTGGTTGATGGTCACCAAATGAGCCCATGGCTGGCTGGGGATACGAACCCTTGTCTCCCAAGTCCTAAGCATACACTACATTGGGTTTCTACTATACCAGTATTCAGCTTCTGGGATGGATTTACAAGCGTTTTTCAGCTGAGGAGATCAAAGTTATGCATGTGTCCACTGGAAATGTGAAATAATTCATTGCCACAATTTGTTGTTGTTGTTCTTGACCATTATTTCAGTATTGCAGGAGGTGTTGCTTCTTTATTTTTAGCACAGTTGCTTCTCGTTTTGGGAGGTAGTTAATACAACAGTTACAGATATGTGTGCAGACTTCAGTACACAAACAGGTCAATACGCAGGGCCAGCAGTTCTTCAAGGCCTAGATATCTGAGAACCTCTCAGCTAGAGGGTGCCATCAGAGTTGACCCTGCTAACCAGCAGATACTGGGGTGGAGCAGTAGCAACCCACCACTCTTTCCTCCTGAGCCCACCAACTGTTCCCCTCTGCTTCCCTGAGGTGTTTTGGAAGGCAGTGTCTATATGGTTGTCAACGTTATATAGCTCTCTTTAGTTGAGCAGTGGAGAAGAGCCAACTTGCCAAAAGCCTTACATACAAAGATGAGGGACCTGTGGCCCTCCAGCTCCCATCAGCCTCAGCCATCAATTAGGGATGATGGACTCTGGATTCCAACACCTGGAGGTCAAGGGTTTCCTCAGGGGATGAAACAAATTGCAAATGAAGACCCTGCTCCTCCACCGCTAACCAAGTTAAGGGTCAAGTAGGACACTGCTATGCTGTTAACTCGCTCCTGTTTTTCTGGTTTCAGGTTTAGATCTGAGTCTGCAGAATGCAAAATTGACTAAGGCGTAACAGGTTCAAGCCAGTTTGTTTAGTGGATAGGAATGTATGATAAGAATTATTACAAAGGGGAATTTGCTGATGTGAATTTGTTGGATTGAGTTTCAGTGTGTTTTTGAGTTCGTGTGCCCTTTAAAGCAGCCAATAAGAGCATTTCTCTCTCTTTTGAAAATGTTTTGACTATTTGTTTCTGAACGTTGCTCACACTGGGCCTTCAGTTATAAAGCAGGTATTAATTTTACTGTTCGTAATGCTTTTTTAAAAATTATTTGGTGGTTCACAAAGGCCAACCTAATAAAAACTTGCAATTACTACTTTGCAAGGCCACCATCTATTACTCAGTGGTCTGAAGATTTCACTGCCCTTTCTACATTTGAGCACAGGGCTTATAATAATCAATCTCATTTAGATACTTATTCAGACATATGGACTGCTTACCGTATTTTGCGCCCCATAGGACGCTCTGGCCCATAGGACGCACCTAGTTTTTTGGGGGGGAAATAAAGGGAAAAAAATTTATTTCCCCCCCCCCCAGGTGCGGGGCTGGAAGAGCCAGGTCGGGGAACAGTGGGAAGGCACGCTCTGCCTCCCCGCTGTCCCCCGAGCTTGTGGGGCTGGCGATGGGGAGAAGTGCGCTGATCCCGGGACTGCAGGCAGCTCTGCGTTGCCATCCGGAGCGGGGCGGGACTTAGCGCCCCACTCCCGATGGCCGCGCAGAGCTGTGCTGAGCCGGGGACTGCAGGCAGCTCTGCGCAACCCTCGGAGCCGGTCTCCCGAGGGTTGAGCAGAGCTTCCTGAAGCCTGGAGAGCGAGAGGGGTCGGTGCGCACCGACCCCTCTCGCTCTCCAGGCTTCAGCGAAAGCCTGCATTCGCCCCATAGGACGCACCCAGATTTCCCCTTCATTTTTGGAGGGGGAAAAGTGCGTCCTATAGGGTGAAAAATGCGGTATATTAATCTATATGTTTAAATTGAGGCTGGTGGAAAAAATATTTTTAATGTCCCCCTTCTCCTTTTCTTTTTGTAATATCTGCAAATAAACATTCTAAAAATTAAAAAAATGAACACCACTAAATACTTTTGTCACCCTTGTCTATTGTGGAGGAGCCATAGCTTGGCTATAAGGCATATCTTTTGTGAGTTGAGTTCCCAAGTCCAGTCACTTGCAGGCGTTGTCAATTTAAAATACCTTCTAACAGGAGAGCCGATTCAGTTGGAAAGCTTGCCCCTAAAAGTAGCCGCTGCTCTGAACGACGTTTGTGTGAAGTCATCAAATTATTAACACTCATGAGCAGCAAGTTGAACCCGCTTCAAATGTTAAAAGGCTTTCTTGACTTAATCTGCTCTGTAAGACTCTTGAGAGCTCCTGATGGATTAATTGTTATTATTTCTTTCATGCGCAACTTTGTAAGAAATGTACTGACTGTCAGCTCCATGGAACCTTTAAAAACCTTTCATCAACCTTTTAAGAAACTTCACTGCTCCATTTTTTAGCCATTCCTTATAAATTATACAGTTTCTTAAAGCGATTTAGGTGGGGAGGGGAAAAGAGGAGTTCCAGTTGGATCCTGCCACAATGTTTACTCTAGCTGTGCACTTTAATTCCCCATAGAATCCTGAGACCTGTGTTGTAAAATGCCTCTTTGTGGCTTATTTTATTTATAACAGAACTTTGTGAAATGTGTAAAGGTCTGCCCCGTGCAGGACACAGCCTGCCTGCAAGGACACCTACTAAATCCTGTGACATCCATTGACACAGTTATATGTGACCATTGCCAACATCTGAACATAGGAGGCTTGCCTATATCAAGTCAGACCATCCATCTAGCTCATTATTGTCTTTACCATTGTTTCTCAAACTTGATGTTGTTGGACCACAACTCCCACCGCCCCTGACCACTGGCCCTGCTAGTTAGGGATGATGGGAGTTGTAGTCCAACAACACTGGTCTATACTAACTCTCAATGGCTCTCCAGGGTTTTGGGCAGGAGTCTTTACCAGCCTTACCTGGAGATGCCAGGGGTTAAACCTGAGGGTTTTTTGCATGCAAAGCAGATGCTACAGCACTTTCCCAAGGAAGGATGCTGCGCTTCCTTGGATTTCTGTGATGTGTTCCGCTGCATCCAGATGTAATTGGGCATTTGCATGTTAAATGCCAGTCTGCACTAAGTAGGTAGTGGTACTTGGCATACTGCCTCCTTGATGGCTGAAGCTCTACGTAAGCTAAGAGATGGTTGGGAGCATGGCAGCCTGGACCGAATGCAGTGTGTCCAGCAGTTTTAAAAACAATGAAAGTTTTCCTTAGTTTTGCAAGAGGAGTTTCAGTTTGGGACACCTGTCTACAGACCAGTAGTTTTGCTAGGGCTGCCATACGTCTGGACACATCTGGGAATTTTTCCTGGACACATCTGGGAATTGGGTGTCAAAAATGGCATCCGGGCGGATTTTTGCTGTATCAGCAAAATGTCCGGGAAAACTCAGATATATGGCAAGTAGGGTGATTTTTTTTATAAAAGCTTTAAAAATTATCTCCAAAACCCCAACTTGTTTGGGATTTTCACTTTTGGGAATATGGCAACTCTAGTTGTGCTGACTGTTTTTGCTGTTTTGTTTTACAGGACAGTATTTTTAAACATTGTGTGTTTTTAAACAGTATTTTATTGTTTGTTGTGATTGTGATATCTTCTATCGTGTTTAGTTGCCCCATGCTCCCATTGGGAGAAGAAGTACAAGGAAATAAATAAAAAAGCCAATCTCAACATTATGTTGTATACACCAGAATGACTTAAGAACATGGAGTCGGGGGGGGGGGCTGCACAGATAATGTTATTAATGGTTAGAGTCACTCGTGGGCAAGTAGCAGGTTTAATTCATCATTTTAGCAGGATATTTGGACTGCTTTATTTATTTGTCAGCTGAATTCAATTTTAAGATGTGTCCAGTTTTGAAAGACACTTGACCTGGCACACAGATCTGCAAATGACTTAAGTTGGCCTATTTAAACTGAGCAAGTCACACTGAAGCCAATGGAAATACAGTAAATCAGCAGAAGTTCATAAGCTCTTCCTACTAGACCACGTTAGCACCACTTGTGTTGTACCAAGCTGAAAGCAACTACTAGCCATGTATATTGCGCCTGCCCAATGTTTGACAGTCCCTGCTTCTGTATCCCAGACAGCACACATTGGTTGAATTGCTGATGGGAGGCCCCATGTGGCTGGTTGACTTTGTTGGCTCCATGGGTCACAAATAGTGTAGACCTGTGCGTGGATCAGAATTTTCTAAGTCTCTACAGGCTATAACTGGAGAGTTACTGCTTTTCCAGGAAGGAAGGAGAGGGGAGAACCCAGAGGGTTATTAGTGTCTACCTAAACTATACAATGCCTGTCCTGGAATTCACACAAAAGATGGCTCCACTCATACTACCAATAGAAATTTTTTTGCGTTCTCGTTCTGGCAGTGTGATTTGGGGAAACGGTTTCAAATCACAACCTTTGGGATGGAACATCGCAGTTCTGCTCTTTATAGCTAAATGCAGATTTGTGTCTGTGTTGGTTCACAATATCTATTGCAGACAAGTTTGTTTATACCTCTTGGTTTCTCTTGGTTTCTCAGACCAGCTCTTACGATCGGCAAGTCAGCATTCTGACAGCAGTGGTTTTGCCGAGGATTCTTCCACAGACTGCTTCTTGCTGAATCAGTTGCAGGTACAAACCTTCTTTTTTTACCAAAAACCCCCAATGCGTACATGTTTGGGGGGAGAGATATATAAAGTCCTAGGCATATTTTAAAGGTTTTTATTGGCTCTTGGTGACTGAGTAACAATAACGTTACAGCCATGAAGCTGTTCTCATTTTATTGCCACCAATCAGGGTGTTTCTTTCAGCCGAAACTCGGCCGAACTCAGTTCCGGCCCCTCACAGGTGGGCGCCATTGCCATTCTAAAGAGAACAAGGGAGGTGTTCATGGTGAGTTCTGGCACCTTTTCTTCTAGAAAAATAGCACTGCCAGCAAAGCTGCTTCTAGGGTTGCCGTATTTTGAAGAGCAAAAAAGAAGATGCTATGACCACTCTCATTTTCAATACCCCTACCATATGTAGGCTATAGAAGCTGTGATATATTGCTGTTGGGGGGGGGCAGGAGAAGAGACTAGAAAAGCCACCAGTTATGCCTATGTCTCATCCAGAAAGAATAGCCAGAGACATTTTGGCAAATTTAAAAAATCCACCTGGACATAAATTTTACTCCTGAAAATGAGGACACATGGCAACCCTGTTTCACCATTTACAAAATTTTGTGTAAATCCCTACACAAATCTATTTGTTTCTTTTTGACTACAATTTTAAAATTATTTTTATCCTGATGCTACGCTGGTTATATGTAGATGTACTTCTTTTAGGGAGCATAAAACTTTCTAAGAATCTCTGCAAATGTATACTTCAGTCCTTATTTCAAATGTATATTTTGGTCCCTGTTGCATGCATCAAGAAATGGAATCAGCCCGAAGATAAACTAAAAGTCCATAAGCTTTTATAAGCTTTGACCTGCTTATAAAATAAGTATTAGGGCTCATCTGCCTTGGAGGATAAAATCACATCAATGTGCGAGTCCCCTCCCCACAGTAGTTGGTGTTGATCTGGGCAAAAATATGGTATTTTGTAGATCTATGACTATGTTCACAAGCAATAAAATGCTGTAATGTCATGAGTAACATTCTGCTTGTGTGAATGAAGGCATTGAAAGGCAGGAAACTTGTAATGTTAGCTTGAGCAAAGCAAGCTTTGCTTGTGCCATGAAGTTTTTAAAAGACTGCCTGTCCGGTCTCTTCCTGTGCACTTCTAGCCCTTTCTGCTGGCTTGAGCAACAAGCTTCTCTGTAAGAAATGGAAAGGGATCCAGACTGAATTGCCAAAGACGACTTACCTCAAAATATTATAAATTAGTGCCCTCTGCTGTTAAACAGATTTTTCTTTAAGGAGTAGAATAATCTTTGGTATTTTTCTTCTTTTTTAAGTGGCAGAAAATATATTGTCCATGTTTATATCCTACCTTTTCTCCAGTGAGCTCAAGGCAGCAAACGTGATTCTCTTTCCCTCCCCATTTTTTTTTTAAAAAATACCTTTTTTATTTATTTTCATGGTACAGAAGATAAATTTTGAGAAAACGATTGTCACAACAGTAAACAACAAATAACTTGTCTTGATAAAATTACAGACTTTTGTCATGCCATCTGTTAAAGTTTCATTTGAGATCATTTTCCTATGAGCGCTGGGTAGATTCCTGGTGCAGTCTGAACAAGGTAGGTTAAGCTGGCTGGCCCAAGCTCACCCAACACAGAGCTTCTTAGCTAGGTGCAGATTTGAACCTGGGTTTCATCTATCCTAAGGGATGCGGGTGGCGCTGTGGGTTAAACCACAGAGCCTAGGACTTGCTGATCAGAAGGTCGGCGGTTCAAAAACCCATGATGGGGTGAGCTCCCTTTGCTCAGTCCCTGCTCCTGCCAACCTAGCAGTTCGAAAGCACGTCAAAGTGCAAGTAGATAAATAGGTACCACTCCAGCGGGAAGGTAAACAGCATTTCTGTGCCCTGCTCTGGTTTGCAAGAAGCAGCTTAGTCATGCTGGCCACGTGACCCGGAAGCTGTACGCCGGCTCCTTCGGCCAATAAAGCGAGATGAGCACCGCAACCCCAAAGTCGGTCACGATTGGACCCTAATGGTCAGGGGTCCCTTTACCTTTACTTCATCTATCCTTATCTGACACTGTGATCACTACACCACACTGGACCTCACTGTGTTGTATATTAGAGAATTCAGTGGATTAAAGATCTGACCTACCATCCAGTCTTTCTTTATTTTCTCATGAATGCTTATTTCTCCAATCCAGCTATCTTATGGACTCGTTTTGCTTTTCATTTTATTTTTTAAAAGTTATTTGCATAAAGGTTCAAATGTTTTGGTATTTTTGTTGCCTCTTCACCACCCTGTTCTCATTGTGTTCCTGACAGGGACACGAGTCATTGCAGGCCATGGGAAGCAGCGCTGACAGCTGTGACAGCGAGACAACAGTGACATCTTACAGTGAAGAACTCAAAACGCCAATAGATGAGCAGTCCTATTTTAATGAGCTTGATGAGGAGAAATTCCTTCGCACAGAAGTGGAGCAGCGGAAGAGGGAGGCAGTTTCTGGGAGCGACGCCGGAGAAGGTCGGAAAGTTCTAGAAGGCGAAACTGGGCAGGCTGAGACCGGAGGAGATACAGAGTTTGGCCGAGGAGGATATATTAGAAAAGATGAAGGTGTTCTTGCACAGGAGGGAGAGTCTGAAGTGCTGGAGGAAGGCAGTGAAGAGAGCGACGCAGATAAAAGCAGCGAGTACGAATTTCCTCAGTATAAAACGCACCACATTCTTAAATCGATGTCCTCTATAGAAAGCAGCAGTTCATCTCCTTCGTCCACTGAGCGGGTTAGCATTGCTTTGCAAAGAGCCCAGAGGAGGATAAGCGGCTCATCTGATTCCAGAGCCGGTCGCTCGCTGCTCAAGTCGAAAGACTTTCTTTTCAAGCAAAGGCATCGGATCTCTGAGTTGGACTATCCATTGAGGCGCTCCCAGTCTCTCCCATCTGCACTACTGAACCCGGTGAAAGTCGTCTCCTCTGTGAATGTCCAGCTCACTCCAGGAAAACAGACATTTTGTAGCCCCCCGTCTTTTACTTACAAGTACGACACTCCTGAACAAGAGGGAAAGGAGGAGCAGACGGAAGAGAAGCCCCCTGAGGAGAGAGACCACAGTCCCCCCAGGTGCAAATCCACACTTTTCATTGCACCATCATCCCTTAGGAAAGAAGGTTCCCAGCCTGCTTTGAACAAGGCGGCGGACGAACCGTGTCGGAGCAGAATACAGAGCTGCCCTTTGCACCTCCCGGCTCATATGTCTCAGTCGTCGTGCTCGCTACATTCCCTTCAGTTTGACTATCCAGACAGGCCCTTATGCGCGCATATGAGAACATTTAGTACGCACAGCATCCCAAGCACCCCTGGGTCGTCTTGCAGTGGTTTGCCTTCCCCGTTCAGCTGCCCTTACTCGCTGAGGCACGCTGGGCACCGGCGCCAAGCTCAGGCCATGCATTCGCCCTCCACGGTCGAAATGCAGCTGAGGAGAGTCTTGCACGACATCAGGAACTCTTTGCAAAACCTTTCACAGGTAAACTAGCTCATGGCTGCAGTTTGTATACCCCCCCCCGGTGTGTCTGTCTGGAGGATGCATATTTTGGTTGCTAAAAAGAAAGACAGCATGCACAACCGTTGTGCGGTGGTTTGTTTAAATTTAGGATTCCCCGTGGCATTTAGTGTTTCCACATGTAATTGATTTTGCTGGTAAACGGGAAAAGCTTGTCAAAGACTGGTTTTGCGAACAGGAGGCCCTCTAGGTGTTATGGATTGCAGTTTCCATCATCCATGACCACTGGCTGTGCTGACAGAAGTTGTAGTCCACCACATCTAGAAGGCACTACATTGGATGCCGCTGCCCAAACATTCCATTGAGTCCCTGACTAAGTTGGGATTTGACTCCGCAGATCTAAATTTGATGCTCTTATCAACTGGGTCACGTTGCCTTTCAATACAGTCATGGCAAAGCTGACGTACAAAAACTCAGTTCTGTGAAGCATGAATTAGATTTCTTCCTACTCGGGATCTTTTATATGCAAATGTTTTAAAGGCCTTGCTTTTTATTATTATTATTAAATTGAGGCTTGAGAAGATATTTCTGTTCTGTTAGTGCATCTGATGAAGTGTAAGCCATTGGTATTCTGTGCCCTGGGGAATGTTGGCATTGCTCAGGCCAGGAGCTTGGCAGAGTCCCTTCAAGGACAAGATAAGTAATGGGAGGCAAACTTTGCAGAAGGGCAAGTTTGCTCTCCACTAATTGTCTAATGCATGCCGTGTACAGCTGTGTGGAAATGTTGCATCACAATTCCCATTGTCCCTGATAATTGGCCATTATCGCTAGGGCTTATTGGGAGTTATAACAAAGGGATGTCTGGAGGGTCACAAGTTCTCCTCTCATCTAGAGAGTCCTTGAGCAGGATTATGAATCTGATCCGTCTCCCATTTCCCAGATGTCATTATATTGAAGGCCAGCCTGGTTTAGGCAAGTGTGAAATGAGTAGTATGCCTAAGAGCCAAGCCCCGTTCACACACACAAATTAGAATAAAACAACAATATTTGAATGCCATACGTATTTCTGCAGAGTCTTCATGAAGCCTGAGAGCTAGGCTAGGCGGCTTAAGTTTTGCAGCCATGTGTTTCATGTGCAAAACTGCTAATTTGAAAGCTCAGACTATTTTAATGCTCTGCAATAAATTTTGATTAAGTAACTTCCTTTTCTCAACCTCCTCCTAGAACGAATCCCAAGATTTTCCCCCACTTGGTACTTAACAGCCCTGTCATGTTCTAAAATGCTTGCCAGATGCAATAAACTCCGTTCTGGAGCTGGGGAAAGTTCACCTTTTTTTGAAGAGGCTTTCACAATCGGAAGCCTCATTTTATCATATGAAAGTTTGGAATGAACATAGTTGCTTTTCCAGTCAGGAGTTTCGCAGGGATCTGACACAGCTTTACTCATTCCATTTTGTAAAATGCATTCTTTTCCATGGTGTCCATAGTTAATAAAACTCCTAGACCTACACTGGACTTGCTACATTTCCCCATCCTTTAGGAGTTTGGCGGTATTGCCTCTGTGTGTTTCTGTTTTGACATATTTGGGTTTGTGTAGATAATGCTATCTGAAGCCTTGCTACTTGCACGCTAACTGCTTAGATACTTTTAAGTCTGAGGAAAAGCTCCTTTGTCTGTCATGCAGCATGTATCATTATCATCTTAGCACAGCTTTGATTTGGTACTTGTATCTTAACCAGAATATTATGAGCCAGTTTGCGCAGGGGTTACAGCGTTGGACTTAGACTGCATTGACCTGTGTTTCAAATCCCTGCTTAATTGTGAAGTTCACTAAGTGGCCTTGAAGAAGGCATTTGGTCTCATCTATTTCGCAGAGTAGACAGTCTCCTATGGGCTGCTCTTAGTCCTTTGGGGGAAGGACAAAAATCGCAGGTGGGAAGTTTTGCTTTGCACAAATTGGCTTCTTACCCAGAAATTTCACTGCCAAATTGGATTTTTGAATCTAAATCCATTCCACTTCTTAGTTGGAATTTGCTCTTCACACAGGTGCACAGAGCTAATTCAGATGGCACACATGATACCGCCGTCCGTAGGACTATACCACCTTGCAAGGCTTCTGGGGGCCTTGGTGGTTTGAATACACGCACCCAGCAGAATTGAAGAGGTGTAACAAATCTGACCAGTCTCAGATTTTAGATATTGTTTGGGGCTTCAGTGTTTCCATATCTGAGGGGTGGCAGGGGTATGACTGCCAGAAACACTGGCTGAAACACAGGTGGGCTGTCATTTAGGTGTGAGGGGGCTGGGCCCAGAGTTGAGGATGAGAGCCAAAGTTTGGCCTTGCTTGAAGTGCCAGCCCATTTACTCACAAAGTTGTTATAGAAAAATAAACTGGGCAAATGCAAACGTATTTTTCCTTGTATAAGATGCCCCAATGTATAAGATAACCTCAAAATTAAGAGATCAATATTTTAAACACAAAACAGAACATCTTTGATATTTTCTTAAATATTCAAAGTACTGATATATTTAGTACCATATATTTAAACATCAGCGGTCTGAGAAGTTGGCCAAAGTTGCTGAGCTTTTGCGGAAGTCCCCCAGAGTTAGGGTTACCATATTTCAAGAGGTAAAAATCAAAATTTGTTGGGCTTTTTTAGTGCAATAGCATGAAAAGTTCGTTGTGTTCATGACTGCTGTATTGACATGTTATTGCTTATTGGTCTTATGTACCAAGTTGTTAAAATGTATGTTTGTTTTGACCTCTTCTCTTCCCTTTCTAGAATGCTATGATGAGAAGTCCTGACCTCACTACAGCCCCTTACAGTACTCAGAGATCTTCTATTCTACCTCTCTATGAAGTAAATGGCATTTTTCTCTCTCTTCATCCATGTTCTGTGTTTGAGACAAACTTGCGCCTATATATATGTATAAAATGAGAATGTCCTTTCATCTGGGTTCTCCCCTCCCATCTTTAGAAGATAGGGACGAAGAAAGAGATGTTGCAGTTCTCTACTCCATGTATCCAGCCCTCTCCCTCCCTCCCTCCCTCTGGGTGGTTTTCAAGGGCAAAGGACAGGGAGGTCATGGGCATGCCGTAGATGTGGTGCTAAGATGGCTGACTCCACCAATAGGCTGTAAGTTGCTGAGCCCCAGCCCAGAGCCCAGATTGTCTCTATGAAGACAATCCATTGGCAGATTGGGCTCATGGAATTCATGGGAGACAAGGCTATAGCTACCAGCCATAGTGGCTCTTTATTCCCTCCAGTGTCAAGAGGGCGGAATGCCTCTGAATACTAGTTTCTGGGAATTGCAAGTGAGAAGAGAGCTCATGTCCTGTTTGTGGACTTCTCTTGTGTTTTATTGCATATTTTAATTTTTGAGGTTGTTTTAGTGCCCCGGCAGAATGGTTTTTGTCTCTTTTAGTTGTGCATTGGTTTTTATAGTTGGGGAACTGTAGCTGTAAACTGCATAGGAGGCATTTTGACATAAGCAATATACAAGTGAATCATCACTATCGTCGCCATCTGCTTGGCTACTGTGAAGACAGGGTTCTGTCCTGGAGGGGCCTTTAGGTCTGATTTGGCAGAGCTCTTGTTATGTACCGTATTTTTCGCTCTATAAGACGCACCAGACCACAAGACGCACCTAGTTTTTGGAGGAAGAAAACAAGAAAAAAAATATTCTGAATCTCAGAAACCAGAACAGCAAGAGGGATCACTGCGCAGTGAAAGCAGCAATCCTTCTTGCTGTTCTGGCTTCTGGGATAGCTGTGCAGCCTGCATTCGCTCCATAAGACGCACACACATTCCCCCTTACTTTTTAGGAGGGAAAAAGTGAGTCTTATAGAGCAAAAAATACGGTATTTACACAGAGTTCTGAACATAAATACTTCTCTGTATCTGTCTTCTAGAATACATTCCAAGATCTTCAAGCCGTGAGAAGGAACCTAAACCTGTTTAGAACGCAAATGATGGATTTGGAATTGTCCATGTTGCGCCAGCAAACCACTGTTTATCAGCACATGACAGAGGAAGAGAGGTGAGTGGGGTAGGGGGGTGCTCTCACCTAAGCAACTTGTTTACTATATCTGTGCTCACATGCAGGTTGCTTTTATATTTCTACTAAAACCTTTCGCATCTGTTCTCTTTCTTTCTCAAAAGCACTGTTTTTCTTCTAGGTGTGCAGCCTTCAAATAATCCTAAAGCACGCTCCTTCTCCTTCCTCTTCTGCGCATTTAGAACTGGCCTTTTGCATTCTGACTCTGCCACTTTGCTTCTGATCATCACTCACAGTTAGATTGCTGCAACTTTCTCCATGGCGGTCTTTCTGTTCTGCCACCTCTTCTCCACTCTCTTCAGAGTGCTTCTGTCAAGACCAACCTTTCGTCCCTTTTGCTCTGATCTCTGCCCTCTTGGTAAGATCCTTTTTGACGTTTGGGTTTCGTTTCATTTGGGCATTAACTTCAAGGGTCCTATTCCTTAGGACATTTAGATGTTTTGAAAGGGATGGCTTTTCATTTTATTTATTCCTCAAGGAGTTCAAGGTGGCATGCTTCTCGACCCTTCAATGTTTTTCCTCTCAGCAACCCTGTGAAGCAGTAGGTTAAGACTGCAAGACTGTGGCTGGCCCAAGATCACCCAGTGAACTTAATGACTGAGTGGGGATTTAGACCTTGGTTTCTCAGGTCCTAGTCCAACACTATGGGGTGCAGGTGCTGCTGTGGTCTAAGCCTCTGAGCCTCTTGGGCTTGGTGATTGGAAGGTCGGTGATTTGAATCCCTGTGACAGGGTGAGCTCCCGTTGCTCTTTCCCAGATTTTGCCAACCTAGCAGTTCGAAAGCAATCCAGTACAAGTAGATAAATAGGTACCACTGTGGCGGGAAGGTAAATGGTGTTTCCATGCACTCTGGATTCCGTCACGGTGTTCTGTTGTGCCGGAAGCGGTTTAGTCATGCTGGTCATATGACCCAGAAAGCTGTGTGTGGACAAACACTGAATCCCTTGGCCTGAAAGTGAGATGAGTGCTGCACCCCATAGCCACCTTTGACTGGAGTTACCCGTCCGGGGGTCCTTTCCCTTTTATTTTATTTTTACCTTAGTCTAACACTCAAACCACTTCACCACACTGGGTTGGTCTCAGGATTTCCCTCCAGATCATACCAGTCACTCTTATAGCCACCTGGTGGTGAGGTTCCATAGAACTATTTGTTTCTGAAGATACTCATTTTATTACACACACACACACACACACACACACACACACACACCTGCCATCCTCCTAAAGAGATAAATGTGCCCTGAGTTTCTTCTCCCCACCCCATCTTAGTCTTTCAATATGCTTGTGGTAAAGGTTTGCTTGAGAAATAGTGACTGAGCTCAAGGTCAGTCATAAGTGAGTGCAGATTTGAGTGTGTGTCTTCCCAGGCCTAGCCTAAGGCTCTGCTCATGAGTTTCTTGTCTGATGTCTGCTACATGCATGGTAGCCCTTCAAGCCAGCCTAGTTCCACTGAAATCCCGTTTCGTTTTCACTGTAGATTCTGTAAGGAAAGAAAAGGGTTGCTTCACTCTCCCATCCATGTATTACGGCATCTGCATGACCAGCTCTCTCCCTTGCTTATATAATACGCTGCTCCCAATAAATACCTGGACCACATCCAAACCTATATATAGCATTTAATTTACAGATTTGCTAAATACATACTAGTTAAGCTCTGGAAGTCTTGTTCCCCGCCCTAAGGGATTAGTTGTTGTTGTTTTTACTAATTTCATCTCCAGTGGATTTTCCTCATTAGTTTGCAAAACCAAAAGTAAAGCCCCATGCACTCCTGTGGAATGCACACATTCCTTCTTTCCTCTGTTCCCTTTTCTTGGTTGCTATATATTTTCATGTGAAAGTGCATATATCTGCATAACACTGGACTGATATGTTATCATTCCCTCCACTGCTTCGGATGATATGCCTATTTGTGCTCTGCCAACAGGATTGTATATTCCCCTTTCCATTTTGTTTGCTTCTGATTTAGATATGAAGCTGATCAACTCCAGAGCCTGAGGAAATCTGTCCGCATGGAGCTTCAGGAATTAGAAATGCAGTTAGAGGAGCGCCTTCTTACTCTCGAAGAGCAGCTTAGGAATATTCACGTGTCTTCACCTTACAGGCAACAAACACCCATGGTATGTCTTTTGTCACAGTCCGTCTGTGCAGATATATCTGTGCAAGGGATGTAGAAGCACCGGGTAGATATGGGGCGAGTTATTCCCCTAATACCCAGAACTTTGTTATGCCACCAAGCATTAGAACAGACACATTAAGCATTTTTGTTTTGGGGCAGAGTATTTTTTCCCCCCATGTGGATCCATGTTCCGGAGGCTAATGGAATTCAATATTAGACATGCTAAGCAAATTTTCAAGTCAGTGGCAAGAGGGAAGCCCAGATTGAAGGCCTGTAGCCCACAGCCTCAGAATGGTGAGGACATGCACATTCAGCAGAATGGTTGAGTTTGTCCTGTGGGTATTTGTACTCCTTTATT
The DNA here is from genome assembly GCF_965112155.1 of Podarcis liolepis. NCBI lineage: Eukaryota > Metazoa > Chordata > Lepidosauria > Squamata > Lacertidae > Podarcis > Podarcis liolepis. Next base: position 112,545,437 of record NC_139554.1, on the reverse strand, counting down.
GTTAAAAAACTAAGAGACAGGCAACTGGGCTTGGATTTGTAGGCCAAGAAGAAGTTGGGGGTTGCGTTGCTCTGTCAATACCAACAGGCATAAAACATGGCCTGTGTTTTCCCCTAGGCTCACAACTTGCTCTGGAAGCATTTCCCCATGTAGTTTAGGGTGGTGTAGCCCAGATGTCACTAATGATCCAGTTCAACAATCCACTAATGATCCAGATCAACCTTCCAGCCCCTTGATCTCTCTGGCATTCTTCATATGAACAAACCTGAAATAGAAAATGATAGAGGCTTATATTGACAGTGGCCCAATCCTGGCTTAATAAACTAGGGTATTTCTGAGCTGTTACATCTCCTTCACTCCTCCCTTCATGTCAGCAAGGAAACAAACCAGGAAGCTACGGCTGACTGCAGCTTTCTGCTACATGTGAATGGAGAACTGGGGTTCATGGCCACCCCAAACGACAAACAATGGTTTCTTGTGTCCACTCATGTGAAGGGGAAACAAAGGGGCTGCATGTGTGTTGAGAATTTAATCATATGAACGGAGCTATTACATTTGAATGAGGAGTCAGAAGAAACTAAACTAAAGAGCATGTAGCTAAAGAGCTCTGTCCTTTCCCCCCATCAGAGGGGGGAAGTTCTAGATAGAATAGCTCAGCTGACTACAGGTTACCCGATAACCAAATGGTGACCTCTGCAGATTCAGGTTGCTTTTCTTTGGAGATTCCAAAGGTTTAGAAGACCCAGGGATGGGTCTGAGGAGGAAAAGGAAACATGATGTGTGTTTTTTTGAGGGGGGGACTAAGACCCAACTAAGTTGTGCCAAATAGATCCACTGAAATTGATGAACTTAAGCTACTTCAGTCCACTGATTTCATTTGGTCTTCTCTGAGTCCTGACTAACAGTGTCCATATCCTCTAAACTCTTACAGCTCTTTAAATATTTTTCTTCCTTACTATGTCCTGGAATCATAAATGCAGAGGTAGCATAAAAGGCTCTCTGGGTCCTTGTTTTCTCAGAAAGTTGGCGGTGTGGCACAGGCCACGAAGCAATTTTGAGAGCTTCCAAAAACATCAACAACCCCTAATTTCTGTGGTGTTTTTTTCTTCCAGGGCATGTATGGGAGCAGAAGCACTGATAACTTGTCGTGCCCTTCTTCACTGAATGTGATGGAGCCGGTAAGTAACCAAGACAAAGGCTGGAAGTGAAGGCAGTGGTATTTTCCAGTCACACTGAGATGTTTCATTGGCAGTGATACATGAATGGAATGGATTGGATTGGAATGGAATAAATGTATGTACAGAACATGTGAGATACTGGGGATGCTGTCAAATTCATGCTAGGCCTTTGGCTATTCTGAGACACAGTGCGTTCCAGTAGGGTTGAAGGCATGGTTTGTAGCCCAAGGATGAGGCGTAATTTTTGTGCTCCTGTTCCACCATACATTTGGGGTTTTGCCTGTCTCACAAGACAGTGAGTAAAGCAGTTGTCTTGTCTTCCTCCCCCACCTCTCATAATTCCGTAGGTCTCTGAACTCATTCGAGAGCAGTCATTTCTGAAGTCTGAGCTGAGGTTGGGTCTGGGAGAACTTGGAATGGAGATTCCGCCGGCCGACGGCTCAGAATGTGCTTTTGATCACGGACATTCTGACTCCTCTTCAGTGTGTTCCAGCCAAGCCAGCAGAAAAGACAGTGCACACTCATCTGAGATGATGGGGAAGGCCAAGCCCCAAAGCAAAAAAATCTACCGAGCGTGTGTGGCCTTGATGCCCTCTCCACCGGCAAGAGCAGGAACAGGGCAGCCTCCTGAAAGCTCTGAGGGACACACAACGTCCAGATCGGAGGTGGAGCAGAAACTTGAAAAGATCCCTCTTGTGCCTGCGGTTGAAGAAATTCACAGAAGTGTGGAGAACGATGAACTGCAGCAAGTCATACGAGAGGTGAGCAGCAGGCTGGCTAGCATTTGGAGCGTTTTATCTCAATGTTTTCTTCTTAATGTGGTTAAGAAGATTCGATTGACCTCACCGAACTCCAATCCCCAGGATAGTTTAATGATCAATCCCTCTTCCCAGGAAATGAGGAATTGTAACTCTCTGAGGGTAATAGGGATCTCCTAACAACTCTTGGCAACCTTAACAAACTATAGTTTCCAAGATTCTTTGAGGGAAGCCATCAGGTTGCTGTTTGCAGCAGTTGGAAAGCTTTCTTTCTTCTTTTGGCCCAGCCTTAGTTCAGATCTTTCCCAACAGTATCAAGAGATGTTGGGGGTTGAACTGAGACGTCCTGCATACAGAGGATGTGATCTTTCCCCGAGAGTCTCATACTCAGTGCCGGGCTTTGGAGAAAGTCTGGTGCTGTTATGGTCTAAGGACTAATGCCATAAAAGTTATTCAATTCTTCTCATGTTTCCTCAGAAGTAAGTCCCATTGTGTTGCTTGTCCCTTAAACACAGAAGTTTGCCAAATCACACATTGTGTGTATGTTACAGAGTGGGTTTGTTTAATGCTGGCACCCACTTTGTTTAATATATCTCTTTGCATCTCATAAATACCGAAAGTCTCTGCCTTGCATTGTTTGCTTCCCAAAGCAGAATGAATCCATTGCAGGGAAATTCATTAATATGCATTCTTGATATTTCTTCACAAATGTTAAACTCATGGCATTCTGAACAATTCCTCTCCCTGTGTATACATGAATTATCTTGGCTTGTAGGAGAAAACAGCATAAATAGTATTCAGTGTTCCAGAGCATGCCAGAATAGACTGTAATGTGTGTGAGCTTTTGACCTGTATCTTTTTACTGGAATGAAAAGGAACCCGCTATCCTTTTCTCCATACTCCCACAGAAGAAAACTACAAAAAGGCCAAGATACTTAACTTTGTTCTCTCTTGCTTCGAAGGAAATGCAGATTGCTTTCTTATTTATGGAATATAAAAAATGCAAAATATAAAATAAAAGAAGAATGGAGCTAGTGTTCTCTACTTAATAGAAATCGGGTTATTGGGGAATAGTATCTTGAATCAAATTGTTTCAGGAATACTTGATTTGAACTGTCTCCATTTTACTTTTTCAAGACACCGGTGCACTTTTGCAAAGTCACACTGGCGCCTTTCAAGGCACTAGTTTCAAGGAACCTTTGGGTGATAGCCAACATTAATCATTCTCAGCATAGATCCATTGAAATCATTGGACATCACCCTCTATTTGAAGAAGCTTCTCTAGAAAGAGTGGCAGGTCTTACACTTAGCTGTAAAACATTTTTTTAAAATCAGACTGATTGCAGGTCCATTGGTATTCTTTCTTGTGTGCCACTTTCTAGATGCAAAGTTGGATTCTTTGCACACATCCCTTACTGCAGCGAGGAAACTTGGACGCAGAGACAGCATCCTGCCCAAGGTCACACAGGAAGCCTGGCTGTAGCAAAGCCAGGAATAGAACACAAGTTGCCTGTTCCTTTCCACACAGATGGATCCTTTCTCTTGCTTGCTCATCCATTAGCTCCGCTAATTTGGGAAGCCTTTGTCACTTCATTTCGGAATGCACCCAATTTATTTATAGCCTTTGTATTCGTCCCTTAAGTGGCAATCCCGCCAGCACTGGAACGCAGAACCCTTGGTTCTCAGCACAGCGCTGCTGCTTGTGGTCAACCACCAGGGCTGCAGTTTGGAGCAATTTCCTGGGCATTAAATAACCACTAGACTGGCTCATTCTCCAACCACACCCCTCCTGCCCCTTGCTGCCCATTGGATTCTCATAGACAGGAAGAATGATAAAAGGCTTTCTGTTAGGGCTGAGTTTTTGGACACCAATGGTCATCCTGGCTTAGGTATCTGTCAATTTATTCCTCATCTTTGGCTCCTAGGTTATTCTGCACCATGAACTCATGGGTCTGTTTCTCAGTATTGACCCCCCTCCTTCAGTGTTGCCCTCCAACAATATTCTTGTAGGATTAGAAGCATAGTACAGAACTTAGGACACATCCACTCCATACATTTAATAAAGCACATGGCTTCCCCACTAATAAACCTGGAAACTGTAGTTTACCCCCTCACAGAACTACAGTTCCCAGCACCCTTAAACTACAGTTCCCAGGATAAGATGGGGGAAAGCCATATGCTTCAAATGGATGGTGTTGCAGATATAACCCTGGAAAACTGCCTACTGCCACATTCCCCCAATTCCACAAGGAAAGATTGAATGGGATTGGCCCAACCTAGGCAGTTGTGCTTAGCCTTCAGTGAGCTACAAATATAGGGGAAGGATGGTAAATGTAGACAAACCTGAAATGTCTTCTTTTCAGATCAAAGAATCTATCGTCGGTGAAATCAGACGGGAAATTGTAAGTGGACTGTTAGCAGCTGTCTCTTCCCCTAGCAGATCTGCTAACGCTAAGCAAGAAACGCAACCGTGAATCGGTACTACAGGTAAATATTTCAGTGTTGCTGCATGCCAGTAAGTGCTAGCAGGAGGGTGGGGAAAGACCATGCAGATTACATCAGAAAAGAATGTAGGGGCTGAATATTACAGAATTGCACTACTGCCTCCACTTGGCCACCAGTGGGTGGATTCCAAACCATTAGCCCGGGGTGTTGAAATGCATGTGTTATATATGATATATATACTTTTTCTTAAATTTTCTGTTTTACAATTTCAAATACTCATTTTACATCCTTAAAATATCCTTCTTCTCTTTCCATAGTTCATTTTACGTATCATAAATCTCTGCATATTTTACAAAAACTATACCATTCGGTATTCCATTATTGCACCCACCAAAACTTATTTACACTGTTGAATTTATCTTAATGCTGCCAGCGTTTTCAGCTATACACAATTATTTCCCATATATTCAATAGATGTTTTCCAATCTTCTTTAAACGTATGTTCTTCTTGTTCTCTTATTCTATGGGTTGAGTCTGCAAGTTGTGAGTCCCAGGTGTTGAGATGCATGTCGCTGCTTTCACCAAATAAATATATTTGTTTTTGATTTGAAATGACAATCATGCAATAACTCTCTCTCCCCCCCTCCCCCACAATGACAGGTTGGCATGTGGTCCAGGGACACTGTGGAATTCTCTTTTTGGAAGGCTAGATGGGCGTGTCTGCCTGCACTCAGGAGGACAGAAGTGAAGGCTACTGTATACAGTTTGTAGTTTTGTGCTGCTTAATGTTCCACTTCAGCTCCCTCTGCTCCGATTGGGACACTCTACATCTTACTACTGCCCATGAACCACCTTTCAAGCCTTAATATTTATTTGTACATTCCTACGGTTCATTTGTGCATAGTGTCTTGCTATTATTATTATTATAATTATTATAATTATTTCTGTGTAGAGGTGTTCCTCATAAAACTTGAAGACTTCCTTGATCTACCCCAGTTATAAATAGCCTAGGATTGTCATTGTTATTTTATATATCTATGTAAAAACCCACTGACCTCTGTGAGGTATTTAACTGTGCAATAACTGATTCACTCTGAGAGCTTGAAACAACTATCCTGTTTTCACTGCTGTTACCAAGTGCCACTTCAAAAGAGGAGAGTAACCTGTTGTGTTGTTGTTGTTTTAAAATGCTGTAACTCTTGGGAGAAGCTGTTGTTTGCAAAGAGTTTAGAGAGCTAAATGAACTTACGTAAAACTACTAAGAACGCTTACACCGAGAGCCTTATCTCTGAGCAGTAGACACCTTTTAAAAATAAATAAAATTTTCTGCTTCTTTAATCTTTCTCCTTGGGGGTGTGCTTTGTATTGTTTTAAAAATCCTTAATATATATTGATGACTTCTCAACGGTATCAGGAGGCAGCCTTTTTCTCCTTTTCATAAAACAAGTCTATAAAACACTAGAGGGTTTTTCTAAGTGGATAATGCTGTTGTTGTGGGGGAATCGGAATGAATTGTTCCCCTTTTTCTGAAGTTTTACTATGGCCCAGGGAAAATGGCATGTATCAGAACAGATGGAATTGTATGTTGGCAGGGTTTTCAGTTTCTTTTACATGTTTTTTTGTCAATGGGATGCTAGACAGTCAAGGTTTAATAATGTCTGGATTATTGCCACTGGGATTCCTTATGTTTCTGTGGTTTTGTTTTTAAAATATGTTTTCAGCTAATAAAATCAAGATTGTGTTGAATACATAATCAAAACTAGTAAAACTATAACTATCTTTTATGAGAAAAGTCTGTCAAAGTGCATTTGGAGTGGACATAAGGGCTTTCATATTAAAAGGGGCTGTTATGCCAATAAAATATTTATTTTGCCTACAAGTGTTTTGAACTCGTTATTTTCATTGGTTTTCAGACACTGGAGTCTTCTGCCTGGGCTGGGAGAGTTATGTGAATAGATCCGTACATAGGCATTTGAGAGAAGAATTCAGCTTGCATATTAAGCCTGGTTTATACATGCAGCAAAATGAGATATTAGAACCCTGAGCTGGTATAATGGACTGAACCACCTCAGGTGATAGGTGGGGGGGTGTATCATGTATGAATGTTCCTTTACATTACAAGAGACACAGAAGCCGTGTCCCAGTCATTGTATCATTCAGGTTGTGCATCAGAAGTTGATCTGGAGCTCTTGTGCAACAAATCTGTTACCCCCTCCTGCTGACCCCTGCAAAAAAGTGACTTTTTGCTATAACTCTGCCCATCTAGCCTGGTTGCCTCAGCCACTCTGGATGGCTCCCAACAAAAAATGGGGGGAGGCACAATATCACACACTAAAAACTTCCCTGAACAAGACTGCCTTCACATGTCTTTTAAAAATCACATAGCTGTTTGACATCTGCTGGGAGGGTGTTCCACAGGGTAGGCACCACTACCAAAAAGGCTCTTTGCCTGGTTTCCTGTAAGTTCACCTCTCACAATGAGGGAACCACCAGAAGGCCCTCAGAGCTGGATCTCAGTGTCTGGGCTGAACGATGGGGGTGGAGACACTCCTTCAGACCAGAGATTATGGGAGTTTTAGTTCAGTAATCATCTGTGGGGCCAAATGTTCCCCATACCTGATGTAAAGAAAAGGCTGGATTCAAGGAATTTACTGCTGAAGGGAACTATTAGGCTTCTGTCTTGCTTAAGAGCTTCCTGTAGGTATCTAGTTAGCTAGTGTGAGAACACGTCTAGGTTAGGTGGACCTTTGATCTGATCCAGCAAAGCTATTCTTCTGTTCTTACTGACCTATAGATTAATGTTCAGTGTCAATGGAACAGACTCTTCCTGGTTTCTTGCTACCATTTCAAAAGCTACATAAAAGGTAAAGGTAAAGGACCCTTTTACGGTTAGATCCAGTCAAAGGCAACTATGGTGTTGCAATGTTCATCTCGCTTTTCAGGCTGAAGGAGCCGGCGTTTGTCCACAGACAGCTTTGCGGGTCATGTGGCCAGCATGACTAAACTGCTTCTGGCGCAACACCTTCATGGAAGCCAGAGCGCACAGAAACACCATTTACCTTCCCGCCGCAGTGGTACCTATTTATCTACTTGCACTGGTGTGCTTTTCAGCTGCTAGCTAGGACAGAGCAATGGGAGCTCACCCCATCACGGGGATTTGAACCACCGACCTTCTGATTGGCAAGCCCAAGAGGCTCAGAGGTTTAGACCACAGTGATACCCATGTCCATAGCAGCTCATTGTCACCACAGTTATGACTCCATGCTCCTGGCTATTTAACATGGCCTCAAGCGTACCGGTAATTTGGTTGATGCATAGATCCAGAAGTTGTCAATGTATATAGGAAATAGCATGATTTCCCCCCCATATAGTATAGGGTTGTTGTTGTTTGTTTTGCAGCTTCCTGCCACATGCAACAACCATCACTGAAGCAAACCTACTCAAACTGGCGTTAAAAATGACTTTCATTGCACTGAGGAGGACGACACCTACACAAACAATCCTTCAGGCTGACATTATGATGGCGATGAATGTAAGCAATTTATTGGGCTCGCTGGCCGGGATCCCAAGCACCACGCGACTAATTGTACATGCCTACATGGGTTTCAAACAGCGGCCTTCTGTGCAATGTGTCTCTTTAATTCTTCACAGTCTCCAAAAGAGCTTTTATGTTCTCCAGTAGTGAATAAAACAGTGTCACTTGTTCTAGATACCAAGTTTTGCTCATCTACACCACCGCCAGAGACCCTAGGGTAGGGTTGCCATATGTCCAGAATTTCCTGGACATAGCCAGAATACAGCAGTCGGAAGCAGTGTCCAGGCAGAAAATGCTGAAACGCCCAGGGAAATCCAGACATACGGCAACCCATTTCGGTTGCTATAAAAATAGCTCAAAAATTTCTGACTCCCATCAGCCTGCATTGCCAACGTTCAGAGATGATGGGAGTTACAAGCCAACTTTTAGAAGGCAACAGGTTCATCACTCCTGAGCTACATGTTTTGCCGTTTTCTAAACCATGTTCATAGACATGGACGCTACTAAGAACTATTATTGAAACACAGGAAGTAGTAGGTGGCTTCCTGAAATTTTAATATCTTTACCGAAGTTGCCAAGTGACGTCTGTTTTAAGCCACTCTATCTTTGTCAATAATAATTTTCTTAACAACTTTTGTATTTCACATGTACACTATTTAAGCTTGGAGTGGGGTATGGGTTTTCGTTTTCACTTTTGTTTTTCCACTTGACACTTTTAAGTGTCTTTAATATTTTATGATCAATTACTAATACTTTATCCAATTTTAATCTGTATGATTCTGTACTTTTCTACTTCCCACACTAAAAGAGTAGTGGTACTCGTGTAATGTTTGGGAGGTAGGGTTAATGTTTGCCTTATTCTTTTTTTAGTATTGAAATAGTTGAATAAAAATGCTGTCACACTGCTGAGCTCAGAATTAAGCACATTTAAATCTAGGGTCCAAATATTTTGAAACAATTGCTCTTTTTCCCAATCTAAAAAGAGATTCTGTCCTTTCTATTCATTTTTTAAAAACATGCAATCAAAGTGGAGGAAATGCTAACTTTTCATTTCTTGTTGTATTTGTAAATCCTTTCTAAATATTCCTGCAAAATTAATATAGTTTAAAAGTCAATTTCTATCCTCATTATTTTTTAAAAAAATGGTTATTTTTTACACCATGGCTGACAAAAAGATGACCCAGACTATTATTCTTTTTAATGCTGCTAAATCTTCATATCACAAATGCAGGTTCCTGGAAACTCAACTGATTTTCAATCATTGCAAAAGCCCTAAATACTTGATTTCCTGATTAAATACACTAGAGCAGAATTCTGATCTAAGCTCAATGAAATCAATTGAGCTTCCTTCCACGTAATTGTGTTTATGAACTGGGTGTTAGCTAGCCAAACATTTATCTCTTCTATTGAACCGTATGTAGCTTTAAGAAGACAGAGCGTGTTCTCACTAAAGGAGAGCACGTGTTGCGGCTGGGGCCAGGCAAAGCACCCTTTAGTTGCCAGGTAGAATCTTGGGAAAGGAACTGGTCAAGATTGGTGTTGGTGTTGCTGGGGAAAATTGAATGTTGCCAATTGGGGGGTGGAGATCAGAGGATATTTAAGCAAGGCCCACAGAGTGTTGCTTTCTCTTTTGCTGTGGGCATCGGATCAGCATCGGATCGAGCCATAGCGAAGGACTGGTTGTATACAACTCGTTTCTATTCCTAATCTCCTCTCCTTTTAATTTTATTTATTTTACCTATTTCTTTGCCATTCTTCCCCCCCCCCTCTTTTAATTTTCTCTTCTTTCTGAGTTTTCTTGGTTTTAATTTTAGTTGGACCCCTGACGCAGCTCCCCCGGGGCGTTGGGCCCTGTGGGCCGCTGGGGTGGCTGGGTTGGGCACCAGACCCAGGGCTTACGGTCCGGCACGCGGCTGAAGCCGGCAAGGGGGATCGGTCTGGTGGGCCCCGGCCATTGCCGGCTGGCACTCTCAGCCTTAACCAACAGGCCCGGGGGGATCGCAGGGCCGGGGGACCGCATTTAATACCTTAGGCTTAGTATTTGTCCCTTCCTCCCTCCTTCCCTTCCCCATTTTGGAGCGGGCACTTACCGGGTCGGCGGCGGCCTCCTTTCTCGCGCGCTCCGACGCGCCTGCTGTGGCCTACTCGGTCCGAGTGGGCAGAGGCGCCGCGCGGGCGCATCGGCGAGCGGCCGATTCGCGCCTCGCGCTCTCGGCGACTGGGCCCGCCGGGCCTCTGGGCGCCCGTGGCCTGCGAGAGGCCGGCTGGTGCTCCTCCCCCCCCCACTGGGTATTGTGGGGCGGCAGGGTAGCCGGCGACAGGCCGCGGAGCGGCCTCCCCGCCCTCAGAAGGGCCTCCACGTTTTTTCCCTGCCGTGGCCTAGTTGGGCCGAGCAGGCGGAGGCGCCGCGCGGGCGCATCGGCGAGTGGCCGATTCGCGCCTCGCGCTCTCGGCGGCTGGGCCCGCTAGGCCCAGAGGAGCCGGCCTCCTTTAGCGCGCGCTCCGACGCTTCTGGTGCGGCCTAGCAGGGCCGAGTAGGTGGAGGCGCCGCGCGGGCGCCTCGGGAGCGGCCGATTCGCGCCTCGCGCTCTCGGGCTAGGCCCGCTAGGCCTTTAGGTGCCTGAGGCCTTGCGAGAGGCCGGGTGGTGTTCCCCCCCCCGGGTTATTGCGGGGTGGCAGGGGGGCCGGCGACAGGCCGCGGAGCGGCCTCCCGGCCCACAGAAGGGCCTCCGCGTTCCCCCCCCCCACGCTCACGAGGGTGGCGGTGTTGGCGCGCGCCTACCGGGCCGCTTCGTGCTGGTGGGGCTGCGCGGGCGCCGCTGCCCGGTTTCGGCCTTCTTGGCTCGCAATCGGCCTAATTTAGGCCTTTGTAGGTGGCCTATTGACCGGGGGCGGGGAGGGTCGCCATTTTGGCGTTTTGGCGGGAGCGCCATTTTCTTTGGCCTTTCTGCACTGGTGTGCTGGCCTCTAGTGGCCATTGATAGCAAGTGCAGCCTATAATTGGCTTAGGCTGCCGGTGCGCCACCTGCTGGCGAGCGGTAGAATTGCACCTGCCTGGAAGTAATTGGTTACTTTGCGGTTTAAATTTTTGGGTCTGAGTGATTTAATTGCTAGATTACTCGCATTTACAGTGAATTTGTGTCCCGTTGGCAGCAGGTATGGCTCCAAAGAGGAGGGCGGCAAGGAGGCCTGGGCCGGAGCCCTCAACAAAACAGCCTATGAAAACAAAAAGGCCTATAAAGGGTCCGTCCCAGGCTCTGCGGTCACCTCGGCCAGACCAGTCGATGAGCCGCATCCAGGCCATGGTCACTGGTCTGGCTGGTGACCCTCCTGCACTGGCCCGATTGGAGGCTGAAATGGATGGCCTGTTACATCGTTGTTCTACTCCATCAACTTCTACCGCAGGGCCGGCTCCTCCTGCTGGCATTGCCTCTTCTGTGTCCTCTTCTAGTGAAGACGAGGGAGGGATTGTAGCAGCCGGTGATTCCTCTCCTGGCGCCTTGGCCCAGGCCCCGGACCTACCAGCAGTGCCGGTGCCTGCTCGAAGGGGTCGGGGGAGTGCTAGGGGTACGGCTAATAGAAGGGCGTCAGCTAGGATCAGAGCAGTGCAGGCGCCAGGCGTCCCGCCTTCTGCGCCTGTCCGTTTGGTTCCTGGTCATTCACAAATTCTGTCTTTTCAGTCTCTTCCTGGTACAGGTCAGCAGAGAAGTAGAGCATCAAGAGGTGGGCCAAGCGGAGTCGGAGGGACACTTCATCCTCTGCCTCAGTCAGTTTCAGGTGTCGCGATGCAGGGTGACGCATCCGAGTCCTCTGTGGAGGACAGCCTTCCACCACCTCCAAAGTCGTCTTCGGGTGGGCTCCGCCGCCGGAAAAAGAAGTCCAGGAGGCGCGCCAAGAGAAGACGGAGGGACACTTCGTCTTCTTCCACAGGTACTTCGTCCCAAACATCCAGTAGCGACGAGGAAGCCTCACTTAAGCTATACTGGGGCTTTGCGGAGACCTCTGGACTCCCTAAATGGGCTTGGGAGCGGAGGGCAAACTCTCACAGGGCTAGGTATGGGGCGGTGCAGGACTGCCTGGATGGGGTCCTCATGCCTGACGTGAAGGTTTCTACCAATTCGGCTAGGGACATTATTCCCGGTGCCCACTTGCATACAAAACTGCGGTCCAGGATTCTGGACGGTCGTTACATTGACATATTTAGTTTGGCACCCCCCCAGGAGTGCCAGGACTCGCAGGTTAAGGGTGTGGCAGCCACGAAAAAGAGGGTGGTCTTGCCAAAGGCTGAAAGGACCTTTGAACGATGGTTGGATAGTTTCCAGGTGTTCGCTGGCGTGGTGGCAGCGGCTTACCCACGGAGATCCATGCACCTATGGGTTTATTTGTCCATAGTCCGTTCAGCGTTTACGATGGCGGGAGCATCTGCTGCAATCTCTTATGATGAGAATTTCAGGCGCAGGGCTGCCAAGATCCCTACTGCCCGCTGGGATCGTAAGGATTTAGATGTCTGGACTACTTATGTGGCTCCACGCATCGATAATAAGGTCCCTGAACTGCAGAAGCCTAAGATTGTGCCGGCTAAGGTGGGTCGCAAGTACTTTTGTTGGGATTTTAATAGGGGTACTTGTCAGCGCCAGTCCTGCAGATTTTCCCACAGCTGTGAGAAGTGTGCAGGGAACCACCCGGCATCTTCTTGTGCGGGGGTGCGTCGGCCCTTTCGGAAAGGGGGGGGCTCTCAGCAGCCCCCAAAAGCCGCCCCCCAGGCTACAGTCTCTGGAGCAGGAAAATAGTGTTCTTTCCTCTTTAGCTTATACCCCAGTTAAGTTGCAGCCGTTGTTGTCGTGGTTACAATTATACCCTCTTCAGGAAGCAGCGTCCTATTTGCGGGATGGATTTTCTCTGGGCTTTCGAATCCCAGTGGCGTCAACTCCAGTAGCTAGGAACCCTTCAAACCAGAAGTCAGTGAGGGAAATGCCGGAGGTCGCGCGTAGGAAAATTGGGAAAGAACTGGCTTTACGACGTATGGCCGGCCCCTTTGCTGAGCCCCCATTTCCCAACTTTCATATTTCGCCCTTAGGTATAGTTCCTAAAAAAGCTCCGGGGGAATTTCGCCTGATTCACAACCTTTCTCACCCTAGGGGCACATCAGTAAATGATGTTATTCCCCCGGAGCTTTGCTCTGTGAAGTATGCATCGCTTGATCAAGCGATCAAAATGATAAGGAAATTCGGGCAGGGTGCCCTGCTGGCCAAATGCGACATTGAGTCTGCATTTCGGCTGCTTCCGATTCATCCAGACGATTTCTGGCTGCTGGGTTTTCAGTTTGACGGGGAATTTTATTTTGACAAGGCCATGCCCATGGGCTGCTCAGTAGCCTGTGCCGCCTTCGAGTGTTTTAGTTCCTTCCTGGATTGGGCCCTGCGCAAAAGAACCGGCCTGGGCGGGGTCACTCATTATCTTGATGATTATTTATTGGCCTCAGCTAGCGATACGGGAGACTGCGTGGCATTGCTGCAGGCCTTCGCGGCCTTAACTGAGGAACTGGGTGTGCCGTTAGCTGCAGAGAAGACTGAAGGTCCTTCTACGCAGCTGACTTACCTGGGTATTTTGTTGGATACGGTGGCGCAAACTTCCAGTTTGCCGGCGGATAAGATTCTTGCGCTGAGAGGTGTTATTTCTGACCTCATCCCGTTAAAAAAGGTCACTCTGCGACAACTGCAGTCGTTGCTGGGCCACCTGAATTTTGCGTGCAGGGTGATCGCTCCTGGGCGGCCTTTCTGTTCCCGTTTGGCCAGACTTATGTCTGGATTGAGGTCCCCGAGGCATAGAGTGCGCCTGTCAGCCCAAGTGCGTGCTGATCTTCGTATTTGGTTGAAATTCCTGGAGGAATTCAATGGCGTGTCACTTTGGCAGGACACCTTGAACCTGTGTAATGATTTTCAGGTGCACTCTGATGCCGCAGGGTCATTGGGCTTCGGTTTGTATTGGGATGGCAGGTGGTGTGCTGAGCGCTGGCCTCTGGCTTGGCGTGGGGAAGCCATAACTCGGGACTTAACCTTTCTTGAGTTTTTCCCCATTGTAGTGGCCGTCCATTTGTGGGTCGAGCAATTCAGGGACCGGCGTGTATGTTTTTGGACAGATAACCTGGCAGTGGTGAACGTGCTTGCTAAGCAGTCTTCACGTTCACCTAGGGTATCAGCACTGTTGAGGGGTTTTGTTTTGCATTGCTTGCGTTCTAATATTGTATTTTCCGCTCGTTTTGTTCCTGGAGTATCTAACGAGATTGCTGATGCTCTGTCCCGTTTTCAGATGGAGCGGTTCAGGTCCCTGGCGCCAGTGGCTCGAGACCGTCCGGAATTTTTCCCGGATCATCTCTGGAACCTTGGCAGCACTTAGTTTTACAGGGAGTAGCTGCATCTGTTGCCCCCTCCACATTGCGGTCCTATAAGAAGGCTTGGACCGATTTTTTGCATTTTACAGGGCGGTCAGTGGTAGGGAAAATGCACACACCTCATTCTACTGCACAAGTGCTCAAATATTTGGCGCATCTATTTCAGATGCGGCGGGCAGCCAGGACTCTGAGGTTGCATTCTGCCGCAATTTCCTTCTTTAGCAAGGTTTATTTCAATACTGATCCTTGTGGGAAGTTCGTTGTACGCAAGGCTTTGGAGGGTTGGGGGCGTCTTTGCCCGTCCAGACCAGCTACAAGGAGGCCTATAACGTTTGGCTTGTTGACCGAGATGCGAGGTAAATTGAAGGGCATCTGTTGGTCTAAGTTTGAGGCTCGGCTATTTTCCGCAGCCTATTCGCTAGCCTTTTTCGGGGCCCTGAGAGTTGGGGAAGTGGTGTTTGAACCTAAACAGGATGGTGGTTCTAGAGGCTTGCTGCTACAGGACGTGAGCCTGTCTCAGTCAGAACTGCAGGTCCATGTTAGGAGTTCCAAAACTGATCAACTGGGTAGGGGAGCAGTTATTCGGCTCCCAGCAACTGGGATGGGGGGCCCTTGCCCAGTTAAGGACCTCCAGAGGTATATGGCTTTACGACCTCCAGGAAATGGGCCACTGTTCATTCATGAGGATGGGCGGCCATTGGCGCGCCATCAGTTTGCCGGGGTCTTGCGCAAGGTCGTGGCTGCCTGTGGCCATGCCGCCTCTGAATTTGCTCCGCATTCCTTTAGGATTGGGGCAGCAACGACAGCTGCCCATTGGGGCTTGTCGGTTAAAAGGATAAAAGACCTGGGTCGTTGGAAGTCGGGCGCATACAGGGGTTATGTGCGGAAATAATGCTGGTTTCATGTACTCACATCTGTTGTTTTACCCTAGGTCTTCCCACTATCCGGGTCTGGATTGTGGGGCACAGTATTGTGCACTGGGCTGCTTGCAGAGCGCGGCAATCTGACTTGGGAGCTGGCCTCGGCTTTCCTCAGCACGTGCAAGTGTCCTGGATCTCCAGAAGGGGGATGCTGTGGAAGGAATTCTTACCGCTCATGCAGAGGCGGGTTCTGCTGGAGGGCCCCCCAACAGCAATTGTGGTGCAGCTCGGGGAAAATGATATGGTTTCCTCTTCTTGTTATGTTTTACGTGCTATTATTTTGCAGGATCTGAGGGACTTGGCGGCATTGGTGCCCTCTACTAAGATAATTTGGTCCCAGTTGCTTCAGCGTTGCATCTGGAGGGGTAGTCCCTGCCCTGTTGCCACCGAAAGGGTGCGGAAGCGTTTAAATTCAGCTGTGAGCAAGCTGGTGTCTGATATGGGTGGGCTGGTGATTCCCCACCCAGATATCAATGTTAAAGCCACTGATTGTTACAGGTTGGATGGGGTTCATCTTACCTCAGTTGGGAATGATGTATGGTTGGGGTCAGTTGTGGCTAAGTTGCGGGAGTGTTTAAGTTTGTGAGTGGTTGGCGGCGAGCGTAAGGGCTCGAGTGGCGGTTAGGCACTGGTTTAAATTGGTTGGTGGAGGGGCATGGATTGGCTGTGCCTGCCCCTCAGGTGATGCTGCTGCACGGGAATTCCGTTAAAGGAATTCAGGGGCTTACCATCCTTTTGTCCAAACCCCTGGAATCGGGTTTGGGCCGAGTAAGCCCCTAGGAGCATGTGGGGAGAAGCTGAGGGTCTGTGTCGCAGCTCCAGTTATCCCGGAACTTGTTCCTCCACACTGGCTTCCGCTGGAATCCGGAAGTCAGTTCTGTCCCCAAGGCGGGGGGGACAGATAGTCTTAACCAGTGCCTAAGCAACCACTCACAATTATGTATGATAATAAAGTTGTGGCCAAAATTATGCCAAAAACCTTAAACAAAAATTATGTCTGAAGTGTGAGTTATTGGGGAAGGGGTGTTTTGGGGGACCTCAGCACGCAAAGCGTGTTCTCACTAAAGGAGAGCACGTGTTGCGGCTGGGGCCAGGCAAAGCACCCTTTAGTTGCCAGGTAGAATCTTGGGAAAGGAACTGGTCAAGATTGGTGTTGGTGTTGCTGGGGAAAATTGAATGTTGCCAATTGGGGGGTGGAGATCAGAGGATATTTAAGCAAGGCCCACAGAGTGTTGCTTTCTCTTTTGCTGTGGGCATCGGATCACCCGCCCGCCCTCCCTTGTTTGGGCTTCGCTTTGACCTTGCTATTGCCTGTCATGGGGTCGTTCGCATTGATGCGGGGGCCCGGTAGGAATTTTGCCATATGGCTGATTAGTGTGTGCCATTTGGTTTTTTGCCTACCGCGTAGCAAATCGTCACAACTTGTAAGGTTGGCGGTTAGGCACTGGTTTAAATTGGTTGGTGGAGGGGCATGGATTGGCTGTGCCTGCCCCTCAGGTGATGCTGCTGCACGGGAATTCCGTTAAAGGAATTCAGGGGCTTACCATCCTTTTGTCCAAACCCCTGGAATCGGGTTTGGGCCGAGTAAGCCCCTAGGAGCATGTGGGGAGAAGCTGAGGGTCTGTGTCGCAGCTCCAGTTATCCCGGAACTTGTTCCTCCACACTGGCTTCCGCTGGAATCCGGAAGTCAGTTCTGTCCCCAAGGCGGGGGGGACAGATAGTCTTAACCAGTGCCTAAGCAACCACTCACAATTATGTATGATAATAAAGTTGTGGCCAAAATTATGCCAAAAACCTTAAACAAAAATTATGTCTGAAGTGTGAGTTATTGGGGAAGGGGTGTTTTGGGGGACCTCAGCACGCAACAGTGTTTGCAATTTATAATAAGGTTATGCATCTTTAATCTATCTCATTTCCTATAAGCAGGCTTTGCAATTTCTACGAAGAGCAGAAAGAAATGCCTATCTGTAAATCAAATGTTTACATATTGCCTCTCTCATGGGTAAAGTATCAAGAGAAACCAATTTTTAATTTAAACGTTCAAGTTACGTGTGCAGTACAGATTGTGAAGGCCATTAGAGCTTCTCAGGGTCTTCAGTCTTGAAAGATTGCCTTTCAACTCCAAGGCCAAGCTGGGGCTTCTCGCTGGGAAAGGAAAGGCTCTTTTCAGTTCTTTATTGTGCCTCAACTTCACAGATAGTCAGCATCGTGCCCTCTTGATGCTGTAGTCCACAAGTATTCCAAAAGAAGACCCATCAACCTTGTCCTTTGGCCCTGCTGGCTGGGGTTGATGGGATTTGGAAGTCCATCAACATCTGAAGGGCACCACAGCTACCCCTGCTTCATTTGAGGAACCTCAATGCTGAAAGCGGTTGCTAGGGCTGGATTTTGGATGCCATTTGGACCAGAAAGATGAAGATGAAAGTGTGGGTAAAAAAGGGGCTGCAGAATCAGAGGGGATGGTGGCTTTATAACTGGGTGCAGGGTGGAAAAGGTGCGATGAGGAAGCTGGTCTTGTGTGCAAGACCAGATTGCACCTAAGGAGAATTGCCATGATTTGCTTGGTTTGATGGAACGATGGCTATTAAATTTTTGCACTTTTATATTAAGGAATATATCTGTCTGTCTCTAGATATAGCTAGATATCTAAAGATAGATAAACAGGCAGGCAGACACACCTGGCCATGCTTTTTTTCCTTTCTCTATCCTCCCTGCCCTCTGAAATCCACCCCTGGTTCTGGCACACATCCTACTCCTTAAAGTGAAATCTATTGATGGATGCCTGATTTATCAAACTCAGGTGAAATATAATGACACAAGTCAAGCAAATTAAGAGCTGCAAAAAGGAAGATCAAGGTACAACTACTAAACAAGGACAGACTTAAAAAAAACACACAAACCAGTCTGGCTTTTGTGGTTGTACTAAATTTAAATCACAAGACTTCACGTGGTTTCTAATAGACTTGCAACATTTCCACCTGAGACACCACCATCTCACCAGTTCTGCTGCCACTGGAATGACCCTACTTGCCAACAATGAGTGGGCAACCAGCTTTGCCTCGTGGCTGTGGATGTCCAGGGCCATGGGTGCCATGCAGCGTGCATGGCCCTGGCAACGAAATTTGTGTGTGCCCAGACCCTTCATGCAGAATTTTGTGGGTACTCAGGCCCCCAAGGAGTTGGCAGCTATGGTGAGCGATGCTAAGTGCAGGAATGTCCCACCAAAACTCTTCTTTCCTCTCCTCGAAATTCCTCCAATATTTTGTGCTTAAACATAAGAAGTGCCTTGCAAGACCAATGGCCTCTCTAGGCCAGCAGCGTGTTTGCTATAGTTGCTAACCACGTGCCTCTTGGGAACCAGCAAGCAGACACAAGGGCAGTAGCCTGCTCCCATTGTCACTCCCAGCCCCCAAATGACCGGTATTCAGAAAAATGCCTCATTGAATTCTGTAGGTAGTGATGCCTTTAATAGCTTTGCCCTCCATGAATTTTCTAATCCCCTTTTAATTCCTTCTAAATTACATACAACAAGCCTTTGGATTTGGATTGGAAGCAGCCTCTCTCTCTTTTGCCTCTCTAGAAAAGCAGCTTCTCAGGCTGTAAAAGCATCCCACAAACAATTTGTGATTAACTTTGTAAGCACAGAGCTCACTGGAGGAGAGCAGATGTAGGTGTCAATCAGGTAGGAATCAGCCAACATTAAATATAGATAGGGTATAAAATTGTTTTGCATTTTAATGAGAACCTACCGAAGTCACTCTTCCCAAACCGACACAAGTATTCTTCAGATCCACCTCCAAATTTTGCAACATAGTCAACCCCGCCTCCCCCCAATGCATATCTTGGGGAGATGCAAAGAGGAATGTGTGCATTCCTGAAAATGATTTTGCATTCCTACAAAAATGCATTATATTAGGGGAAACGGCTGGCAAAAATATTAGTCAAAGTTGCATGCAAAAAATAATAATTATGCATTTCTCAGAGTGGTTTAACAGTGAGTCCCTCTTCTCAGGGAATTCTGGGAATTGTAATTCTGTGAGGTAAGTAGGGGCCTCTAAACAACTCTCAGCACCCTTAACAAACTATAGGATTCTTTGGTGGAAGCCGTGACTATTTAATGTGGTACAGTGCAGCTGGGGTCTGAGAGAAACTGAAATGAACAGATTTCCCCATCCCTAGCCTTTAAGCAGACTAGAATAGAAACACAGGAAGCTGGTAAAGTGATAGAAGGTACTTTTTATCATATGCGGTGGTTGTGTAAGATAATTAAAGCTTTTTGGGAGATGTATAATGAATTGAAAAAAATGTTGAAAATAACTTTTGTTAAAAAACCAGAAGCTCTTCTTTTAGGAATTTTAGGTACCGACATACCAAAGGAACAGAAAATGCTTTTTATGTACACGGCAACAGTCGTACGGATGCTACTAGCCCAGAGATGGAAAGAAGAGTCCCTACCAGAGAGGAATGGCAAACTAAGCTGATGGACTACGCTGAAATGTTAAAGCTGACTGGAAAGCTCAGGAACCAAGAGGACAACTTTTTTTAAAAAATAATATTTATCAAAGTTTTAAAAGTTACAGAAAGAAAAAGCAGAAAACACCTTTTTAGACATAAACAATACAACACATCACAATAAAGAAAAAATAAAAAAGAGAGAAAAAACAAGAAAAAATGAAATCCATTAACAAAGCAAAAAAGAAAAATACAACACATCTTCCCATAACTTATCTTTCATTAACTTATTTCCTTGACCTCCTCACACCTCCCTTTTTTGTATTCTAGTTCAATTATCTGTTTCAGCAAATCCTTTCCATCTTTTCAAATTTTTGTCCTGTAATTTATCTTAATATAATGTAACTTTACTTTCCCTCCTTTCACCAATTAACAGTCAGTTTTTCCCCAGAGGACAACAACTTTTTAAAAGAATGGGAAAAATTTATAATTTACTTGGGAGACCACTGTAAGCAGAGGAAAACATTAGCAGGATTTTAATATTACTTGTAATGTAACAGGTACTACAGATAATATGGCTGAATATAAAATACAGATTATGAAATAATATGCAGGTGAAATGTTCACATTAGGACCCGTGGAAGGGATGGGGGAAAGTCACAAGTTTCAGAGAATTCTCTTTATATGGATATGTGTTTGGTATTGTTATAAACTTATGTTTGTAAAATCAAATAAAAATGATTTTTTTAAAAAATATATATCATTGAAGCATATTGAACTTTCAGCAGTGGGGGAGTCTATCATTTTGCCATTTTCTAACCACCTTCCTTGCTATCTCAAAGGAAGCGGTGAGTATTTCGGAAGAAATAACCCCTTGTGAAGTGGTGTTGATGGGGCACTTGTGTGCGTGTTGAGTGGGAGAACAGATGCAGGAGCGGGTTTTGGACACCAGTAAGCAATATGGGTGCAAGGAGACTAGGGTGTTACTGCACCCTAGTGACACATTGTCAAGAGGCAAGTGGGTGGATTGTGACCTGGTGTCTCTGAGCAGAGTACCCACCTTTAAATGACAGCTGAAACAACAACAACAAAAGCAATGCATGCTTTAAATATATTGTTGTTGGTATTCATCTGTCTCGAGAGACAAGGGATCACTGCATTAGCAGCACCGAAGTGAACTCCCCAGGGCACAAGCCTGGGCAGTGTGTATAATAATAATAATAATAATAATAATTATTATTATTATTATTATTATTATTATTATTATTATTATTATTATTATTATTATTATTTATTACTTATACCCCGCCCATCTGGCTGGGTTTCTCCAGGCATTCTGGGTGACTCCCAACAGAATATTAAAAACACGATA
Source organism: Podarcis liolepis (assembly GCF_965112155.1). Taxonomy (NCBI): domain Eukaryota; kingdom Metazoa; phylum Chordata; class Lepidosauria; order Squamata; family Lacertidae; genus Podarcis; species Podarcis liolepis. Next base: position 112,524,386 of record NC_139554.1, on the reverse strand, counting down.
AAAAATCAATCATTAAAAGCTTCCCTAAACAGGGCCGCCTTCAGATGTCTTCTAAAAGTCAGATAGTTGTTTATTTCCTTGACATCTGATGGGAGGGCATTCCACAGGGTGGGCGCCACTACCAAGAAGGCCCTCTGCCTGCTTCCCTGTAGCTTTGCTTCTTGCAGTGAGGGAACCTCCAGAAGGCCCTCAGTGGTGGACCTCAGAGTCCGGGCTGAATGATGGGGGTGGAGATGCTCCTTCAGGTATACTAGGCCAAGGCTGTTTAGGGCTTTAAAGGTCAGCATCAACACTTTGTTTTTTTGTTTTTGTTTTTATTTTTTTAAAAATGATATTTATTGAGAATTTAAAATTACAGAGAAAAAATGAAAAGGAAAAAAGAGAGACAAAAAAAGGAATTAAACAATACAAGTCAATAAAAAGGGGAAAAAACCACACACAATACATCAAAACCAAAAACAAAAGCAAACAAAAAATTTAAAAACAAGTCCAATATTCCCAAATCTTTATCTTTCGTTAACTTGTTTCATCGACCTCCTCACACCTCCCTTTTTGGTATTCTAGTTATTAATTATCTCAGCAAATCCTTTCCATCTTCCACTATATTCTGTCATTAAATTGCCTTAATTTATTTTAACCTTATCTTACCATAAAAAGCCCTAAAGCTTAAAACTTAAAACTTATTTATACGTAATTCCTTATAGCATTTCTGCTAAAGCCAAATAGTTTCATTCCAACATTTTTTCTAACACTCATTAATTTTACAATAATTCTCTAAATGAATTTTTAAACTTTCTTCCAATCTTCATCCATCATCTCTTCTTCCTGGTCTCGGGTTTTGTCAGTCCTTACTATCCATTCCATCTAGTCCATCAACCTGCTGATCTTCTATCCGAGGCTCTTAAGTCTTTTCCATGTCCCTTCTGCAGGTCTTCTTCATGTTTACCTGCACTTTACTTTGTTTTCTGCTGATCTTATTCTTAATTTCCTTCCTTTCTCACTGAGGGGTAGATCTCGGGGAGACTCCAACCTGACAACATCTTTATCCCTTCTCGACAGGTCAGCCCATTCTCCATAGTCAGCATTGAAATCCAAAAGATATTTGAAGGCATGTTTCAAAGTCCCTCCAAAGTTAAGGGCCCCCACAACTCCAAACTGCCCCTGGCCCGAAACCAGATCCCAGAAGTCAAAATATCCCTGCATAGGGGGATCTATCCAATTCCCATCTCCAAACCAAACAGTACTCCATCTCTCCAAATCTGACTTTCTCCAGGTTCAGTCATCAAAAACAACAGCTTATGTTCCTGCAAGGCTCTCTCCATTTCTATTACTTGAGGTTCAGCAACAACCTCCTTCTTTGTCTTTTGCACAACTTGCCCTGTCAAAGCAGATTCCTGGGTTGGTTCCTGAGTGGTTTCTATATAGGTATTCACTGTTTGTCCAAAATTGCTAACTGCAACAGTCATCGAATCCATCTTCTCATGTAGCTGTCCCAGTAAAGCGCTTGTCTTGCAAAAAGCAAGCACTATAACTTCTTCTGGGCACATTCTTGTTCAAGGTCAATGTCTGGTTCTCACGATCTTTAATCTCTACAGCTGTAGAATTCCCCAGATCAACTCCAGCAACAGTTTCACAAGCTCCCTCTAGAGGAAACAATTTCTGTTTGTATCCGTCTTTTTGAAAGCAGATCCAGCTACAAAATTACTTTCATTTTTCAAATATTTTGTTCCTTTTAAATGCAAAAGGAAACATTGGAATCAATATGTTTCTCTTTTTTAACTATTTGTCAAGAAATGTTTTATTCACAGTCAATGAACTTCCCCAAAGTGTCTGTCTCTGACACCCCGTTCCCAGGTTCAAGACGGTAGAAATTTATCTTTCTTTACTCTCTCTCCTGCACGCTTAAACAATCTAAGATTTCCCCCTCTTCTCCTGCTTCCAAGGGGGGTTTGGTAGTTTTAGCTGATGGAGATTTAGTCCTTTACAAACGACTTTCCAGACTTTAGCTTGCAATGTCTTTGCTTCAATCTATTTACAGCATCAACACTTTGAATTGTGCTCAGAAACGTACTGGAAGCCAATATGGGTCTTTCAGGACTGGTGTTATATGGTCTCGGCGGCCACTCCCAGTCACCAGTCTAGCTACCACAAAGGTCCTGGGCTGCTGAGATGATAAGACCCCCCCCCCTCAGACTCACTGATGTGGTCCAAAGGAAAGCAGAGCAATAAGTTTGACACCAGCTTGGCTGCAGGAGTTGCTGGAAGGAGGTGTACAAGGCACCATCCCACCATCTTAGGGATTTGTGTAGGGTTTACTCCTTAGCCTTTCCCTCTCCCAAAGATATCCTGCAAGACAGCAGAGGTTTAGGATCACAGTTCTCCTAGATAGGCTACCTTCCCAGGTTGAGGAGCCCCATCTATATATAAAGGTAAAGGGACTCCTGACTGTTAGGTCCAGTCACGGACGACTCTGGGGTTGCTTTCATCCTTTGGGCAATACCATTGCCCATATATTGGCAGAGAAGGTAAAGATAAAGGGACCCTGACCATTAGGTCTAGTCGTGACCGACTCTGGGATTGCGACGCTCATCTTGTTTTACTGGCTGAGGGAGCCGGCATACAGCTTCCGGGTTATGTGGCCAGCATGCCTAAGCCACTTCTAGTGAACCAGAGCAGCGCACGGAAACGCTGTTTACCTTCCCACCGAAGCGGTACCTATTTATCTACTTGCACTTCGTGTTTTCGAACTGCTAGGTTGGCAGGAGCAGGGACCGAGTAACGGGAGCTCACCCCGTCGTGGGGATTCAAACCGCCGACCTTCTGATTGGCAAGCCCTAGGCTCTGTGGTTTAACCCACAGCGCCACCTGCGTCCCTATCTATATATAAAAGTAGGGAAATAACCAAAAAGACATCTCTGGTCAAAAATTTTCTTCATTGCTCTGTAGTTTGGGAACTGGAATTCGGAGGTGCAAGCAGTAAAATTCAGTCCAGAAGAACTGGCAGTCCAACTAGGTGAGGAAGTGTTCTGTGAACACTTCTAAGGGGGCCAGCTGATTACACCCCACCTGCTCCCAGGGCCGGCCACCTCCACACCTCCGACCTGAAAACATCCTGATCTCTGTGCCTATCAATAATTCACGAGCCATCAGCAAGACTCCGAAGGGCGCTTACCCGGCACTTTGGTGCAGCCAGCTAGTAATGTACAGCGGAGAGATCCTCTCTTTCAAATCCCAGGGCACCAGGCCAAGCCAGGCTAGTATTGCATTTTCAATTAGCTTCTGAGTGAACGCTTGGCATATGCAGAAGGGAATCGGTGCACAATTAGCTTATTGTTCCTTCCAGCTCCGTGCGGCGAAGATTTGAAGGGCCGGAGGAGGAATACAGTAGTGGCTCCAGCCAGAGGCATTGCCGTGGATGTGGAATCGGGGAGTTTCTCAGCCGAGGCAGCTCTGCTTGCTAACTCGGGGAATTAACTGCTGTTATTGAGGACTGCTTGGCACAGCTTCAGGGAGCGTGCCAGAGGATAATCGCGGGAACAACTGTCTGCTTCTCCTCTCAGGCAGTTCAGGGCTCTTTTCTCTCCTGCATCCTGATTGCTGCCATGGAGCCAAACAGCCCCAAAAAGATACAGTTTGCTGTGCCGTTATTTCAGAGTCAAATAGACCCTGAAGCAGCTGAACAGGTAAGCTAGTTTCATCTTCTCTCCCTGTCTGGGTGGTGGGGGAAGGGGCTGAGAGGGCGTTGCTGGCAGATCAGAAAATGTAACTGCGACTCAGCTTCAGCTAGGGAATTCCACAAAGTGTCCCAAGCACTGACAGGACGGAGGAGGGTTTGTCCTTTTGGATGTTCCGGGTGACATTCACACCCATTTTTTCGGAGCAAACATTTGCTGTCTTCATTCCATAAGAACAGATGCTTTCCAGTAGCAATAGTGTGCCTTTTATCAGTGTTTCTATGTCACTAGATAGACAGATGGATAGATGGATGGACGGACAGATGGAATTACTTAAAATGGTATCTATCTCTGTTAAACAAACATAGCTGGGTGGATGTTGAAATAGAGAGATGTCAACAGATCACGTAGGAAGCTATTCAAGTAAGGAAGTTGAAAGGCTTTTTAAAAAGATGTTGGGGTCTCTTCAATCTTGACAAAACAAGGCTTAAAAAAACCTAACTCCTGCTTTAAATACAACTCTCTCCGAGTGTGTGTTCATATGTGTATACACACACACTTAAAATACGGTAGATATATGCAGTGCTTTTTTCCTGGGGGGACGCAGGGGTACGCATACCCCTACATATTTTGTGAACCTAAGCTTGGCCTCATTGAGGGATAATATTTCAATATGAGCAGGAAAATGAGAGTACCCCTAAACATTTATTTATTTTGTATAGAGAAAAGCACTGGGTATATGCATGTGCGTACATGTGCAGAGGGAACAGGCAAGGATTTACTTATATTTTGGACTACATCATTCTAGTAAGCTGTTCTCTGAGCTGACCTTTGGCCCAGTGTAAGAATGCAAAACATTAGAAAATAAAGAAATAGTGAATTGAATTGACAGTTTGATGAAGTTCATCTCTCTGGCTGCTTAGAGTGTGCTGTCTCCTCATCACTGGCAAAGACATTATCAAGAGCAAGACCTTCCAAAAAATACAATGTAGCTTTTCATGATCATGACTAATGTATAACATTGAGAATATTATATTGTGCTGAAGGTGAAAATCTGAAGTCATTATCTGAGTGACATTTCCCATTGAATCAACGTGGGTCATGGCTGCTACAGATAAAGGATTGTGCCCTTCATTTAATTCCATTAACAAATGTTAAATATCTCATCCCGTGATTGCTTGATTTATCTCACTGTTTCTGGACAAGGATATTGCTAGAACCTAGGCAATATAATACTGCGCCATCTCCCTGTGCTGTACACATCCCATATAGCAGAAGTGGGAAAAATTTTCCTACTGACCCATGGGAAAATATATTTGGTGGCTGTAAGCAATGTTGGGTGGAGCCAAAAGCCGAAAATCAAGTGATGGCAGGATTTTATATAGTGCATTCTCTCTTTGCCACCCCACCACTATGTGTGTGCTTACTATTCATCCATCTTTGCAGGCTGCAGGCAAGAAAGTAGGCCAAGGGCCTGAGTTTCCTCTAAAGCAGGATTTCTCAAACTCGGGTCTCCACCTGTTTTTGAACTACAACCCCCATCATCCCCACTGGTCTTGCTAGCTAAGGATGATGGGAGATGTAGTCCCAAAACAGCTGGAGACCCAAGTTTGGGAAACCCTGCTGTAAAACATCACCAAATGGTCTCTGATAGCAGAAGAGATGATGAAATAATGATGACTATCTTCATTATCTACCAATAGCCTTTCTCCAGTGGCAAAGGAATGCTGAAGATAAGAGGCCAGGCGGATGCTAGTGGAACAGCATGCTGGTTCCCTGTTCCAGTGTCATTGCAGGCTGGAATCCCAAGTTGCAAGGGATTCATCCTTGACCAGTAGAATTCTGACATCACCACCCCCACCCCCGGCCACCTTTTTAAAAACTCTGGACCTCCCATGCCACGATCGCAAACTGCTTTTGAAACATCCCTCCGTATCAAAAGCAGCTTGTCACACAGGATGAGGGACGAAGAAAAGTCTGATACACCTTCTTGTTCCCGCTCCCTGTTGTGCTCATGGAACAGGCTTTTAAAATCCTCACATCGCATTTCTGTGTGCCAAATCCCTATCATTGTATTCTGTTTCCAGGGATAAGCTCCAAGTACACATCTTGTCCCATTATATAAAAGCTTTAGGTCATTCAATATAAAATAAAATATTTCAACATTTTCAATGTTTGGGTTTGTGGAACAGACATTATGGCATATCCTCCAACATTTCTCTGATGAAAATAGAGACATCCTATTCCATCATCATCATCATACCTTGCCCATCTGACTGGGTTGCCCCAGCCACTCTGGGCTGCTTCCAACATATATAAAAACATAATAAAACATTAAACATTAAATAAACTTCCTTATACAGGGCTGCCTTCAGATGTCTTCTAAAGGTTGTGTCATTACTTATCTCCTTGACTCGGACATTGCATAACTCCATACCCTCCAACATTTCTCCGATGAAAGTAGGGACGTCCTAAGGAAAGGAAGAACATTCTGGGATCAAATTAGAAACTGGGACTGCTTCTGTAAATCCAGGACTGTCCCTGGAAAATAGGGACACTTGGAAGGTCTGTTATCATTAGGCTGAGATTTAATGGACAGGCCTGACTCAAGCCTTGTTGTTCCATAGGTGAGGCAGTAGCACAAACTGAAAGTGCACCTTAGGATTTCCTGAGGATTCTGGGATGAGGAACTGGCTGTGCTGGAAGCAGCACAAGACTCCAGATTTTCATCTGCTTCCAGAAATCCTTGACCTATATCCTTTTTGATTAAAGCAGCCTGGTCATCGGACCATGCCCATTGCAGTCTTTACAGATTTCAAATCCAGCCTAATGAAGCAAATGGAAAAAGGCATAAAGAGGGGGAAACTTAGCAATTTGCTGGTAACTGCATCAATGCAAATTCAAATGGGCGTATTAGCTTTCGGAAATGGAAAGAATGACCAGACATGGGAAGTGTTCTATTTTTGATCATCTGCAACCCAATAGTTTGAATGATTTTTGGCTTCCCTATGTTAGGTACAAATAGTCTGGCAGTTTGTGCTAGTATTCTAGATTGAGGGATGTGGCCATCATTTAATAAATCTGCTTGCACCTATATTTTCCGCAGATCAGGAAAAGAAGGCCCACGCCAGCATCATTAGTAATTATGACTGATTCGCCTCCTGGTAAGTGAATCCTGCAGCTTCTAAGTCCTGGGGTATCAGCACAATATGACTATATTGAATAATTCTATTGGGCGAGGGGGTGGGCGTTAGAAACTGAAAAACAATTACAGCACTATGGCAAACTACGGGCTCAAGATGAGCTCACCAAGGGGGCATGAAAAGCAGCACCTCTCTTGTGCTTCTCCACTCCACTGCTTGTGGACACCAGAGGGAAATCGACTCTGAGGTCCTACATAGGGCTGGTTCCAGGGAGGTGCAAAGTTGGGCATTTTCCAGAACCTGCAGAGGACCTACATAACAATGCCACCATGTCCACTTTGCACAGAGTACCTAAGAAGATCTTGGTTTCCATGTGCAGATTCTACAAGGTTGGAAGGACGCACCGAGGGGGCCTTGCCTGAGGGCTCTCCAAATCCCGATCCTATGGGCATTTTTGCAGAGGAGTCACACAATGCAATGTGTTTGCTCCAAGTGGGGACAGGCTTGTCCATGGATCCTAGCCTGGCACCTGAACATCAGGGGAGCAGTCTTGCCAGGCTCTTTCCATCATATGAAGAGGACTCAAAAGCATCAACAGCTGCAGAAGACTAACACATGGCAACATGGAACTGCAGAATTGGAAAGGACCCAAAGGAATCCAACTCCCTGGAATGCATGTCTCCTAACAAGGGCTGAGAGAGACATGTATGAATTCAACCTGTTCCGCTGTTACTTAGATTAGCTAGCTAACCTGTTACTTTGATTTGCACTTCATCTTTCGACACAATTTAGGGTGCTGGTGGTGCCCTATAAAAAGTCTTGCATGGCTTGGGATCTCACACCTTCAAGGCTGCCTTGCTCCATGTGACCACTCAGTTCCTGACGCTTACAGCAGGGAAGGACAGGTAATGGCTAGCAACTGAGGCTCAAAACCATGGAAGCCTTAGATCAGGGGTAGCAAACCATGGGGCCATGCAGATGATTTGGGTTGTAACTCCCATCAGCCTCAGGCAGTATTGTCAATGGTCAGGAAGTTGTGTGATGGGCCTTGTAGTCCAAAACATCTGGAAGAGGATTAGGATTGTTTTACAAAATTGTTTTAGGATTGTTTTACAAAATTGTTTTAGGATTGTTTTACAAAATTGATGAATGTTAGAAAAATGTTGGAACGAAATTATTTGGCTTTAGTAAAAATATTTAAAGAATTATGTAAGAATATTATGGTTATGAGAAATTGGTAAAGACTTAAGTTTTAAGCTTTAAGGTGTTTTATAGTAAGATAAGTTTAAAATAGATTAAGGTAATGTAATGACAGAATATTATGAAATATGGAAAGGATTTGCTGCGACAATTAACAACTAGGATACAAAAAAAGGGAGGAGGAGGAGGTCAAAGAAAGAAGGTAATGACAGTTAAGGATTTGAGAATATTAGATTTGTTTTTAAATGTTTGTGGTATTTTTTTGTCTTTTGATCGTGTTGTGTTATTTTTTGATTTTGATTTTTATTAATCTGTATTGTTTGATGTGGTTTGTTTTTTCTTGTTTTTTTCTTTCTCTTTTTCTACCTTGTTTTCTTTCATAATTCTAAAAAAATTTCAATAAATAGCATTTATAAAATAAAATAAAAAAATCTGGAAGAGGGTGCTACATTGGCTACCAATGGGATGGAGGAGCTGGCTCTTTTTACCAAACTTCCAGAGAGGAAGTCAAACTATCCACTTTCATCCTGTCTTTAGCCAAACTCTTGTCCACCACCACTCCTGCTTTTTCTGCTCTTGGGTTTTTTTTTTTACATTATTTCATGTAAGGATTACAACTGGAGAATGTATGTGAAGCATTTCAAATGCTATTCAGATGCTGCACTTTAAGAAGGATGATGGTACAAGTGAGACCTGCAAGGAGCTGTTGTTGTGTAGAGGGTTCCCCTTCTGGGTTCTAGCTAGTCAGGCAGCCAGCCTGCCAGCCATGCCCTTTTCCAAGGTACTCCATTCCAATCTCACTCACCTCTAAAGTTGAAAAATAACAGTAATGACGGAATACTGCAGCTCATTTCAAAAATGCCCACCTACAGATGAAGCCCTGAAAACATTGCTGGAGCACATGATGAAGTATCACATATCTAAAGATGAACAAATGAGACTTTACAAAACAAACAGGCTCATGCTTCGGGGCATTCTAGCTTTCTATTTGGGAGTTTGATGTCTGCATCTGCTGATAGCTCTGCCTGAAGCTATAATGTAGAGTGGCCTTTAATGTGTTACTGCATGGCACTTTCCATCTGTGGCACGCAGCAGCTTGTGGACAATCCAAATTTAGTTCCACACACTGTTAATGGGCGCGCAAAGTAAGGCCATCGACAGGTTTCCCAATCAATGTCCACCACTGACCATTTAAAAGCCATTTGAAAAGTACCCACCCCCACTCTGTTACTGATGCTCCTTTTCCATTTTCTGTAAAAGCATTGCAGCATTTCATATCCATTAAGCAATATTAGACTACAGAGGGGTTCCTCCCCACCCCGCCCAGTTGTTCTTGCATAGGCAGTAAGCAATGTTTCATATTAGGTGAACAACAAAACAACAGGGCATTTTAATTGTCTTCGCTTCGGAACAAATGGTCTTCATTTGCCAGAAGAAATCATATTTATACAAGTGAGGCTGCTTCTCTGCTTTAACAGGGTGGTGATATGAAGAGAGAGAGAGAAAGGGTGCACAGCTGCATTGGTCTGCACACAACTCAGTATGCAACCACATTGCCCTGAGTGGTGGCTGATTCCCCCAAGATGCCCTGCTTAATGCATACACATCAGCCAGATAGGACATAAATTCTCAGATGCATAAACTCTGCTCACATGAGTGGTGTACTTGCATGACATCAGACCAAGTAATGTGAGATTGCATCTTGCTCTTCGCCAAAGTGGAAGAGTGCGATTTTTGAAATCGCCCAGTTTATGTATGGAAGAGAAGAGGAGTTTGTGAGTTTGTGGCTCCAACATTACAGCAGAAGTTTGTTCTTATCAGCTCAGGTTCAGAACAATGACCGACGTGACTCATTTGGACCATGAGTTCTGATGGAAAGTGCTCTCTGGTTTTTGCCAATTCTTTCTCTCAAGTATTTACGCCCCCCCCCCCCAGCAAATATTTCCAGAAGCATTTTGCCTTCCATCTATGTGCCCTATCCCTTCTGAGAATTTCTGAAGTGTGCACATGTGTAGGGGATTCCCAGTGAGCTCTGAAAAACTGCTGGGGAGCCATACAACTTTAGGGCCATCTAAAGCAAAGTTTTCCTGTAGGAGGAGTGGATGGGGCTCTGCTTCTCTGTTTGTCTGGAAGGAGGATAGAAGCAGAGGTGCAAGCAGGATATCACATTTGACCCTCTCTTCCCTTCCAGCAAAAGCTCTGCCACCCTACCAGACCACACTTGCTCTGTTAAATATTTGAATTTGGGGAGTTGTGTCCAGAGGCACTTCATTCACCCCAAGAGTAATAGGAATCTATTATTCTTGACATCATCATCAGCAAGCAAGCCTCTTCCAAGGCTGCATGGAAAGCAGAGCAGTTGCCCCCAGCTAAATAATCTTTTATCTAATGGCAGTTTCTCAGAAGTGATCAGAGCAGCCTGCCTGATTTCCTCCACCTTTGCTTCCAAGGAGTCGCCGAACACCAGAGCGCACTAAATGATTTAGAGACCGGCAGTGGATTTGGCTTCGAGAAATGTGCTCAGTGTGCTGGCGAAACATTGATTGGAAGGTTTCCCTCTGCACTTTAAAAATGGCTAAATGACAAGGCATGATGGGCCCACTAATTTGCCATGGAATATGCAATCAGCTGTGGCACTTTCTTAGTGGAAATATTTATAGGAGGGAATGAGTGTAAAGAAAGAGTTAAATATTCAGGGGAAAAGCATCAGCAGTGATGCTGCCCATATCAGAACTTTGCAATTGGTGGCTTCCCTTCCCCGCAAAAGTGGGGAAGGGAGGCTTCCTCCAGAAGACCTACTTATTGAACATTCATCCTCATTTGTTTGTGCAAACCTTGGTGGTGGTCACACTATGTGTCATCTTTATTGAGCATTCAGTTTGATTAGTTTGAGGGGAACTTATATGGCCATGACCATTCTTCCAGCATTCATTCTGATTTGCTTGCTGGTGTTTGCATGCCTTTTCTCCCAGATTTGAGAACAAGGTCACACAAAGTTACTAGCCTCCCTTGAATTTTATTAGCCTGCTGCTGAGGCCTGGCAGAAGAGTTGCATTTCTAGGATCATAGGAAGCTGCCTTGTACTGTGTCAGACCATTATTACATCCAGCTCAATATTGTGCCTATTGACTAGCAGCTGTCCAGGGTTTCAGACAAGGGATACATTCGCAGTACTACCTAGGGATGTTGAGAATTGAACCAGGGACCTCCCGCATGCAAAGCAGATGCACTACCATTAAGCTATGGCCCATTCCTTTCTATGGTGGAAGGGGGCTTTCTTCCTTTAGCAGTCCACTTCATTTCTATGATGGGCGCAGAGGAAAGATGGGGGGGAACTAGGTTCCCACTGGAAGACAACATTGAAGCAACATTTGATCTCCCCTTTCCCCTGCAACCCCTAGCACCTTCCATGTTGTCCTGGAGGGCCCACCAACCTTCTGGAGAACATTGCTGATGGGCAGCGGGGCTGCAGGGACAAGGGGAAAATGCCACCTCCCCTTCGGCTTCTGGAGCATTCCAACAGAACTTTGCTCATGGGACACTTTGGCTATTGGAGCTTTAGTTAGCCTCTAACAGTGCTATCTGAATCATGTCTACTCAAAAGTCAGTCCTGTTGAATTCAATGGGACTTTACTCCTAAGTACACATGGGGGTTAGGAATGCAGCCTATACCACAATGTTAAGAGTGAGGTTGCCACAATGAAAAAATAAGTGCCCAAGCCTCCCTGTGAAAGAGAGACAAATCATTTAAAAAGGGATCATTTCCATCTAGCAATGCTTATTCCGTTTCCAGGGACAAGGAAAGACCAGGACTCCTTGATCCCACAGGAAACTATTTGTTCGTCCCCTCCCTGCTCCAAGGAATGGAATTTCAAAAATAGCACCTAAGACAATTCCAAGAAATCCCAAAGATCGGCTGTCTGAAATATAACAGGTGGTTTCTGGATATCCCCTTGGTTCTTCCCCAAAATATTATTTCCATTGTTAGGAAAGTTTTTCTGTGCTGAAGCAAATTTTTATCGAGAACAGATGTGGAAGAAGCATTGCAACACAGGCAGAGTTGATGACTAATCTGTTTGTGTTGACACTTTTTTCTAAGGCTCACTATACGGCAATGTTAGAAACAAGCACAAGGAAGATGTTCTTTCTGGAATGTTAAGAACACTCACATTTACACTTAAACACACACACAAGTGCATTTTATTTTACAATAGAAGATTTGCAGACGGGAAATACACACACACACACACACAATTTTAATTGAAGATTTTCTTGGGTTACAAAAGTATGTACATCATCTCTATTTTCAGTTCATCAAGTCCTTTCTACACATCAGTTATATTCAGGTCACTGAAATCCAGCTTGTTGGGATTCTCTGTAGCAAGCAGATGGGATTGTAGTCAAAGGAAGCCAGAGAGCAACAGGGAGCCTAGATGTATTTTGGCTCATTTGGGAAGTAATAAGGTCCATGGGCGTAGCCAGGATTTTTTGTGGGGGGTGGAGTGGGGTGGGACAGGCCTTTTGTTAGGGGAGGCAGAACCTCACTTAGCTATGTATTCTTATTGATTTTTATGGATTTTTTTGGGGGGGGAGCAGTTGCCCCTCCCTGCCCTGCACTTGGCTACAGCCATGATCAGGTCCCAAACTAGTCCACAGAGGACAATGGCGTAGAACAAATGGGAGGAAAGTCTTTCCTAAATTATGTCTTAATATCACCATCTGGCTGTGATATTTAAAATCTTTCCTATGTGGCATTTCTGAAAAGCACTCTTAGAACCCTGGATGGTGGCGAGGGCTGTTATTTCAAAAGATGTCTCACGTAACTTCAAGCTTCATTTTCAACAGAGCAGAGCTGCATCTTTTGGCAGAGCAGGGCGGCCGCTAGCGAAAACCAAAAGCAGATGCTTTCAGTTTCAAATTTGTACTTATGGCTTAGACATAAAATCTCTGGGCAAAGCCACACATCGGTTAAAAACAACAGCCACATACTGGTTGTAGGTGAAGAAAACTACATGGCTGTTTCTCTCCCTGTTACAGTACTATACAATTTTTGCAGTTCACTGTTTGTTTATTTGACTTTTAAGTTTAATTTTAACTTGATTTCAGGGCTTATGACCTATCATATCTCTGTGTGTGTGGGAAATATTTGATTAAATGATATGGCACTGAATCAGAATGCACACCTGGAAACGCTGGTACAGATTTGTTTATTGTGAAGGATGGATGTGCACATCCCCCTGGGCTGATTCACCCATGTATGTCTTTCATAGTATGGTAGCAGCATTCAGCATTGACTGGCATCTGTCAAATATCACATATCAGTGCTGGCTGCTGGTGGGGCAAAATCTATGGCAGAAACAGCAGGAGGGTGGGGAGGCAGGAATCCAACAAACAATATATTTTACCATTTACAGCACAATAGACTAATAATTCAACAGTGTTATAATGTAGCAGACATTATCATATCTGCAGAGTTCAAGAACCACTCCCAAGTATTTTTAACCTGATCTGATACTGTGTGTGTCCTCAGACACATCTTAACTTGTCTGTTATGAGTTGGTTCCAAATTTTGTAGCCAATCCTTTCAGTGGGCAGTACCAGTGCGTAGTTGTTGCCATTCTTGCTGCTAACAGCAGTTTGTGTCTGTTTTGTGACACTCCCACTGTACATGGTGTAGGGCAGTGGTTTTCAACCAGTGTACCGTGGCACCCTGGGGTGCCTTCAGTGCTGGTCAGGAGTGCTGTGGGCAACACTGGCCTCTGTCCCTCTTTCTTTCCCTCCCTCCTCTGATGCCCTCTCATGTCTCTGCCTCCCAGAGGCTTGCATGGCTGTTTGTTCCAGCAGCCCTGGCTATAAGCTCCGCAGGCGAATGATGCAGCTGGGAGGCACCTCTCTTTGGGGCAAAGGGGGGCAGCTCAGAGACCAGGGATGGCAGCAGCAGCTGCCCAAAAAACTCCTGAGGAGAGGAGAGGAGGCTGAGGGAAATGCCAAAGTTGCAGATATTGTTACCAAGGTGATTCTACACCATTCAGTTCATTTAGACTAGAAGCCAGGAACCTTTTTCACCCTGACAGTCTGAGCATCTTTCTGGGGGGCAACGTGACAGGGCCATAGGGAAAATTAGGCAGAGGAAGAGATGCAAATGTTATCTCTGTACGATGGGCTAGTTTCTACACACTCACACAACCCTCTCTATCCGTCGAGGCAGGCAAGAGGCATTATCAGAGTTTGAGGACACATTCCAGTCAGGTAAAAACTCTCAAGGAGGGCTTCGTGCAAGGTCAGCAGGTGATGCAGCTGGGGAAGGGGTGTGCTGTGGGAAGGTGAAAGGAGCAAACCAACAGCAAATCACACCAAGCAAGTTGGAGGTAACTCTATAGAAGCAAAAGCAGGGCACAGGAGTGTCAGGATGAATGAGCACAGCAGCTAATCTTCAGCCGGTCTTGTCCCCATGGAGCAGTTGCTTGCCTTCCCACAGTTGCCTAAGTTTCGTCCTCTCCAGGGTTTTCCTCAAGCAATCTGAGACTGCACCTGTGTGAAGCTAATTTTTCGCCCTCTTCATGCCTCTCCTGGTTCTTGGAGACCAGGGGGAGGGCAGCTTGTTGCAGCAGGAGTGAGAGACATCTGCGCCTCTTCCCCAGCTGGCCTGATCTCTGCCTCTCAGCCTTCCTCTTCTCCTGCTTCAGGTTCTGCCTCTGATTCTGGACTGCTGATTCCACAGACTGTTGCTGCTCACTAAGCCCTGTTCCCTCTTCAGCTTCTGACACCTCCTCTTCCCAGTCTTTTCCCTCTTCTCCTGACCACTCATTGTTGTTCCATCACCAATCCCCTGGCTCTGAGCCTTCTTCCCTTGGGGGCTCCCTAGCTGGTTCCTTCCACCATTCCTCTGCGTCCAACCAGTCTGTGACATTAGGGTCCTTGGAGACTAGGTGAGCTGCATTTGCCCCCAACCCAACCTGAGGTTCCCTCATCCCTAGTTTAGAATTTAAGTTTAGACCATTCATGGATATATAAGCTTCATTAGAAAGTAAATCAAGAAACCTATACAGTACGTACCTTTTCCCTTCCAGGACCCATAGAAACAAACACCATCAGTTTCTTAAAAACTCCAAGGCAGTCATCAGGGGCAATAGTGGTTCTGCCAATTTTCGGCTCCATGTCCTCTCCTACAATAAAACCCCTGTACATGTGGTCTTTGTAAATGGATCATCAATCATGTATCCTTTGCATATATGACGACAGTAGAAAATCACTTCCTTGAGTCCCTGTAATGTCAATATTCCCTAGGAGAGGCTAGAATAGTTCTTACTAGCTATAGCAACAGAGAACAGTATGTGGGTGTTTTCATTCAAGATGTACTAGTAGATTTAATTTGTCAGGAATATCATTTTGAAGGCTTTGCTCTTGCAGGGGTTAATGTAGGAAAGAAGGCACTATCAGAAGCAGAAACTTGTAAGGTCTGAATGTGGTTTGTATTTGGGAGTTGTTGCTTCCAAAACAGAGCAGGGAGGGGATGTATCTCACATCTCAACATCAGAGCTTCATCTCAGCGATCTCACTTTGTTTTCCCTTTCTCTGGCTAGCTGATTTATTTTGTTAAATTTAATTACCCAGTGGGTGGTTTATTGATCGTGGAAGCCGGAGCGCTTCTAATTGGTGCGTTAGCTGCAATTTATACTCCCTATAACTTCTTTATCTTTACGAGACTTTGCAGAAGATAAGATCAGTTGTGGGGACATTATCCCATGACGTCACCAACATGAAATAAAGCACAATGGAAATGTCCACCCGAAGCATTAATATGTAGCTACTAGTTAACACATTTCCTTTCATTTATAAAGCAAATGTTATTAAAAGGGTGTTTATAGAAGAAAGAAGATAAGGGAGTCTCTGTTGCTGAGACAAACCACTGAGGCCAGACACTGGCTCCCCTAAGTCTCAGGCAAAGAACTCTCCCAGTCTTGTTTCCTGAAGTCTTTTCACTAGGATTGAACCTGACACCATTTATATGCAAACTTGATCAGGTCACTGCTTTGTGTGTTAAAATGAAGCTAGGCTGGGCGCATAATGGTATTGCTATAAGATAAACTGCTCCCTTTCCCTTATGAGGTATTCTATAGCCCATATAGAGTCCTTAAGTGGGTTCCCTATTGGTAGGAGAAAATAACAGAGGCAAACCGGAGTATATTGAGAAGCAAAGCGGCTAGTAAGCCTGATCTTTATTTAAGGAACTGTTGCCACAGGGTCCCCACTCACCACACATGGAAGGGAGGAGAACTCTGAATAATGGTGCGCAAGCCCTTAGATAGACTTCTGAAATTGCCCACCCTGTAGCCCAAGACCACCACCCAGAAACATCATACATACATCACAGAAGGAGGTGGTCTACAGCAGAAATCCTGTTTGCCAGGATACCTGATAATAGTCACTGCTTGCATTACTTGGGCAGTCTGGCCATTCTTTTGTGATGGTAAATACTTTAGTTCCTGAATCCAGGTCGCAGGCTCACCTTCCTCACACACAATTTCGCCCCTGTGCTTTCCGACACTTTGCTGCCACCCCTCAGCAGCTGCTGCCCGAAGGAACTGCCTCACTCAGCCTAATGGTAGGGTTGGCCCTGCGTATGGGGAGAGACGTCTGAATGGTCCCTTTGGATGGATAAAAATTCAGATAGAATCTACAGGTTTAAAATATGTAATGGTCCTGCCATGCAGCCTGGGGGGCACGGGGTCAAAAGGACAAATTCTGCTGTTCTATATGAAATATGTATTTATTTACAGTGGTACCTTGGGTTACAGAAGCTTCAGGTTACAGACGCTTCAGGTTACAGACTCCGCTAACCCAGAAATAGTACCCTGGGTTAAGAACTTTACCTCAGGATGAGAACAGAAATCGTGCACCTGCGGCAGCAGGAGGCCCCATTAGCTAAAGTGTTACCTCAGGTTAAAAACAGTTTCAGGTGAACAGACCTCCAGAACGAATTAAGTTCTTAACCTGAGGTACCACTGTATTTATTTATTTCTAAAAAATTATGAATTCCTTTTCCAACAAGGAAATGCTCCAAACAACATGCATCTTGTATCCTATTTGAGGTGTCACTGTTTGTGTGAGAGAGATGTGTTCAAGGAACACCACCTCCTATTAGCACTTAGGCCTCAGGGACATTTTGTTGAACCTCTGCAGGCTGTAGGATTGCAGCCTGCTTTGTTTTATTTGTTTTTCTGTGATGAAAATCAGTCTCATAGTTCTGCACTTTGCATCTGACTCAATGCATTGGTTCAAAAACGGGTGCAATTGATACTTTCAGTGTATTCATCTCTGGCATAAAATCTCTCCCATGGGCTGCAGTGTTGTAGCCTCAGTCTAAACAACAGATCGGTTTTGATTGTCTCTGGGTGTGTCAGAGTGCTTTTGCAAATGGAGAAATCTGAAAGAACGCTCAATAATTTCATAACTGAACCTTGTATCCTTTCTCTGATCGTCGCTCCATTCAGAGCAGCACCATAGAAACAAGCTTTCTCAATTCCAGGGAGTTATTTACACATCATTTTCAATACAGATAGCTTCCTGTTACAATAGTCCTAAAGGCTTTGGTGCCAGGGACTGATAAGCACCTAGACTGCTTCTGTTATCTTCCGAGTCCCTCTTATCATGAGGTAAAGCAATATCTCTACAGAGGCACAGAGTAGCTCCACAAATACGGAATGCTGTTGAGAAGAGAGTGACTTGTTTACCAGAATCAATATTCTTGCTTATTTTTGCAGAATGCTATAGGACTTTTTAATATAGATAGGTAAGAAGTTCCTACCTGGTGTGATCGCGTCAGGAGTGCTGGGAGTTGTTAGGAGACCTCTGTTTCCCTTAGAAAGCTACAGTTGATTCCCAGAGTGTTTTAACAATCAATCCCCCTTCACCAGAAATTCAGGAAAATGTAGCTTTTGGAGGAATGGTCTCCAGACAACTCCAGCTTCTCTCTCTTTTCAAAGGTGACAAGGAAAATTGGCCAGATGGAAGGGAGCCTAGGGTGGCCAACAATGCCAGTTCTGCTGCTCCTGCAATCCTGCTGCCTGAGGCGGTCACCTCACCTTGCCTTATGAGGGGACCAGCCCTGACCAGGAGGCATCAGTTGGTTCTTTTGAATGTAGCCAGTGGTTCACTAATAGACCCTGGTGATGCCTTCGGTCCGGTACTTACTCAGATCAGGGATGGAGAATTTGTGGGCTTCCAGATATTGCTTGACTCCAGTTCCCATCAGGCTCAGCCCTCACAGCAAATTGTCAGGGATGATGGAGGCTGTTGTCCAACAGAGGCGCCGATTCGTGCCCAAGATTGAGGGGGCCAGGAGCACATTGTGTGTGTGTGATGTCATACGCATGTTGCATCACCAGGAGGAGCCCGAGCGTGGAGCCTAGCATGTCATGGTTTCAGTGGCCAGCAGCTCCTCCTCTCTTGTCAGTGTGGTGTAGTGGTTAAGAGTGGTAGACTCGTAATCTGGTGAACCGGGTTCGCTTCCCTGCTCCTCCACATGCAGCTGCTGGGTGACCTTGGGCCAGTCACACTTCTCTGAAGTCTCTCAGCCCCACTCACCTCACAGTGTTTGTTGTGGGGGAGGAAGGGAAAGGAGAATGTTGGCCGCTTTGAGACTCCTTTGGGTAGTGATAAAGCGGGATATCAAATCCAAACTCCTCCTCCTCCTCCTCCTCCTCCTCCTCCTCTTCTTCTTCTTCTTCTTCTTCTTCTTCTTCTTCTTCTTCTTCTTTCACTCAGAAGGATCCAACCACTGAAGCCCCACCATGCTCAGCCTCCTCCACCCCCTCAACATTGAGGGGTCTGGGCCCACTCCCCACAAATATTGAAGGAGCCGAGGACTCGGCCCTGTAGAGTTGGTGGCAGTGTTGTTCAATAGCACCTGTAGAGCCACAGCTTTCATGTCCATGGTTTAATTGAGGCTCTTTTTTTTTTTAGATTATTGCCTATGTAAAAAAAAAGAAAAAAGAAAAGCATAGAAATCCATGTGGTTATACAGTGGTACCTCAGGTTAAGTACTTAATTCGTTCCAGAGGTCCGTACTTAACCTGAAACTGTTCTTAACCTGAAGCACCACTTTAGCTAATGGGGCCTCCCGCTGCTGCCACGCCGCTGGAGCCCAATTTCTGTTCTCATCCTGAAGCAAAGTTCTTAACCTGAAGCACTATTTCTGGGTTAGCGGAGTCTGTAACCTGAAGCGTATGTAACCTGGAGCGTATGTAATCTGAGGTACCACTGTACTGTTATATCTTTTGTTGTTGTTGTTGTTCATGATGATGATTTGTTTGGTTCCCCTGCCTCACTCCCAGGCTTACCAACTGAAAACTTGCTGGCTGTACTTTGAGGTCTTTTTAGTAACCTTTTGTTCAAAAAGGGCATTCAACTTTTTTCAGATTTCCTTCCAAACAATTTAAAAGAGGCTATGTCTGAGGCATCATCCTGGTTCCAAAACAGAATCAAAGCCATTTTTGAAAGCTGTTATGAGAAAAGGAAAGGAAAGGAAAATCATTCTATTATATGTGGGGCCTTAAAAAATGAAATAAAAAAATCCAGCACGGGTGAGAAATTTTGAGATGTGATTTGTTTCCTCCATAAATCAATGTCATCAAATTATGTGCCAAGTCTCAGCTAGACTTTAGACCCAATACTGTGAGCCATAATATTGGAGCTGGCGGAGAAGAAGGGGCAGAGAGATAGTATTTTCCCTATTTTATTACAGTGCTGTGTGTGTATATTTTGCTGTTATTAATCATACTTCCTCTTCTGTTCTCGTCATTAAAGTTCCCTAAAGGATTAACCAATGATTTAGATGTGGATTAGTATGTAAAAAGCTGCGGAAATATCAAGTTCTTAGTCCCTTCTCAACGCAGGGGTAATAATGAAAATGAGCCTCTAGCTACCCCTTTACAATAAGAGGATCTTTTATGGTTTACAGAGACCCCTTGCTAATGCTCTGTAGGCCCAATCCTGACCTTTTTCATTACATGCACCTCTGTGGCAAAGTTTCCTTTGATAGGTGAAAACAAAAGAAGACACACTCAATAATTTGAGAAGAGAGTGTGATAAACTACTGAGCCAATGTTTAATGAGATGAATATTTTAACTTAAGGCTGTGTGTTTGTGTGTGAGAGAGAGTGAGTAAGAGAGAAAGAGTATTGGTCTCATATATACTGTATCCTGTTTCGCTGAGAGCTTCTACGTCTGCTCAGAGCAAGAGTCATGGTGATGGTCAGGGATTCTTCTGAGGTAGCAGATATGGCTACTTTTACTGTAATTTAATGAGTATTCCAGGTTAAAACATTTTGCATGTTATAACAAGCAGCATTTCATGAAAATTGCCAATGATGACCATTCATAGTTATTTGTAGGGGGTGGGGTGGAGAGTTGCATTCATTTCTGAACCAATGGAAACTTGGCGTGGACAGGGCCCATTCATTTCAGTTTTCATTCATTGTGAAACTTACGTCTCGAGCAATGAAGGAGGGGGTGGGGTTTTTTTGGTCTCTCACATTTCTACACCTTCATATCAATTTGTCACTCATTTGGGGTGGGGGAAGAGGCTTTCTTTTCCATGTTGTGGCTGATTGCAGTGGTTTTACTGTAATTTTTGACTTTTGTTATTCTTTTGTCTCTTAATTTTTTTATAATTCACTTCAAGACTTTTTCTGTAGTAAGCAGCTATAAATAAACTCCATTTCTTGACAAACCTGTTATCTTATCGACTGCCTTCTTTGGTCCTTACTATATTTATCAGTTTAGCCATATTGGCAGTATCCTTTTCCCCCCACCCCTATTCTGGGAAGGTCAGCTCCCCACTCTCTCCCTCCACCCCATTCCTGGCTGGCTGCCATTAATAAATGAGTATTCATCTCAATATATTTTTGAGGTACAGCTCCTTTAAGATACCCAAGCCGTATAACTAAAGGATCTTTTGGCAGACCACAGCCAACAATGATTATGTCAGTATTAAATTCCAGTATCTTATCATGTTGGGCTATGTCTAGAAAATAGGAGCTTGGCAGTCTCCTAATTGTATTTTTCTTTTCTTATAGAAATAGATGAGAAGAGAATGAACAACAACTCCCAAGAAGATGTAAGTTCATTATGCTTTAAGAAATTGATAAATTGCTGTCTAACAAACATTCAGAAATATGTTACTTTTTTCTTATGATTATCCTGCAGTGGACTTGAGCAAGACTTCCTAAATTGTGTAGTAGTAGTAGTAGTAGTAGTAGTAGTAGTAGTAATTTTATTATTTATACCCCGTCCATCTGGTGGTTTTCCCCAGCCACTCTGGGCAGCTCCCAACAGAATATTAAAAACACGATAAAACATCAAACATTAAAAACTTCCCTAAACAGGGTTGCCTTCAGATGTCTTCTAAAAGTCAGATAGTTTTTTATTTCCTTGACATCTGATGGGAGGGTGTTCCTGAGGACAGGTGCCACTACCAAGAAGGCCCTCTGCCTGGTTTCCTGTAACCTCACTTCTTGCAGTGAGGGAACTGCCAGAAGGCCCTCAGAGCTGGACCTCAGTGTCCTGGCTGAATGATGGGAGTGAAGATGCTCCTTCAGGGATGAACTGGTGTGTAGAGAGAGAACTACGAAAGTGAAACAAAAATATATTAATTAAAATAATTGCAGGCGCTGGTCCAAAATGCTACGCTCTGTTAAGTCTCTGACAGTGCAATCTACAAGAGGTAAGGCCTATTAAATTCAATGGAACTTACTCTCAAGTAAGTGTGTATAGGATTGCAGCATTAACAACTCACTGCTCTTAAACTGACTCCTTCAGTCTCCTTTGGGAGTGATTCATTTCACCTGGTGACTGGTCATTCATTCACTCCTGATGCAGATACCTATCTTCAAAGGAGGTGCCTGCTGCATCTCTGCATGAGTTCTTGCCTTGAACTTGCATTCTTTCAGTCACACGGCACACTCAGAATAGCAAAACATGGAGCTGTGGGCTCTTTGTCAGCAGAGGATTATTACACATTCATACCTATTTGGATGTAAGAGTGAAGCATTCCCCAATTCTTAATACAACCATCAGATATGTGGGAAAGCTGTGCTCTTGATTGTATTTTCTAACAGTAGGAGACCCTTTGAGCTCAGTACCACTGGTTTCATATTAAATGTGTAAACTCAGACTTAAAGCAAGAGGAAACTGCAACCATATGTTGCAGCATGGAGGGCTCCCTTGCAGTGTTTTTCCAACAGTTTTCCATTCCCCTCCTCCATCAGTCAGTATTCTGGCCACCGAGCATGCCCACTCCTCACTGGGCTATTTTTAGCATCCCCCCCATTAGGCTGGAAAAAAAAATAGATTTATTACATTTGCACAAACCTTGGGGTTTCCTCAAGGCTTCTGATATCTCCCTCTTATGGTGCCATTTTTGGCTCCCTATCTACATTTGCATCTGAACTTTGGAAATAAGGGAAATTATATCCAACATAATCAGAGATGAGATTTTTTTTCCACCTTTGTGTGCTCCTTTTCCATGACCTGAATCTCTCTCATTTTCACTGGAGATTCAGACAAACCGGCATTGCTTTAAATAGCAATGGACACTATTGATTTCCCCCCCTTCAGATTTAGCTCCAAACATTTAAAAGCATTCAGTGAAGAGCATCAACATCCCATCATGCAATAAATATAATTAGCACTCTCTGAATGTACCCAATAATTTATTCATAAATATCATCTTTCCATCCATTACCTTAAACTATTATGAACCACTTTAAATATTATAGGCCAACTTACATAGCTACTGAATCTTCATTGATTAGGCTAGGTATGTTAAAAATATACTTCTTACGTACTAGATCTAAGCCCCTAGGGAAATGGAGTAAAGCTTTTTAAGTGAAGATTTAAATATAGTACTAACTTCTACAATTTCACTGTGTTGGAGTACAGGAGGGTGAACTTTGCAGACCCTTTAGAATGCTGCAAGACTGACATCATTCAATGGCATGTTTTTCTAGTGTAGTCAGGCTTTTTAAATTAATGATTATCTGCAACATAAAAAATAAGTAATGGACTATAAAATGTGGTACATAATCAAGAGTTGAAAAGAATCCATTTCCCTTCAAAATCCCAAGCTATATTTTAGGCTCCACGTTTCATCTTCATAAAATTTCATTCTTTTTTCCACTTTTGAGTAATATCCATTATTTTCCTTAACCATTCAGAAACAGGTGGAACAACTGTAGTTTGATAATGTCTAGCCCATAAAATTTATTTAAACTTGGTCTTCTTTTTCCTGGGAAGAATGACCCTAGCCAACTGGAGATCACAAAATAAATATGATGTCATCACAACCCTATCATAGTTGACTATGTGATGATGACACCACCAAGCCAATCGAGAGTGAAACATGCTTCTTAGATCATCAGCACTCTCACTTTGAATGGGTGATCATCCTATCATCCTATTTCAGAGCAGTCCCCACAAAATCTCTCTCTCTCTGTGTGTGTGTGTGTGTATACTTTTTGCTTCAAACATACCCTTTTAATTAAAGAGCTCAGACCTAATATAACTGTCTATACAGGATCAATAAGCGATGTCAACAAACAATATTAGTAACTAAGCCATAAATATAAAGCATTTAGGGTACCATGAGAAAACTGCTAATAGGAAGAAATGTCTCTAGTTTATTGTCTGACTTTATTGCTTTGCTCTTAGTTTTGTTGAAACATCATTCTTTTCTATCCTTAGACACAGAATGCTTCTCCCAAACAGAGGAAGCAGAGCGTCTATGCCCCTCCTGCCATGAAAGGTACTGTGCAGGTACTGTTTCTTGCCATGCTAATAATGTCTATTTTGTTGTTCATGACATCTTTCAAAACCCCAAAACTAAACAGTAACTCCCAGCTTGGGCTCTCATTAACAGGATAACTTTATAATGACATGGAGTGGGAAAGACACATGGCCATGACCCACACACCTTTGAAAGACTGTCAGCACACTGCTCTTTCACTTGTATCTGCAGGGGGTGGGATTACTTGAGGAGAGTTCTGAGGGCCATAAAGGAAGACCTGGGGGCCATATTCAGCACCCAATCCCTATTCTAAATCCCCTGCCACTAAAAAATGGACCCTCCAGACTCTATGCAATGTTTCCTCTCTGCTTAAATATTGCAATATAGCTTTTCTACGACATCAATATCATGCTAGTGTGGGACTGACAGCATAAATTCCCTCTCCCCAAAAAAGCAAATTTCCTTCCTGTGCACTTTTTCCAAGGCATCATCCACTCGCCCTTCTAGCAGGAAATGGCTTACTCAGCTATGTATGTGTGTTTTACTGGAATGCAGCGCACTGGAAAAATCAATGCGAGTGCTATTGATTGCAGAGCTATCTCCAGAACAAGGCAGACAGCAGCCGAGAGAGCCGTTTGGCACAGGATCCTTGTGAGGCTTATATTTGTGCTTAATGGATGTTGGGAGACACTCTCCCCATTTGAAGAGCCTCCATCGTTCTCATCTCCCGAGTGATGCTTACACGCACTTGTGTGGTAAGCAAAATCGCAGATTGGGAATCCTGACACTTCTTGATTTGGATTTGCTCATCACAGGAGCATTTCCCCTGTGTTCTGGTCACTTATCAGATAACCCTCCATTAAACACAGACACGGGGCCAATTGCACAAGCAAACTGTGATGCGCTGGTGCAGAGCCAGGGATAAAACCTGCTGTCCGTAAAAGCACGCCCAGATCACCTGAGCGTGGCCAAGGGGAATCGATCAGGGCTGCACTTTCCAGCACTGTCTCAGATGTTTGAAATGCACCTGAATGGATTAATGTGGAACAGCATGCTGGGAAGATCTGGTAGTCTTAGGCAATGCACAAGCTTCCCTTCATTAACCCTAGAGGGAGCTGAAGATTTGTTCATGAACTAAGGCAGGAGAGAAATGTTTCTCAGCACTTTCCCTTCTGGGCATTCTTCCAGGGCCACATGCCAGCAGGGGAGGGACCAGAGGCAACATTGTTGGCATCTGTCTGTCTTGAGAGACAATGGAGTGTGCATCCAGGGGTGAAGTCAAACCGCTGCGTTAGCAACACCAAGGTGACCTGCCTGGGGCGCAAGCCTGGGCAGTCTGTATGGAGATCCTGGGCTGCCCAGATGACAAGACCCCCCACACACACACACACCAGCCTCATGGATGTGGTCCAGAGAAAAGCAGAGCAATATGTTCGGCACATAGGAGCCTGCTCGAAGGGGCCAAGGGGTCTCCGTTCCCCCCAATAAAATATTTGAGAGGGCCGCCCCTCCAAGCTGATGAGCATTGCCATTCAAATGGTGTCCATGCACCATGTCAAGTGCATTATGCAGGGCAGGGCTTACTTGCCCCTGTGGCGATCACACAGGGTCCCCGGACGTTTCACTGCCTATTGATCCCTGTGCCACCACTCTATTTCTCGCTGCCACCACCCAGGCCCTACCTGGTACAATACTGAGTCCAGTCAGGGTTAAGTTGAAACATAAACTTCTGTTTATTTATTGCAATTTAACAAGTGTGTGGTTTCATAAACGGTCTCAGTCAATTACAATCATGGGCTGCCTATCCAGACCTATAACTTCTGCTCCCTGCTCTCACTCACTAAACCACCTCTCAGATATTTACTTGTCTTCCTAGCCCCTAACTATTCCAGACTCAGCTTATTTTGCTACACTAACTCAGCCTACCCACAGACTCTATCCCAATTCACTCCCGCTCTAACCAACCACCCAACTCCCAACGAACTCCTCCCTTCGCCCCTCCCAGAGCTGGTTTTATAGTCCCTCTGACTCCACCCCCCTGGGTTCTGATTGGGTAACCTGTTTAACTATTTCACCTCCAGCACTCTCATATGTTAACGTCACAGCCCCCCCCCCCAATGTTTTATTCAAGGTGGCACCCCTTTGACACCAGCTTGGCTGCAGGAGTTGCTGGAAGGAGGCATACAAGATGCCATCCAATTGTCTTAGAGACTCCACTCCATTTTGTGTAGGGTTTACTCCATCAGTGGCATTGCATGGGGAGGGCCACAGGGGTGGTTGCCCCGGGCACAAAAGCCCTGAGCCCTCAAAGCTGCTGAGCCTCTACTGCACCTCAGAAAGCACCCATAGCTTGGACAGCTGAACGCCAGCTTCACTGGCCATCCTGCGGGGGGTATGGAGGAATGCGTGGGCTATACATTTGTGTGTTTGGGTTTTTTTTTCACTGTAGAGGGGGCACAATACTTGCCTTGCTACAAGCTCTGGCAACCTGCACTATGCCACTGTAATCCTTAACTTTTTCTTCTCCAGAAGATACCGTATTTTTTGCACCATAACACTCACTTTTTTCCTCCTAGAAAGTAAGGGGAAATGTCTGTGCGTCTTATGGAGGAAATGCCTACGGGTGGCATGCCTACGGATTTTCCTCCTCTAAAAACTACGTGCGTGTTATGGTCGGGGGCATGTTATAGAGCGAAAAATACGGTAATCCACAAGGCAGTGGAAGATTAGCAATCATGGGCCTACTGTACAAAATGTAAGATTCACATATATTTATGTGATTCTTACCTTTTGTACAGTAGGCCAGTTTCAACACACGTTACTCTTTATCCTCCATCTAGTCAAGCAAGAAGCACAAACAGAGCTCAAAGACACATGCCAGCCAGGCAGAAACACTCAAGCAAAGGTGCAAAACATGGCTGGAAAGGGGGCCTGGCCTGGGGAAGAGTCCCAAGGCCCTTGAGGGCCACACTTGGCTGCTGGGCCTGAGGTTCCTCAGATTTACCCAGGGGGGAAAGCGGTCAAGGTGGTAGGGCAATAGCATTGTTGGCTGCTACTCCTTAGTGGGGATTCCTTTACCCCTGAGGAGTGCGCTGGTACGATACTGGTTTTACTCATGGGGAAATTATTCCGTGTTTAAGCCCATTTGGTGGGTTATCCATTTAAATATTTGAGCTGGATTGGCTATGGCAACACTAAAGTTTAAAGCGGGAGATTCTAATTGGACTGTCATGTTGGGTCAACATGATTTGTCAGTGGCTGCAGTTGTTGGCTTTTTAGCCACATTTAGTGGCTAAAGGGACAAAGTGTTGCAAAGCCCGCATTCACTAAAAACTAAAGGAGGCACAAATTTGTCATGTTCTGTTTCTCTCTCTGTATGCATTTTAGCCTATATATGCATTTTTGCAAGCCTTTCCTCCCTTATACAAGCTCAGATTAGGGAGATGGCGGAGGAATGCCATCTTGCTTCATTCATCTATCTCTTCATTTGTCATCCTCCACAGCAGCTTAGTCTCTCAAAGGTATTAAAGAGCATCATTTTGACATTATGGGACACGGGTGGCGCTGTGGGTTAAACCACAGAGCCTAGGGCTTGCCGATCAGAAGGTCGGTGGTTCAAATCCCCGTGACAGGGTGAGCTCCTGTTGCTCGGTCCCTGCTCCTGCCAACCTAGCAGTTCGAAAGCACCTCAAAGTGCAAGTAGATAAATAGGTCCCGCTCTGGCGGAAAGGTAAACGGCGTTTCCGTGCACTGCTCTGGTTCACCAGAAGGGGCTTAGTCATGCTGGCCACATGACCCGGAAGCTGTATGCCGGCTCCCTTGGCCAGTAAAGCAAGATGAGCGCTGCAACCCCAGAGTTGGCCATGACTGGACCTAATGGTCAAGGGTCCCTTTACCTTTACCTTGTGACATTATGCTTTAGAAAACAGGAACAATCCTTACCTGTCCCTTAATTGCACCCTGGTTTTACTTCAAAGAAAGCAAGGGAAATAGCTCTATGGTTGAGCCCATACTTTGCAGGCACCAAGTTCAATCCATTGTCTCTCTAGGTAGGGTTGAGAATAGTTCTTGTCTGAAACTCTGAAGAGCTTCTGCCAGTCAGTGTAGACAGTAATGAGTTAGATGGGCCAATGGGCTTAGGTTAGCAGGATGCTTGCACAATCCCAAACATGTTGCCTTCTGTCCAACCAGGAAATAATTTGCATCAGTTACAGCCATCATCAGATAACAAAAGGATTCCCTTCAGAAGCAGAGGTCACCTTGGCAGTGTGTTCCTGAATTGATAAAGAACCGGGTGTAATTCTAGCAGTAGATACAAAAATTCACAAATCTGTGGATTAAAGCTAACTCGGGGGATATTGCAGAGATAACATACACTGAATTGAATTTAATCATTTCTCTTCCTGAACGGAGGGACACCTCCGTGAGTGGAATGAGATCTTTGGATTGAATTCATTCTGTTGGGTTTGAACTGGATTGCTGATTTAAACTGACAAAATAAAGCCAGCGATAAACTTTGTGTTTAAAATAGTGGGTGGGAAAGTCTGAAGTAGTTGAAAGGTTTATCAGCTGCTATTTAATGTCAACTGAAAAGTTACTGTTTTTATCAATATGCGGCGTTTTCACCAATTGCTTATTAGGTGTAGGAAATTCAACAGCTGCCCCAGTTCTATGCTCTGTGTGGATGTACTCTGAGCAGAGAGGATACTTACACAGCTGATAAAATGTTTTGTTAAATATAGGAGCTCAGGCTTCAAGATTACTTTCTGTTTCATTGCTATCAATATGACAGCACTCAAGTACTTTTAAAATGGATTCCCGCTGCTTGGTTTTGAAGCAACTTGTTATTAGTAACAAGGCTCCCTCTAGTGGATCTGAAGGGTGTGTTTTTGCACTTCCAGTTCCTGCCTCTCGATAGTCCAATGGACTAGAGAAAGAGACAAACATGAGAGCTTTGACTATATATATATATATATATATATATATATATATATAATTTTTCAGTTTCTTATTCTTTTTAAAAACATACAAATCCAATATTTTCCCAACAAACATATATATTTAGACTTCCCCACCACACCCCTTTTGTGGTTTCTTATATTTTTTAATTCTTAGCACTGCATTTCCCTCATTATTCCAATTATTAATTACTCCCTGGTTTTCTTTTAACATTAATTGTAACTGCTTGGTTTTAAGTTAATCCTGCTAACGAACTTACACATGGACAAGAACTTTTCAGATTTTCCATATATGTTCCTCCATTCTTTAATAAAGTGTTTTTCCTCTTGGCTTTTTATTGTTCCAGTAAGTTTTCCCATTTCGCCATAGTCCATTAATTTAATCTGCCACTCCTCCTGCAAGCCCAGTGCTCTATAGTGCTGCTCAGCTCAGTAGCAGAGTGGCCATGTGGAAGCGACATGGCAGCAACAGAGAGCTCATATGAATTTTCTTTCTGCTTATGCGAGGTTTAAGATCACAGCCCGTATCCCAAGTATACTACATTGAAGTATACTACACAGGAAGTATGATTTCTGCTCTTCTCCCTGCTCCCCCCCCCTCACAAAAAGAACCCAAACCTTTGTTGACTGATGGACCTTTCATCAGATCTGCTTTAAATGTGAGTGACATGTGCCTGTGGACATTTTAAAAAATTAACTAAAGATAACACAAGTCGAACTTCTGCTGAACTTGCCCCAAAATGGAAAGAAGCAAAGTCCCAAGTAAAGGAAGAATGGATACAAAAACTTATGGAATATGCAGAAATGGCGGAACTTACTGGAAGAATGAGAAATCAAGATAACAAACTCTTTATAAAAGAACGGAAATGGTTTATCGAATATCTACAGATAAATTGTAAACAGATAAAAACATTAGCAGGATTGTTGCAGTAACCTGCAGTTTTATAAGAGTATACATTTACAGTAGATAATTAAACGAGTAAGGTAAATGAATTAGGATATGCAGAAGATATGAAAAGATAAATTTAGGGAACCGCCGAACGAGGGGGAAGGAAGTCAGATTTTGAAATGTTAAATGGATTGCAAAATTCATGAAATGTATAAATTTGAAAAATATAAATAAAAAACTTTGAAAAAGAGCTTCCACTGCACTTAAGAGACACTTTGCCCCACCCCTCAAAAATTAAAAAATGGTCTCCACAAGCAAAGCACAGAGTACACAGTAGCACAACAGAAGGGTCATCATCCCCTTTCTCTCTGTGTGGGTTTTTCTTCTTTTGTTTTTATACAGATTAGTTTTTTTATCTTGTTGCATCATTAAAAAGATTTAATAAAAAAGATATGGAAAAAAACCCCACCCAAGATATGATTTGCCATGGACTTGACACCTTTGCAATTTATGATGTGTATGTGGGATAAATCAAGGCAGCTTCTGGCTTGTTGTCCAGGCTTCCCTACATGTTACAGTATTCATTGAATTGTCCAGACAGAAATGTCCCCCATGCGCATGGACACACACACACACAGATTTCCATGACATTTCCTCCTCTGGCTCACATGGGAATTAATTTAATCACCCTCTGTTGCCCTATTGTGTTGAGTACAAACATAGCAAAACCCCAAATCCCATGTTTTTAAAATAAGTCCTCTTCCATAAATGTACGTGGGATTTTTTTCATGCCCCCCTTCCCACCCAAAGCCCAGGCAGATATACAAGCATGGCTTGAGATAAATATTTGGTTTCCACCACGGGAATGGAATGATCCTCACTTTATTTATGTTGACTGTATACATTTATTTTTTGACATTGCTGTTTATTGCAAGTGGCTCTGCAAATATATCTTCGGGAAGGACGCTTTATAGGGAGAAATAAAAGAGAACAATGGTGGCTGTTATTTTTGGCAGGCTGGTAAGAAAGGCAGAGGGTTGTTTTACTGGACTCATGGGGTGATTTCTGAGATCTGTCAGCCTTGATTTATATCATTTGGTTCCCCTGGTACCTTTTAAAGGAACAAACAAATCTACGAAACAATGTTATTTTCTGCATTTCACTCTCTTCATTCACCTGCAAACCATATTTAGGGTGCGATTCTCCCGGGTCATTGAATTCTTTGACTCCAACCTTTTTCCTGGTCCTTTTCCAATGGACACCAGCATACGCCCTCTTTTACTCTACAAACATTGGGGCTCCAAGATCCATAGGGTCAGGAACCTAGACATTCCCATGGTGGCAAGGAGGGGTACTGCAACATCAGATCTCCCTCACCAAGTTTGGAGCGTTCTCTTTCCTGATCTGGTGGTGCTGTGGGTTAAACCACAGAGCCTAGGACTTGCCAATCAGAAGGTCGGCGGTTCAAATCCCCGTGATAGGGTGAGCTCCCATTGCTCGGTCCCTGCTCCTGCCAACCTAGCAGTTCGAAAGCACGTTAAAGTGCAAGTAGATAAATAGGTACTGCTCCAGTGGGAAGGTAAACAGCGTTTCCGTGCTCTGCTCTGGTTTCACCAGAAGCGGCTTAGTCATGCTGGCCACATGACCCGGAAACTGTACGCCAGCTCCCTCGGCCAATAAAGCGAGATGAGTGCTGCAACCCCAGAGTCGTCCGCGACTGGACCTAATGGTCAGGGGTCCCTTTTATCTTTATGGTGCTAGGATGCCCTCCCAGGGACAATAGGATCACAACATTAGTTATTTTTTAGTACCTTCGTTTTTCCAGTCCTCAGCCCTTTTCTCATCTCTTTCTTTTCCACCTCAACAGTTGCATAAGAAGTTTGTCATTGCACTCATCTTCTGGTAGGCATTAAACTATCCCCTTCCACTCTTCAGGTTGAAGCAAGCCATGTGTTTTTTATATTTTGTTGGGAGCCGCCCAGAGTGACTGGGACAACCCAGTCAGATGGGCAGCATATTAATAATAAAATTATTATTATATTGTTATTATGATAGTTGTGGACTCCAGAGAGCTACAGCCCGTCAGAATAAACAGTCCTGGAATAGATTGACCAAATAGCCTGAATGGGCTATCAGGCAGCTGCTTACGTTCTTATGTAACAACCTGTCAACCACAGGACAGGGAAGCACAGAAGGCATAGAATGCAATTAGCTTTGTATTTGTGACGTTAACATATGAGAGTGATGGAGGTGAAATAGTTAAACAGGTTACCCAATCAGAACCCAGGGGGGTGGAGTCAGAGGGAATATAAAACCAGCACTGGGAGGGGCGAAGGGAGAGTTCGTTGGGAGTTGGGTGGTTGGTTGGAGCGGGAGTGAATTGGGATAGAGTCTGTGGGTAGGTTGAGTTAGTGTAACAAAATAAGCTGAGTCAGTAACAGTTAGGAGCTAGGAAGACAAGTAAATATCTGAGAGGTGGTTTAGTGAGTGAGAGCAGGTAGCGGAAGTTATAGGTCTGGATAGGCAGCCCATGATTGTAATTGACTGAGACCGTTTATGAAACCACACACTTGTTAAACTGCAATAAACAAACAGAAGTTCATGTTCCAGTTTAACCCTGGCTGGACTCAGTAATTTCCCAGGTAGGGCCTGGGTGGTGGCAGCGAGAAATAAAGTGGTGGCACAGGGATTAATAGGTGGTGAAACGTCCGGGGACCCTGTGTGATCGCCACAGTCCTCTGGTTCATCTTAAACCAGCTAAAACATTGCTGAAACTGGCCACTAGTCCCGCCCTTCCCCCTCTAGCCTCTCACTCTGGATCCTTCCCAAAGCAGACAAAGCCTGCATTGAGGGGGGTGGTCTTCTCCTCCTCCTCTGGACCTGCCTGCCCTATTGCTCAACTCTCCTCAAGTGGGGTATCAGAGGGGAAGGAGAGCCAGCAGGACCGAGACTTCCCTGCTGCTGGGTAGAAAAGGCAACCTCTGACTCCTCTGTGTCTGAGTCTGCACTCCCACTGTGACTCTCAGCCTCTAACCTGTCCTGGAAGGCCTTCCTTCTCCTGATCCCCACCTTGATTCCTCAAATCCCCTGTTTCTAGCGCCTCCCAGCTCGTTCCTTCCTCAGACTGCTCTTCAGCATCCCACCACCACCACCACGATCTGGGATCTAAGTCGTCATCTTCTGTGTCCTCCACGGTGGGTTCTTGGGTGGGTGACTCCCACCATTCTTTCAAATCCAGCCAGTCCATGACGCAACCATGCCAAGCTTTATTACACATAAACTAGGTTTTCTCTCCCTCTCCCTTCCCTTGCTAAGAGAAGCCCACCCAAAGCTTTTTGCAGAACCTGAAACGTTCCCTTCAGAAACACCACCTTCCTTTCAGTATATAAACCATTATTTTATTTTATTTTGCTATTTTATAAAAGAAGAAGATAAACTGAGATGATTGGAGACCGAAACTGTGGTCCTTGAATTGACCTCTAGGGGCTTCTGCTCTTCATCTGAAGTCTTTTGATTTGGCTGACAAGACTAGGGAGAGACTTAAGGAATCAGCAAATCTGAAATGTTTACATGCTAGTGAGGCTTGCCTGGAGCTACAAAAGCTGCTTACATTTTGGGGGGATGCTGTCAGCAGAAGATTTCTACAGGGTGCAATTCTACACTAGCGAAATCAGCCTCCCATTGAAAGCATGCTATGTTCAGTCAGGGTGAGGGAAGGCAGTGATGTGACAGCACAGTTGTGTGGAGGAAACATCTCTCTGCACTGATCTTGAGCCAATGCTGTTGTTTGCAACTTTTAAATGTAGGGAAGGGAAAAGGTAATGGAAGTCGTGTGATATGAAATAATAAACTGGAAAGCAGCCATCTATTTTGAACACAGCCTTTTACTGTTTTCATGGCTGATGAGCGGTGACAGTGTAAACAGTGGCTTATTGGCTCTGAGTTGTAACTCCGTATCTGTGCTTTCAGTAGGAAAGTAGGAAAATTGGAGGGCAATGATTAGTTCATTGCTACTAATTTATTTCTTGCCTTTTCTCTCTATGAAGTCAAAGGGGTTGTGCACAGGCTGCCTTCTGATGTAGGGTTTATTTTTAAACAAGCCTGGTCAAACCTTGACCTCACACACTTCTCCCTCCCTCCCACTCCTCCAGAGCAGCCATGAGCTTTTGCTTCTGTATTTGATTAACCACAGTTTAGCTTTACATCCAAACCCTAAACTGTGGCTAAACATAACTATGTCTAGTTAAAACAAACCAGCTTCATATACCAAGGTTTGAAGTTGGCTTGCTCTCTTGAACTGTAGCTAAGGCAAACCTTAATTTGTTTGGGTTTGGAGGAAACAGTGAACAACATCAACACTGAAGGAGGGAGAAAGCACGAACCCAATTATCAGTTAAGCTCAATCTGATAACAAGAAACTGATACACCCAAATGAGCTCATAGTTCCCCAGGTAACCTAAACAACCGAGAGTTTCAAATGCTGAAATTTGGGCTTTTTTCTGGGTTCCTGTTCTTTTGCTTCAAAAGTGCAATTACAAATAGATAAGAAAATACATGGGTCTTTTAAAAAGCTACTTAAGACTCTTTCAGTATCATCTAATATGTATATTACCTTTATTTGTAATAATATATATATATATATATATATATATATATATATATATATATATATATATATAAAAAACTAAGCAATGCAAATCTGGAAGAACGACAGATATAAACACTGATCAGTTTTGCTCAAACATAAGCAGTACAGTTGTGCCCCGCAAGACGAATGCCTCGCAAGACGGAAAACTCGCTAGACGAAAGAGTTTTCCGTTTTGGAGGTGCTTCACAAAACGAATTTCCTATGGGCTTGTTTCACAAGACGACAATGTCTTGCGAGTTCCTGCTGGTTCCCCCCCTTTTTCTAAGCCACTAAGCCGCTTATCAGCTGATCCGATCAGCAGATAAGCCGCTAAAAGCCGCTAAAAGCCGCTAATAGCCGCTAAGGCACCACTGTAATGCAGAAACCTACCACCCACCTAGCCTGCTGCAGAAACTTGGCCCTCCTAGAATAAGTTGCACATATAGCCAAGGATGATTATTTTAAGAAGAAATCAAGAAAAGGATAAAAATAGACCCTTGAGAGATCAACATTTTCCTTTCTCTTGCTTGACTTACTGACCCGGCACTGTCTGACCCTTTAAACTATTTCATGGCAAACCTTAATATAGCGAGGTTGAAATTTTAAAATGCTTTATCTAAGGAGATTTGATTAATCAGAGCCAATGTCCCAGGCTATGTTTTTTCCATTGTTTGCATAAGCATAGATATAACATTCCCATAAGCAGATGGAGATGTCCCTCTCTCTGTACAGAGCTGGGAATGTGCATCCAATAATAGTATCTGAATGAAGAACCATAAATAGGACATGAATCTGGATAGATGGACCTCTTTGACATTTGTATGTCAAATTGTAAAGAAAGAAATTAGGGTTTGATTTTTTCCCCTCCCACTTGATATTTTAAGTAAAGATGTATTTCTTCTTCTACAGTGGTACCTCAGTTTAAGTACTTAATTCGTTCCAGAGGTCCGTAATTAACCTGAAACTGTTCTTAATCTGAAGCACCACTTTAGAGTGCAAGGTAGCCCTGGGGGGCTGCAAGGGGAGAAAGAATTGGAAAAAGTCATCTCCCTCAAACCACTGGTGCTCTGGATCCAACCCTATGTATGCAGAAGAGAAGTGCTTTTTTTTTTGTACATGATAAAATTCACACTTGCATATATGAGCCTGGCCCATCAATCAGCTCTGATTCCCATATAGCCTTGACCCAATTCCCCTAAAAAGTCCCCTGCTTTTCCTAGTTAATGTAGGTAATGTCTCTGTACATTCATGCTTTGTTCTCACATACCCTCCATCATTTCTCCAATGAAAACAGGGACGTCCCATTCCATCGTGATAATTATACCCCACACATCTTATTGGGTTGCCCCAGCACTCTGGACAGCTTCCAACATATATAAAAACACAATAAAACATTAAACATTACAAAAGCTTCCCTATACAGGATTGCCTTCAGATGGCTCGGGGGTCGGATAACTCCATATCCTCCAACATTTCTCCAATGAAAATGGGGACATTGTAAGGCAAAGCGGGACATTCTGGGATCAAATCAGAAACTGGGACGGCTTCTCTAAATCAGGGTTGTCCCTGGAGGGTACTGGTCTCGCCTTATCTGCACCAGGTACTCATGAGGGGGCAAGCCAGTTCAGCGGTTTTACAGCACCATGGAGAGCTCCAAGTGAACAAAGGCCGGAGGTGAATTGCTGTCTCATAAGCCTCTTCCTCCTGTCCATTTCCCCAGGCTTGAACCCCTTGTCCTAAAGGTGAGGGCCAGCCCCATGACCTGCACAAAAAAGCACTTCCTTGTTTTTCTGTGGAATCCTGTTTGTCACGCTTCCTTTACTATTGGGCAGGTGCAGTAGCATGGAAACCACTCAATTCCTCTGGTGAGTCAGGTTTAGGGAACAACACCTGTGAGGGTCCCTGCCTCAGGTTTTGCTAACTTGGGGGAACCAGAGGCATGTCCCATTGGCTTTCAGCCAGCAGCCTTGGGATCTGTTGTCTATGAGGCACCAGCATCAGAAGCTTGCTCCAATTTACCAGTTGAATGGTACCTTTATATGCACAACATATAAATATAGCACAAGTCTTAGGATGGCTGTGCCCCATCCACAGTATTTACATACTCATGCATCAGCTGTAGTCTCACCACCTCCCCAATTAACTAGGATTCTAGATGTGGAAAGCTTTTGAAATGTGGAGAGCATGAAATCACCCGGGTTCATGTTGGTGTTGTGCAATCCCAGGATCAGTGGGATTCTTGCGATTTTGAAAATCAGCTCATAGACCAAAAGGGCAGGAACATATCTCTCATCACCAGTACCCACTCACCTTTATCTACACCTGCTCTAGAAACTGCATCGTTCAAAGGAAATGCAACATCTACAATAAGGCAGAATCTGAGTTAACTTTAGCCACAACCTTCAGCATTATATATATATATCACAACTTAGAGCTTTCGCTGTGCTCTTGTAGGTGTGGCTTGTCCCATTCATTTTGATGGAGGGAGTAGACCCCCATATGCAATGCAATTTCAATGCAATGCAATGCACACACTTCCTCCATTGAAATGAATGATAAGCAGGGTAGCTCCATATGTGTATTAGAACTCTGGCAACCAATAATAAATCTTTAGATCAGATTGTCTGCATCTAACAAGAGGTGTATCGTATGGACAGTGTCCGGAGGAGGTCAGTAAAGAAGGTGGAGGGCTTGAAAACTAAATTCGTGAGGAAAGGTTGAAGGAGTTGGGTACATTTAGCCTGCAGAATAGATGCAGTACTGTAGCCATCTTCACATAGCTGAAAGGCTTATCACAGAGATAATTGAGATAATTTGTCTTCTGATGCAGGGCCTGAACCAATGGGTTCAAATGCCAAGAAAAGGGATTTTGACTAAACAGAAGGAAGATTTCCTTAGCGATACAAGCTTAGAAGAAGGTGGACGTATTCTTTAGAGTGCATTAAACAGATAGCAACCTATCAGAGATATTGCAGAACTGGATTTCCTACATCATTAGAGTTGGAGTACAGTGGTATCTTGGGTTAAGTACTTAATTTGTTCCGGAGGTCCGTTCTTAACCTGAAACTGTTCTTAACCTGAAGCACCACTTTGGCTAATGGGGCCTCCTGCTGCTGCCGCACCGCCGGAGCACGATTTCTGTTCTCATCCTGAAGCAAAGTTCTTAACCTGAAGCACTATTTCTGGGTTAGCAGAGTCTGTAACCTGAAGCGTATGTAACCTGAAGCATATGTAACCCGAGGTACCACTGTAGATGGTCTTTTTGAAGTCCCTGCCAACTCTGCAATTCTATTATTCTAAATGGACAACTTGAATTTATTAAATTGACCCATGACTTGGATGCATGTTAAATGTTTGAATCCCCTGCAAGTATTTTGCAAAGTTGAGGAACCTTGTTGAATACGTATCTGCTTTCAAATTTCTTCTACTTTGCTTGGATGGATTAAGCCAGATGTCAAGCTTTCATTTCCCCACAGGAGATTTTCATGATGTGACTGTGGAAATGTCAGAAAGTTGCCTCATTTGCACAGATAATTTATCCTGAATCTGCAAATAAGCTTTGAGGCGATGATTTAATCTAAAATGCATTACCAGTTCAAAGCGTATTAGTACATGCTTACTGAAAATGGCTTGGCATTCAGGCTTTCTTCGTCAACATTAATTGAATTAAATTACCTGCAGTGAAATCAGAGCCTTTGAGGGAAAGGAGAAAACAGCAAACTTTAGAAGGGAGACAAAAATAAGAGTCAAATATGTATGCATGTTTCCTCGCATTGTGACATCAAGGGACGGAAGGCAACTCTGGAGCAGGTGAACTGAAGGGTACAAACTGATTTCTGTCGGGTAAAAAAAGAAATACAGACCCAGGGAAATCACTGCTACATTGTGAAGAGAAATAGATGAGCCTTACTATCAGACAGATGGCAAGAGAGGAGAAACACCAGCAGACAAAAGCAGAGATTCAGAGGGGGAACTCAGCCTGGGCATAGAGATCTCAACTCAGTAATGAGGAAGGCAAGCTTAGCTGAACACAAAAGGTGTAGCCAAGCATGAAGAGAGTGACTTGAAAGCAGACAAAGGGTGTGAGCAGAACACAACACCCTCAGAGCAAGCAACCTGAGGACCATTTCAAATTATAGCAGGGAAATGAATGGGAGGGTGGAGGCGACGTAGGAATAGAATGATATCATGTAACCCATATCTGTGTGTGTAGCTTTCGATATAGGCAGCCATGCAAACTGCAACATGACAGCAACAGGTGGAAGCATGGGCATTGCCAAGGGGGGGGGCAGTTGCCCTCCAAATCCCCAAAAAGTATTGAAAAGCATTGTTGTTGTTGTTTAGTCGTTTAGTCGTGTCTGACACTTTGTGAGCCCATGGACCAGAGCACGCCAGGCACTCCTGTCTTCCACTGCCTCCCGCAGTTTGGTCAAACTCATGCTGGTAGCTTCAAGAACATTGTCCAACCATCTTGTCCTCTATCATCCCCTTCTCCTTGTGCCCTCCACCTTTCCCAACATTAGGGTCTTTTCTCTTCTCATGAGGTGGCCAAAGTATTGGAGCCTCAGCTTCACGATCTGTCCTTCCAGTGAGCACTCAGGGCTGATTTCCTTAAGAATGGAGAGGTTTGATCTTCTTGCAGTCCATGGGACTCTCAAGAGTCTCCTCCAGCACCATAATTCAAAAGCATCAATTCTTCGGCGATCAGTCTTTTTTATGGCCTAGCTCTCACTTCCATACGTCACTACTGGGAAAACCATGGCTTTAACTATACGGACCTTTGTTGGCAAGGTGATGTCTCTGCTTTTTAAGATGCTGTCTAGGTTTGTCATTGCTTTTCTCCCAAGAAGCAGGCGTCTTTAAATTTCGTGACTGCTGTCACCATCTGCAATGATCATGGAGCCCAAGAAAGTAAAATCTCTCACTGCCTCCATTTCTTCCCCTTCTATTTGCCAGGAGGTGATGGGCCAATTAACTGAGTTCCTGCCTCCCCTAGCAGAAGCCTCCCCCTCAAACAAAAGCCTCCCCCCCATAATGTCCTCCCCCCCCCGGGAAAAATTTAGCTCAACAACTCCCCCCCCCCAACAAAAACCATGGTTGGAAGGAGCAATAAAAGCAGGCAGGCCAGTATCACATGTGGGCAGAGCAAGCAAGTGGGCAGCTGGGTAGCCCAGGCAGGCATTCACATGTTCTGTGTCACCACTGCCGCCAGCTGCCTGCCTGTTTGCCTGTGTGCACAACAGGGAAACCTGGGATTCAAACAGGCAGGAGGCCCAAGGCTGCTGGCCCAGGCAGACCTGCAGGCGTTCATGCACTCCCCATCACCATGGTCTCCACTGCCCACAATTCACCCCAAACTGCCCCCATCCCTTCACAGCTCCCTGCACTCTCATATATCCCTTTGGATATCAGGAGGAGAAAGGCTTTCACCCTCATGGGATGGAAGGAGTGTTGGGGGGTTTGTGTGGGGTGTAAAGAATGGGGGTTTGGCAAGGGTGTGTGGAGTGGGCAGGGTTGGTGAGCAACATATTTCGTTTGACCCTTATTTTGCCGATGAAATGGAAACCCACCGTTCATATTTTTGTAAGCTGTCACCCTTAACAGTTGTTAATGAAACAGCAACATTGTCAGTGATTGATTTCTTCCTTCAGCACAACAGGCAAGATTTCAGATTTGACTGCATGTGGCCTTAAATGTGGTTCTTTTATATTTACAGGGATTAAGCATCTAAAAAACCAGAATGACACGGCCTTCCCGGAGGAGGATGAAGGAGTCAATGAAAGAGATGAGGAGTGGAGCCCGTAACTGGCTCCAAGCATCTTTGGGAAAGTCCTTCTTGTCAATAACTGAACTGCTAAACTTTCTGTACTTAACGTGGAACTCTATTGCTTGTCTTCCTGACCCAAACCCGTCTTCACCTCAGTACCCAACAGCAGGAGGATTTCGTGGTGGAATTTACAGCAATTTGCAGAATCTGCTTTGTGGTACTTCATAACTGGAGATAATGGTTTCTTCCATTTCTTTTCTAGCCATTTCCCCCTTGCATTTGTTTTTAATGACTTCAAATATGTCGTTTGCAAACATGTCGAGTCCTTTAGTGCTGCCATTGCTTAATTTCTGAATGTGAGCTGCAGTCTAGAAGATCAGCTGCAAATAGTATAAATTTGAATGCTACAAAACTGTGCTAAATAGGCAGAGCATGCCTTTTAAGGGCCCCATGACAATCAATCAAAATAATATTGATTTGATCTTGAAAGAAAATTACAACCAAGCCTTCTTAGGCCAATATTAGCCCACTAGGGTGTGCTCACAGGGGGCCACCCGAGATTTTGACTACCTGGGGCCTCCACAGGGTTTAATCTGGCACAGCCTTCCATTTGAATTCTGTGTGGCAACAATGTCAGTGGTCTTCTGTTTGAGGATACTATTATGGACTGGGCCTTTATGAATATGCTTTTAGGTTATGTGTTTTGCCTCACTGTTTTCATGCTGTTTTAATTGATCTGTGGCTTATTAATAACGGGATGCTTTTCTTGCCACTTTTCTGATCTTGTAGGCATTGAGACATCTGGCATTATTTTTTGAGGGGAAATGGAGAGGTACATATTCCATTGCCATTGAATTTGGGGGTTCCATAAGTGGCCATGCCCAAATATTTGTTATTTATTTATTGCATTTATATCACACCTTCTCTCCAAGAAGCTCACCGTGGTGCGCATAGTTTTTCTGCTCCTCCTTTAATCCCCACAACAACCTTGTGAGGTGGGTTATGCTGAGAGGCAGTGACTGGCCCAAGGCCACACCAAGCGATTTGGTTTGAGTTATTGTATTTCTATGCCGTTTTTCATTCTGATGAATCTCAAAGCGGCTTGCAAACAATAAATGACAGTAACATAATAGAGCGTCGCATAAATGCAGCATAAATCAAATAAAAATAATTAATGAATCTTCTGTGAGCTTTATGGCTGAGTGGGGATTATGAACCCTGGTCGACCTAAGTTCTAGTCTGACTCTCTCACCATTATACCACACTGACTCTCAACACAGTATCTGGTCCATCTGTCCTCCATAAAAAGCGATTTCCTGGACAGCTTCTCAGCCTTTTTGTTCTGAAGGAAATGAAGCATCAGCAGGCACAGTCCAGGATCATCCACTAAGGAACACCAGGAGAGCCTGTCTGCTGGATCAGGCCAGTGGCCCAGTCCAGCATTCTGTTCTCACATGGGCCAAGCAGATGTCTTATGGGGAATATGGAAGCAGGATCTGTGCACAGCAGCACTTTCCCTGCTTGTGCTTCCCAGCAGCTGGCATTCAGAGACAGACTGCTTCTGACAAAGGAGATGAAGCACAGGCCTCATGAAGCTGAACGGTGGAAGATTCAGGGCAGATGAAGGACATATTCACGCAGCACATATGGAAGTGATAGCTACTAACCTTACAGGGCTTTAAAAGGGGATTAGGCAAATTTGAGGAGGAGAGGGCTATCTATGGTTACTGGCTGGATGCAGTAGAGCAGGGATTCCCAAACTTGGGTCTCCAGCTGTTTTTGATCAGAGATAAGAGATAGATAAGAGATGGTAGATTGATAAGAGATAAGAGATAAGATTAGTGATTGTTAAGAGATAAGATTAGAGGTTGTTAAGAGATAAGAGATTGATAAGAAAAAAGAGTTAGGATATACATATTTCAAAAAGTGAAAATTCAGACACAAAAGTTGTTGAGTTTTTTTTGTTTTTAGCCAAAGTTGTGGAGCAAAAAATGAAGTTTTTCAGCTATTTTTAAGGGAAATCGCCAAAAATGACACTGCCAACATGTCCGGATTTCCCCAGACATTTTTAGCAATTTCCACCCAGACACTGCTCCCTCCTGCGGTATTCTGGCTATGTATGAGAAATCCTGGACGTGTGGCAACCCTAGATAATAGAGTGATAAGAGTTTAGATAAGAGATAGGAGATTGATAGGAGATACAAGACTGATAAGAGATCAGAGATAAGAGACTGATTAGAGAGAATTTAGGGATAGGTAAGAGATTGCTAAGTGATAAGAGATTAATAAGATAGGAGTGAAACACATCTGTTCAGAGTCACGTTTGAACATTGTGTGTGTGTGTGTGTGTGTGTGTGTGTGTGTGTGTGTGTGTGTGTGTGGTTCATCTGAACCACCCTGATGAAGACACATTGGTTGCTGGTGGAGTAATTTCTGGGAGGGGAGGAGGCAACTTATTCCAGACAGACTGATGGAGAGAGGGGCTGTTGATGTCTCACC
The DNA here is from genome assembly GCF_965112155.1 of Podarcis liolepis. NCBI lineage: Eukaryota > Metazoa > Chordata > Lepidosauria > Squamata > Lacertidae > Podarcis > Podarcis liolepis. The sequence continues at coordinate 112,481,842 of NC_139554.1, read as the reverse complement.
TTACTTCTGCTGGTTTGAAACAGACATCTGTGCACCTCCTGGCCCTGCTTCCCAACCTCTATGCATTCAGCGATGACAGCTGCAACGAAAGCCTATGTGCATACAGCTGTATTCATGTGAGCTGATCACACAACTGGGCAGCATACACACTCAGGGCTCCTGGTCACACAGAGCTCTTGGAAGAAATGGTTGGGCTCAGCACATATTAAGGATATATGTTTCCATTGTTTCCGTGGAACATTAAGTATCTGCTTAAGTCTCTCCCATTGAAATCAATGGAACTTCGAAGTGTTTCACTGGGCTGGTTGGTGTATTTTCACCTTTTTGCCCTCTTTTTTTTTTAAGTGTGGTTTTATAGTTTTCTTAGCAGTGAACTAGATATCTTGGTTTCTTCTTACATGCTCCCTGTGGCATAAACTCTTCTCTCCTGTGTCTCCCTAATCATGCTAATTATACTGCCATATGTCTCTCTCATATTTCTCCTCCGGTTCTAATGGGACACTGATTCCACCCTTTGAATATGTCATTTGTTTATTGCATTTATCAAGGGCTTCAGCATTATAGGGGCCTTTTAATTGCTTCTGGAAACTCTTGGCAGACTTACTATTAAGAAACTGACATGGAGGTCAACAAGCAATCATAAATATAAATAACATTTGGATTACATATGGGTGTTTGGTTGCTGTCACCCGCCCCCCAAACTTGAAGCTTATTCTAATATATCCATGTAAGGGCTACAATATAATACATGGAGCTGTGCTGCTGCTCTCTCACCAACCCGTGGCATTCCCCCCACATTAAACCCCTAGAGTTTCCCCTTCCCACCCCATGTAACTAGTAAGCTTGCTTTTCGAACCCGGTACCTGAAGCCACCTCTTTGCTATGCTTTGCACCCCTGCTTTCACCTTTACACTGTGTCCATGCTTCTCCCCACCTCTCCTTTTGCGCAACACAGAAGCCTGGATAGCTCAGTTGGTTAGAGCGTGGTGCTGATAACGCCAAGGTTGCAGGTTTGATCCCCGTATGGGGCGGCTGCATTGCAGGGGGTTGGACTAGATGATCCTCAGGGCCCCTTTCCAACTCTGCAATTCTGTAATCCTTCTGGCCGAATTCCCTTGCGCACAAACCACCCACATGGCAACCCCCCTGCATCCTCCTTGCCCACACTTAGCAACTACTAAGCCACCACCCACTCTTCAGACAGCTGCTTTCATGTTCAACCCCATTTCCATGCCACCTGCTCCCTCCTTTTTTGCAACTCCATTTTTACCTTTGCTCTTTTTTTCCTCCGCTGTCCTTACTTTTCTCCACTCTCCCTTGCACACAGGTTACCCCATTTCCATGCCTTATCCTCTCACCTCTTCTGCAGTCACCTTTGCATAGGCACATATCCTCAGTGTTATTTTTCTAGAAAAAGAGGTGCTGGAATTCACCTTGTTCTCTTAGAATGGCAATGGCACCCACCTGAGAGATGCCAGAACCCACCTCAGAGGTGCTGGAACTGAGTTCCAGTGAGTTCCGGCTGGGGAAAAAGCCCTGTATACCCTTATCACCCCCGTTCCCTTTTTCTTCCCTCCTCCATCTTTTTTCCACTCTCCCTTGCACACAGAACAGCTTTATTTTCATACCTCCTCCTCTCTCCTATTCTGCACCCCAAATATCTGTATAATGGCATCATGATACTGGCAGTTTTATTTTCAATTCCTTTCCTAATGATCCCTAGCATGGAATTTGTCTTTTTCATGGCCATAGCACACTGGGTCAACACAGATCTCACCAAACTACAATTCCCATGGCTCTGTAGGGGAGGTTCTGGGTTCAATTTGTAGGTAGGGCTGGGGATGTTCTCTCCTTCAAAAACTGCTGAAATTCAGAAAAACCTTGCCCCATGCAGGAGGGGAAAGGCATAAGCGGGTCAAAAACATGCATTTTGAGGTACTGTACAAGATCACGGCTTTTGGGGGGCAAAATCTTGTTGCCAGATCACGGCAACCAAAATGGCTGCCAAGCTATCACACAAGAAAATGGGAAGTCTCATTTTTTCCGGGACACTTGTGGGGTATGTTGCCCTTGTGTACTATAAGACCTCATTCACACCATGCATTTAAAGTACTATGATACCATTTTTAATAACCATGGCTTTCCCCAAGAATCCTGCCGAGTTTGTTGAGGGTTGTGAGGAGACCCCTATTTCCCTCACAAAGCTACAATTCTCAGGGTTCCCTGTGGAGATGGGATGGTTGTTAAACTAATCTGAGAACTGTAGCTCTGTGAAGGGGATAGGGGCTTCTAACAACTCTCAGAATTCTTAACTGAAAACAACTCCCATAATTCTTTATAGGAAGCCATGACTGTTTAACATGGTATGATACTGGTTTAAATGTATAGTCCTGATATGATTTGGGGGTTCCTGTATTTATTTAGCCTATGGAAATAGTCTACATTTAAGCACTGCGCCCAAAGTGGGACTAGATTGTATCCTAAGTATTTATTTATTTGTTCGGCTTGTATCTCATTTTGCTTAGAGCAGAAGTTTTTCTTATTATTATCACTGCAATTTCCTCAGGAGCACATTTGACAAATACATTCCAGATATTTCCCCCCTCTCCATTATTGACAGCATTTTTATTACTTGACTTATAAGTATAAGATATTATCTGCAACAAATGTCCTCTTTTGTGCTGCGATTAATTACTGAATAAAATGAAAAGCCACTGTTTAGGCCTGCGGACAACGTCATATTGCTTTGTGAGCCGTGAAGCGTGGAGCTGATATTCCAAATTACTGTTTATTATTCTGCGGAAGCAAAGTGTTATTTTATATTGCGTGGGAGCGTTCTGTCAAACCAGCGAACAGAACAAGCAATATCCCTGGGAGACGAAATTCATCCCACAGCCCAGAGATGTCAGTAATGAACAATGTCTTTTACATTTTAAAGGGCTCATCAAAGTTAGGAACGATGCAGAGAATGTCATTAGCTGCCAGCGAGAGCCTGAACAGAAAACTTTTAGGTAAAACATGACATAGTGGCGGGATAATCAGGCTCACCCATCCATATTAAGCCACAAGGCTGGGGACTAAAGCCAATTTCATCTTATTGCTACTGATATAAACCAAATCAGCACAAATCCACATGGTTTGCCATCATGGGCTGTGAGACGAGATGCAAGGCAACACTGCACAAAACGGCCTACTGTGCAACTCCTTACTATCAGCTGTATCATACCCACCAAGTGTCCCGGGCGGGCAGGGAATGGGACACTCTGTTTTTTCACATGAGATCATGGCGGCCATTTTGGGGGCCACAATCTGACATGTTCTCACTCTGGAAAAAAAACTGTGATCACACTCCCCCCCCCCAAGTGCTTTTTTGGGGGTGAGATGGTAACGTGGGGCACCTGACACACCTGGGAATGCATCCTGAAAGACGTGGATCCCAGTTTTTGACCTAGAAAATTTGGACAGTGTGCTGCAGAAGCCAGTCTTCCCCAAACTGCAGATGTATAGGGTGGCAGCTTCCCTCAGCCCCAACCAGAATGGCCAGTAGTCAAGAGTGGTGGGAATTCAGATCCAAAATATCCGCAGGGGCCCAGGTTCAGAGAAGCTGATACAAGCTGAAAGCTTTACTGGGCTCAGGAGTAGAATGGCACTCTGAGGTAGATGAGGAGGGGGAACACAAGGAGGCCATTTTGGTGGGGCTGTAGCTGGGGAACAGAAGTTGGAGGAGATGCATAGTTTTCTTTCTCAGGATATAGCTCCTCGGATACAAAGGTAGGAGCCCTTGTTGCTTCCTGGGGGAAAGGAGCACAGCAATGGGCCCCAGCATTTAAAAAGACATAGCCATAACGTGAACCTCCAGAGACAATTTCAAAATGTCTGAGGTTGGTTCTTGGTTGGGTTGTGTGTGTGTTTTAATTAGACAAAACGAACAAGCCCCATTCGATTTGCTGGTTTTGCTTCCTGGCTTAGCAGTAGAATTTAGGCATACTTGTCAGTGTTTTTCCCACACATTTCCTGGCATCGCCTTTGTCAGCCTCTCTGTGGGCCCAGCCAGGGGAAAACATTGTGTGATGATGCCATAACACACACATGTTGGCTTGTTATAGGGAGATGAGGGAGAACTGTTGACCTGCTGTTGCTGTTTTCAGTGGTAGGTCTGTGTGTCCAACAATCAAGTCTATTTTTGTATGCTCAGACCCCTTACTTTTATACTTTGTTCATTATTGTCAGAGGCAGAACTTAATCAGCAATGCCAAATGATGATAGGTTCCTTATTGCCAGTAGTTGCTTAGCTTTGAAAAGAAAACCCCCCAGAAATGAATGGATGCACTTATACATAATATTCTTGATTATATTGTCCTCTCAGATCCTTAGATAAGAGGGGGGGAAACACATTCCTGCCTGCACACCTTGCTTCCCTGTCCAATGGGCTTGCATCTCCTTGTGTCTCAAATGCTAAATTCTGACACCATTGAGAAAGGGCTTTGTGCATGTGACTATATGTGTAATTGATCCCTTCCCTAGCGCCTGAAAATTCTTTATAATTATGGCTTTTGTCTCTGGTGAGGGATGCCAACATATGTCTAAGGCTACATGACATCATTAGCACAATTCATTAGCAAACTACTGTTAAACCCCACAGTCAATGCAGGTCCAAAACTCATGGTTCAAAAATCAACAGGCAGAACTGAGGAACTGAGGTGGGATCCTCAGCCGACAGATAGCCAGATTGGCTAATGAGGTAATGCATACTTAGTCACTCATTGATCTGACCTCTGCAACAATCTAATGGGTGACTCATGTCTTTGGAACAGGATATGTAGCCGTTATTCTTCTCAGCACAAAATAGTAGCTGATATCTGCTTTCACGATTTGTTAAAGGGGAGGTCAATATATATATATATGGTATCTAATAAATGCAATTGGAATCATTATGTTGTTATGTCTAGTTTGTGATGGGGTTATTTGTATGCCTCCTTATTCTGGCTCTGGAGCAGATAAACTTCCAGAGATTACTCTGAGGTAGACTGAAAACTCTAAATGAAAACACACCAATTCTTCTACACTTTGATAACAGTAGAGTTATCATTTAACTACAGTAACGTAACTCTTCCATACAAAATTCCTTTGCTAGATGAGGTGAGAGTCCATCTAAATTTCTATTTTAACTAAGCTGAAAGGCTCATTCGTGTTTTCCTCTTGTATGTGTGTGTGTACTCTCTCTCTCTCTGTCAGAATGCTGGAGAGGACTCATTTTTTAGATTTATTGCACTTCATAATTAAGCACATAATTTGGAGGGTTGTGCTCCAGATTTGGCTGAAGCCTGAACTGAATCAGACTGATTTGGGGTAATCTGGATTTGTGTTGAGTTAGGTCAAGAAAGCCCTGGATTTCCCCGAGTCATGCCCACAGGGAATCATTTGAAATTTGGAAAGATTTCTCCCCCCGCTCCAAAAGGAGTAGCCATGTCTGCAAATATCATCTACACCTGCCTAAAATGTTATATAGACACTTCCCCTTTTAAAATAAATCAAAATTTAAAGGTGCTAAACAGAAAAATTGATAGACCTGCGTGGATATATAATATGATAGCTTTAACCCGCTAAGGTAGTCTTCCCCAGCTGTAGAGATTCATTCGCTCTGTCCCAACTAGCCAGTGGCCCAAGGATGATGGAAGTTGCAGTCCGGATAAATCTCAAGGGCACCTAGTTGGCAAATATCACTTTTAAGACTTTGAAACCTGTGAAACTTTACTTAGGAGGAAGCCTCGTTGAATTCAGTGGAACTCATCCCTAAGTAAATGTGTATGAGATAGTGCTGTAGAGCAGTATGTCAGTGCTAAGTCTAATAAAATGTATTCTGATCACAACACAGAAGCTAGAGGCTTTATCTCAGTGTAAATATTTGGAGGTGGGGAGTGTATTCTTTAATGTAGCACAGACAGTTCCCCCCCCCCACCTGTAAACTGGAAGAAGTGAATTATTTTGTATCAGAGAAACAGCAACAGGAGAGTTAGGAATTAACCCTTTGTTGCTATCTCTGTGCAGTTCCCCCCCCCTTAAAATGCCAAATGTGTATCTGTAAATCCTAGTTGAGGGAGGGGGTAAACAGTAGCAAAGGAAGGATTAAGCATCCCTTCTCCCGTGCACCAAACCACTCTGCAAATTATTCCACTCCCCCCACCACTTTAGCTGTTGAGAAGCAACAGCTGAGATTCCCAGCCCAGTGTTTGTCGTGGTTGCTGTAATAATGGCCTTAAATGAGATTATTTCTTGTGTTACTATGCAGTTTACATTCTGCAAGTTGGCAACTGAACAGACGGGGGCAGTCAAGAGTCACAATGTTCGTTTCTCTTTATAATGCCAGTTTATTTGCAAAATGAACCTGAGAATAAGCTAATACTGTAGTGGCTTCTCAGTGACTTTGCTCAGGATGTCAATCATCTCTCAGAATGTCATTTACCATTAAGAGGGTGCAAAAGAGAGAGAGAGAGAGATAGTTGCTCATCAGTTTGCAGATGCTAAGCTGAAGTTCTCTGGCGAGTGAGAAACAAAATGTTCATTTCATGCAAATGAACAATGCAGACTTCTGTCATCTTGGAGAACAGGAAGTTCTGTATCTCTTTGCTAAGTATCTTCTTAGATATTTGGAGCAGCTAATTGCATTCAGTCTTGATATAAGTCGCAGAGTGTAAACCGTTTTAGGGGTGCCAAGTTTTTGCTGCAGGAAGCGAAAATGAAACTGGAGACTGACACTTCTCAGCCCACCCAGTTCAGAATGCTGAAAGCTGTATAGTAAGAGCCTTCGTTGTTCATTATGTAAATATAAATATAAATATAAATATAAATATAAATATAAATATAAATATAAATATAAATATAAATATAAATATAAATATAAATATAAATATAAATATAAATATAAATATAAATATAAATATAAATATAAATATAAATCCTCCTGCCATCTCTGTTCACTGGGTTTGCTTGGTTTCACAGAGCCTTTAAAAAAACCACCCTGTTTGTGCAGAGATTACTGTGTGGCAACAGAAAAAGTGTGCACATGTTCTGGGAAGTGGCTTTCAGTTAGCTTAGAAATCTATAGCCTCTTTCTAGACTGTTCTGATAGGAAGGGCTGGCCTGGTCATGAGGCAGACTGCAACAGCCACCTTGGGTGGCAGAATCCTATGGGATGGTGTCCCACCTGCCCCTGGTGCTCACCAGAAGCCACCGCGACCCCAAGAAACAAATTAATTGTTCGACTGCCCCTTAATCTGCCGGAGACTGTATCAATTATATTGTTCTGTGTTATAAACATGTGGCACCAGATGGCAATGTAGAGCAGTGGTTCCGTCACCGATGGGGTTTTGCATCGAGAGCTTTTACGGCGTTTTCTTCTACAGCATTTTATATATATATATATAAATTATTTTTTTAAAAAGTAATTTCCAGTACTTCCCCATAGGGACCAAACCCAGAAAACAGGATCGCTACCTCTCTCTCTCATAAAGGCGGCATTTTCTAGAGTTTCTAGGATTCTGTTGTGCATCAAGTCCAAGTAACCTGCTTCAGGCAGGACCAGGGAGGCCAGGAGATAGATGAAGGCAGGAACAAATGTCTTAATGGTACAGCAAGACTTCTTCAAATATTGGCCCTAGCAGGAGGGACCACTGGGGCTCAGATTCAGGCAGCAACATGTCTTGAAAGTAGCATCTCAGGACCCAAAACTCAGCTGAGCTTATAGTTTCTGTTAATATTATCCTATTACTGTTTCTTAAATATGGATCTAGAAATATAAATTTGCACATGCACATTGTATGCAAATTGGGCTTCTCTTTAATCTTCTTTATTTGTGATGTATTTTTTGGCAAGGCCTAAGTGATCGTCCTACCTATCTATACTGCACTCTCTTTGGGGGACAGAAAAAAAAACAGGAGAAAAGAGAGACATAGCACAAGGTGTGTTTGCTTTCGTCACTGGGAGGCAAGGAGAAGAAAGGGGGAAACACCAGAAAGTACAGAATCACAAGCTATAGAAATCAATGGCAATTTTTTTTATGGTGCATCAGTTTTTGCCAAACAAAGCTATAGGATCAAAGGCTTTTCATTATATATCTCAAAGGCATGTCAACATTTTACAAATGTTACTTTCCAATATAATTTATTTCGCCTTCTTATCGCAGGCAAGTACAGCAGAAAAAAATAACCCTGATCATCCCATGATGCTTGCCACATTGAAAATTAAAAATTCAAAATGTCCAAAAATCATAACCCATTATTAAATTACAGGGAACACCAGCTCTCTCAAGATAAATATACAAAATAATTGTTGGACGGTTATTTTCAATAGGCCCTTGGGACATTATGGACATCTCCATCCTTATAAAGCCCTAGATATATTACAAATGTATGTTGTGTTTATAGAACTGTGACTTGTCCTTGTTTCCTCCAAAGGATTCTGGGAGTTGTAGTTAACTGTTCTGTTGGTGATCCCCACTTAGTTTGCATTTGACGTATAAACTTGGAGAGCTAAACCAAGGCCTGATCTGTATTGGCTGTTTATTGTGTCTGAGTGTGCTGTTGCTCTGAGCCATCTGCAATACACATCTATAGAGGGAACCAGGCAGAGGGCCTTCTCGATAGTGGCACCCACCCTGTGGAATGCCCTCCCATTTGTCCTCAGTTGAGCCAGTGATTGTTAGGAGTTTTAAACCCACTTCTGCCACCACTTCTAGCAGTGAATGCTAAACAAGTAGTGTAAAAGGAGGATGCACAATTGTCCTTCACTGGCTTCATTTTTTGCATGAGCTGACAGGTTCTCATGCAATTTTCCACCTTCAAAGCTGCTTTGGGTGCTTAGACCACTTGAAAATGCCGCCTGGCCTCATTGGGTGGGTTTCAAACGAGGAGCCCTGTTGGTGGAAACCCTGCGCAAGGACTTCCAGTTGCCCAATAGGGCTTTCCCCTCCTCTCCTCCTGATATGACCCCTACCCAGGAGAACCCATGGAACAGCACAGGCAAGGGAGAGGAGAGAGGCTGTTCTGACCGGAAGCTGAAATACTTGCCTTGCCGAACGATCGCCTTAGCACGATATTGAATTCCTTCCATTTTCAAACAACCAGTTCCAAAATCTACAGTCCATATACTATGTCTGCTGCTTCACAAAAAGCCATTATCAAACCCTGCTTTCCACCTACCAGAGCCAAGTTCCTAGCACTGACAAGAGGCAATCTCAGCCCAAAGATCTCTGGCTGGCAGCTAGACTCACAGACTGCAGAGTTTCATCTGTAGGCGTGCCAAATGCAAGCACGAAGCTGGCGTACTTTTGCAGAAAGAGATGGCGTAAGGGATTCCTCCTAGATCTTTAACACACTGGAAAATCAGTGCCCCACAGATTTATGGTTTGTTGTAGGCAGGCTGGGGTACTTTGTCCGCACCGAGTTCTCATTGCTGCAAAGTCCATCTCACTCACTTCAGTGCAGATAAATCATGGCTTCTATTTGCACCCCGGGCTCTGGATTTGAATGCTTCTGGTGTTTTTCCTGAGTACGGCAATTCCTTAAGACTAGCCCAAATACACACACACACACACATTTTGGATGTACCTCTCACATCCCATTTTGAAGCAGATGATTCATGGTGACAGTTATTCGGATGGAGAAGCAATTCTCCAAGAGGACATGAGGGCACAGACTCTTGGGAGTCACCTGGCAACCATAGTTCATGCATGTGCACATGCTCCCATGCACACCCACAGAGAAAGAGAGCAAGAGTAGCCAAACCAAGTTGCATTATACAGTATATACAGTATATCATACGTTTTTATTCTTTGAAATGTCGTTTGTTTACGGTACTGTACACAAAAGTCCATGCTGAAGGTAAGCTCTGGCCCTTATAAAATATCTTAAAATGCTTCTCTCTCCCACCCCACCCCCACCCCACCCCCAAATCTTTTGCATCACTCCCACCCCAAATTAAATAATTCCATACTAAAACTGTGCAGATCTGCTATGGCTTCCATGGCAACTGGCATCTGTTATGACTTCTTGGTATTATCTTATACCATCCCTGATATTTTGGAATGTACCCAGTTCAAAATGTGAGAGAGGCCCGAAAAGAAGAAGAGGAACTTCTATGGCATGCAGAGTCACTGTGCTGTCCTCAGTACAACAGACAGGTTTTGACTGAATTATCTCCTCAGTGGCGCCCACAGACCATTTGCCTGTGGTTTATGAACAAGTTAAGATCACGTACCCCAGTCATTGGTAGTTCTTTTGTCTCTCTCTCTGTATATATATATATATATATATATAAAAACACAATGCAATTTCAAGGCGTATCTATCAAGATAGTTTTGAACAACAGACATATAAAGCAGCCTTAAGGAGGCAATTGGCCTATCTAGCCTAGTAATGTTTACTCAGGCTGGCAGCAGCTCTCCAAGACTGTAGCCAGAGGCCTAACACAGCTCATTTTTAAACTGGAAGTGCCAGGGAATTAGATCTGGGATCTTCTGCATGCATAGCACATGCTTAACCTGCAGGCAATGCCTCGTCTAATAGAGCCCAAGAAGGGCAACACTTTGAACTTGTGACCTACTGTTATTTTGCTACCTTTAAACAGATCATTTCTCCCCCCCCCTCTCTCAAAAAAGCTGGTTAAATAAAACACCTGCTCCCACCACCTAAACACAGAATGGTGTCAACAATACATTCACTGCTCATTCAAGAGGCTTTTCCGCGACTCCTGAATTTTTCGGTACAGCTTTTCGGAATCTCTCCCGCGCTTTGAAAAAGAAAAGGACCCGCATAAACGCAGACACGAGCGTCATTATGCAACAGGGCTGTGAGAAGGAAAGGCTGCGGCTGTCTGTAGCGACTTCAGCTTGGTATGCCACCCACCCACTGCACCCCTCGGTCATCTACAAGCCGCGGTTGTGCTTTCCGTCCCAAGCAGGCTGTCCAGAAGTCTCTGCTAGCCAGTCAGTCTTCAACCCACATTGCACATGGCAACATTCGTTCATGGATTTAAAAGGAAATTGGCTGGTAAGCATTCCAGCAAAGCTGAGGGGTAGCAGGACCAGAAGAAGGAATAAAATAACTCCACATATCCAGCGCTGCTCTTAAGTGCCTTGAGTTACCAGCTCAGGGCTTTGTAGTGTTTAATGTTTCAGTATCCATCAGTAGATAGATAGGATAGTCCAAGGATGATTTGGCACAGAAGGTAACAGCCTCGTGAGGAATGGAGATGTCTTAGTGCTGCACTGTTCATCCTGCAAAAAGAAATGGAGGAGGGAGAAGGCTGAGATTTGCTGCTGTGCGAAACTTAAGGCATTTAACTGCGGAGTAATGAAACTGAACATTTTGAAGGTTACAAAGGAGAATGGACTACACACTGAAGGATGCTGATTCTCCCAGTGTCATTAAGTAGCATCCGCTTGACTGGAGCGGATTTTTAAAAAATCGAAAGGTATGCCACATGCTACAGCAATAAGGACATGAAAGCACAGTGGGCTATTTCCAGGTGTGGTGAAGGGTGGGTGTATGGCGCTATGGAGGCCCCCCTCCCAAGGTTAGTATTGATGCTGTTTACCTGGGCAGAGCTAAGCCAAGCAGGGTGGTGAAGAAGGCAGTACCATGGGAACAACCTCACCATCACCACTGTGCCCTGTCCTAGTCTTATCCAGGTAAGCAGCAGCACCACTGGTGTCAGAAGGGAAAGTCTGTGGCTTCATTCCAACACAGGCAGCACGAGTGGCTATGGGCAGAATCCAACCTAGCACCGAGTGAACTTTCCATCAATGGAAGGATTTCTGCTTCTGCAACAGAGTGGTCCCTCCCACCTCTCCTCCCCCGGTGTACCCCCTAAATCTATTCCACGGGTTCCACTAACCCTGCAGAGCAGATTCGGGGAGGGTAAGAGGTGCACACACAGAGGGAAGAGAGGGGAGAAACAGGCAGAAACAGAAATCCTTGCACTAAGGGGGGCGGTAGGCGAATAGCGCCCTATTTCCTGTTTTTCTCCAAAGTTTTGAAAATGTGAAAGTTGCAGTGATGAATTGTAATACCAAAAAAAGTACCATGGTGCCACCTCTCCCTCTTCACTCCCAGCCTCAGCACACATGAGCAACAACTCCACACAGTGTCGTCGGTTGTCTCCTCCTGATAATTCGAGCCACTGAATTGGCAAAAACTGGCCCCAATGGGCAACACTAACTTGCCACATGGGGATATTTGGATCCCAAGCAATTGAGATACATGTCTCTCCCACAATCGGACTTCCTTCTCTTGGACATGCTCTACCCCATTGCAACTTTATGAGGCTTCTTTTTTAAACTATTCAGATAAAACAGTCACCCAGATACAGAAAACAGAGTGATGGGATGCAAACCCTGTAACGTGACTTGGAGCCATTTCGCGACCCCATGGCAACTTAATTCTCAGGGTTCTGTTGCAAGGGGAAGACCAGGTAGGAAAACAATTACCTATCCTTCTCAAAACAGCAGAAACATTTGAGGATGCAGCTCATCTAGTTGCGGAGCAGCTTCTGCTTCTGTTCTTCAGGGGTCACTTCTGGGGTCTTATTGAGGTTAGGCTCACCTGGAAAGAAAAACAAAGCTTTTTTTAAAATAAAAAAGTCTCCACATAGGTCACGTGAGCCAGCTATTATGTGGCCTTGACTGTCTAAGTGTGGCCTAGCAGTTGAAGTGCTGGACTATGTCCAGGAAAGCCTGGGTTGGTTCAAATTTCCAATCAATCATGAAACTTCTTGGCTGGCCTAGGGCCTCTCAGCCTAATGCACCTCACAAGATGGCTGCAAATGGTGGTGGTGGGTGGAGGACTGTATATGCTACTTAAATTCTGCATTAGCCTTGAGAACCAGGAGATGCAGACACAGTTAAGCACATCTATGGCACAATTCCATACACGTCTACTGAGAAGTAAGTCCCCTTTGAGCACAATGGGGCTGACTCCCAGGTAAGTGGGCAAATCGGGGTGGGGAACCTCTGGTCCGCAGGCCTATTTAGGTCCAACAGACCTCCCCATTTGACCCATAGGCCATAATGGCCAAGCCATGCCTACCTGCCATCATATATGACAGAGGTTTTCAACCTTTTTGAGTCCACGGCTCCCTTGACCATCTACATTCTTTCTGCAACAGCCCTGTGGGGCTCAGGAGTCCATTTATGTCACTCCTCACCTGTGGAACTGACAGGCTCTCACCCTTTTTGGAACACCCTCCCTTGTGGAGTGTTCACTCAGTCTCCTCTCCCCTCTCCTTGGAAGTCCTCTGGGCAGCCATCACTGCTGCCCCTGGTCTCTGAGCTGCCCTCTCCCTGCCCCAAAGAGAGTTGCCTCCTCACACTGCCCCACAGGGACCTGGCACTTGTCTGTCCATTCCCAAAATCAAGGGCTGGTGGACTGGCTGGCTGGGCTCCCTCACCTGCTTGCTCGCTTACTCTGAGGCCACCTCAGCTCCTGGCAACCAGCACCCCCTGACCAGCCCCAGAGACACGATTCGCCTGGCAAGCTTGCAGTCAGGGCTGCTGCACAAACAGCTGTGCAAGCCTTTGGGAGGCAGAGACATGAGAGGGCATCAGAGGAGGGAAGGAAGGAAGGAAGGAAGGAAGGAGGGACAGAGGCCAGTGTTGCCCACAGCACCCCTGACCAGCATTCAAGGCACCCCAGGGTGCCACCGCACACTGGTTGAAAACCACAGATATATAACACCAGGTGTGGAGCAGGCAAAAGCCTGGCCCAGCTAAAAGAGATTTTCAGGTGCCACCAAGAGGGATGGGAGAATCTGCCAGTTTTAGGTTCTCTCCAATTCTCATTTTTCCAATCTTAAATTCAGTTCTCCACAATCCCACACCAATTTGCAATTTCTTTAATTTAAAAAGTCCTCCTGAAAAGCCACCAGCATTTTAGTTCAAATTTATCCTAACAGACACATTTATATATGCAGTTTTGCCTGACATAGAAATCTTTGCAAAGCAATTTCCCGTAATCAACGCTGTCTTTCGCATATGCAACTCCAGGGTGCAAAGATCCACCCAGCGCCCCCAAATTTAGTTTAGCCCCCAAATTAACTTCTATTATGCTTATGTTAGAAACCACGCTTACGCCTTATCTCTTGTTTACGAAAGAAGGGAGGAAAAAGAAACAAACTTTTTTATTTACTCATTTATTTACAACACACTTATACTTAAGTATACACCACCACCACACTTAAACTTATAAGTATTGTTTAGGCACCTACTTAGGAGAAACATCAATCGTATCAAAGGTGCCACTGACTCCGCTGCCGCATAGCAGCTCAATACAATACGTAATATAATATTTTGATGTAAGGGTTAATTTTGCATGCATGGCGTTGTTGTGAATGACAAGCACTGTCGTTGGGTCTGACAAGCGCCGCCATTGTGAATGACAAGCACCACCGCTGGAGCAGCACGTCTTTGGTAAATGAGTGCACAAAGTCAAAAGTCCTTTGGTGAAACAGTAGGTATACATTTCGGTAATACCTAGGTATATATGTATTTTGTTTTTCTAGCTTGATAAAAAAAAAATTATTACCGTATTTTTCGCTCTATAACACGCACCCGACCATAACACGCACATAGCTTTTAGAGGAGGAAAATCTGTAGGCATGCCACCCATAGGCATTCCCTCCATAACACGCACAGACATTTCCCCTTACTTTTTAGGAGGAAAAAAGTGAGTGTTATGGTGCAAAAAATACGGTATTTCATAACAGGTAGATAGTTAAGAGCTTAGGCGGCTTCAGTGGCGGGTGCCTGGTGCCCCCCTGAATTTGGCACCCGGGTGCCCTGCACCCTTTGCAACCCCGGGGAAAGACAGCCCTGCCTGTAATATAATGCTCTTTTATTTTGTTAGTTTCACTATTGTGTGCATTTTATGCATGTTTCTCTGGCATATTCTCTCTCTTCCCCCCCCCCCACAGAAGTTGGCTAGAGAACTGCATTGCAAAATCTAGAGAAGTTCAGATTTTGATGGATAGCTGTGCTTCAGTTCACATACTATTTCAGAAAGTGTCAACATGTTTGCCTTTAAACAAGAACAGAATTAGATTTCTTCCTAAACACTGATTTCTGATGCCTGCAAAGCCCTGTGAAAAAGAATTTGCAAATCCTGATGATCAGCTGAATGGCAGGTTTTGAGAAGCGCCTTGCAAAGTGGCTCTGCAATGGGGTCCTGCAGAATGCTTTGCAATGGGCTTCGCCAGACCCAGCAATCAGCCAATGTAGTTGTACAGGATTGCAGCTTCAATTCTCGTTGATGATGAATCCTTCGCTTTCTCTCACTGAGATCAAGAATATTTTATATGTGTGCAGATTGGCTAATCAGTTTTCAACCTTTCCAGACACACGACCCACTTTTAACCCAAACATGCATTCATTGGGGTTCCACTTCTTAACCTATTACCATATATTTGCATGATGGTAGGGCCCCTGTCATGACCCACTTTGGATCAGGCTGTGACCCACTAGCAGGTCCCGATCAAAAAGTGGGGAATATCACAGCCATTCCCCCCCCCCAGCAACTCTATCTCCCTTTCCAAACTCACACTTAATATCACTATAATGTTAACATAAAACATAAGCCGTAGAATTCTATTTACAGGCAATGCTTTTCCTACAGATAACATAGACAAATTCCATCCCCATCAGAATGTCGGCTGCAGTTGGTTTCATTAGTTTTAATCCAAGTTAATTATCACAGTGTATGATGAAGGGCTTTCTAGCTATTCCCTTTTCCCATTCCGTACTAGCAAAGGAATGTTCCATATTAATGAAATGAAAGCTTCTACATCAACTTTCCGTTTTGGAGTGCATCACATTAAAATCATGTAAAATTAGCAATGGAACCTGTTCTATATTTTTCAGTACAAATGACTTGGCCCAGGGGATTCCAATGATATTAAGTGCCTACAATTAGTGGGACGTGCTGTAATAACAGGCGGAGGATTTGCTCAGCCAGAAAAAGAAACCAGCCCTCGCTATTTACTTAGTAAAGGTGAGCGTTACTTTCCCAGCAAGCTTGGCATTCAGCAAATAAATAACAAGTTTAATAGAAGTTTAATAGCTTCTATTAATATAGTCTGAGCTTTTTCTTTTGGATGCTTCACCAAACTTTTATGTTCACATGTAATGATCACATGTAATAACTGATAGCCCTGGATGGGAATGTGTGGATTCCAATCCATATCAAAATATGCACTCGGCTATTTCAGTGGAGCCCAGAAAGGCATTGCAAGGAAAGTACGGGGAAATGTGAATCCAGATGCCTATGTAAATCTAATCTCCAATGCTGAATCTTTCATTCTGCAGCTATATCATAGAATCATAGGAGTGTAGAAGTGGATGGGACTGCAAGGGTCATCTGGCAATGCAGGAATCTCAGCTAAAGCATCCATGACCATCCAACCTCTGCTTAAAAACCTCCAAGGAAGGAGGCGGTAACTACTACTGAAACCAGTGAAAGGGTGTAGCACAGTATGCGAAAATGATATCCCCCAAACCCTGTATATGCTCAGATGCTCAAATGAAGGTGTTGAGCACCTGGCTGCTTCAATAGAGCAAAGAAGAGTTTGGATTTGATATCCCGCTTTATAACTACCCGAAGGAGTCTCAAAGTGGCTAACATTCTCCTTTTCCTTCCTCCCCCACAACAAACACTCTGTGAGGTGAGTGAGGCTGAGAGACTTCAGAGAGAAGTGTGACTAGCTCAAGGTCACCCAGCAGCTGCATGTGGAGGAGCAGGGAAGCGAACCCAGTTCACCAGATTATGAGTCCACCGCTCTTAACCACTACACCACTGTGCCCCTCTGGATGTTAGTGTCTCTAGTTCCCATCAGCCTCAGACAGCATGACCGACAGTCATGGATCATGGGAGTTGTGATCCAACAGCGTATGGAGGGCTACATCCCTTCAACAGAGGAAAGTGGACTTGCGTGTGTTGATGAAGATCTGCTTCCTATCCTGAAATGTCAACCTGAGAGGCAGCAGTGAGTGAGGTGTGGCTGGTTCAGGGAGAGCTGTTTCCCATAATGCAGCGGCGGCAGCGGTGAAGGATAAGCGAGGCAGCCATGGAGCAGGGGCAGGTGGCGTTGCCATCAGTGGCGGTGGCTGGGACCTGAACCACAACAAGCCAAGACACAGAGGGGTGGGGGGCAATGATGCCAGAGGCGGGAGGCCAAGCAGACACAGCACATAAAGCTGTGGTACATGGGAGGCCCACCAAAGGGGCAATAATAATAATAATAATAATAATAATAATAATAATAATAATTTATTATTTAAACCCCGCCCATCTAGCTGGGCTTCCCCAGCCACCCTGGGCGGCTTCCCAAAAAATATTAAAATACCGTAATACATCAGACATTAAAAGATTCCCTAAACAATCCTACTGCCTGCAGGGATCTGTGCAGGGAATACCCAGCAGGACAGAACTCTCCTACTCTCTGCGGTGTGGTTGCAGGCAGTGGTGGAGGAAGCCGCTCAGTCGCCTGGGGCGGTGCGCCCAGGGGCAGGGTGAGCTGCCCATACGGGCAGAGCACACTGCAGGGCCTCTGGAGTCTGCCTGCCTCCTCCCACTCAGCCGCCCTACAGCTGGGGGGGAGGCAGTGGGTGGACCGTTTGGGCAGCGCGGAGCCTGCGTATTCCCAATCCACCACGACTCTCCCAGGAGAGACACGTGACTCGGGCGTGCTGCAGGCCCCACAGTGAGTGCTACCTGGCATTTTGTCACTCCCCTCACTCTCCTGGGGTGGCCTGCGCCTACCGCACCCCCTTCCTCCGCCCCTAGTTGTGGGGAGGCAGGGAGACGCAGCATCTCCTTCCCTGCCCCTCCAAACTGCATAGAAGAAGAAGAAGAGTTTGGATTTGATATCCCGCTTTATCACTACCCGAAGGAGTCTCCAAAGCGGCTAACATTCTCCTTTTCCTTCCTCCCCCACAACAAACACTCTGTGAGGTGAGTGGGGCTGAGAGACTTCAGAGAAGTGTGACTAGCCCAAGGCCACCCAGCAGCTGCATGTGGAGGAGCAGGGAAGCGAACCCGGTTCACCAGATTACGAGTCTCCCGCTCTTAACCTCTGATTAAACACTAGCCTGTCCCTCAAATTAATTTGGGGATGGATCTGGGACAGGTGTTTTCCAGGTTGACCAGAGTTTATTAACATCTAGATACTAACAAACTGCCATTAGTGATTTATAAATCTCAGGGTTTGGGGGGAGGGGGTATTTTAGAATTCCCAAGCAACACTATAACTCGTTGCTCATAGCTGAATCTGGCTACATTTTTGTACTGGCTAATTTCTTTTACATAGAGACCTATTAGTCTGTGCACACTTGCATAGGGTGCGATCTGTTAACTGCAGGGTTGAATACCTTATTTTAGTAACTATGACTGAACGGAGATGGAATAAATATGGTGGCACGTCCAAAATCCTAACAACCCACACAACCACAGCAGCCCTGAACGATATATGCTCAGAAGTGGAGAGAGGGAACGACGCCAATAAAAGGAGAAGTGGCAGACGAAACTGATGAAATATGCAGAATTAGAAAATTTAACAAATAGAATGAGAGAATGGGGAAAAGGAGCCTTCAAGGAAGACTGGAAAATGTTTGTAGAATATCTGAAGAATCATTGTAAGCAGGATAAAACATTAGCAGGGTTACAGCAAATTCAGCAGTTTAAATTAAGTGAAGATATAATGAGAATGGGGATAAAAGAAAATATATGGAGTAATTGGGATATGCAGTGGTAATGGATAACGAAAATGAACCATGGAGTGGGGGGGGGAGTTGATGGTTATTATGTGGTTATATTGATTTGAATGTGAAAATCTGTAATGGAAAATTAGAGATTAAAAACAAAACCTGAACAAAACCCATCCGAGGCATGCTTGCTGATGTCCTCTTACCATTTAGCGGAGCACAAGGTTTTGTGTCTTGCTGTACATCCGCAGTCTCTTTTCCATTCAAAGAATCCTTTGGTGAGATCTCAGAGTCAGATGGTTTGGGCAGGGAATTGAGAGAGTGCACTTGAAGGACGACAGAGGTATGGGACAAGTCCACAGATGGCCTTTCACCACCACTTTCCTTGCTCTTCTCATTTGGTGTCTCCATTGCCACCTCCTCTAGCAATGGGTCTGTGGCACGTCGGCTTTGGCCTTTCTGTTCCTTTTTCTCCCCACCAGCTTTTGGCACTTGTTCTTCTACAGAACAGTAACAATTTCTTTACTAAATTCAGATTATAAATTATTTGCAGGAATATTGGCAGATAGATTAAAAAAGATTTTGAAGAGAATTATCAATGACGATCAAGCGGGCTTCCTTCCAGGGAGGCAAATGTATAATAACACAAGGATGGTGATCAATACATTAGGAATATTTGGAT
Organism: Podarcis liolepis; assembly: GCF_965112155.1. Classification (NCBI taxonomy): domain Eukaryota; kingdom Metazoa; phylum Chordata; class Lepidosauria; order Squamata; family Lacertidae; genus Podarcis; species Podarcis liolepis. The sequence continues at coordinate 112,462,415 of NC_139554.1, read as the reverse complement.
ATGAGGCCTGATAAAAAAGCTGCACTGATGCTGGTGGATGCCGAAAAGGCTTTTGATAATGTGTCTTGGAGATTTATGGAGAAAACTATTGATGTAATGGAATTAGGAGAGAAAATTGGATGCGGCATAAAAGCGATATATAAAAATCAAAAGGCCAAATTGATCATAAATAAAAATTTATCAGAAATGTTTAATATTTCTAAAGGCATCAGACAAGGCTGCCCGCTATCGCCACTTTTCTTTATAACAACATTGGAAACATTATTAAAGGCAATGAGGGAAGAACCAAGAATAAAAGGGATCAAATAGGGAAATAGATCTTACAAATTAAAAGCATTTGCCGACGACTTCATCATTACGATAGAAAACCCAACAGAAAGTATAACAGAAGCAATGGAAAAAATGAATGGTTTCAGGCTTTAATTGAATAAAAATAAAACAAAATTATTAGTAAAAAATATGAACGAACAAGAAAAATTAGAGCTAGTAAATAAGTCTGGGCTAACGATAACAAACAAAGTTAAGAGATTCAACAGTTAAATATGTAGGAATCTGGATCACGGTAAAAAGCATAAATTTATATAATGATGACTATGCCAAAACATGGAAAGAAATAATAAAAGACTTGGAAATTTGGAATAGGCTAAATTTGTCACTATGGGGAAGGATAGCTACAATAAAGATGACTGTGCTACCGAAAGTGTGGTTTCTTTTTCAAACAATCCCAATAATAAGCAGATTAAATTGCTTTAAGGAATGGCAGAGAGATTTGGCAAGATTTATATGGCAGGGCAAAAAAACCAAAGATAAAGTACAAACTGCTAATGGAAATAAAAGACAGAGGAGGGTTTGCATTACCAGACCTTAAATTGTATTATGAGGCAGCATGTTTAGTATGGCTTAAAGAATGGATGATTTTTTAAAAAGCAAATATATTAGACATCGAAGGCTGAAAAAATAGGTTCGGCTGGCACAGTTATCTGGGATATACAGTGGTACCTTGGGTTACAAACACCTTGGGTTACAAACACTTCAGGTTACAGACTCCGCTAACTCAGAAGTAGTACCTCGGGTTAAGAACTTTACTTCAGGATGAGAACAGAAATCGCACAGTGGCAGCACGGCAGCAGCGGGAGGTCCCATTAGCTAAAATGGTACCTCAGGTTAAGAATGGTTTCAGGTTAAGAATGGACCGCCAGAACGAATTAAGTTCGTAACCAGAGGTACCACTGTAATAAAGATAAAATCCACAGAGGATTCCTCAGTCACATAATAAGGAAATCTCTATTTACTGTATGGGAAAGACACAAAAAATTATTGGAACCCAAAACGCCTTGGTGGTTGTCACCGATAGAAGCAATAGCAGTAAAAAAAGAAAAATATGGACATTAATTGGCTAGCATATAAGTAAATTTTAGAAAAAGAAAATAACCAATTAAATTTAAAAATATAAAGAATTAAAGCAGGCAGGTGTGAACTGGCTACAATACAACCAGTGAAATGAAATTTTTTAATCAGACCAAAAACATTAATGGATTTGAAATAAAGATATCGGATTGAGAAAAAGAACTTTTATTAAATAATAAAAATATATTATCAAAAAACATAGAAATTATTACTGGACTGGAAACTTAAAGATGAGGAGGTCAATAAAGTGATGGTAAAGGGGGCACAAGATTTTGGTTATCCAACTGAGATGGAAAAATGGGAAAAATTATGGAAAAAAGACTTAAAATTCACTGTGTGCTATCTGATAAAAGAAAACTTTATGAAAATGATTTACAGATGGTGCCTGACCCCATCCAAATTAGCAAAAATATATAAAAATAACAACAATATGTGTTGGCGATGTAAACAAAATGAAGGAACTTTATTGCATGAAATGAAAGCGTGTTTCTTTATGCAACAACAGTGGCTAGAATGCTAATTGCAAAATACTGGAAAAGTGATTTAATACCAACAAAAGACGAGTGGCAATTAAAGTTGTGCAAGTACCTCATACTAGCCAATATGACAGAACTAATAACAGATCACTCAGGCAATAAGGTAAAAAAGGAATGGGATTGCTTCCAAAACTACCAGATAAAATATGGTTCCAAATGTGCTTAGATTAATTTCACAGATATATTGGAAAAAACTGATTTAAATAAATCATTACAGAATACTTGTTATTTAAGAAAAGTGTTGAAGCCACAAAGAGATAGAGGGAAGTCAACTAACATTCCGGAACAGAAAGAAAGTGACAGTAAAGAAAGAAAGAAAAGAAGGATGACAAATGTAATTTCTTGCTGGGAACCCGGTGTGTAGAATATTTAAATTACTGTTTGTATTCTTTGAACAATTTTGTGTATTTGATTAATTCTCCCCCCCCCCCTTTATTATTCATCATTTTTCTTTTTTCTCATTTTTTTCTTTTTTTAATCGTTTTCTTTTTATATTTCTACTTTCTTTTTTCCTTTTTAGTTTTGAATATTTGGATGTAATGTTTACTTCATGCTTTCTTTGTAAACTTTTCAAAAGCAATAAAGATTTTTTTTTAAAAAAGTAACAAAACACAGACAGACAGACAGAGAAGGTTTTATGTCACAGAGTGAGATTTTCCCAGGGTGGGGGCCACACTATCTGTGACTGACCAATCCAAATACAGCCCAAGCAGCTCTATGTGACAGCCCATCAAAGACCAGTGGTGCCAACGAAGGGGCCCTGAGGCCTCCCTCCAAAATTTTCAAGAAGGGACCTCGCCCCCTTAAAATTTCACAGCAACCATGCACATGCCCATGTGCGCACACTGTGTGGCATACATCACTTGCGCATGTGCACAGCCTGCTTGCATCACATGCACAAGGTGCACAGTGGGCACACGACACGTCAGCATGGCATCAGCACACCATGTACTGTGTGTAACATGCCACTCAGCGCCGGCCCCCTCAATCGCGGGGGCAAGCTGGCGCGCATGTCAGAGACCTATTAATGCTTCTCTTCCTGCTTAGGACGGCAAAAACATGGGGCAGGGTTTGTCAAAACTTGGCAGGCCTCGATACGTGGCTAGTAGGCTGCGTTTTGCTTGGTGGGTCGCAAGAGTTTTGTTCAGTTTCAAGGGATCTGACCTACTGTATTTTTCGCTCTATAAGACACACTTTTTCCCTCCTAAAAAGTAAGGGGAAATGTGTGTGCGTCTTATGGAGCGAATGCAGGCTGCGCAGCTATCCCAGAAGCCAGAACAGCTTCTAGCTTCTGGCTTAGCCACATTCTAGCTTCTGGCTTAGCCGCTTGAAGCCTCTTCAGGGCACGGGGAGCCTTCATCCCGCTGCCCTGAGGAGGCTTCACGTGGCTTTCCCTGGCTTCTGCGGGAGGTGGGGGAAGGGTCAGAGGGCAGCCCCTCTGTCCCTTCCTCCACCTCCTGGAAAATCCCACAAGAGCAGTGCTCCCTTTAAAGAGCCGTACGGAGCCAGTGATGGGCTGCCCTTCTCCCTCCTTGGGGAAAAGCCTGCAAGTGCCACACACACGCTCCGTGCGGCTTGTAAAAGGGAGCGCTGAGCAGAACCTGGGATGCATACTGCTGCTTGCCTTCTATCACTGTGCCATTGAGAGCATGCTCACTTATGGCTTATGTGTGTGGTACGGAAGCTGTACTACCCAGGACAGGATGGGGTTGTGCAGGGTTGTTAAGGCAGCAGAGAGCATTGTTGGCTGCCCACTCTCCACCTTAGAGCAGATTTATGCCACAAAGTGCCATAGGAAGGCACTGGACATAGTAAAAGATCCATCGCATCCTGGTCACTGTCTCTTCGAGCTCCTGCCGTCGGGACGGAGATACAGGATGATGAAGACAAGAACGAGCCGTCTTAAGAACAGCTTCTTCTCCAGAGCGATCTCGGCCCTGAATGGGAAGCCCGGACTTTGAAAGTCATCTAATCTCCCTTGCTGTATTATACTGTATTGTTTAATTAGTGTTTTTATGGAGCAGTCAAGTAATTTCGTTGTCCCCGAAGGGGGCAATGACAATAAAGATATTATTATTATTATTATTATTATTATTATTATTATTATTATTATTAATTCAGTTCAGTTCAAGCCGACCCCCGATGAATACCAGTTGCTACTGGAGGCAGGGACAAAAACAGTAGGGAAGGGCGATCGCCTTCACATTCTGCTCATTGGCTTCCCATAAACATAGAATCATAGAATTGTATAGGTTGAAGGGACCACAAGGACCACCTAGTCCAAAACCCTGAAATGCAGGAATCTTTCGCCCAGCGTGGGGCATGAACCCACAACCTTGAGATTAAAAGTCTCATGCTCTACCAAAGTTGTAGCAGGCAGAACGCTGCACTGGACCGACCTTTTTGATCCGCCCCAGCATGCCTCTGCTTACGTTCTTTCGTTAACATTTTATCCTTTTGAAAGCAAGCAAGCTTTTCACTTGGACTTTGCTAACTGCATGCTATCAGTCAAAAGGAAACTTCAGGTTCTCATCTCTTATATGCAATGGTCTATCAAGACACGAGTATGGAAAGGACAGCACTGTGAGAGATGGCGTGGACATCTGCCACCTAGTGGTGTGAATGCTGCAAGTGTCCATCAAGGGAACAGCAGGTTGTCTACAACTTTAGAAAGAAAAATACTCATAAATACCATGCACACAAAAAAGGTGATCGCTGTATCTTTGTCTTTCTCGCATGCACACGTCCATTTGTGTGTTCACGGTGTTTTTAATGTGTAGTAGTTTTGCAAGGAAACTGTCTTTGAGCGCAGATGAACAGAGATACTTTGCTGCTCACGAGTGAACCAGCCAATGGGGTGGAAATGGAACTCTGACAAATGGGAAACGTACCTTTTTCTGCTAACTCTTTCCACCTGTCTTTGTTCTCTTGTATGATCCGAAACAGGGAGTCTTTAAAGCTTCTTAAGTCCACGGTGGTCAAAGAGTTTTCTGAGCAAGACCCGCCAACACACCCGGAATTTTTAACCTGTATTCTTCTGTGTAGCTCCACACTGGATCCTCCAGCGATGTCACTACAAGAGGGGGTGGATTAAAGAACTAGATTAAAGGCAGAGCAAGACACTTCGGGGGCACAGACAAGGAGAAAGGACAGTAATACATTGTAGCCTGTAATTCAGTCTGGGGTTCTCCAGAGGCTTTTGACTACAGCTTGCATCAGTTCTGGATGGGGTTGAAGTCAACAGTCTAAAGGATGCCAGGTTGTAAAAGGCTCCCATAACTGATGCAGGAATATCCCCTACATGGAGGAGGGTGGAAAAGGGCAATGAGACATGGGCATTAGGGCGGTTCATAAAAAACCTTTTTCGAAAATGCCTGCTCCAAAGGTCTTCTCTTACTACACTAGCTAATTGAATTCAAAAAATCAATTTAGGGGAAAACATTAGATGATCACCAGGGCTAGCTGGCTAAATTAGTCCTATTTGGGCCAGCGAGGAGACTCAGGGAGAATTAGCTGTGGGATCCCAGAGAGGGTAATCTTCATAAAAAGGGGAGAGGGAGGGAAGGAAGGGGAATAAAAGATCAGGTTAAGTTCAAATTGAAAGCCAGGCGGAATAGCTCTGTCTTACAGGCCCTGCGGAAGGAAGTTAAATCCTGCAGGGCCCTGGTCTCATGGGATAAAGCATTCCACCAGGTCGGAGCCATCACTGAGAAGGCCCTGGCCCTGGTGGAGGATAATCTAATTTAGGACCCGAGAACTCTAAACTATGATTATTCATGCACCTTAAGGTCCTCTGCGGGGCAGACCAGGAGAGTCAGTCCTGTAAATACGAGGGCCCTAAGCCACAAAGAGCTGTTTACTTGGTCGTTTCCCTATGTCATGAAGGCTGAAATTTCAATTCAGTGGAGGAGGGTCAAGATATTAACTGATATGCATGAAATTTCAGATATAGCTATATAATCCCTAGTGTAGTAAGATAAGACCATTGGAGCAGGCATTAAAAAAATAAATATGAACCACCCTAACGGGCATAGCCAGGAATTTTTTTTTTTTTGGGGGGGGGGAAGGACACTCATCTGTCATCCTCCTCTGTCTGGCTCTGCCTAGCAGATTCAGAATGAAATGACTCAACAACAGTTGTTTTAAATTCCTTTCCTTTGACCCCAAGTGCTCAGAGAAATCCGTCAAAATCTTTCTACAATTTCTACTTTTATAGTTAAGAGTTTTTGTTTGTTTCCTTGATTTAGGGGAGGGCAGCTGCCCCCTGTTCCTCTCCAGTCTATGCCCATGTGCAGAACGCAACTCTATTGTTCTTTGCCATGGCAATACAATCCTATGTATGCCTGCTTAGAAGTCCCACTGAGTCCCATAGAGCTTATTCCCAGGAAACTCGGTATAAGAATGCAGCCTAAATTAAATAAAGGACACTAGTTGGACTTGGAGAATTAACTTGTAGACCTCTGTTCCTTGCCAAAAGGGGTGCTGGTTTGTTTTTATTTATATGCCCTACATTATATGACCTCGAATCTTCCTATTTCTTTTTTTTTTTTTTTTGAAATATTTTTATTGGGTTTTCACTTTTTATATAGACAAAACCAACACACATAACACCAAGACAATTACAAACAAACAAACAAACAAAACAACAAACATATATAATTCCCAAAAATCTTATTTTCTAACCCTGGTCCTTGACTTCCCCCCACCCCCTCCCTTGCATCCCTATTCCCAAATTTGTATCAGCAAATTGGCATTTCTTCCGTCTTAATATTAGTCCTTTTATAAAAAACAAAAATAAAATTTTCCCTAAGTTGGACCCCAGTTCTCTTCCCTCGATTTCTCATTTTTTCTTACATAATTTTCTTATTACTAAACCCCCTGGTCTTGAGTGTTGTTTAAATTTAATGCTTCCCTCCCTCCCATCCCCGCTTTGCGTCCTTTCCCAAGACATGTCTAGAATAACAGTTTTTAGCCTGGGTTCCGCACATCCGAGGCTCTCAAATCCTTTCCAGTCCCTCTCCGCCGGTTTTGTTGGTAGTCCTTTTTGTCTGTCATCGGGTCTCGAAAGATTTCCTTAACATTCAGTCCAATCAGTCCATAGTCTCTTCCCATATTTAAAGGCAACTGCTGAGGAATCTCCAGTAGGTCTGAGTCTTGATAATGGTCAAAATTAAAGTCTATGTGTAGGCCCCAATTGTAGTTCTTTATTTCTGGTTCCTGAGTTCCATAAACTCCCAGGGCCTCCACTTTCGTCTTCTGTATCTTTCGTAGACTTACACTGGATTTAATCCAATAGTCTCCTTGCTTGTGTTCTCCAGATGCCGACTTCTGGTTAGTATTTTCCCACATACCTTGTTCTCTTTCTTGTTTTGTCTTCTCCTCTTCTTTGTTTATTATTTCAAATTCAGCTTTGGGTACTTTCTCACTCAGGTCATCATTACATTCAGCAGGACTACTTATTTCCAAATCCAAGGTCGTCAATTGTTTACTCATAGCTGTAGTCTGCTCCTGTAAGGTTCCCACCAGTGAAAACATCCTTTCGATTTCTCTCAGTATCTTTCCACCCACAGCCATTGTAATTCCACAGAATTCCCCCTAGAGGGAATCTGGTTGCTGGATGATCTTTCCTCCAACAATCCTCTGTCCTGTTATTGTTTCTTTGTTTCCCACAATTTTAATTCAATTGTAACTCCTTTTAATCCGGAGAGGTCTTAAGTAACGATTTTTTCACTGTTGACAGTCCATTTGACAGCTTTGACAGCTGTCAAACTCTGCTCCTCTACACAGGCTCCAAAGCAGATCGCTCCCGGGCCCGGGGGGGAGGGTTATTTGCCAGAAAACAAAGGCTCCTTCAACACTCCAATCTCCTACTCAAATTTGCTTTTAAATCTTGGAAGTTGCTGTCTTTTTGAAACTCACCCTTTACAGGGTGGGCACTCCAGCTTAGCTCTTATTTCGTTGCTCTGGATTATCTGCAAGGGGGGGGTGGGGACTTCCTTTTAGCACACCCCCCGGTCGTCTCAAATTCAGAAGGTAAAGATTTTAAAGTTCAGTTCCAGATTACTCACGGGTTCCTTTTTTTCAGTCCAAATTTCAAGGAAGGAAGTCAGCGCTCTCCAGTTATGGCTCGCGGCTTCGCTCAGTGGCGGTAGCGATCGACTCTCAGTGCCGCGCCGTCCCCCGTATCCCCTCCGTAGCCTTTAAAAAGGCTCATTGCGAATCAGGGGGGGCGCTTAAGGCACCCGCCGAGTCCTCAGTCCGCAGGCTTCCGCGCCTGCGGTTTTTAAGGGTCCCCGTGTCGCCGGCACGGCTAAGACCCATCCACCGCTGAGCCGATTCCCTCCGGAGCTCGGAGGGAATCCGCCATTTCCAGATCGCGCCAACCCGATCTGCTTTGGATCTTGTGACTGTGAGATGCCGCAAAGCTATTATGAAACAAAAACGTATTTTGCTAGCATAACAAGCTTAATGGCTAAAAGCTAAAGTCATAATTTGCTTTAGGGCAGAGAGGAAAGAGCCTTGAAATCATATGTACACACCTCCAAGCAAATCATCCCTCCACAAAATTTCCTGAATAATAATAATGATTTGTATTCCTTACATATACACAGTCGTTTCCTGAACAGGATTTATATGCTGTCATGTAACACAGTTGCACCTCTTGCCACTAGGTGGCAATGTTATATTAGAGTAATTTCGATTTTCAATAATAATATAAATGGGGAGGGTGCTTCTCAAACCTTAGTGCTGACGAGAAGGAAGGGCTTTCAGATTTTGACGCTTCCTCTATAAGAGGAAAAACTATTTTCTCCATGGAGTCAGTAAGAAGAGCAAATGTTGGCTTTACTATGAAATCTATGAAACCTGCAGGGCAATTTGGGAATGGGGTGTGGAGAGAAAGAGAGAGAGACGGAAGAAAATATTGAGTGCCTGTCCATTCTGTGTAGTTAGTAAGTAAATGCGAATAGAGCTTTGCTGAAGGCAAATTTAAGAGTTTTAATAAACAGCTTAATTAAAAATAAAATCCAATAAGTGTACATAAAACAGTAAAATAATTACCATCAACACAGAGATAAAATAAACATAATCGAGATACAAGAATGCATAACTTAATTATGTGACCGGATAGACTTGCTGGAATAACGGTTTCAGCAAGTGCCTACAATTGTATAGGACAAGTGTGCTAGCCTAACAGATGCGCTGCCACACTAAAAGATCAATTTCTCACAAATGCACAATGGACATTATGTGGCATTTGGTAACAGCGCAACCTCTGCACATGAAAGCATCTGTGTAGTGTGCGAGTGTTCAAAACACTTGTATTTTGGGTGTAAACGGCAAGGCAGGATCAGTTGTATTCCCACGCCCTCCTTATTTCAGAGGGCGAGGCTGAGGTATAGTGGCTTGCTGAAGACTACGTGGTTAACCCGTGACAGAGGTGAGATTCGGTCTGCAGTTCTCTGCCTGCAGTTACCTAGGAGAAACTCTCACTGAAAGCAACAGGATTTACTTCTGAACACGCATACATTGGATTGCACAGTCAAGCTACAGACTTTGTACAATGTCCGTTGGCCCTGATAGGCTTAGATACGATGTTTTATTTTATGTCAGGTGTTAACATTTACCTCCTACCCTTACATCCAGAAACTCAGGCTGGGTTTATGTAGCAAAATCCTGTGTTTACTCAGAAGTGCCACTGAGTTTCATGGCACTAAAACCCAAATAAGTGTTTATTGGAGTGCAACAATAATAATACTAATGGCCACGATCCAGTATTTTTGATGGGCCTACTCTGACTGGAACTCAGTTGAGTGTAGGTGATATGTATTCAGTGGTCTGTGTTTGCCTGAGCTTGAGTCCGGACTAAGGATTCTGAGCCCCTGTGTTCTGATTCGATACATGATATCCAATCACAGAACATTTCAGGATTTGGGCATCTGCCATTGGCCCTTAAACTCCGAGTCATGATTCGCAGCTTGGACGTTTAGACAGCCAATCATGTTGGGAGTGGGAGTGGCCTAGGCCTTCAGAAATGTAGATAAGCAGTTGCTTTGCCCCTGTTGTCCAGTTCTGTTAGTTCAATGCAGGTTCTTGCTATTATCACCATGTCTTGTCTCATGGGAACCCACCTACACTTCAATAACCTATTGCATTTATGCTACATGAATTGTTTCCACACTTTTGTATATTGCCTGGAATCTTCTGATGAAGGACAGTTAAGAAATATTTTAAATAAATACCATATTTTTTGCTTTATAAGACTCACTTTTTCCCTTCTAAAAAGTAACGGGAAATGTGTGTGCGTCTTATGGAGCTAATGCAGGCTGCGCATCTATCCCAGAAGCCAGAACAGCAAGAGGGGTCGCTGCTTTCACTGCACAGCGACCCCTCTTGTTGTTCTGGCTTCTGAGATTCAGAATATTTTTTTTCTTGTTTTCCTCCTCCAAAAACTAGGTGCGTCTTGTGGTCTGGTGCGTCTTATAGTGCAAAAAATATGGTACATAAATATATCATCTACAACACTACCTTCTAAGAGGAAGGTTTGCCTGGAGCCACTGGCCCAAAATCACAAAGTGAACTTTGTCATAGGGGTGTGGGTGGGAATATGAACCTGAAGTTCCCTTGCCTACGACAGAGTCGTTGAGCCAGATCATCATCCTGTCTCTCGACATGGAGTCGTCCTTTGATCTAGCACAGGAAATCCATGAATGGAAACAAGCACCAGTGTGCCCTTCTGGGCACAGTCTTGTGCGAGCCAAGATGGAGCTCAGAAACATCTCATCTCTTTGGCAGAAGAAGCCCTTGCGTGCTGCAACTTTTACACTTCCGCCTACAGGGGATCGATCTTGGAACAGGGTCTTTATGAGTCTGAGTTGATATTCCAAATTACTGTTTATTATTCTGCGCGAGTGTTATTTCACAATGCGTTAGCAGCGTTCTGTCAAATCAGTGAATGGAACAAGCAATATCCCTGGGAGACAGAACTCAACCCACAGCTCTGAGATGTCAGTATCGAACAATGTCTTCTTGAAAAATGCTTGTCGAGGCAAGAAATTACGCAGAGAACAAAGCATTATCCCCCGCTGAGAACTGAACAGGTGAGAAAAGAGAGAGAAACACCCGATACTACATGGAACAGCAACAGATTTCACATCGTCTCAATATGCTAAATAAATGCTCTGGGCATAAAGGAGAGTGGTACCCTATTACCTTATTGAAAACGGGCATTCTCAGACTTAGAAACGACACCAATGCGTGGAATGTTGTGGCACTGAATCTGAAAATCTGTATTGCCCATATCTTGCGTTAGCTAAGAACATTGGCTGACTTGAAGACCCTCAAGAGCAGAAGTGGTCCTCTGGGTGTTGATGGATCCAGTGCCTATCATCCATAGCTATTGGCCGTGCAGGATCGAGGGCTGTTGAGCTTCCAACATTTGGAGGGCCACCAGTTCCCCATCCCTGCTACAGCAAAGTATCCATCTAGGTGTGTGCAGGGAGACCCGTCTAGCATCACCACAGCCGTCTGCCATGTACCTGTGGCTCAGAGCTACGGCCAGATCCTGTAATACTTGCACCTAAAACTACCACCCACGACAAGCCAGCTACAACAAACAAGGTGAGGCCAGGAGAATGAGCTAGGACGAAACTTCAGCTCCTCCTTCTGCAAACTTAAAAGGTGCAAGCTGAATCGCCCTTTTTACCCATACCTGTGCAATGGCACCTGGGCTGGAGACATGTTGCCTGTTGACCTGCTGGGATTCCCCCAGAACCAGCTGGACTATAGCTATTTGGTACTGGGACTGGGAAATCTACCTTCACTGTAGGTGGTGATGCTTCTTCCTTCCTTCCTTCCCAGCCCTTCCTTCCAATGGAGCCTTTACCCCTTCCTTCCAATGGAGCCCAGGATGGCAAACGACATACACTAGGGCTTGTTGAAAGAGGAAGGTCTTCAGTAGGCAATGGGAGAGGCAAGAGACATTGTGTGCCTAACAATCAACATATTCTCTCTTCTCTGAAATAAACATTTATATTCCACCTTTTGTTATGGGACACAAGGCTGAATATGTAGCACTCTGTATGTGGTTTCCCATCCAAAACCTGACCAGAGGCAGACCTGCTTAGTTTCAGCCATCTTCCTATATCATGGGCCACACCCACACCCACATGCACACAGATTCTTTCTTCATCGGCTGCAGACACACTATGCATTTAAAGCACATGACTTTCCCCAAAGAATCCTGGGAATTGTGGCCCTGTGAGGGGTAAACTGCATTTCCCAGGATTCCTTGGGGGAAATGCATGGTGTTCACGTAGCCATAGTATCATTCCCATCCTGCAGCAACAATCCATCCCCAAACCTCTGCCTGTCCTCAGAGTGCTGGGCTCTTGAAAGGTAAGGATCCTCTTCTATTCTTCCAGATGTTATGAGCGTCCTCTTCCACAAGCGACGGTGTGCATAATGAACACACGGTAGCAGGAGGAAGCAGAAGCTAGTGACTTGCCAGCCTTAGAATGGGGGTTGTTCCTATTTTGTGATGGTCACAACACTGTTCCTTTCCGTTACGAGATCATTTCTCCAGAGTAAAAAATAAAAAAAAGCCAAGCATTACCTATTTGGGACTGTGCCACCATGGTGGATTTGCGGTCACAGAGAGGAGAAAACGGTAGCCCCAGTTCTGCCTCTTTGTCTCCCTGAAGGGATAAAAAAAGGTGACACATTGAAATGTGTAAGTTTACAGGTACTAATGAAAGCAAGACTAAGAATTTATGGACAGCATCTGAACACAAGCCCAACTATTTAACTAAACCAAGGGGTGTCCCTTTCACATCCAATTTTTGCAATGTGCAGCTTTAAAAAAAGAGAAAAATACTGTATATTAAACATGTACTTATGATGAATGAGGATAGAGAAAATGGCTGCTTCCAGACAGAGGGTTTTTAGCACTGCCTGCTTATTTCTCTCTCCCTATGAGCTACAAACATTTCCATGCATGCTCAGATGCGTCCACAGCACCTCCCATCTAGAGATGGACAATCTCAGTTTCTTTCCATTTCTCATTTTTCAAATCTTGTGTTCAGCTCTCTACATTTCCATGTCAGTTTTGCAACTCTTCGTTTATTTTTAAAAGTTCTCATGAAAATTCTAGGTTTTGTCCAAATTTCTGCTAACACGTGCATTTCTGTACACAATATTGCCTGATACACACATTCTTGCAAACAGTTTCCCCAAACAGAATCCAGCTTTGTGTGTGGTTTTCACCACTGTACACATGCTTTCCCATAACAGATGTGTGTTTTTTGTAAGCACAGCTTGGCTGGAGAGCTAATTTGCAAAATTCAGATACGTGCGAATTTCAAAGGAGAGTTGGGCTTCGGTTCTCCTATTGCTTCCAGGTTTGACCGTTCACCTTGAAATGTGAACTGAAACGAATTCTTCCTTCACCCTTTCTTACAAGTAGAAAGTAGAAATAACAAGGAATATACAACCAAATCCAATAACACATATAAGGGATCTTTATGAACAGGTTTGGACATGGGAGAAGGATATTACCTGTCGAAAAAATTCTTCCATCAGTGCCATCGTCCACCGGTAATGCAGCTTCCAGATTTTTGATGGATGGCTGATGTCGGCCGCATGTAGAATCAGGGACATGGCTTTGGCTTTGTCTATCCTGCCCATTCAAAGATTTTCTCACATTATCTTACTGCAACAACAAGTCTCCCCCTCCCTCTCATTCACACAGGAACTGCATGTTAACACACAGCACTGGAGAGAGACTTGGGGGAGGCACTTACCCCTCGGGCTGCTGCAGACTGTGCCTCATTGTTTTGATCTGCTGGAAGTGGCCTGACATGTCAGTTGATAAGACCATCTCGATGACGAGGGTGCGCAGCTCCCTGCAGACAGTCAACATTACTAAATTACAATCGTATTTATTCTCTAATGAGATGATTTGCTCGCAAAGCGATGGTTAATTTATCTCTTGGGATGAGAATGAACATTATTTTAAAAACTGAGAAAAGCACTTCAAATTATTATTATCTGGAAACCTCCAGCCTCCTGAGAGTTGATGGGAGTTGGGTACTTAAAAAATACGACAACGCAACCCTGCTATTACTCTATCGGTCCTGCTGTTTTGTTATCCCTCATTTCAGAATCATGAACTGTAATTACGTTCTGGGGCTCTGGGTGGGATGCTTTGCCTGATTTCCACATAACTGCAATCAGCAGAATGTGGAGAAGGTTAAGACTTTACCACCAGCACCGAACTTTCACTTGGGAATGCAGAAGGGGAAGAGAAACCAACTAGATCTTGGGAGGATTCCCCTTAAAGAAGGAGGACAGGAGGGTCTTTCTAAGGAGTAAAAAAAAAGTTAAGAGACCCCTGGATGGTTAAGTCCAGTCAAAGGTGACTATGGGGTTGTGGCACTCATCTCACTTTCAGGTCGAGGGAGACGGCATTTGCCCGCAAACAGCTTTCCGGGTCATGTGACCAGCATGACCAAACTGCTTCTGGTGCAACAGGACACCGCGACGAAAGCCAGAGCATATGGAAATGCCATTGACCTTCCCGCCACAGTGGTACTTATTTATCTACTTGCACTGGTGTGCTTTCAAACTGCTAGGTTGGCAGGAGCAGGGAAAGAGCAAGGAGACCTCACCCCGTCGTGGGGACTCGAACTGCCAACCTTCTAATCGGCAGGCCCAAGAGGCTCAGTGGTTTAAACCACAGTGCCACTCATGCTGTGGTGTGCAGTAGCTGGGGGAGGTGACTACTTTGGTGACAGAAAAGCTACCAGGTGGTGACTTGCAGCCATCTCAGGATGCCTGGTAGGACAGCACCTCCATCTGATAACATCCCGGAAAGGAAGGGTATTTTGCAGCATACCTTTGTTACCCTGTGGGGATGTTTTCTGAGGGCTATTTCTCCACATTTTGGGAAGGGAAAATAAACTGCACACGTGAGCCTTTAAAAGAACCCATGTGCCAAGGGCAATGTTGGGACTATCTCAGGGATATCTTTGCATATGCAAACTTTGTCCAGATTGGGGTCATAAGCCTGTACCCCTGAGTCTTCTTAGTACTTAGCAACACCCCTATCCTGTGCAGAAAGCTGATGTGGAAGAGCCATAGCTCAGGGGGTAGAGCATCTGCCTTGCATATGGAAGTTTCCTTGTTCAATCCCTGATCTCTCCAGGTTAGGGCTGAGAGAGGCTCCCTGTCTGAAACCCCGAAGAGTTATTTTTATTTATTCTATTTTATTTATTGAATTTATATACCACCTTATACCCGGGGGTCTCTGGAATGGGCAAAATCCACATGACACAGACCACTCACACTGGAGAAAGTTTTGACATATGACTCTGGCAACCAACTGGAAGAGCTTTTGTAGTAGCTGGAATACTACGAGCCGGGCCTATGATGCGTGTCACTCTCAGCAAGTCTTACCTCCACTCATCTTTGGTTAGGTTCACCAGAATGTTCATTTCTTCTTCTTGCATAATCTTATAAGCAGCACTTACATGATGGTTTTCAAGAACGGAGCGATCATTGTACAAAATGGCAACATCTGACCTAGATGCAAAGAGTGGGATATTAAGCTTGAGTTCACAACACCTTGGCAGGTTTATCTACCTGTCAGGTGAGTCAGGAGAGCTGCATCCAGCTGAGGCACAAGAAAACACCTTATGACAGTGCTGAGAAACCTCCAATTCAACATGTTGCAGCCCATTCTGTTACATCAGGGTGTGAAATCCTTTCAAAACTAGAACTATCTCAATTTTATCTTTGTTTTTGAAATCTGAAATGAGAAGGGCTAAGTTTTTATTCAGTGTTTTTTTTTAAAAAAATGGCCCCATAATTTAAGATCAAAATAGAAAAGTGGTTTAAATTTGGAATTACTGGACTGAGTGGTAAAAATTTATTTTTAGTTATAGCTTGCAAGCCTTGGCTTGACACTGTCGCCATGGGAGCAGATATGACACTGGATAAATAAATCAACACACAAATTCTAAGTCTGTAAAGTTTATGAACTGAGTAACATGTCTGGCAAGAGCAGTGTCCTAGGACACGCAGCATGATAGGGTGAGGGAAAACGAGTCTTCATTTTCGGTCGGGGGGTCATAGCAATTTGTGGGAGAACAAAGAAGAAAACACCCCTTCATTGTATCATTAAATCATGAATGGAAAACCTTTGACAGTCCAAGGGTTCTATTCATTGTCAGGCAAACTTCCAGGGGCCACATGCCAGTGCTGAGCAGGGCCAGAGACAAAAGTGGGAGGAGCAATTGATGCAGTTGTTTCACACACGTTCACACGCAGACCTCTCTACTTGCCAGGCTTCAGGGAATTGGCTTCCTACCCCCCTCTGGCAGTAGATAAGCAGAACAAAGGAAAAGGAGTCTTTCTACCAGTTAGAAACTTGAATGATCACAGCGAGAGAACAAAAAATCCATTTCCAAGGAATGGTGGTGCTCCCAGTTAAGGGTTCCACCCACTTCTTGCCTAGTCACCCACGTCACTACCGCGTCTTGTACCCTGAGCTCATAACCACTGTGCTTTCTGCACTGCCACCTTATCAGCTCTTCTTGACTTTGGGCTGGGCGGATGAAAGCTTTCCAGAGACAGTGAATCTGTTAACTCCCTCTCTCCCAGTACTTCTTCTCCTAGCTGTTCCCCAGCTAGTATTTCCCAGCTTCTGCCTTCTGAATTATGTCCCTCTGCAAACTACTGTTCCAATCTATACTGTCCTCCTTCTCCTGGAAAGATTCAGGATCCTGATCAGGAGGAGGGGGAGGCTCCCACTATTCCTCCTCAGTGCAGCCCCCTTCAGCATGGTCCCTGACACTACCTACCATCCAGGGAAGCAAGAGTTTAAGGACGCAATCCAGTCAGACAAAAACACTCAAAGGGATTTGGCCCAGGGAAGAGTCCTGAAAGGCTTGGTGGGTCAGTTTTGACCCTCAGGCCTGAGGTTCTCCATCTCTTCATTAAACGGTGCAATAGGAATATCAAATCACAATGGCTGGAATTCAAAATAGCATTGAGGCAATCATTCCATCCGTGGAAGCAGTTCTATTTGCCAGGTGGGAAGATCTCCCTTCTCCTCCCACCATGCACTGTTTGGGGGGTTATTCTGACCCCCAAGAGCCAATTTGGAGGGGAACAGGTGGGAAGGAGAGGGGGGATGGGGTCCCATTCTGCTAGTAGGGCACATTGCAATGGTTCCCTCTGGCAGGATTGTTTAGATGAATCCTGCTCAACAAGTCTTCGCTGCAACTGTATGAAAAAAAGAATTGCTAAGGAGAAGTGGGCTGATTTCTTGGCACCCTTATAAATGACTGAGAGGTGCCATAGTGTTATATCACTGCCACATCTGATAACCTAGGTACACACTGCTGGGTTGAGCCAATGAGGGGCCCCTTCTAAGCTTCTGGGATCTTGACCAGTGCCCAGCCTGGGTGATCTCTAGCACCAGAGCTCCTGCCAAAAATGAGGGGATATAAATAAACTTTAAAGTGTCAATACCAGCTTCAAGCGAGGGCTGGGAACCCTTCACTCGTGACTTTGCTTCTCTTCTGTCCCTCGTGCCTTCTGGAAGCACTGAAATTATTGCACTGATGGAAATTTCTGCATTGTATCATGCACAATACCGGCTTGGGAGTCTGCCATGAGATCTTGCAGGAAAGGAATGCCTGAAAGCCTGCTCAAAGATTTTCTCCTTCCCAGTTTTAGGTGTTTGTTCCTATACCACCAGCTTACCTGGTCTGGATGTGAAAGTTGTTTGTAGTCCCGGTGTGCTCATAGTCATGGATTGTAGCTGCAAAGATCATTGCTAATATTTCCAGTTCGGTGAGCCAGTGCTAGTCAACAACAACAAAACCTTCCATCATATGAAGTACAAATAGTTCATCTCTGGCTAAGTTGTTTTGTCTTACAGAATCCTACTCTTTCTTAATACAGAGCAGGGATGGGGAACTTGATGTCCTCCAGATGTTGAGGGCTACAACTCCCATTGTCCATGGCAGAGCCGACCCACTCGTGAGATTGGGTGAGGTGGCTGCTTCAGGCAGCACCACTTAAGGGGCATCACCCGGCTCTGCCACCCAGCCTTGCAGCTTGTCTCCCTGGCCTCTAGGGGCAGAGAGGAACTGGTAGCAAAGCTCTGTGGAAAACTCCACCTCCACCCAATGAGGGAGACTCCTTACAGAGTTGGTGCCCCCATAGTGGGGGCGTTTTGCCTCAGGTTCTGAGACATCTTGGGCTGCCCCAGTCCCTGACCATTGGCTATGCTGGTTGGGGCCGAGGGGAGCTGCAGTCCAAGAAGATTTGGAGGGTCACAGGTTCCCCACTACCGGCTTAGCCTGTCTTTGTGCTATCATACTCCCATATGGCAAGAAAGGTTGCAGGAAGTGGCCCATAACCTTTGCACATCCATGTTGTCTTAAACCTCAAGCCACATATACCTCAAGACACCATATAGCTTTCCTAGCATCTTGCTCCTCATTCATTTCTGCTATGAGGATACTCGTAAATAGCCAAGGATAAAAGGTTCAGGCTGGCATTCTGTTAGTCTCTGGGTGGAGAGAGAGCTTTAAAAAAATGCATGGACCATGAGAGTGTTGGCTACCATCAAAAGCTTTATTTTAGTGACTCCAAAGTCCTAGTCAAATGCTGAGTCAAATGCTGACAGTGCCTAGAAGCAGGCTGCCTTTGAGCATCCCTAAAGGTGCTGTGGGTGAAACCACAGAGCCTAGGACTTGCTGATCAGAAGGTCGGCGGTTCGAATCCCCGCGGCGGGGTGAGCTCCCATTCCTCGGTCCCTGCTCCTGCCAACCTAGCAGTTCGAAAGCACGTCAAAGTGCAAGTAGATAAATAGGTACTGCTCCGGTGGGAAGGTAAACGGCATTTCCGTGTGCTGCTCTGGTTCGCCAGAAGTGGCTTAGTCATGCTGGCCACATGACCCGGAAGCTGTACGCCGGCTCCCTTGGCCAGTAAAGCGAGATGAGCACCACAACCCCAGAGTCGGTCACGACTGGACCTAATGGTCAGGGGTCCGTTTACCTTTACCTTTAAAGGTGTTCTTTGGATTGTGGCCTCTGGTTTGCCTACCCCCAAAAAAACATATATATTTGCAGTATGTCTCCTGCCAGTGTTCACTAATAGGTTGCATTATTTCACCACGTCCCAATCCTCTGGGCTCAGACCAGTTCATTATTTCTTACCATGATCCCCGTAAGAAGCATGATGCAATGCACAGTGTGGGTAACATCAGCTGCGTGGATTAAGTTGTGGTAAGGGTTTCGGTGTTTGCTGTAGCCAGTTTCCAACGCTTCTCCAAACAAAATAAGGCTAGGAACAGGGATCTGCAAGAGGCAAGCACAAGTAATAATCACCAGGGTCACCAGCAGATTTGAGGGTGCTAATTCTGCCATGGAGACTCTTGAGAGTCCCATGGACTGCAAGAAGGTCAAACCTATCCATTCTGAAGGAAATCAGCCCTGAGTGCTCACTGGAAGGACAGATCCTGAAGCTGAGGCTCCAATATTTGGGCCACCTCATGAGAAGAGAAGACTCCCTGGAAAAGACCCTGATGTTGGGAAAGATGGAGGGCACAAGGAGAAGGGGACGACAGAGGACGAGATGGTTGGACAGTGTTCTTGAAGCTACCAGCATGAGTTTGACCAAACTGTGGGAGGCAGTGGAAGACAGGAGTGCCTGGCGTGCTCTCGTCCATGGGGTCACGAAGAGTCACGACTAAACGACTAAACAACAACAACAACAACAACAACAACAAATTCTGCCATGCCATCTTCCATCCTGAGTTTTCAGCCAGCATGTATGCAACCGGTACCTACAGATAGGACATTTAGCAACAACCCATAATCCTCCTGTGCTCAGATGGACAACAGGTGACAGGTTGTGATTTTTTCCTTGATTTTATTGTTTTGTCCTTTTGTAAACCACCTTGAGGTTGTTGGGTTTTTTGTTTTTGTTTTTACAATCAAGCGGCATATAAACTTTATGATTATTTAATCACAATACACAAGTGTTTACACAGAGTATTTAGCAACAAATAAATAAATAAATAAATAAATAACATGAAATACTGTATTTTTTGCACCATAACACTCGCTTTTTTCCTCCTAGAAAGTAAGGGGAAATGTCTGTGCGTGTTATGGAGGAAATGCCTACGGGTGGCATGCCTATGGATGATACGGAAGACCCCAGAGGAGGGAAGAAGAGAGAAAGAAAAAGCGAAAAAGAAAAACGAGAAGTGAAAAGACAAGAAGAAAGAAAAAGAGAGAGAAATGATAATATAATTATCTTACTCAAATTACTTAACATGCCATTGAATTTCATCTTGTCCTTTGTCATTCCAGTAATGAAAAGCATAAATAAATATTCTCTAATTCTCTGTAAAGAAATCATATGCCTGCTTTCCCTTCTCTGGTATATGTTTAGGTGTGGGTAGATGTGGCAGTTCTTTAAGGGAAAGCCTCTTACCTTGAAACGGTTCAATAGATCATATCTGGTAAATAATTCATACATCATAAATTTCAGGCTGTGTCCCCCACTTGCATCATTTAGGGCAAACACGTCAAACGACCATTTATCAACATCCTGTAAGAGAATTTTGGGGAAAGGGGATAATTAAGGATTTGCATACATTCCCCACCGATAGGAGACAGAAAATTCAGGGGAGGGGCAGCAATTAAACTCTGTTTCATTCAAGCAACAAGCACCATTTGAGAATAATGTATGGCGAATCTTCAATGTTCAACAATGTTCAACATTGTTAATGAAGTAATTTGCACTCAATAACCTGTTTCCCTGACATCCCATAATTGTCAGGGAATCATATTGGCACCAGAAATGTTCTTACCGCAGGTCTTTAGTCTCTTGCAGTCCCCAACTTGCTCTGGGCTGAAAACCAAAATGCGTGTGGCAAAGGATTCTTGCTAGACTGTGATTCCTCATAATATAGATTTTGGGACTGTTTATTTGAAAAACACCCTCATCTCGAAACCTTTCTGCATATAAGCTACCAATTTCTGCACATAAGCTACCACTTCAAGTTAGAAGAAATCACAGGGTGGGGGTAGCCTTGCTGAAAAAGAAAACCTGAAGGAGCGTCTTCACCCCCATCGTTCAGCCCAGATACTGAGGTGCAGCTCTGAGGGTCTTCTGGCAGTTCTCTCACTGCAAGAAGTAAGGTTCCAGGGAACCAGGCAGAGGTGCCCACCCTTTGGAACACCCTCCCATCAGATGTCAAGGAAATGAACAACTATCTGACTTTTAGAAGACATCTGAAGGCAACCCTGTTTAGGGAACTTTTTAATGTTTGATGCTTTATTACGTTTTTAATATTCTGCTGGGAGCTGCCCAGTGTGGCTGGGAAACCCAGCCAGATGGGCGGGGGTATAAATAAGTTGTTGTTGTTACTGAAACAATAGCAACAATTACCTTTTTGAACAACACCTCTCAAAACAAATACATCTTACCATTCCAATAACACCTAAATTTCATCACAACTAAGCGGAAGAAGCCATACAATCACAAACCTTTTGTGAAAGCAGAAAAAAACATTTCCTTGCGTGTGTATTTCATACTGAAATGCTTAGGAAATGGTTCGCTCAAACAAGGGGTCAAGCTCAAGGCAGCAAGGCCATTGGTCAGTAATGTGGGAAACTGTAGCGCAACAACACCTGGAGGACGCCAGGTTGGGGCTGGTTGTACTATATTCCAGTAGCTAGAATATATGGGTGGGATCCAGCTCCTCGAGCCCCATCACAAGGACTTCTGTTTGAGCAATGGGGCTTCCCAAACAGCACGTGTTAGAATTCCTGCTCCTTGATTGCAGTCATGGGATTTTTTTCTATCACATGACGGTGTATGTTTTGACTCCACAGAGTGGGAAGTGACGGAGACAGGATATTTGTGTTACTGTGTTCCGTGAAGTGGGACTATTGTCCTTTGTTTTTCCTCTTTGCTGTCTGATGCTAGAGAGAGAGAGAGCCATGTTGCAGTGCTCCGTGTGTGTTTAGATGTAAATAAAGTAGATTAGCCAAAATATTGAGTTGCTGAGGTCTGTTACGCAAGCTGCGGAGAGTCTGTGGATCCCTAAGTATGCCGGTGTCTGTTGGCATTGGTCGCTGTGATGTTCGGGCTGGATAAAGCTTTTGAAGCTCCCGAACGAAAGACCAGGAGGGAGAGAACATGCCAGTCAGGTATGTGTCTCTGCCAGGGTCCTACTCGAGTGTAGAACGACCTCCTGACAGCACGTGTGGGATGGAGAGCGGGATCATTCAATCAGGAAGGCCAAATTGCTTGCGCTGCCCAAAGCAACATTTTCTCTTATAGCAAATATTTGTATGTTGCTTTCACTTACACCTGCAGTTGCAATCACAGTTTGTGCTTGTATATTTTTTGGTACATATTACCTGGGTGTAGAAATGCATTGCAAAATTTGGGGACGTTTGCATTTTGGCACGTGGTTGTTTTGGTACGCGTGCATTTAACGGCAAACCGACCAAATTTGCACTTTCTGAAACTGCACTTCTCCCAGATCCCTACTTTGTAGTAAAGTCCACAAACTGATCTCACCTTAAAAGCTGACATCACTTCAGCTGGATAGGCCAAGCCGACCATGCTAGAGGTCTTTCGATACATTCTAGAAGAAAAGAAGCGTAAATGAAACAGCACCTGAAAACTAATGGTGATGTGTTTATGCTTTGGGAGCAGTTCTGGAAAAGTTCCCCTTGCAATTTGAAGTTTGAAATTCGATATAAAAAGACCCTTAAAATCTTGTGAAAGATGGGAGCCAAAAATGTTTGCTCCCGAAAGCAAGGGAAGGCATACGCCAACTTACAATAGAATTTGTTGATATTTATATCTGATCTCTGCATTTTATGCCAATGTCCTTTCAATAGTGCCACATGCTTATCTGTTTTTAAGATAACACTTTCTTGGTCAATGTGTGGTGAAACAGAATTTTAATGTTCTGTCTTTTTTAAAAAAACAAAACAAAACATTTTTTTCATAAGTTACATTTATTACTGAACAATTGTATTCCTATTCAACAAAACAATTCCCACTCACCCAACATCAATGTTTATAACTCAATTTATATACAATTACATTTTAAGGTTTTGTTTTATCTAATTTCACCCTCTCTAACATGTTTCTTAATATATTCTGCTGTTTTCTTACACTTCAAACCCTGCTGTGGTCTTTGCATATGGGAAACAACTTTTGAAGACAGATCTGAAATCTTACTAAGTGCAAAGGCGGAACATTAAGTTTCTAGTCTATATAAAGAATTTTAATGTTCCGTCTTAGCACTTAGCAAGATTTCAGAAATGATCGTTACAGAGAGGACTAAAACAAATAAACTAACCCACCCATGAAGAAAAGAAATGTAAGATGCTACAAGCTTAACAATGGCCTGGCTTGCACATCATGGTAAGCCAAAGTATGGCTTAATAAGGTTTAGGAACATAAGACAGACCACTGATCAGTCAAGCTCAGTGTTGTCTGCTGGGTTTCTCGGGGAAGACTTTACTAGTCTGCTCAGAGATGCCAAAGGGGTCTTTCATACTCAAGTCAGATGCTCTACCACTGAGCTATGCCACGTCCTCCTTGTTCTTATAAAGCCAGAACTCACCTTTCTACAAAAATCCCTGCTTGTACAGCATGCACAATGCTTCGAAACTTTGGTTTCTCCTCTGGCCTCCTTTTGGTCATCCCCATTTTCCTCGTGAAGGTGGACGCCAACCAATCCCGTACTTCCAGCGGGACTGCATCTGACTGGATATCCGACAGCTCATCCTCTGTATCCAAGAGTCTCCTGTAAATATATATCGGGTGCATGAATCAGTATAGAAGATCTGCAGACTTCAGAATAGGAAGGGGAAAATATGGACCAGGCGCTCAAAGCTCTTAGCTCAACCCAACCTTAGCTAAACCCAACCTGCAGCAGTTAAATGCAGTATTCCATAATTCTGGATTGTGGTACAGAAAAGAACATAAAAAGAGGTCTAGTGGATCAGGCCAAAAGCCTACCTAGTCCCATATCCTGTTTTCAGACTGGTCAGTTTTCTGTTTTGTTTTTTAAATGACAATAATGATTTATTTTAAAACAAGGTATTATAATATAGCTGGAGAAACGTAGGTTATTTCAGAATTAATAAGCTAGTTTGCTGAATTCGTTTCACAGAGGTTTTTCGGCTTTTTAGTTTGTTCCCTTTCTGAGGCGGCACTTTCCTTCAGGTAAGGTAAAGGTAAAGGGACCCCTGACCATTAGGTCCAATTGTGACTGACTCTGGGGTTGCGGCACTCATCTCGCTTTATTGGCGGAGGAAGCCAGCGTACAGCTTCCGGGTCATGTGGCCAGCATGACTAAGCCGCTTCTACCCACCCCTTTAACATATCCAACTCCTAACTTTCAGTAATAGTCTTAAGGGCTCACAACCCCCCTTCCTTAACTGGGTTTTGGGAGTCTCTTCCTTCCTCAGAAGACTGGTCTTCCAGACTGGTCAATTTATGGGAACCCTGCAAGAAACACCTCAGCACCACAGTGCATCCCCACTTAAGAATGCCTTAAATGTGCTTAATAGAATAAATTAAGATCAACATCATTATGATCTAGACCATCATTAAATGGAAAATATAAGCACCTGACTGACGAAGATCGAAATCTTATCAGCAGCGTATCCCCAAATATCAAAAACAACTTTATCAGCACCCGAGACCATCCTCAGCCCGATAAACAACAAACATTACAATCTTCATTGATAATCTTGCATACTCATTTTAGGTTTCAAGACGGTTTCCTTTGGTATTCTGTTATATTCAGTTCCATTATATACTTTGCTGATGTTCCATCATCTACTCCAGGAAATGAATAATGAAGTGGGCATGAAGAGCTGCCCTGACTCTCTTCTCAGCTTGAAGAACTGATTACCTTGCCTTTCTCCAACATTGTTTGCTCTCGAAGGCCCACTTCTGCTTGGGAGAAGCAGCAGCTCAGGAGCACTTCAGCTAGCAAATGGGAAATAATATTTGAAGGACTTTGCTGTTATGATAATGGAATGATCGGCTACAAAATAGGAGGCGGGCAAGGAGGAAATAATCTAAGGCACTGGTCAGAGGATCGCAACCAAATTAAGACTACTTCAGTTGTGTTTTTGAGGACTACTTTTATAAGTATCTTGCCCATATATTTGGGGTGGGACTTTCTACCTGTGGTGGAACATACTTCACCATACTTCAGCCAGCATGGCCATACTGGCAGGGAGTTAAGAGGGTCTTGGTGCTCACCCACACCATACATTTAAAGGTGACCCTTTAAGGCACTCTTGGGGGAGGGGCTCCCTCTACCCCCAAGAATCCTAGGAATCACAGTTTGTTAAGGGTGCTGTTATGTACTGAGTTGAATAGGATCCAAAATGCAGCAGTCTGATTGGTCCTAGAACAATATTATTCAGAATGCAGCAGTCTGATTGGTCCTAGAACAATAGGGTCCAGAATGCAGCAGTCTGATTGGTCCACAGGAGCCACCCAATCCAGCTCCAGGTGGAAGTGAATCCGCAACCTGATTGGCCTACAGGAGAATCCTGGAATTAGCCAATCACATGGGGCCCATTGTGTAAATAATGTATATAAAGCAGACATTCTGGGGGAACATTCATTCCTCCTCAACACTATGAGCTGAATAAAGAGCATGAAATCCACTCTCGACTCGGAGTATATTTCACTGCTGTGGACTGTAGCTCTGTGTGGTGGAAACAGCAGTTCCCAAGATTCCTTGAGCGAAGTCATGTGTTTTAAATGTTTCAATATATGGTGAGGATCTCGCCATAGTCCTAAAAATCTGGAGGGCACCTGGTTGGCGGAGGCTGTCATGGAAATGTCTGAGCATAAAAAAGGGGAAGAACTTCTTTTAGCTTATTCATCTTCTTCTTTTTCATCCTCCTCTTTCTTCCCCTGTTTATGATCTTCCTCTTCTCTTTGTGACAAATTTGTGTCTAATGAGACCTCAGTAGTAATTCAAGCGAAAGGTTAAGAGAAAATCTAATTCCAAGGTGTTATTTGTTTCCTGGAAATTCAGTTACATCAAATGCATGCTGTGAGGTGCTGGAAGCGACGAAAAGACCTCTGCCTTCTCTTCAGCGGACACTGCAGGCAACCCCTCTATTATTGCTAATTATGGCAGGGCCTTGCCCATGGAGGCAGACTGGTGAAGCAGCTGGCCTCAGGTGGCACATGGTAAAATGCAAATAGCAGGCAACATATCATTACTGTATTTAATTGTTGTGCATCAGTGTACACACAAATGATTAGGGACACAATTCTTCACCAGGCATCAAAACATCTTCGCCCATCTCTGCATATCCTCAATGAGCCACAATAGTTGACTTGTCTGACTCCAAACCTAGCTGGCTCTTAAATGGAGGATTTGTCCATTTCAGTTCTCTCGATTTCTCCTTTTTCTAATCTTAAATTCTACATTTTCTATATTTCTGCAGCAATTCGGGGGGGACGGACGACATCTTCGTGAAAATTCTTTAGCATTTCAGCATCAATTTCTCCTAATAACACAATTTTGTATGGATCTACACACCGGGGTGGGGGGGGCTCTATAAATAAGTCAGAAATTAAATCATTATAACCACTGGCGGAGGAAGAGGGGGTGGGGGAGCGCACCACCCCTGGCAGCACGATCCTGGCAGGGTTCCATCGCGGCTGTGCCCCCACCCATGCTGGGCGCCCTGCCCCCGTAGGTGGCGTGCCACGCCACCAGGACGCGCGCCAGCCCCGCCCCCGCCTATTTTCTGCCCCCGGTGCTAGAGCATGAAGCTCCGCCCCTGATTATAACAGAAGGAGAAAAAATGCTATGGAATATCACAAATAATTTTTTTGCTCTCCAGCACCATCTGGTGCTGCATGTTTACAACGAATTCAAAACGCTTTTTCTTTACTACACTAATGTGGTGGGAAGTGGGAAGCCTGTGGCTTTTGCGGAGATTGATCGACTACAACACCCATAACCTTAGGCCATTGGGTTGCGCTGGCTGGGGCTGATGGGAGTTGGAGTCCTGCAACCTGTGGGAGGTCCACAGGTTTGCGACGCCTGCTTTTAGGGGGTTTCAAGATAGGCTTCTCTCATTCTTTACAGGAATGTGTTACAATCCCACACTTTGGGATATACAGGTGCCCAGCAGCCCCAGCTGCAGGCCAGCAACATTCTCAGCTCCAGATCTGTGTTCTTCTTGTATGCAGCTGGTCAGAAGCATTAAGATACAAATGATGGCTACAGCACAGACCCTCTGAGTGTCCCTATTTTCCAGGGACAGTCCTGGATTTACAGATGCCATCCTGGTTTCTAAATAATAATAATAATAATAATAATAATAATAATAATAATAATAAATAATTTATTTATACCCCACCCATCTGGCTGGGCTTCCCCAGCCACTCTGGGCGGGTTCCAACAAAATATTAAAATACAGTAATGCATCAAACATTAAAAGCTTCCCTAAACAGAATATCCTGCTTTCCCTTAGGACGTCCTTATTTTCACCAGAGCAATGTTGGAGCATGTGGTGAGATGTTCCTAATTTCATTGGAGAACTCTTGGAGGGTATGGAGTTATGCGACCTCTGAGCCAAGGAGATAAGTAACTATACAACATTCAGAAGACATTTGAAGGCAGCCCTGTATAAGGAAGTTTTTTTAAAAAAAATGTTTAATGTTTTATTATGTTTTTATATATGTTGGAAGCCACCCAGAGAGGATGGGGCAACTCAGTCAGATGGGTGGAGTATACTACTACTACTACTACTACTACTACTATTGAATAGGATGTCCCTATTTTCATCAGAGAAATGTTGGAGGGTATGCTACAGTTTCAACTTTTAAATGTAAAGTTTCCGATCAAAGAAACTTAAAGTTTGGAATTACTTTGAATCAAATGCATTTCATATCTGCTGCCTCCCCCAACCTTCAGTAACAGGAAAAATACAATCAGGCCTTATTGATTTTTCCACTAAAAGCTATTACTTTCTAGGCAAGTGGGAAACACACATATTAAACACATAATGGGGTCTGGACTAGCCAATTGTTACCCATTCTTATTTTGCTAGCTGGGGACTCCTGAAAATTTAACTCTTGTGACACAGGCCAGGGATTTACCTAGGCAAGTGCTCCCCAAATGCATCGAAGCGCTAGGCTGGCGGAACTGTGTAAAATGTTTCATTTGAATGTTCTCCTTGAATTTTGGGGAATATTTTAACAGTTCCCATTTGTGGTAATATAGCAGATGTTTTAGAAGAATGAAGAAGCAGAGGAGGGACAGTGGGGACTTTGCAAGCCAGTCTGAATGATGCATTTTGATATCCGGCTATATTAAAAAGGTCTGGGGAGCTGCTTAATCAAAGTACATTCTGAACATTCTGAACCACATGATCTGGAAGCACATCTTTGAGACTAAAAGTTTCAGAAGTGCAGCGTGAATTATCTACTTTAGCTCAATGTAGGGCCCCTGTTCCAAGCAGAAAATGCATGAATGTGACTTTGCAAAGCCAGTTCATAGGGAATGTTTCTATGAGGTGAGAAATCTGTCCTTCTTCCATGCTTCTTCAATTCTTAAATAAATTCAGAAGTATTTTAATATTTAGAAGATGGATGTTTCTCGGAGAGAATCAGTGAAGCCATTTCAGGCACTGGAGTTTCTGCCTAGAAATAACTATATTGTGCAGAGTGCTCAGCTGGGATCTGGGAGACCCAGGTTTAAATCTCTACTCTGTCACGAAGCTACAACATGCCGCCACATATACTCACAGTAAGAAACTTATTTTGGCAATGGCTTCATTTTTCAGCTTGCGGCAGTATCTTAGAGAAAGGCACATAGTACACACAGGTGGCTGCTTGAATCAGTTGGGGTGAGGGGGCCAACCAGTGTTGCCCCCATGCTGATGAAGAAGAAAGGCTGGCCATTGTGACCTCATGTTGACCCTGCCTGCCAGAAGAGTGACAGAATCATGTCCCCTACAGCTGATTCTGCCCACCTAAAGGAGGAGCGGCCCCATGTGCCCCTCCCACAGTTAGTATGGTATATTAGAATAATGGGCCAGGATTTGGGAAATCAAGGATCAAATACTCACTCGGCGTTGAGGATAACCTTGGGCCTGCCACAGTCTCAACCTAATCTACCTCACAGGGATAAACAGGAAGGGGGAGAGCCCAAGCTTTATATGTCACCTGGAACTCCTCGAGTGAAAGGTAAGATCTAGATGTAATAATATGAATATAAATAACAGTAATAGCAATAGTTATGTTACACAAAGCTCCAATCTCTGAGGGGTGAGAGACTCCAGGGCTTCCAAGCACAGGAACAAAATCTTAGGAACCGAGGTCCCTTTGCTGCCACCCCCAAATATTTGAGGGTGCCAGGGCCCCCCAAAGTTGAGGGGAATTCTCATTCAAATGATGTTTGTGTGCCATGTCATGTGATCGATTACGGTATGCATGGTCCCCTCCAATATTTTATTCAAGTTGACACCCAGGTTCTAAGTGCTTTTCCAGGGTTCAGTTTTCTTTGAGTGAAGGTCAGTTGAAAACTGTGGTGTCTTTAGAGTCAATATGGTTTTATTTACACATATAGCATAGGATGGGAAGGGAGCTCACGACATTAACACCCCACAAGGTCTTGTTCCTCAATTTGCAACAGCTTTAGATCCAGCACAGAGCATGTCTCTGTCTCCTTCCAGCTCTCATGCACCATTCTGGCTATTGTTCTCCTTCATAGCAGCTAGCAGCTCAATGAAGGAAAGGAGGGGAGCTTATTCCCTTTCCTAGAAAGCGCCATCACTAATCTCATTCTTTGAGATGCTGATGAGCAGTTAACTGGCCAGCTAAAGCCTTACTTTGACAATGGGACTAGAGCCAGCAGTTTTCAATCTGTGGGTCCCCAGATGTTGTTGGACTACAGCTCCCATCATCCCTGAGCTCTGGCCTTGCTAGCTAGGGGTGATGGGAGTTGTAGTTCAACAACATCTGGGGACCCACAGGTTGAGAAAGGCTGGTAGACTGAAGGTACAGGATGGGGGACTCAGGGTCCGTCCAGACTGACCCCCCCAACTCATAATGTAACAACAGCAACAACAACAACACTGGTGCAAACAGAATAACTATAGGCTATGACAAAAATTTGACTTGGACAAGAGCACAGAAATCTGTGTATGATGCAGAATTGTTGGATAATGGCGTCTACTCCTTTTCTATTAATTTTCATTTCTCAGCAGAGGTCAGTGGCGTAGCGTGGGTTGTCAGCACCCAGGGCAAGGCAAGTAATGTGCGCCCCCAACCCGTGGATTTTAGCACGCGAGTGCGAGCGCGCCCCCCCAGATGTTGTGCCCGGCCCCCCTGCACCCCCCACGCTACGCCACTGGGGCTGGGGGCGAGCGAAGGAGCCAAGGACACCCCCCCAAAGGCTCAGCAGGAATTTATTAAATTTATTATTTGCGGAGCCCCCGCGGGCCGAGGCAGCCAAAGCCCCCTCCCCTCGGGCGCCTCCCCGCCCCCTCCTCTCCTTGGGCTGTAGGTGGAGCTCCAGATCCGGGCTTGGCGAGCGCCTCTCCTCCTCCCGGCCGGGTCCGGGGGCTTCCAGCCGTGCTCCGTCCTCGCCCCCCCCCCCGCGGCTGAGACTTGCGCTGAGAGCCGGAGCCAGCAGCGCCCCCTTCTGCCGGGAGACCCTCGCCCACCCGCCGGCTTCCTCTTGGAGGGTTTTGGGGAGTGCAGGGCACGGCAAGGCCCCTCGGAGCTCTCCTCCCTCCCAGTCGGCAGAAGCAGCCACCGCCTGTGGCTGGGCCGAGGGGATGGTGGTGGTGTCGGGGTGCGGAGGCTGCCCGTGCCCGGCCAGGCGTCGGTGGCGGCGTCGGCACTGCTGCAGCGGCTGCTCCTCCTGCGAGCAGTGAGTGGAGCGCAGCCGCGGCGGCGGGGGGGGGGGGCGCGCGCGCTAGGGCGCAAGGCTGGTGGCGGCGGCGGAGACCCCGACGGAGGAAGGAACTTGTCCCTTCCCTCTGGACTCGTGCCCCCCCCAGATGTTGCACCCGGTGCGGCCGGCACCCCTGGCACCCCCCACGCTACGCCACTGGCAGAGGTTACAGGAAATCACAGACAGGTTGTTCCTCTTGTTCTCTTATTTATTAACTCCAAATGTATCATGTTTCGTGTGCGCATATAATAAACA
Organism: Podarcis liolepis; assembly: GCF_965112155.1. NCBI lineage: Eukaryota > Metazoa > Chordata > Lepidosauria > Squamata > Lacertidae > Podarcis > Podarcis liolepis. Next base: position 112,431,215 of record NC_139554.1, on the reverse strand, counting down.
AGAAAGTCATACAAATCACACGTATCACACTTACTATATAACAAGGTTGGTTGGCTTCCTGGAATTATGAAAACACCAGACCTTAAATTTAATAAGGAAATAGGACCAAACACATACTCCAAATCCAAGTGATCCTAAAGATGTTTTGGCAGCCACACTTGGGAGAACATTCCATTCGATACAAAAATGTTGAGAAAGTCAAGACTGTGAAATGTAAAACTTAGGTAAACACGCTGGAAATTGGTCTTACACTAGATACAGTTTCATTGACATGGCTACCCTAAACATTATTTCTAACCGTAAAAATGAGACGCATGAAATTAGCTGTGAAACCATTTCAATAGAAGTTAAGTATGTACAAGGCTTGGGATGAGGGGGAAAAAAAAGACTTTCTGCATGTGTACCCATACAGAAAGCTAATTAATCACAGATGTACTGAGAGACAAGTTCCAACGGTCAGAGTAATTGAACAACATGGAGCACCTTCTGTTCCCAAAAACATCTAATTCTATTGAACTGAGAATAAAGATCACAAAAAGGCACCGTTCAACATGGTTAAGGACATTCTAGATTCTGAACTCAGAGGAATAATTCAAATATTTAGAACTGACCTTCTTTTTAGTGTTCAAAGCAACGCACCTACATTATCTCCAAAATGGATGCTGGCCTAAGGGTTACATTACCAATTTATTTTAGTTGTGACTTGTGCAGATGTGATGTAACTCAGAGAAGTCCTTCCAATAGACAGGTGGTAGGATGAATGGAGAGCTAGATGAATATATCCAGCCAGATTCAGTCAATTGCCCCTAGTTCTGTAGACCTACCTTGTTTCGTCAATGTATACAGCCTCCAGGACAGATGCAGCATATTCAATATTCTTCTTCAAATCGACCACATTAACGTCGCCTTTCTCCAGCTGCTTCACCAAACATCTTAATCTGTAAAAAAAACAAAAACAAAAAAGCTGGGATTATTCGAGGCAAAACTAGTTGTCCTTTCCAAAACAGTATATTCCTTCATCTTCTGTGGAAGGTGGTTTCTGACAATGGGTGTTATTCGACTAAGTTTTACACCCATTAAAATTATTGAACTTTAGTGATGAGTGGTTCAGACATCCAGTGCTATCAAGCAATGCTCCAAGTGCCTCTGCAGTCGTCGATCTGACAGCTCGATACAGGGGAACCACAACGTAGAAGCTTGACCCCAAAGGGAAAAGAAATGTGAGGTCTCCAATATTTATATGATGTATGGGAAACACACAGGGGCAGCAGAGAAGTGGTGTGTGTCAAATCGGAAGCATAGCTTAGGTCCATTAATTTCAGTGGGTCTACTGTGAGTAAAACTGAGTTCAATACTACCTCATATACCAAAATCCTAGACATAAAACTGGAAGGGACCCTAAGGATCACCCAGTCCTAGTCCAACACCCTGCAATGCCAGAATATGCAGTTGTCCCATATGGGGAATCGAACCTGCAACCTTGGCATTATCAGCACCATGCTCTAACCAACTGAGCTATCTAGGCTGACATAATTTTACCCAGAATGCAGGCCCCAAGTATACTCCATTGTACACCTGGAGCTCCACTACGTGTATGATTGTGGCATCTGAATATAGACTGCATTTTTAATCAAGGCATATATTGGCTTATATCTTGATCAGGTAAATGGGCTTAGACTTTCAAAAGTTTCATGCCATGCAGAAACCAGCTGGCTAAGTACTTTGGCAGTTGTTTATCTTCCTGCTCTCCTGAACAAGGGCCTCCCTGATTTATAGCAGTAGCAGGAGACAAGTTTCTCAAAGTTGTAAAAGCTGGAATTACAGGCTGAAGACCAAGGTTACACAGACCCTACATAATTAAGAGTTTGGTAAACAGTAAAATAAAACCATGTGCCTTAAACTTGAGCCTAAGGTCAAAAGGTCAAGAGCACATGGAAAACAAGCAACTGGCTGGAGAAGGGGGGGAAGTGTGAAGAGGGGAAGAGGCTTTTTTCCTATTTTATTTTGAGGCTGTAAACTGTTCCTTCCTTTTTACTTTGAGGAAGTTTAAATATGCTGGCTTAAATGTAATTATGCAAAGGATTTAAGAAATGCTAGATTTATCCTGAAATTAAGTCAGCCAGCCCAGCCCCCTGTCAGACAAGAAGACGCCAATCGAGCACTTATGACAAATGGCTGTCAGACCTTTGTTTAAAGACCTCTAAAAGGAGATATTTCATTGATGATGCATGAGAATATGAACCCGAGGTCTCTGACATCTGTTCAAGATAAAAATTTAAGATTAACCATTTGTTTTAGAAGGCAATAGGGCAAGGGGGGCAAGAGGTGAGCTGGTAATTAAGATTCCTTGTTGAGACGCATGTAAGATATATTAATACTTATTTGTCATTTATAGATGTAACAATATATAGCTCTTTGTGTTCCATATAAGGACAGTAGGATATGAGTGTATTTTTGTGATTGGTTATACCAATCAGCCAATAGGAATTTCAACCAGGCTGATGGGACAGAGGCAGCCATAGGAGGAGCAAAGGGGGCTGGATTAAGGAAATATAAGTGCTGGCCATAATGGCAGGAGGCCAGGCCAGAGCTTGGTAACCATATACCACTGTGCCTCTTATTTATTTGTCTGACAAATAAATTATTATTTTAATTTCTCTGTTGCTGCGTTGAATATTTCATTCCAGCTAAGCGTTAACCACAAGCAGGGTGCTACATTTTATGGTGCCTGCGACTCGGATAAGTGGTCTGCTGGAACGCAGCCCCTTCGCCTCACTGGACGGGGTACAAGAGAGAGGACAACTGTGCCTACCCAGCGCGCACTGGAAAAATTTTTTCCAGGGGAACGCAGCAGTCTCGTCTGTCTGATACCCTGCCCACTGACGGCGACGGACCGGGGGGGACCAGAGAAATAAACAGGGAACCAGCTAAGGGTAAGTGCACTAAGGGGTTTTGGCCCTCCAATTAATTGGGAGGAAGAGAAGTCCTGATCAAACTTCTGCGTCTCAGTAAAGGGGAACTGAGTACGCTAGGTGGCTGGGTACATCAGATGGTGATCTGGTGTAGGGAAAAGGGAAGAATGGGAGGTAGTGTGTGGTGAAGTATCTGGCGCATTGCATGTGTGAGAAAGTACAATGTGTAGCTGACCTAAGTGTGGAGTGAGTACTACTTCGTTTCCCAGTAAGGTGTGTGTGTGAGTGACTGAGTGGATACTTCACAGGGCCATACAATGGGAGTTGGGGGTTCAAAGGGGGGAAATACACCTTTTGAATGTATGTTAAATAATTTTAAGAAAGCCTTCTCAGGGGCATATGGAATCAAAATGACGCCAGAACGCTTGAGAACGTTATGTGAACTAGAGTGGCCAAAAGAAAATACTGAATGGCCATCTCAAGGAACCTTTGATATAAATTTAGTAAGCAAACTTTGGTCTAACATCGCCAAAGAAACTGGAGGGTGCCCAGAACAATTTTCATATATAGATTCTTGGCTGAGCACATTAAATAAAAATCCTCCATGGATAAGGGAATGCAAAGTCCAACGATGCAAATTATTGGCTGTAAAAGCCGAAGCTAGGAAAGGAATCTTGCCAAATAAATTCAAACCCTCCACCAGTTGTAACCCCAAGGCAAGAAAGTGGAATGAATAATGGGGCTGGAGTCACAGAACTTGATTCCTTGATAGATTATGATAAATATCTTCAGAAGGCATTGGAGTCCTATAATGAAGCCCAAGCAGAAGTGGTTATTCCACCTGTGAGTCCCAGTAGAACTCCATCTACAGTCTCCTTTAGTGGAACAACTGATTGCCTACCCCAAACCCCTGTACATCCAAGTCCTAGAGAATTATTACAGAAGTTACAGGGAGACCTTAATCGGTCAGCAAGCAATACAGCCGGGCGTATAAAGCTGCTAAAAGAACGCCTTGGGACAAATACCATCCCCTATGATTTGAGGTCCCTAGAGCAAAGCGAAGAAAAAGGTCACGTAGTAGCCCCTCCAGTACATTCCATTCACAACTACGGATCTGATGAATTGGAAAACACCCCATCTTTCGCAGAAAAACCTCAGGCTATGATGGACTTGGTGACCTCAATAGTAAATACTCATAGTCCTACTTGGACAGATTGTCGCCAGCTCCTGAATACTCTCTTCACCACTGAGGAAAGGAGAGACATAATTGAAAAGGCACAGATATATTTGCGTGAGCAGGCCAGAGTGGGAAATATTTATAATATTGACCGTCATCTCCAGGAAAACTTTCCCTTGGAAGATCCTAATTGGGATCCAAACAATGCAATTCACCTGGCCAGGCTTACCACCTATCGCCAGACGCTTGTGCAAGGTATCTGCAGGGCATGCCAGAAGCCCACTAATATGTCTAAAGTCTCAGGAGGGTAGACGTGTTACCCATAACACTGTTTCGTGTTCGGTGCACACCCACAAAAAGACTTAAGTTGTCACCTTTTGAGCTCCTGTATGGGAGGCCGCCCTCCTTTGTTCAGGATATTCCAACTGACCTCAAACAAATAGGAGAACATGTGACACAGGGACAAGTGCAATCTCTCTCCCGTGTTTTTGTCTCTCTCCCGTGTTTGTTTGTTTTGTTTTGTTTTTTTATCTTAACAGGTGGGCCCTCGAGCGCACGCCGTGCAGCATTGCCAAGCCAATTCATCAGCTCCAGGCTGGCATAGCATATAGGTGAAAGAGTGGAAACGTGATCCACTTGCACCTAAGTGGCGTGGACCTTACACCGTCTTGCTCTCTACTCCAACAGCGGTGAAGGTAGCTGAGGTGACCCCCTGGATTCATCACTCCCGTTTGAAGAAGTCCGAAGGCAGTTGGACGTGCAAAGGTGACCCCTCTAATCCTTTAAAACTGACTCTCTCCAAAAACCCCTGTATCTAGCCCTACGGGGAACGGGCTAGGTCACGGGCAACATTAGACGACTGGCCTGCTGCAGCCACAAACCTGGAAGCTGGCTGACCTGCGCACGCCTGAAGCTTGAGGAGCGTCTGAACCAGCGGCTGTGAAAGGGAAGATTCTCTTATACAATTGATTGACTGCCCCCTTGTGGAACAATTATCAGAGATATTACACATTGGGGATCCTTGGGATATATGTTTTGGTCTTGGTGGTTCCCCATTCCTGTCACTGGGGGAATTATATTGGGACTAATATTTATGCTATCACTATTACCAATACCATTAAATGCCATTGGTATGGTAAGCGAAATGCCACACCAAACAGAAGTACAGAATTTCCCCGGATGGAACTCAACTAAACCATTACGAGTTATACCTGTACAAGGGGAATTCTGTGTACATAAATCATCAGATGCAGCTGATTCTACCATGATAGGCTCTTCTCATTGTCCCTATACTTGGGATTATATTAAGAATACCTGGGCACACGGTACTACCTATCGAACTCGGAATACCTTGCCCTGTGCACTTCCTTTTATCCATGCATGGAAAGTGGTATGGAACATAACTGTGACAGAAGAAAGGCAATCTAACATACTGCACTGTGAACTCTATACCTCTTGTGATATTTCGCCTTATGCACTCCACATACCAAAACCCTCAGACCCGATGGTTGTGGTGGATATGTGGAGAATGGGCATACAAGAAACTCCCTTCCAAATGGAGTGGGACTTGTTTCCTGGGATGGGTATTACCACCAATGTGGATTTTGCCCACTAGTATATTTCTCATATAGCAGGAGGAAGTACCCAAAGTTGGAGCGATACTGATGATTGGCCACCAGAGCGCATTATAGCCTATTATGATCCTGCCTCCTGGAATCCTGGTGAGCTCATACAAGGGGCACGGGATCCTATTTATAATCTAAACAGAATAATTCGATTGCAAGCAGTAGTGGAACTTGTAACCAATGCAACGGCCCAGAGTTTGAGACTTATTGCACAACAGTTGGATGAAAGTAGAGCCCCATTTTGCAGCTGAAAATGGGAATGGATTATGTACTTGCCAGGCAGGGAGGCCTGTGTGGAGTCTTGAACTTGACAGGGAATGCCTGTTGCTTTAACATTTCTGATAATGGTGAGGCAATCCGTGTGTTGGCCACAAAGATGGAGAATATAGCACATGTCCCAGTACAAACATGGGAAGGATGGGATATGGGATGGTTACCCAATGTCACAGGACTCAAAGGGATACTATTGTCTTGCTTGTTTTTCTTGACAGTAGTGATGGTTTTATGTATGATGCCATGTATCATCTCATGTTTTAGGAGTACAATTAGCAAGATGGTTTCAAATGAAACTCTACCTCATATCATGGCACTATATAGAGCTTTAACTCAGGAAGATCAAGCTATCAAGGACGCTTGGTAGCAAGGTCCTTGAGCTTGAAAGGGGGGATTGTGGCATCTGAATATAGACTGCATTTTTAATCAAGGCATATATTGGCTTATATCTTGATCAGGTAAATGGGCTTAGACTTTCAAAAGTTTCATGCCATGCAGAAACCAGCTGGCTAAGTACTTTGGCAGTTGTTTATCTTCCTGCTCTCCTGAACAAGGGCCTCCCTGATTTATAGCAGTAGCAGGAGACAAGTTTCTCAAAGTTGTAAAAGCTGGAATTACAGGCTGAAGACCAAGGTTACACAGACCCTACATAATTAAGAGTTTGGTAAACAGTAAAATAAAACCATGTGCCTTAAACTTGAGCCTAAGGTCAAAAGGTCAAGAGCACATGGAAAACAAGCAACTGGCTGGAGAAGGGGGGGAAGTGTGAAGAGGGGAAGAGGCTTTTTTCCTATTTTATTTTGAGGCTGTAAACTGTTCCTTCCTTTTTACTTTGAGGAAGTTTAAATATGCTGGCTTAAATGTAATTATGCAAAGGATTTAAGAAATGCTAGATTTATCCTGAAATTAAGTCAGCCAGCCCAGCCCCCTGTCAGACAAGAAGACGCCAATCGAGCACTTATGACAAATGGCTGTCAGACCTTTGTTTAAAGACCTCTAAAAGGAGATATTTCATTGATGATGCATGAGAATATGAACCCGAGGTCTCTGACATCTGTTCAAGATAAAAATTTAAGATTAACCATTTGTTTTAGAAGGCAATAGGGCAAGGGGGGCAAGAGGTGAGCTGGTAATTAAGATTCCTTGTTGAGACGCATGTAAGATATATTAATACTTATTTGTCATTTATAGATGTAACAATATATAGCTCTTTGTGTTCCATATAAGGACAGTAGGATATGAGTGTATTTTTGTGATTGGTTATACCAATCAGCCAATAGGAATTTCAACCAGGCTGATGGGACAGAGGCAGCCATAGGAGGAGCAAAGGGGGCTGGATTAAGGAAATATAAGTGCTGGCCATAATGGCAGGAGGCCAGGCCAGAGCTTGGTAACCATATACCACTGTGCCTCTTATTTATTTGTCTGACAAATAAATTATTATTTTAATTTCTCTGTTGCTGCGTTGAATATTTCATTCCAGCTAAGCGTTAACCACAAGCAGGGTGCTACATGAAGACTTCATTCATTTCAATGAAAATGCACACAGACTATATCCAAAGGAATAGGAACTCCTGCCTGTGCTTTGGAAGGCATCATTAGACTTGTGGATGTCAAATTTGGGGGTCTTTAGACTTCAGTTCTTACCCTTGATCCTCGCCACAAGTCAAACTGCACCACATGGGATATATGAATTCATGTGCACTTGCAATTTACTTTGCACCAGTGAAAAACACTTGGAAGCTTTTGGGTTTTGGTCTATAAATTATCATAAATAAATTAAGTATGCCATCAATTCTTGAAGGGGTTTCCCCCCCCCCCTCTCCAACCCCTGCTGCTGCTGTCAGTGTCTGGCAACTCTATTTACCTGGTAGAATTCAAAGGCTTAGGATGTAGTCAATATGAAATTGAAATAAAGCAGCATGTTTTCAGGCTGTTTGTGATCATTAATTTTTGCCCCTCCAAGTGCATGCACTTAATTAGAAAGAGGGAATTTGCAGCCTTCCAAATGCTGTTTTTGACCACAACTCTCATCAATATCAGCTAGCATTGCCAGCAGCAGTCAGGCATTATGGGAGTTGTAGTCCAATGACATCCAGAAAGAGACAAATTTCCCATCCTGCTTTTGAGGAATAATCATGTGTCATGGGGTGGGCAGGGCAGGATACCTTGTGACTGAACTAGTGGAAACAGAAAAACATATGCTTGATCATAAATCACACAGACAAAAGTGTGAAAGTGATGTTGCATTTATACAGGAGAAAAATATCACCATGCAAACAGTAATTAAAGTTCACATTAAACAGTGGCAACATCCACAACCATAGTTTCCTTTTGCTAAACCAGGTTTTCTAAACTTGGGTCCCCAGCTGTTTTGAGGCTACAACTCCCATCATTCCTAGCTAGCAGGACCAGTGGTGAGGGATGATGGGAATCATAGTCCAAAAACAGCTGGAGACCTAAATTCGGGGAACCCTGTACTAAGCTGTTTATACTAACCTCTAGAACTGACATGATTCCTAACCCATAAAGGTTTTTCTTCTTCATTTCCCACTCTCCCAAACTAAAATGCAGTCCAGGATTTTTGCTTTAAAGCACAATGGGGCGAGGGAGGAATGATTTTCAGAGTAAAAGAAAGAAAGAAAAAGGCCAGTATCACTTTTAATATGATTTCGTTAATACTCGTAAGACTACATCTGTGATCGTGCTCAACTTCTAATCGTGTACAAGCTCTGGGCAAAAGAGATGCATTTTAAATGAGATTCAGCTTTAGTGGCCATTTAATTTCCTTTGAGAAAATTAGTTTTACACATTTCTTCCTCCTGTGTGAAGAATTAAGCTGTGCTGGTGCACTCCCCTAGGCATAGTTCAGAGCCTACCTATAAAATGATAATTAATTGAAAATAATGAGGCCCCAAGGTACATCCTCTAGGCTTTCGTTAGACCTGTGCTCAATATTTGATCAAACTCGATTACACTTAATAAATCCAATACGAAAAAGCTACGCAAACCTTTCCCAACTTCTGCTGAACATTTGAAGTACCGCAGCACCGAGGTGCCCCGGTGCCATTTTCTGCGTGTTGATTAGTGCAAAGGCCAAAGGCTAGTACTTCTATAGCAACTGCCCTTTTGAATGCTGCTTGCAAAACAACATCGATCCATTCTGGCCCTTCACATTTACTTAAAGACAGAGAGTGGCAAATGGAGGTTGCCATTAGGGGTTATATGTTTTCGAACACCTAATGAATATTGCAGCAATAATAAGATCAGCCCGGTCCTATTCCATGCCCTCTGACATTCCACAGATGAAAATAGGGACATTTCTCACTCTTCTACAACTGACCCTCTTTGGACGCCCCCCATTGTTGTGCCCCACCCTGTGCAGGACACAACACACAGTGCCAAGAGTGCCAGTTTGGCCCTGCGACCATGGGTGGCCAGCACCTACATGGGGAATTTTGTGGGTTCTTGGGCAACCAGGACCCCAGGGAATTGGCACCTATGACACATGCCCTCCACTGTCCTGATAAAACCCCTTAATCCCAATTTCGTTTTATTCTTTGGAATTATTATTATTATTATTATTATTATTATTATTATTTATTTATTATTTATACCCCACCCATCTGGCTGGGTTTCCCCAGCCACTCTGGGTGGCTTCCAATAAAACACTAAAATACAATAACCTATTAAACATTAAAAGCTTCCCTAAACAGGGCTGCCTTCAGATGTCTTCTAAAAGTTTGGTAGTTATTTTTCTCTTTGACATCTGGTGGGAGGGCGTTCCACAGGGCAGGTGACACTACCAAAAAGGCCCTCTGCCTGGTTCCCCTGGTTTCTGGAGGTTCCCTGCGCTGGTTCTCGCAGTGAGAGAACCGCCAGAAAGCCCTCAGAGCTGGACCTCAGTGCCCGGGCAGAACGATGGAGGTGGAGACGCTCCTTCAGGTATACTGGACCGAGGCCATTTAGGGCTTTAAAGGTCAGCACCAACACTTTGAATTGGAAGATTTACAAAAAGAAAAACACACAACAAAAAATCAATTTTAGAAAGTGGCAAGACTAGATACAAACACAAGACTCCTTGTGCTCCACTCTGCTCCTCCTATCATCCCACCCAGGGCAGCCCTGCCCTCTGCCTGCACTGTGGCAGCAGCAGCCTCTCCTCTCCTGCTCTCCAGCAGCCGCTATGAAGCTGCCCAAGGAGGGAGGAGGCTGGTAGCAGAGGCCATGCAGAGGCCATAGAGAGGCAACAGGATTCTCCCTCACAGCTGCCACTGCCTCTGCTGCTCAGGACAAGCACCAGCTCATCCTCCTCCCCGAGCCTGACAGCAGCAGCACTGGCATAGAAAATAGGGACATTGCAGGATCAAATCAGAAGCTGGAGTGGCTTTCATAATTCCAGGGTGGTCGCTAGAAAATTGGAACGCTTGGAGGGTATGCTATTCACCAACCAGTGACAAAGCAGTCGTGTGGAGATTGCTTCCTGCTTCCCTGCCTAAAAGAAAACTCTGCTCCAACTCCCAGTTGGTTGCAGAAGCCAGGGGAGAACACACACACACACAGCAGTGGAGGAAGGACCTTTTGGTAGATTTGGTATTGCTTTAAACACGGGTGGCACTGTGGGTTAAACCACTGAGCCTAGGGCTTGCCGATCAGAAGGTTGGCGGTTCAAATCCCCGTGACGGGGTGAGCTCCCATTGCTCAGTCCCTGCTCCTGCCAACCTAGCAGTTCGAAAGCACTTCAAAGTGCAAGTAGATAAATAGGTACCACTCTGGCGGGAAGGTAAACGGTGTTTCCATGCGCTGCTCTGGTTCGCCAGAAGCGGCTTAGTCATGCTGGCCACATGACCCAGAAGCTGTACGCCGGCTCCCTCAGCCAGTAAAGCAAGATGAGCGCCGCAACCCCAGAGTCAGTCACGACTGGATCTAATGGTCATGGGTCCCTTTACCTTTACTAAGGTGCTCTTTGGGTTGTTGGATCAAATGATGGGTTGTAAATCTTTTAAGCAGGCATCCCTCCATGGGTGAGAAGCTTTTGTGGTTAAAGGTGATTCAGGTATGTAGCAAAAGCCCACATCAAAGTTTTAAAACAGGTCTTGCAATTTATGGACTGGGCCAGTTCCCACATTCCTGTACACTTGATAGCTGATTGCTCAACTCTGGGTGACGTGTAACGCTTTGCGCTGCAATGTGTTCGTGCATGCAAAACACTGACTGCAAGCACTGCAGTCCTCATCCAGAGGTAAGTTTATTTCAACCCATTGGAGCATCTGGACAGTTTTAGATTCTGCTTTTGACGACCTTCTGAGATCTCATTGGAAGTATTACTTCACTTACTTCAACATGTGATAAACCAGCCCTGTCGTGTTCTGTTCATTCTGCCAAGTGGTGCCCTGGACACCCATTGCAAAGCCCTGCCCAGCTGTATAGTCAACTAGATTCCAAGGGCTCATGGCGAAATTGGTACAAGATGAGCATTTCATCTCCATCCTTCTTTTAGGACCATACTGGTTTTTACTGTAGATCCATTTATGAGAAAACACTTTTACAATTCTGCCTCCGACATGCCTTTTCAGACTTGAGTGGCAGTAGTACATACCACCCATTTCTAGCCCCAGATAAATTTGGCTGTTGTTTTTAGTTTGGAAAAAGCTGTGTTTTGGAAAGTTTTTAAAATTGCATGTTCTTTTTTTTAAAAAAAAATAGTAATTTAACTGATCTATGCAGTAGCAGACCAAGTTATTACCCTTGATTTAGCCTGCGATGGAATCTTCAGGGAAGTTTTTTTAAAAAAATCTGCTCAGAAAATGCAGCTAACTTTTCTTAATGCTGATCTTGCCTGTGATAAGGTATGTTGACAGTCCACTATGTGTGTGGTGCTTCTTTGGTTCCTTTGAGATTTCAAGTTCCATTTGAGTAATGGATGTCCCGACAAAGTTCTTTATAGCTGCTTATTTCATTTTATCTGCATCTATCACACCAAGGTAAATTGTACACAAACGCCTTTCACTTGCATTTGGCTGGAAGACACAAATTATCTTTCTTTGTATGTGCATTTTCAATAGCTTGAGTGGGTGGCTTGCGCGCGCACACACACACACATAGACATTGAAGATTTTACCAGTGAAAAATACCTCTTGGACAAAAATACCAAACCTTTTATGAAATCCATTATGTCTTCCCAACAAGAGTAGAGCTATGATAAATACTTTGAGCATTGCATGTACGAAAAGACATTTTATAAATTACTAATCAGGACACAAAACTAGCCAGTTTCAACCTGATTTGTCATCTAATGGTTGAATCCAGCTCAGGCACCCTCACGCATTGTGCTTTGCATATTTCACCCATCTAGAGGTGGAGGCGGCAATAGTAGTGAGTGAGTAAGCAGGAAAGGTGGGAGATTGGCAAAAAATTGCCTCTCTCCCTCCTCTAAGGATGTCTCATCCCCACTTTTGCAATATGAGTGAGGTTCTAAGGTTTTAAACCATCTTGACTATTGAGCTCATGCATTAGATCACAATGTTGCCAAGTGAGAGCAACCAATCAGATAACTGGACGAGCTGATGTCAAGAGCGAAATTTATTCCCAAGGTTACCGTTGATGTTAAAATAGAAACCACACAGAGACAAATGATTACTTAAGATTTTGAGTATGCCTAAGAGATGAGATGTGAAGATGAAGGTGGCAGGAATTAGATAGGGAGGAACAGGGGACTCATCTTGACCTGCCAGGTCTTGAAAGTTTTGGATAGGTGGAGAAGTATTCAGCCATGGGACTCATAGAGTTGTAGAATTGGAAGGGACCACTAGAGTTACCTAGTCCAACCCTGAGATTAAAAGGCTCATGCTCTACTGACTGAGCTATCTCAGGACGGGAGCTATAGAGTCCCAGTTCTGAGGCTGTGGCGCAAGGTGACTGTTCCACTTCCAAAAAGGGACCATAATACATATTTTGTCATGTGACAAAGGTGTTTGAAAGCAGAAGCAGTAAAGGAGACTAGAAATGTTGTGAAATGCTGAAAAGCTACAGAATCATTTAGCATGCTGAATCACTGTGACTCATCTTGAGGATGACTCATTCCCTGTACAGTGGTACCTCGGGTTAAGTACTTAATTTGTTCCGGAGGTCCGTACTTAACCTGAAACTGTTCTTAACCTGAAGCACCACTTTAGCTAATGGGGTCTCCTGCTGCCGCCGCGCCGCTGGAGCACGATTTCTGTTCTCATCCTGAAGTAAAGTTCTTAACCCGAGGTACTATTTCTGGGTTAGCAGAGTCTGTAACCTGAAGCATATGTAACCTGAAGCATATGTAACCCGAGGTACCACTGTATAAGTATTGTATCTGCTTGCAGGCAGACTCATTGTCTCTCTCAGTCTATGTCTCTGTGTGTGTAAGGTGGAGCCTATACTCTATGAGGCCTGTGCTCAATGGAGACTCTGTGTGACTCAGTAACTCTGTGTATGCTCTGAAGCTAGTTTAATCTTCTGTTCGCCATGCTATTACAGTGGTACCTCGGGTTACAAACACCTCGGGTTACAAACACTTCGGGTTACAGACTCCGCTAACACAGAAGTAGTACCTCAGGTTAAGAACTTTACCTCAGGATAAGAACAAAAATCGCACTCTGGTGGCACGGCGACCATGGGAGGCCCCATTAGCTAAAGTGGTACCCCAGGTTAAGAATGGTTTCAGGTTAAGAACCGACCTCTGGAATGAGTTAAGTTTGTAACCAGAGGTACCACTGTATTTGCACATGAGTTTATTTTAACTCAGTAAAGCTTTTATTCTTTTACTGAAGAAGACTCTGCATTATTAATTTACGCTGCACATCATATTTATCCAATAATGCATTATGAAGTAGAGCTGGACATAATCTGAATGCACAGTGTAACACTGAAAAGGAAAGAAAACCAAACCCAGAGCAGTTAAGAATAGGTCAAAAAAAATCACAGAAGGGCAAAAGAGGTATGGTTAAATAAGTGGGCATTGGTGGTGTTTTTCATTTCCTGAGCTAATAAATGTAGCTGACATATCAGCGAGAACAGCATGTGGAGCCGGTTAAGGCCAGTCCATGGGGAGCATCTGTGTGCTGAGTATCACCAAGAACATCTTTAAGGTTTCATAATGATTCCTCTTATCAGCACAGCTAATTAAGCTGGCAGAAATGCCGCTTCAGTTCAGGGGGTCAGCAGCTCACTGTTACAGAAAAGAAAACTCACCTGCAACATTTAAAAAGAAAGAGCTGTCAGATTTGGAGGCCAGACATCTGAGGAAACCATACATACGCGTGTTTTTGAGAGCCTTGCTCCCTTTGTACTGTGGTGTTGACACTGGTTGACACCTCTGTTAACTCTCATTTGTGGGAAATGCACAAAGGAAGAAATGAAACGTAACCTTTGACACTTGTTCCAATGGACATGCAGGAAGAATTCATGACTCTTTCAGCACGTGGCACACACTTCAGCCTTAGTTGCCATGTGCTAAGGTGGCCATGTGTGCAAAGAAGCCTTCTGCTACAATTACAATGGAGAAGGAACCATTATGGTGGGTGGGATGTAGCAGATGAGGTAAGAAATACCCCTCTACTCCCCAGCTGTGTTGCTTCCCTACACACCTGAAAGTACGCACCATCGCAGCTGGGGTATGTGATCTTTCTGGGCATTGCAGCTAGGAAGGAGAGATTAACCCTCCAGGAAAATTGTCCTCCTGAATTAGATTTGTAGAAAGTGAAAATGCTTTTTATAAGGCTAATGTCTCATGGCCAGTGGTGTAGCGTGGGTTGGCAGCACCCGGGGCTACGCAGACGGTGGGAGGAAGGGGAAACAGACCAAGTAGGCATGCACATTCAACTGCCTAATGGCATCCACATCACCCATGAGATCACAGCAGCACAGATTAATTTTAATAATGGAATGCAGATTATTTAAATGTAAGAGAAATGTGGAAACTGCAAAGAGATAGGGGGAAGTCAATTAACATATAAGGGACTCAAACCAGCTTAGTGAAATAGAAAGAATGTGACGGTACAAAAGAAAAGAAAAGATGGAATATTAAGGTAATGTCTTTCTAGGAATTTTGGGTATAGAATATTCAATATGGTTCGCACTCTTTAAATAATTTTGTGTATTTGACAAATATATATTTTTCTTTTATTTTTCTTTTCATGTTTTCTTCTATGTATCATTTTTCTTTTTTGTATATGTGGGTGAAAGGATTAATTTATTTTCTGTTTTTTGTAAAAAAGAAATAAAGATTATAAAGAAAAAGGAAAAAGAAAAGAAGAGTCGTTTTGTTGTCTGGGGATGTCAATTCATGGTTTGCATGGAGAAGCCCTTTTCAACAGAGCCCAGTGACAGAAGCACACGGCTGTATTGAGTCAGCACCAGGTGTTGAAATTTTGCTAACAAATTTGAACCCAGGGCAGCTGTCCCTGTGCCCCCATCACCACGTTATGCCACTGCTAGTGGCCCAGATGTTTGTGTGAGCACATGCAGATGTGCGATTGTGGTTTCTCCTGTTTGCAAATGTGCCCACGATTCCCAAGAATCAGTGGGCGGCTCCTGCTGTAAAACAACTATTTTAAATGAGCCGTCACCGAGGGTTCAAGCCTCATAAGCCTCAGAAACCTCTTCCAAACAAAACTGCTGTTTGTTCTGAAAACATCTATTAAAACTTGGCTTGTACAACTTGTGACTCATCACACTTAATGCAGCCCATCAGGGATGGAGGGTCGTGCTCCACCTACTCACCCACCCAGCCCCATGTCTCAGGACTGCAAAAAAAAAAAAAAAAGGTTGAGGCTCCGTGAGGACCCAAATGTATTACAGAGTTGTCCTCAGCATGTTGGGCTACAAATGATACAGGATAATTTCAAATTACTCACCTGACATTCCCTAAACACACACCCCTTTGAAGCTACGTTGTGCTTTCCTAACCCTCACATCTGTGTCAATATTCTTTGTTTAGACGTTTCTGTCTGGAAATGACCATTTGGATTACATAAAGCAGCAACATAATACTGACCAGTACCATAACATTGGGGGGGGGTGTTCCCCCCACCCGATTTAAAGAGATCTAGCACATTGAGTCTGGTGCGGAGATCTTAAGAAACATAGCCCGTGTGATCACACAGGTGAAATGAAAACAAGCGCTGCTATTTTTGCTTCTGTGGCAAAGGTTTCTGCAGCGCTGATGGGGTGCTTAGCAGATGCAATGCCAGAGGCCCACCTGGCTGAACAGTAAAGCTCAGATTATTCATATTTACTAAGACATTTTTCAGCTTCAGCTATCCTGCCATCTCTGGTGTGTCCAAATAATAATAAAAAAATAGTAAGGTAAAGGTAAAGGTACCCCTGCCCGTACGGGCCAGTCTTGACAGACTCTAGGGTTGTGCGCCCATCTCACTCAAGAGGCCGGGGGCCAGCGCTGTCCGAAGACACTTCCGGGTCACGTGGCCAGCGTGACATCGCTGCTCTGACAAGCCAAAGCCGCACACGGAAACGCCGTTTACCTTCCCGCTAGTAAGCGGTCCCTATTTATCTACTTGCACCCGGGGGTGCTTTCGAACTGCTAGGTTGGCAGGCACTGGGACTGAGCAACGGGAGCGCAGCCCACCACGGGGATTCGAACCACCGACCTTTCGATTGGCAAGCCCTAGGCGCTGAGGCTTTTACCCACAGCGCCACCCGCGTCCCTCAAAAAAAAAAAATAGTAGTAAAAAAAATAGTAGTAAAAAGATAAAGATAAAATGTTTTTTTTTGACTGGTCAGTTCAATTCAAAATGTAAAATTCAGTATCCATGTTTCATTCCCACCAACTGATTCTTCTTAGTCCTCCCCTTATGTCTGCAAGGTTATTAAGTTTCACTAACAGTACTGAACCTTTGTGGCCACTGCTCCCTTTCCAATGCAACCCTTTAAAGCCAGGAACCTGAGGCCCTCCAGAAGTTGTTGGGATCGCAGTCCCTTCAGCCCCAGCCAGCACAATTAATGGTCAGGGATGATGGGAGCTGGAATTCATCAATGTCTGGCAAGCCACGGGTTCCCCAGACCTGCTTTAAAGTTACAAGAAGCCTGTCAGGTGCAAAAGTGACTCTAGAATCTAAAGTCTTGATGAAGCAACTCTGTATCCCTAGTCTCCATCCCTCTCTTTCTTTTCTTCTTGATGATAGGAAGACTTCTTGCACATCATAATTTCTGCATAGTACTTCCTCTCGGCAATGTCTGCATTGCCTATTCTTTCTCAAGTTGTGCTTTTCAACCCATGACCTGCTTTGGCCTCCATCCTTTAGCCACCCTCCCTGTCAGTCTCCCTAGTACTCCTGTCCCTCCCTGGCCTCTGCCTAAACAGTATGACCCCACCCACCCCCTCCTGAGCTGAAGTTCTGTGGAGGTTTCTTCAGAGCCCCCTCTCTCGGATTTTCCCTAGCTTCCTCTGCCTTTCTCAAGAAGAGAAGAAGAGTTTGGATTTGATATCCCGCTTTATCACTACCCGAAGGAGTCTCAAAGTGGCTAACATTCTCCTTTCCCTTCCTCCCCCACAACAAACACTCTGTGAGGTGAGTGGGGCTGAGAGACTTCAGAGAAGTGTGACTAGCCCAAGGTCACCCAGCAGCTGCATGTGGAGGAGCGGAGACGCGAACCCAGTTCACCAGCTTATGAGTCCACCGCTCTTAACCACTACACCATGCTGGCTCCCTTTTCAACTGCCTTTTCAATCTAGGCTTCCCCAAAGTTCACATTTCTCAATCCACTGCCGATTCTACAAACGTTCTTCAGTCACCTTTAGTTTGACTGACTCACTGAAATATTCGTATCCCACCTTTCTTGCAAGAGCATGTTGACAAGCTCACAATGAAGAGCCTCAAATACAGGACTAAAGCAAAATGGGGGGAGACAAAAAGCAGCAATAAGCATACCCAGTTGGCAGAAAAACCAAGACCCTTGCTCTCCAGAGGGCTCCAAAAATGCCCTCTCAATTAAAATGGCAGGAAATTGGGAAAACTGGCAGCAAAGGGACCAAATGCGGGGAGTCTCAGAGTCTTAGTGCCACTTTAGAAAAGACTCCATCTCAGACGTTCTCACGCCAAAAGTACTTCTATCTTGTCTGAATTAATTTTCCAATGAATAATCCACATCCACCCCTCAGCTACCATACTTTCTGACCTGTTCCCAGTCAGACAATCCCACACAGCAACTACTGTGCCTAGCCTTTGTGAGGCTTTAATCCCAGTCAAACTGACATTTCCTTCTCTAATAGAAGCTGGACTGCAAATATTCCGAGAGCTATGTTCTCTGAGCAGTTGGAATGTTCAGGAATCCATTTGTTGCCAGAGGCTGCACTGGTCGCACAAGGGAAACACAACATAAACTATAAAAATTAAAAGCAGCTGAAATGAATCGGAAAAAGAACTGGCTTCTTTAAGAAATTGAGGTTTTTCAGCCCTAAGGCACATTCCCACATACAGTAAAGAGAAAATATGAGCACAGTGTTCCTTTATGGCAAAGTATTCCATCAGCAATACATCAGAGTCATAATTATTTGGACGCATGGAACATCATTACATGGGTCTAAGAGACCCTTCTTCCCCTAACTACCCCATTAAAGTTCTCCCATAATTATTTCCAATTACCAATTCCTGCTTTAAAAAGTCTTGCATTACTTCTGGAAGGCAGTCTGACTTTTAAAGACATTTGCAGGAAGGAAAATGCAAATCTAGAGAGACAGCAGTTGCAATAAGGCCTTCCTGTGTGTCTTTGCCATCCATATTTGATTTACCAGCCTGGGCTACCTTTAATAAACCTACCTGAGCTGTCGGGGTAAGGGGGGAGCTGCGCCACTTTGGCTGCAGCATTTCCCCCTTCCCCCTTTGTTTTGACAGCTTGGGGGAGGCTTCGGAGTCGCGGGCAGGTGGCGCACCGAATGTCCACCATGGGCAGCTTACTCGGCCCCCGTGGGCGGCTCGCTTGGCCCCCGGCTGCAGGGCGCGTGCACCTGAGCAGCTATCCCAAACCTGGGAGGGCACCTTCTGTGCCATGCCCCCCTTGGGAGCGCGCCCACCCTGAGCATCGCGGGCATATCCTCTGCCGCTGGTTCCCATATGTTCCTGCAGAACCTCACCTCACTGAGAAAGAGTAATTGTCTGAGTTTCCCTGCTTCTGCCTGAGAGGGAGATACATGCTTCCACAGGCGGTGGCTGGATTCAGTGGGAAAAGAGCCTGATCAGTGTTGCCCCTGCCCACCCGCCGCCCCCAAGGCTGATGCAGCTGCAAAAGAATGGCTGGCCATTGTGACGTCATACCGATGCTGTCTGCCTGAAGACCGACAGGCGTATAAGCCTCAAACGGATAATGGCCAACTTAAAGGAGAAATTGGCCACCGTGCCTTCCTTCCCACAGATGCTGATCACCTGCCAGAAAGAGAAAAAGACACCCTGTGCCCTTATTGATTACGAGAAAGATGCTGCTTTCAACCCACAGCAGATAGGGGCGTCTGTCACTTGCAGTTATTTTTATTGATCATAGTTTAGTAATTATTGTATTTGTTAAGAGTGAATTTCTGCTTATTTGCTGTTGTTTTGAGAGTTAATTTTATTTTGTACTGTTATGTTCTAATATTACTTTATTTGATATGTCGTTACATTTTAAAGTTTTGTTTTATTATGACTTTTTGTATTAGTTCAGATTATTTTAAGGCGCACATTCTTTGTTGTATGTTTTGTTGCTGTACATCGCCTTGTGTATCGTAATATAGAGAGGCAATATTCAAATTAAAAGTGAAGTGAAATCTTCTTTCTTTCTTTCTTTCTTTCTTTCTTTCTTTCTTTCTTTCTTTCTTTCTCTCTCTCCCTCTCTTTCTCTCTCTCTCCACACATCAAATGCAAGTTTTCCCTCTACTCAGCCAGGTGCAATCATACACCACCCTCATCAGTTGGCTGCCAGGAATAAAACAGTACAAACTTATATACGACATATACATAAATTATAGCAACAGTGAAAAACTGTTAAATGGGTCCGAATTGTACTCCTCTTTCATGTAATTAATAAAAGGGGACCAGAATCTCTCAAATCATTCTTTGCTTTGCCTGCCTTCTCTTAATCATACCATTTCAGTGAGTTTTGACACTCTAGCAACATTGTCTATTTCTTCTTCCATCGGAATTACTTCAGCATGCCATTTAGCCCCAACCAACATTTCTTCAGCGCTTCATCAGAAAATCTTCTTTCAAAATTTCAGCTCGGATGTAGTTTAATGTGTGTCTAGATCACAACTCAACATGTCTTGAAATGGGAGAGAGTGGAGATGTATTTTTCCAATGATACATATTAACCTTATTACAAGATTGGGGGAAGTACGGTACATTTATGTTGTCTTCAGTATGTACCAAAGGATATGAGGATGAATCCTGAACATACAGGGCCAGAGTGTGAAACCTGTGCCTCTCAGATGAACTCCAACTCCCATCATCCCCAGCCAGCATAGCATGGATGAAGGATGATGGGAATTATAGTCCAACAATATCTGGAAGACTACAGGTTCCACACACATATGCCAAAGCTTCATTAAATAAGACATTGGATGGTGGAACTAGAGGGACAGTAAGAAGCCACAAGGATGTGGAAATAGCATTTTCAAGAGCATACTGCTTGTATTTCGAGGTTTCCCCTCCCATAGCATATGAGATTGCTGCAACAGAACTATGTAATGACTCCACTTTTAAGGGAGTGAACTGCATGTGAATATCCAATTTTTGTACCAAGTGCAGAAGCGACCATTTTAGTCCCCCGAAAGGTGTCTTTATAATGAAAGCTGCTCAATACACTTTAGTATAAAAGCTTTTAGTTTTTCATGTTGGGGAAAAAAGAGGTGCTTTCATGTAGAAATGGGATGCAATGCTGTGTTGGCCTTGCCCTGGAAGAAGAAAAAGTTCAGTCTTTCCGTATCCTTTCAAGCACAGAAAGGAAGAGAAAATTGAAAACATTGAGTTGTATCCCCAGGTGCTTCAAAAGCTAGACACAGACCCATTCAGGGCTGCAGAGCTGGAGCCCAATTTATACCAGCAGAGAAGCTACTCCATTATGTCTCTTTAATGCTTTCAACATACAACAATGTGGGATGGCAGAAAGTCTCAAATACTTGGAAGGGCAGGGGAGTAAGGAGAAATGATAGAAACCGTGAAGGTCAGATGTCGTTCTTTCTGCAGCGTTCATTGTTCGTTTGCAATCCTGCTTTGGGAGGCCGGTCAGGAATCGGATCACAGCACTCTCCTTTACCAACAGACATTTTAGCGCAGAATTCTCAGTACAGTACAAACAATCCCAGCTGTATTTCAGCCAGCTTTACGACTGAAGAAAGAGAAGACTCCACTTGTCAAGTTTTCGATTTAAAGGAAAGGTGCAAATCCACAGGACGAGAGGCAACAGCGATGTATCACACACCACAAACTCTGGCCAAACCCACAGAGTACATTGCACTCCCTAGCTAACTGGTTGTACAGGTACGGTTCTGTAATGAATTCCCATTATAAGATTTCAAGTCAGTTTTCACCAATCACATAGAATTTCACTGGAAAGAAAGGGGTTAAAGCATTCAAGCTGTGAGCATGCACTAGTTTTATTATATAGCAATTCTTCATTGTAACTGATAGGTGTAAACTGTTTCATTATTATTTGCTGTTGTTTAATTTTATTATTTTAATGGATTATTGAATATTGCTTTATTGGAAGCCGCCTGGAATGGCTGGGGCAACCCAGATGGGTGGGGAATAAATAAAATAAAATAAAATAAAATAAAAATTATTATTATTTAGCACCAATGTATTTTTCTTATAATGTGTGTGCAAATAAAGTAGCTTTTCTAGGAACTTATGTATACTTATAAACTGAACTAAATGAATTTTGTGTATGTGTGTGCACTCACACATACCATTAATCGTTTTAAAAATAAAAGTTTACCTCAGAAACAAGCTCATTTCTCCCCAGTGCTACATTAGCAATTGTGGTACTGGTGAAAACTAAATCACTTTCCAACCACCATTGTGGCGCTGCCTCTGTATCAATCCACAGTTCCCTGACAAGCACTTTCCCCCTTTATGGCAACAGCCTTGACAGGATAAAACTGTGATTGTGGATCGAGGGCCCGACCCTGCTATGTGAAATAAATACACAAGGACACGTGATATAAGGTTAATGGGCAAGAAAAGGCCACAACTTTATTGATTACAGCAGTGAAAAGGTATTGGCTTAGGCATTGGATGACTATAGGTGGTGGGTTTATTCAACAGTAGGTGGAGCCTGTTGATGCTCATCCAACTATAGGCTCACCCCCTGATGTCACCGAGGGTCGTGCCATGGCCTCCCGCCAAGCAGGCATCGGACGGAATACACGACCACCAGATTCCTTTAACGGAATAACCCACGGTAGATAGCATAGGCGATGGCCACACCTAGCCCTTGACACAGCACAACACATGAATCCAATGCCTAACCTACCCACCAATACCACAAAAGTTGTGACGATTGCTACGAGGTAGGCGAAAAAACCAAAAGGCCTAATGCCAAATGGAAAAATTCCTACCAGGCCCCCCAGCCAACCAGGGCGACCAACCTAAGGTCCATAGCAAGGCCAAAAACCTATACCCTGAGCTAAATGGGAGTGGAGGGTGGGTGACTCGCTGAGGGACGACGACGAATGAGGAGGCGGAGCTTGCACCACAGCATTAAGCTGCTACACATGCCCCCCCGGAGGCACCTGGTTGGCCACCTCCGGTGGGCGTGGGCGCCAGCCAGGTAGGAGGGGAGGGGGCTAATGCCCCCTACCAGGGGCGGAGCTCGGTCTCCCGCCCACAACCACTCCCCTCTCTTCCAGGGAGGAGAGTCTTTATATCGGTGGACACACCATTACATTTTCTAGGTAACTATAAGTATGCAAATGGCAGAGGAGGGCTTGGATTCTCATCTTTTGTGAAAGCTTTAGACTGCAAAATGGGCTGTAGACCAGGCTTCCTCAACCTCGGCCCTCCAGATGTTTTTGGCCTACAACTCCCATGATCCCTAGCTAGCAGGACCAGTGGTCAGGGATGATGGGAATTGTAGTCTCAAAACATCTGGAGGGCCGAGGTTGAGGAAGCCTGCTGTAGACTATGAAAACCCTGTGAAAACCCTTCAGGACAAATGAACTATTCAGATCAGAATATTTCCAATGGATTGAATATACACCGAATGATCCCGAAAGGGATTCCTCTCCCACATCTTCTATGTGTGTACGTGTTTGGAACGAATTAACCTAGTGAAAGAATTATGACCTTTTCGAGAAGTCGGCACACACCAGTAATGATGTGTTGCAAATCATGTACCATGGAAAAACTGTATATATAAAGAGTATTTGGGAAGCCATTTCCTGTCCCATTATTTGTGGTTTGGGGTCAAGCTTCAGGTGCGTGGAAATTTCTTTCCAAGCAGTGTTTGTCATTTAAAGATAGAAAGCTGGAGAGCTGGAAGCTGACTTTGCAGGAAGAACTGGATTTGCTTGCTGTCACTCTGGCACAACAAGTATAAATCTTAGCTCGGGGTGGATACGGGTGGGAGAGATGATATCTATTTTCCTTTACTGGTTCTTCCTCACTTCACTGTAAATCCTTTCTGCTTGGGGAATGTTGTGTGGGGGCTTTAGCAACAAAGTAAAATGTAAGATTGGATTAATAACAGATAAATTAATAGGATATGAATTTGCTGAACTAATTCTTAAAAGGGATACAATAACGGGAGATGTGAGGAAGTCGGGAAAATAAGTTAATGGAAGATTAGAAACTAAGAAAGAGGGAATTTTCTGTTTTTTGTTAGTATATGTGTTTTTAACTTCTTTTTCTCTTTCTTTTGATGTGTTCAATGTTTGTATTTTTGTATTATTGCTTTTTTGTGATTTTGTACTTTCTTTGTCTTGGTATATTTTCTTGAATGTTTTTCTATAGTGAAAACTTAATGAAATATTTATTTTAAAAAAGGGAATGTTGTGTGGCATTCAAAGGAACGCTTATGACTGAACAGCTACTTTTAAAATCGATTTGCTATACCCTCTTTCTAATTGGACGGTGGCCGGCTACCGCGCAGAAATTCTGCAGAGGAGAGATAGCAGAAATTGAGAAGGGCAGTGAGTAAAGATGGAGACAAGAGTAAAAGGAGATGAATTGACATAAATGCAGTATCGTAATCTTATTGTTTCACTTATTAAGCACCTTATACACCTTATACCTTATAAGTCTCAAGGCGATTTACGACAACCGGAACAATACAAGTCAAATATCCATAAATTATATCTAAAAGTGAAGAACGCAAGCCCCAAGTCACAGGAATAGACCAGGTAACAGGTCCAGGGGCAAGGTCCTTAAATGCCCTGGAGGTGGACCTGAAGGAAGCCTACCTGCTCCATCAGGCCTACCCCCCCCCCAAGGTCAACCCTGCGTCCAACCCTGCCTGCCATTGGCCAATTGGCTTGGATCCAGCACCTGATAGGCGAAAGGGGTGTTACACCCTCCTCAACAGCTCAGATGGGTTCCCAGTGACCAGAAACCCCTCATCAGGTCCTGTGGGGAGCAGCCTCTGGCCCCCAATGCCGCCACACCCGGAAGGCGAGCGGACTTACAATAATGGGAATGGTACAAGTCAAAGATCCATAAATGATGTATGAAATTTAAGAATGCAAGCCATGGGTACAGATCATACAAATCATTCTCAATACATTAGTCATCAGTTAAGGAACTTGGGCTCCGTTTAAGCTAGAGGTGGAAAAACAGGAGGTTCAGCTGGGGAGAGGTCTATTGCATTTGGGATCTGCTTTTAAGCTTCCCCCATTGGTTGGCCACTGTGAGAACAGGATGCTGGACTAGATAGGTCATTGGCCAGAACCAACAAGGCTCCTCTTACTTTCTTAAGTGTGCAAACCTAGGCATTTATTGTGCTTTGGGATATGTTGGTACAATGGGAAGCAAGAGTTCAAAGCAAGCAGGAACACTTGGTTTTGATATTGAATTTTTACATATTCGTAACCCACCCTGGGATCTTATGAGACAGGGCAGGAAATCAATCAATCAATCAATCAATCAATCAATCAATCATAGAGTTGAAAAGGACCCTGAGGATCATTTAGTTCAATGCAGATATATGCAACTGCCTCCTATGGGGATTGAACCTGCAGCTTTGATGTTATCAGCACCATGCTCTAACCAACTGAGCTATCCATGAGACATAATAATGTAAAAATTAAAATTGACCCTTATATTTAAGTTTAGTTAAGTTAAGCAGAACCACAATAGCAATGAAATCAGCAAACATTTTACAAAGTAAACCACTAGGCACATGAATAATCTTGGTACACAGACTGTTGTCGACCTCCTTCTGATATATAATGCTTTTCAGACTCTTAAAAACAAACACACCCAATCAATGTATCCCGAGCAAAAATATATAGGCAGAGGGAAAGATGCATGGCTTAGCATATGTTAACTGCAAGGTTAATTGACCACAGCAGCAAGGTTAGTTGCAGTGCCTTCAAGGCTCATTATAGCTGCACATGGAAAACAGGCAGGCAATCCAAGCCATGGTTAAGTTTTCTTTGCTTGCCTCATCATATGGGAACCCTGGGTGATATGTGTGCCAAGGCACTTAAGACAAGTGCCTTGTTTTTCCAGGGAGCAATTTAAAGGCATAATTGCTCCATTTAAATGTTTTGCAGGTAAGACTGTGCTGCTAACAAGAGATCTGATGCAGCGGCAGCTGTGTGTGTAAAAATAACAACCCTATACACATTTCCATGTGACCAGCGTTATATCTGATTCCCCCACCCACAACTCCCTTCAAAGTGCTACTGACATCCCCTGAGCTTTGCAGATTAAATCCAATATAATATTTGGCTAGATTTACAACTGAGCCATGGGCCAAAATATCTCTTATAAAACAGCACTCTACTTTTTATTATTTTTGCAATAGGGAAAGGCTTCTGAATGTCTAAAACATATGTAATGGATGTAACACTGTTTATCTAACCTTTCCTAACCTATTGCTCTTCACGCTATTGGAAAAACCTTGCTGAAAAAGGCCTTTCTAAATATTTGAGAACAAATCACTTGCAGAATGTCCTGGAAATCACTTCTGGCTAAAATGTGTCTTCACAGAGCTGTTCATATTTCTTTGAAAGAGGGATTGTGATGGGGTACATTTCTATCTACATAATATCTGAAGGATTATTTCTTCTAGGAACAGTGGTATTTTTCTAGAAAAAGAGGGGCCAGAACTCACCAGGAATACCTCCTGTTAAGTTGTGGGTGAACATATCAGACGACACAGCGATTCTTCAATCAGCTCTTATAGAATCATAGAATCATAGAGTTGGAATAGACCACAAGGGCCATTGAGTCCAACCCCCTGTCAAGCAGGAAACACCATCAGAGCACTCCTGACATATGGTTGTCAAGCCTCTGCTTAAAGACCTCCAAAGAAGGAGACTCCACCACACTCCTTGGCAGCAAATTCCACTGTCGAACAGCTCTTACTGTCAGGAAGTTCTTCCTAATGTTTAGGTGGAATCTTCTTTCTTGTAGTTTGGATCCATTGCTCCGTGTCCGCTTCTCTGGAGCAGCAGAAAACAACCTTTCTCCCTCCTCTATGTGACATCCTTTTATATATTTGAACATGGCTATCATATCACCCCTTAACCTCCTCTTCTCCAGGCTAAACATGCCCAGCTCCCTTAGCCGTTCCTCATAAGCCATCGTTTCCAGGCCTTTGACCATTTTGGTTGCCCTCCTCTGGACACATTCCAGTTTGTCAGTGTCCTTCTTGAACTGTGGTGCCCAGAACTGGACACAGTACTCCAGGTGAGGTCTGACCAGTGCTTAGAAGTTGCAATAGGTGGGGGGAGGAAGATGCAGGAGGTTACCATGTGGGTGGTTTGTGTGTAATAGGGGGGCGTCGCACAAAAGGAGGGGGAGGCATGGACATGGGGTGAAGGTGAAAACTGGCACAAAGTAGGGCTGTGGAAGAGAAGAGAGAAGTAGCTTCTGAAAAGGGGTTGGGAAGGTGAAAAGCAAACTTAATACAGTTGTACCTCAGGTTAAGTACTTAATTCGTTCCGGAGGTCCGTATTTAACCTGAAACTCTTCTTAACCTGAAGCACCACTTTAGCTAATGGAGCCTCCTGCTACCGCCGCGCCGCCAGAGCATGATTTCTCTTCTCATCCTGAAGCAAAGTTCTTAACCTGAAGCACTATTTCTGGGTTAGTGGAGTCTGTAACCTGAAGCGTATGTAACCTGAAGCATATGTAACCTGAGGTACCACTGTAGTTGCATGAGGTGGAAGGAGGGAGAATGTCAGAGAGGTTGTTGAGCAGAGCAAGCTGGGGTGCAGCCCCTAGTAAGTTCATAAATACTTTGTCATATTTTAGGCAACTTTGTTCAGATGTGTTTTCTGAGCCAAGACGCGGCTTCCTATACTGAAAGCATCCAATCTGTTGACTAGACATAAAATTATCTTGAAAGGTTCTGGGAAACTGGCCATGTTTGATACACTGCCATAAAAGCGAGGGGAAAAAATATGGGAAAAGGATGCTGGGATTACGTTGCATTAGAGCACATTGCTGTTTTACTATTGGTGCTAACTAAATCTTACATTAAATATATATTAAAAATCCTATATCTATAGATATATAGCTAACAGCTAGTATACCAAACCTTTCTTTTTCTTTTTCTTTATGTGGTGGCATTAGGGACCTAGATATTTCTTCATTCAGTGATACAGCTGGAGATTATCAGTTTCCAACTGTATCTTTCAACAATCTCTACTGGGAGCTGGTCATGGGTTTTGGAGATACTCAAACTCAGGACGCAAGGGAGAAACGTGCTAAGAGGAAGGCACGCTTGGCAAATCCACACTGTGATCAACTCCCACCCGGAAACCAATGTCCCCACTGTGGAAGGACGTGTGGATCCAGAATTGGCCTCCACAGTCACTTACAGACTCACTGTTAAAACCGTGTTCATGGAAGACAATCTTACTCGGCTACGAGTGATCGCCAGAGAAGAAGAAACAATTAGCCTTGCATGTAATCTGTTTAACCAGCTTTACAGGCTCGGAGTGAGAAAGGACGGTCTTGTCTTAACCAAAGGACACATCCTTTGCATTTGTGGTGCATTCAGGTTAACTGTGGTGCTAAATGAACCAGGGATGAACTCAGGACCAGAGGCCCAATGTGGCCTTCCATGTCTCTCTATCTGGCCCTCAGATATGTCTCTCCAAAGAGCATACCTCTTCCTTAGCCACACCCCGTACTGACCCTTGAGTATTTCTGCCTGGCTGGAAAGTGTCCCTGAACTCTGATAATGCTTCTTGCATGCCTCCTTGGAGGATAGAAGAGTTGTGTGATTGTATGCAGAAACTTGCCTACTGTAAAAAGGTGAACTTCACCCTTGTTGCTTTTCTGGCTTTTCCCTCAGCCTTCCTGCCTGCTGCCACTGGCCTCTGGTCCTCAGAACAATGCCCAGAAGGAAAAGCGACTTACAGTTTGAGAAAGTCTCCCCAACCCTGAAACAGACAGTGTGAAAGTTGCCATGTGGACATCTCCTCATTCCACCATTCAATGCTTCACCTGAGTTATGGGCCGATCTTGAAGCCCTCATAATTTGACCTTGGCTTTTCATTTGCCCCAAGGTTTCCCCCAACCCTCTGAACACTTATCTGAATTCAGAAGAATGGAAAGACTGCCAAACTGTGGGTTACATCAAAGCAAGTGTTATCCCACACACATAAAGATAAGGGTAAAGGGACCCCTGACCATTAGGTCCAGTCGTGGCCAACTCTGGGGTTGCGGCGCTCATCTCGCTTTATTGGCCAAGGGAGCCAGCGTACAGCTTCCAGGTCATGTGGCCGGCATGACTAAGCCGCTTCTGGCGAACCAGAGCAGCACACAGAAACACTGTTTACCTTCCCACCGGAGCGGTACCTTTTTATCTACTTGCACTTTGACGTACTTTCGAACTGCTAGGTTGGCAGGAGCAGGGACCGAGCAATGGGAGCACACACCGTCGCGGGGATTCGAACCGCTGACCTTCTGATCGGCAAGTCCCTAGGCTCTGTGGTTTAACCCACAGCGCCACCCGCATCCCTGTCCCACACACATACCCCTCTAATATTTCACCAGTGAAAATAAGAATATCCTATTCTAAACCCTCCAACATTTCTCCAGTGGAAATAGGGACGTACAAAGGAAAAGCAGGACATTTGGGGATCAAATCAAAAACTGGGACAGCTTCTGTAAATCCAGCACTGTCCTTGGAAAATAGGGACACTTGGAGGGTCTGCAAACATTCAAGTGCATTCTCCTCATCACTTTCCTTATCACTAAAAGTCTGATATTTGGGGGGGGGGAATAAGTTTGTTGAGTGAGAAATCCAAACCAGTTTCAACTGCGCCAACTGAATTTGCCAGAATGTGACTGAATCCCACACAAAAATAGCACCTGGTACTAGTTGTTGCTCCCCCTGCCCCATCATCAAAGTTCCACACATTTAAAATGAATAAATAGGAGAAAATTAAACATGTCCATGTCCCCCCTCTTTAAATCTATTTAACACTGGGACCTTGTTCCCTTTGATACAAGGGTGGAAGATGTGGCCAGAATTTTAGGAGGAAGTTGCAGAAATAAAAAGAAGACGACCACAAATTGCTACTTCGACCATGTCAAGTTCTTGGTCAGATTCCAACCTTTAACCTAAGTGGGCGGCCTTCATTAACTAAAGCAGCATTCATTCTCTTTAAGGCAGAATATGGTCCTAAATATACCCCCAGCTGCTGAAATGATTTGCCAGCGCCACTGCTAACTTTATATTGCAAGCACTTAACATTCTCTAGAACCCTTCTTCAAAGAGAAGTATTTGGTTTTTATTAGCAGTGGCCGAATAAATGATTAACTGGGCTTAATGTAACACAAATCAAAGAGCGATTCCTAGCCTGATTTCTATCACCACCCCAGCCAAATGAGAACACACAAAGCAGGCAGGAATAGGCCACAAAATCACAACAGATTTTCTGCATGCAGGAAGTAAGCTGCACCACGATAACAATTTTTTCCCCTGTGCTACTTTCAAAGGGCTTCCTTTTTCGTCGCCTAACGATAACACACAATTAAGAACTCCGATCGGCATTTTTCTGATGATGCTAAAGTCATAAAGACACAAGGAAGCTGAAGCTGGAATGGAAAGCTAAAAGTCAAGTGGTCCTGAAAGGTCCATATAGTCATTCATAAATCTGTTCCATCTCATTCTGACGTTTGGGCAGGATCCAACTTAAGTAGTTGCACTAGTGGGAGCCAATGCAACAAGTCCTGCTAGCAGAACAGGGCTTTCTTCCTCCCTACTCCTTCTTCACGTCCCCTCCAATCAGCTCTGGGATGTGCAAGTGTGGGGAAACCCCAGAACAGTGTGCAAGAGGAGGGAGATTTCTCTCTCTCTGGCAAGCTGAAATGCATGCACTGATAGAACAATTGGAAGAGTGTGATATGTTGAACTCCAACCTAAATCTGCAGTTTATTTGCTTGTTTTATTTGTTTTTAAAATCCTCATGTAAACATTTATCAAAACACGCACAAGTTCTAAACACTGGACCTTAAGTATGCATTTTTAACACATTTTGATTCTTTTCCTTTGAGTCAAGAATTGTACCAGAAAATTCAGAGAAGACCCAATCCAATTTGCATGTTAGTCTGAGGGATGATGATCAGGTTGATTAATATTATAATTCAGAGAAATCAAAACCTTCAAGCATGCCAAAATCCTGTATACCAGGAGTCAGAAACCCATGGCTAATGTTGTCACCTGTCCCTAGAAAAACAGGGTCGCCCCCTTTTGTGACAAAAGTGTCCCCTGTCCTGATTGGACTTCAGACAGGATGCCTTTATTGCCCATATTCAAGCTTGGCCGGCCAAAAATTGCAGTTTTGGATTACTAGGGTTGCCATATGTCTGGAATTTCCCAGACATAGCCAGGATTCAGCCACCAGAAACAGTGTTTGGGCAGAAAATGCTGCAATGTCTGGAAAAATCCAGGCGTATGGCAACCCATGTCGGAAGTGTAGATTTTGGTGAATTTCCTTTATAAAAAGCTCAAAAGCTTCATTCTTATTATTTTAGATTTTGCAAAAGAAGCTCAACAACTTTGCCAAAAGAAGCTCGGTGACTTTTGTGTCCAGATTTTCACTTTTTAAATGTGGCAACCCAAAGATAAATGGCGGGGGCCAGATAGGCTCCTTGGTAGAAGGAGTTTAATACTGCTGCCTGAAAAAATTAGACACAAAATAAAACCTGAATCTACTGCATGACGGCATTGATTTTATAGTGGCTTTGAAGTGTTCTTTGCTAACCTCATACCTCCGCTGATATATGGTTAACCAGCATTAACTAAATTTCATAATGAATGTGCTTAAAGAGCAGAACTCGAGGGTAAAATGTGGGGCACTTTTGTTATTGAAAGGGCAATTAGGAAGCTTTTAAAGTTAGATTTTCCCAGCCATGCTCTTGAAGCATCTTTACATTCATTCCATTCTGCAAACATTGTTTACTTTAAAAACAGAGCATGGCATGTTTAATGCCAAATTTTGCCCTAGGCAAACTCCACTGGTGGGGTATAATACCCCAAACTTCATTGCAATTAAATCATTAACCATTTTTCTCAGATGTGTTGATTACAACCTCGGAAGGTCCTGCACTGGAGGTTTCTAAACAGAGATCAGATAGCCTTAGGCCGTGACTCCTGCACTAGAAGACTCTTGGGGGTCCCTTTCAACTCTATAGTTCTGTATTCCATAGAGAATAAGACTATTAAAGGGTGGGGAGAGTTGCCAGGGGCACATGCTATTTGTGGTCAAGTTTCCTATAACATTTCAAGCTTTATTCAAGGACCTGCTTTGGATCTATTAACTCTGAGAGCACCAGCCATGTATCAGAGGAGGGGGGAAATATTTTCTTCGAGGGAAAGGACTGGGGAAGGGGTGTGACCAGAATGCTGGACTAAATGGCTTCATCCATCAGGCTCTTCTCATGCCCATGTGTACTTTTATTATTATTATTTCATAGCAATCTTCTATTATTGATGTCAGTCGTGGAGTATTCTCCCCTCTCCTGGTAGCCTCAGAGTCAAGAAGAAGAAACAGATAGTATTTTATGGCTTTTTATTCAGTCATCTGGTTGCAAGACAAAAGATCCATGTCTCCACGCATAGGAGACGTTAGCTTCTCTGAGTCCCTCCTCTTCCGTCTCCCACAATATTCTGGAAACCTACGGAAAGTCACAGGAGTCACATCCCTTCGCATCCTCTGTTCTTGAATGCAGAGGGAACTTTGAGCCTTAGAACTAGGAGGGTCTCCCATACTCTCCAGGGAGGTCTCTGCTTACTGCACTCTAACGTTCCCCTCCTCATCCTCCACTATCTCCTAACTTGGGAGTTCCTTCTTCAGCTGTACATCATCCCTGTCTCCCTCTCCTCCT
This sequence comes from Podarcis liolepis, assembly GCF_965112155.1. Lineage (NCBI taxonomy): Eukaryota > Metazoa > Chordata > Lepidosauria > Squamata > Lacertidae > Podarcis > Podarcis liolepis. The sequence continues at coordinate 112,398,697 of NC_139554.1, read as the reverse complement.
GAAACTGCTGGAGACAGGGAGGGCGAAACTTCCCACTCCTCCTCGTCTTCTGAGAGGAGCCAATCAGACCGAGGGCTCATTTCCCATTCCTCCTGTTCAGTCTAGTCCCTGACAATTGAGCCCTTTGGACACCATCTGTTTAATTCACAGTCACTATCGACCCCCCAAATACAGAACTGCCTTGGCCCACTAAATCCTGGTGGTCACTCACATTCAGATCAGCGGAAAGCATCCCATTGCAAGAAAATATGTTCGTACCTGGTATCAGGAGGCTGAGCAGATATAGCTTTCAACTTTATCTGGAATGTGGAAGTGCACAACAGAATCAAATTATGAGGGTGGCGTAGGGCACCGGAATCTAGTTCATCTCAATGAATTGGAGCCTGGTAGGTAAAAAGGTAAAGGACGCCTGGACAGTTAAGTCCTGTCAAAGGTGACTATGGGGTTGCTTATCTTTTCAGGGCAAGAGAGACAGCTTTCCGGTCATGTGGCCAGCATCACTAAACTGCTTCTGTCACAACGGAACACCATGACGAAAACCAAAGCACACAGAAACACAATTTATCTCCCCGGCACAGTGGTACCTATTCATCTACTTGCACTGGCATGCTTTCAAACTGCTAGGTTGACAGGAGCTAGGGCAGAGCAACAGGAGCTCACCCCATCAAGGGGATTTGAACCACTGACCTTCTGATCAGCAAACCCAAGAGGCTTAGTGGTTTACACCACAGTGCCACCCACCTGGTACAAGCCATGTGAACACTGGGGTATATTCTCATCCCCTGCTCTGACCCGTGCCCTGCCCTGACATTATTATTATTATTATTATTATTATTATTATTATTATTATTATTCCACCCATCTGACTGGGTTGCCCCAGCCACTCTGGGTGGCTCTCAACAAAATACTAAAAACACAATTAAACCTCAAACATTAAAAAACTTCCCTGAACAAGGCTGCCTTCAGATGTCTTATAAAAGTCAGATAGTTGTTTATCTCCTTGACATCTGAAGGGAGGGCGTTCCACAGGGAGGGTGCTACTACCAAAAAGGCCCTCTGCCTGGTTCCCTGTAACCTCACTTCCTGCAGGGAGGAACCGCCAGAAGGCCCTCGGAGCTGAACGATGGGAGTGGAGACACTCCTTTGGGTATACTAGGCTGATGCCATTTAGGGCTTTAAAGGTCAGCACCAAGAATTGTGCTCAGAAACACACTGGGAGCCAGTGCTGATCCTTGGGCATCCTAGCTTTAACTGGGAATAATAACACTGGCAAACTAAAAAGACTGCCCCCTGATGTAGACCTTGAGGATTTTTACCTAATCCTGTTGGCAGATTTATTCTACTGGGTAATTTCTCCCAGTTATACATTATGAACAGCAAGGGGAGCAGTAGATCAAGAGGTTGTTTAACGAAAAGGTGGTAAGACAGTTGAAACCAGGCTGCACCGTTGCCGGATGAGATGGGGAATTAGTCATAAACTCAGTCCCTCACCACTTTCCCAGGAAGGTAAGGAAAATGTTCTTATACCATAAATCACCTTTCGCTTGCATCACTATAAAGCCCTCCTTTATTTATACCCAGCTGTGAGAGGTAAAAGTGCATTTAAGTAGTACGCTTTTAATTGCCAATCGGTCGTTTTGACCTCTACCACATCTTAAACCTTAAAATTCTTTCGCTTAGAATAGATGTTGAAACAACGGTCAAAGGTTCCCGCAAGTTTATATATATATAAACCTGTGCTGCCACGCATAAATTAGTCACAAAATTGCACTGTCTGTTTTATGTGCTTTTATGTCTTTTATTTCCCAATAAATGAAACTTTGTTCCAGTCAGCTTTCTTGGTTTTCATCCACACACAGGCACAGCTAGTACAGGGCATGTGGCTTGTTAGAAAAAGGTTTTGCTCCTCCCTGGTAGGCTGGTGTGTGGGGGGGGGAGTCAACCTCACACAAATCCAGAATGCAGTCCCTAAGACGGTTGGATGGTGCCTTGTATGCCTCCTTCCAGCAATTCCTGCAGCCAAGCTGGTGCCAAATGTATTGCTTTGAACCACATCAGTGAGGCTGAGAGGGGAGTTGTGTCTTCTGAGCAGCCCAGGACCTCCAAACACACTGCCCGGGCTTGCGAATCAGAGAATTCACTCGCTGACATCTCAAACTCTCTCTTTTTTCAGCAGCCCTGGAATCCTTTCTGTACTAACAACAGGCATCCTGCTTTTCCACAGAAACCCTCCTTAAAGCCTTCTGTGTTGCTCCTTCCCTTACAACAAACTGTAATGGAGGCTACTTGGCCTGGTGAATCATAAACCTGCCTGACCAATCTTTACTGATGCCCAGACATAAAATACAGTGGTACCTCAGGTTACAGACACTTCAGGTTACAGACTCCGCTAACCCAGAAATAGTCCCTCGGGTTAAGAACTTTGCTTCAGGATGAGAACAGAAATTGCGCGGCGGCAGCGGGAGGCCCCATTAGCTAAAGTGGTACCTCAGGTTAAGAACAGTTTCAGGTTAAGAATGGACCTCCAGAACGAATTAAGTTTTAAAGCCGAGGTACCACTGTAAGTTTTTTACCTTACCGCAATTGGTTCAGACACGCTAGTTAATAAGCAAGCCCTCTCTGCCAGGCTCCCTAGGATACATTTGACAGCCGGCTTAAATTTGACCAAAGGAGCAAAAATAATTCATTTAATGTTGATGGGTTGCTTGTTTGTGTTTTTCAACCAGCCTGCACACACACCAATGGCCTAAACAATTGCTTAACTCTCAAATTAGCATCTGTTCAGTTTCACACACAACTACGTAAAATATTTACTTCATCGTAGCCAGGGAGACGTCCCCGTTATGTTACAATTACATATTAAGATCCAGTTACCAGTGGCGAGCACGGCTTCTCAGAAATGAAACTCATTCTACAAATATCTCAATATGAAAATAATAATAAAATTTCATTGATTGACTTCCATCGCTTACACTGCACTTCCTATATACATTTTAAGCAAGATTGTATCTGGGTTTTTTCTTCTTTTCTCTTTTTCTTCTTCTTTTCTTCTTTTTTCTCTTTTGTTTCTTTTTTCATGTATATGTGCTTATTTGAAGTGTATATGAGTGTATGTATTTGCAGTGTTTTGCTTATATTTTGTAACAATTACGTTAAATAAAAAAATTATAAGAAAGAAAGAAAGAAAGAAAGAAAGAAAGAAAGAAAGAAAGAAAGAAATGAAACTCATAAAAATATCCTTGCGAATCTGGTAGACAAGAGGTTTTTCGTCCCTTGCAATCCTATCCATCGAGAACCACATGGCTCAAAACCTGGATCTCTCAGCTGTTGTGCCACAGTTAGATTCAAAGAATCATAGAATTGTAGAGTTGGAAGGGACCCCTAGGGGCTATCTAGTCCAACCCCCTGCAATGCAGGAATCTCAGCTACAGCATCCATGACAGGTGGCCATCCAACCTCTGCTTAAAAACCTCCAAGGAAGGAGAGCCCACAACCTCCCAAGGGAGACTGTTCCACTGTTAGCGTGAGCCAAAGCTCAAAAAGCCATTAGTGGCAGTGAACTAATTCAGTGCAGCAGGGCAATCAAAGGGTTCTCGTTTACTTTGTTTTGAAGCAGTTCCTTTCTTTTGGTAAGCATTCTTTATTTTAGAACATCCATTATTTTTTATTTTTAAAAAATAAATAAGATATCCAGCTGACCTCTTAGAGATTACAGCTTTCTTCTGCTATTATTTATATAGTGCTTACGGTGTTTATAGCATTTGAAGTGCTAAGTGCTTGGCAAAGTTGCCTCAAAGGAAAGCTGTGTCCCACTGATTTTTATCTAGCACAAATGACATCCAGGTGGGAATTGAAGACGAAACATACTTTAAAACTAGTTAAAGGAAGACTATTTTTACAGTTGGTGCCCAAACAAGATATAGAACCAGGGTATTGTTGTTGTTGTTGTTGTTGTTGTTTGGGGGGGGGTTCTTAAAATAATTGTTTTTGGCCAACCAAGCTCAGCAGACCCTCAAAGTGTCCCCATTTTCTAGGGACAATCCCAGATTTACAGAAGCTGTCCCAGTTTCTGATTTAATCCTAGAATGTCCCACTTTTCCTTAAGACATCCCTATTTTCACTGGAGAAATGTTGGAGGGTATGGAATAGGATCTCCCTATTTTCATCGGAGAAATGTTGGAGGGTATGGCAATGCTGACAGTACTGTCCCCCCAAAAAACACAGCCACTGAGCACAGCCTTGTGTCTTCCTCAGTTCAGTGTCCTGGCTGACCGACCAGCTCACCCAGCCCCCAAGCCAGCCCTGCACAGTTCCTTTTCAAATCCAAATTGCACCCAGTTAGAAGATCCAGCATCAAGGCCCACCAGCTACAAGAGAAAAGCAGAGTTCTGGAGCAAGGAAGTATTTCTCCTTTCTTGACCATGACCATGAAGGCACATTGAGAACACCTTTTCCACAAATGATTTTGTAAAGTGGCTTGGTCCTTGATGCAAATAAGTCTTTGGCTTAATAAGATAATCAATAATTTTAAAAAGAGACTAGTATAAAAGGGCTAGAACGTTGGAATAACTAAAAAGTGAAACAATGGTTTTTATTTTTTAAAAAGACAAAACCACATTTGCAACTCTGCAACATTCTGGCAGTAATTGCAATAAGGAAATTACACTAGGCCATCTCTGGAAATTAAACCAGAAACCTAAGAAATTATGCCTTTCTTTGGTATTACGTGCTTCGAGCAAATGGCTGGTGCTTTTGAAATGCTATTCAGAATTCATTAGGAATAGAAAGGGCACAGTCCAATCCAGGATATGAACTTTCAAGCCCCATTTATTTTGATGGGAGAGGCAAGTACAGACTGAAATCCCAGAAGGTGAATTATATTGGTCACTTTTGTTCAGGGCAGGGAGACCCAAGGCCCTCCAAATGTTGCTGTGGATGTTTCCATCATCCCTGGTCATTGGTCATGTTGGCTGGGGCTGATGGGAGCTGGAGTTCAATTGTTTAATAATATCTGGAGGGCCACACAAGTTCTCTAGCCCTGTTTTAGCTGGAGCAAATCCTGACCCATCCAAAGCGAAGTACATACTTTTAAATCCTACTTATTTCATGGGAAGAACATGCCATCCATCCCCTTAAAATCAGCTGAGCTTAAAACCTCTTTACCTTGACTAGATTGTGCTCCAAATTAACGTCTTTTCATTTGAGAAGTTGTTGTGTTTGTTTTCTGTTCTGGTGTGTGAACATAAGGGCTTTTCTTTATCAAACTCAGTGCCAAGGGGCTAAAATGCAATCCATCCTTATAAAAGGGTAATATTATCACAGGGAAAGGGACTCTGTGGTCCTCCAGAAAGATTAACACATGAGAAGGGAGCATGTGGGCTCATGGGATGCATTGATGCCAAACCACTTGGCATCGCATCTGACAATGCAGGAATGGGGAATCTGATGATTCTTGGAATTTAATTCCAAACAGCCCCAGGTCAGGAAGAATTGGAGCTATATTTCATCAACCACCTGAAGGGCTACAAGGTTCCCAATCCTGTGCGATACGATACAACAGCAAGTGGTTTGAGATTACTGCATACGCTGTTCAGAGGACGCAGTAATCTCAAACCACTTGCCGTTGTATCTTATCCTCCTGTCCACTCCCCAACCCCGCAAACCTATGTAGGTACAATCTATCCAATCTATCTCAGACACATTTTGCTGACAGCCTTGATGGAAAAACAACCCAGTTCCTTTTTAATAAGCTTTTCGCCTGACCAGATTCCATGCGTGCATGCCCCAGTGATAGTACTGCATGAACCATTCTCAGAGCTCCTTTAAGGATGACTGGATGCAGCCATAAGCAGTTTGACAAGGTTATTTAAGCTGTGCTATATGACCCTCCCATTTCAAAGCAATCACAATCTTTTAACAGCAAATGTCAGCTCACAGTTAATAAAGTTGGGGTTAGAAGATACCAGTGCAAAGGCGAGAATGGCTGGGCTTGAGGCCAAACCTTTCAAATAAATACATTTGGGGGGGAGGGGGAGATGAGAATTGAAGGTGGAAGTTTGCAGCTTCTCTGAGGCCATGTATTGGGTCTCCCAGGTCCAACACTTTTATCTGTTGGGCCAAGCTGGCTTTCAGTTAATGAAGGCTTGGAGCTGCATGCACATGCTGGACCCTGAGAATGGAAGGCAGGCATAGTGTTTGCCCTTATTGTACAAATATTGATAATATAAAAAGCTTCTCCAACTCGGAGGTGCCTTGCATTCCCTATGACCAATCCGACTTGGCTATTGCAGAAGCAGAAGTGGGACAAATCAGTAAGGCAGGACCAAAAGGTGCATCAGAACCATAAGAGAAACTTGAAGGGTCATAGCTCTGCGGTACAGCATCTGCTTTGCATGCAGAATCATAGTTAAAGGTAAAGGGACCCCTGACTATTAGGTCCAGTCGTGACCGACTCTGGGGTTGTGGCGCTCATCTCACTTTATTGGCTGAGGGAGCCGGCGTACAGTTTCTGGGTCATGTGGCCAGCATGACTAAGCCACTTCTGGTGAACCAGAGCAGCACACGGAAATGCCGTTTACCTTCCCACCAGAGCGGTACCTATTTATCTACTTGCACTTTGATGTGCTTTCGAACTGCTAGGTTGGCAGGAGCGGGAACCAAGCAACGGGAGCTCACCCCGTCTCGGGGATTCAAACCACCGACCTTCTAATTGGCAAGTCCTAGGCTCTGTGGTTTAACCCACAGCGGCACCCACATCCCATGCAGAATCATAGAACTGTAGAATTGGGACCCTGAAGTTCAGCTGTCCCATATTGGAATCAAACCTGCAACCTTGGCATTATCAGCACTGCGCTCTAGCCAACTAAGCTATCCAGGCTTCCCCAGACTCAATCCCCAGCATCTCCAGGAAAGTCTGGCAGCAGAATCTTGTCTGAAACCCTGAAGAGCTGCTGCCAGTGAGTTGGATGGACCTGTCATCTGATGCAGAAGAAGGCAGCTTTCTATGCTCCTGCCAACCCGACTTTTGCTGGACCATTCATCCTCTCCCTGAAAGTAAGGTCAGGAATGTCATAGGAACTTATCCATGCTTACCTATCCTCCACATTCATAGAATTGTAGAGTTGGAAAGGACCCTGAGTATCTTTTAGTCCAACCCCTGCAATGCAGGAATATGCAGCTGTCCCTGATGGGGATTGAACCTGCAACCTTAGTATCCTCATCACCTGCTCTAACCAACCAAGTAGTGTTGTTGTTCTACTCTGGAGCTTTCCCTGAAAAAAAGCACTTTTTACCGCTGAATCGGAGCAAATGGCATTCCATGGAAAACCTGAATTGCCGTTTGTCGTGTTTTAAAGAATGGGTTTTCGCGGGGGACATTCCAGGGCAAAATAAAAGATAGATAGATAGATAGATAGATAGATAGATAGATAGATAGATAGATAGATAGATAGATAGATTCTTTATTGTCATTACACTAGTGCAACATTGCACAAGTGCAACGAAATTGGATGCCATCCCTTAAAAACAACAAAAGCAAAACAACAGCAACAACCAAACAAACCACCTTCCAACCACACCCACACCCACACCCATCACACTCCCAGGTCTCACTATCGAGTTACAGCATTCAACAAGGCCACAGCTCTTGGATAGAAACTGTTTTTCAGTCTATTTGTCCTTGACTTGATGTTTCTATACCTCCTGCCAGAAGGCAGTAGTGCAAACAGACTGTATCCCGGGTGAGATGGATCCTGCAGGATGTTGTTTGCTTGCACTTGGAGCAAAAAAGAGCGCTTGCACTTGGAGCATTAAAGCACAGCCCTGTGCCTGGAAAGAGCAGGGGGAAAGGTAAGTGTGGATAAGCCCTTATACTGAGTCGGACTATTGGTGCATCCAGTTCACAGGCCCATCTGGCAGAGACCTTCCAGGCAGGGGACATTCCTAGCCCTAGCAGGGATTGAAACATGGGACATTCAGCATGCTAGACAGGTGGTCCAATGACACTTCCTTCAGCCAATGTCAAGGTGGAGTTGAAGAACTTTTAGATGGAGGTGGGTTTACCTTTAAAGGCAAAATGGACGGTGTTTTAATTTTTTAACAGAGAAAAGACTTTTGACACCACTTCACTCTGCCCTTAACAATCCAGGGGCATTTCATTTGTAATGTTCAATGGACTATCTCGTGGGAATGATGCTCTGCCATGATGTAGAGTTGTTACCAAGGGCATTCCTGGGAAGAAGAAATGGCTGGCCCCGTTGGCTTTGGATTCACAAGTACCAGCTAGTTCACAGGAAACAACCCAGACCCATGATATAGTATCCTAAATCTATTCATAGCCCAGTTTCTGGTTACATTAAAAAGTATATTGTCTGAACTTTCAGGAAGCAGCTCAACATATGACTTACGACTACTTTTCTGGGAGATATATTTTAAGAGAGTTCACTGCAACGGGGCCTTAAATAAACTTTAAGCAGCTCGTTGGTGATGCATGTAAAACAGTACGAGTCTGGTCACGGCAAGTTCCCAGATTGCACGACTGAAATGGCTACATCTCACTCTCTTTCCTCTTAGTGGGAATGGGATGTTTGTTTTAAAGTTCTTTTCATATGTTGCTCTCTCTTTTTTTTTATTGGAAACTTTACGAATGTCACTTAGTGAAGCAACTCTCTGCTGTATGTCCCTGTCAAGATAGCAACAAGAGTAATTAATAATCATAGGCCAAGGCAGACACATTTTACGCAGTTGAGAAAAGGAACAGGGAAAAGGTTACTGAAGGCATTTTCCCATGCGCTTCTCGTCTCCTGCATTCTGTAAACCTTCTCCTCATGTGAGAAAACTCAGATGGGTCATTTCATCCCACAAGGAAATGGGGGTAGGGTTGGAACAAGCAACGATCTTTGTTTATATATAGTCCATTTCCCCTGATGGCGGCACAGAGCTACAGGTTTCTCCATACGGGTGTGAAAGATGGGATAAAAATGATATTTTATGTGACTCTAGAAAATGTGTGTATTGAAAACAAGTGCTGTAAAGAGCAGGAGTCTGCTTGCTAATAACGAATATTATTATTATCATCTTGCAGATTCAGGAATCACTGGGGAGACACTGGACAGCTTTGGCTTCTTGCTTTGGCATTATATCAGGAAGTTTCACTCAATTTTGTCTTGTGGCCAGAATTTTTCAGAAAATAATTTTCTGATGCCTTTTCCTGAGAGCGTTGTCTCTTACATACAAACACACAGGCTTTAAAAAAAATGCAGACCTCTTTCCCAGGGGAAGGAGATCCCTGGGACCATTAGATATATGTTTCAGAACAACACCAGACATCAAGGGAGTCCAAACTGGAAAACAGTACTATACAAAAGGGCTATTCGTTGAGAATTTTATGATCGTTACACCTGACCCACTGAACACGGGAGCAGCAATATTCCAAGATCTTAACAACTTTGCAACCCCACCAGGCCTGCAGGTTAACTTTTCAAAATCTGAAGCGTTATGCTTCAATGTACCACCCAAGATCCAAAAAGCACTCACAGAACTCTTTAGACTCAATAGACTCTGCCACAAAAAGCTTAGATACATAGGAATAATTATAACAAGAAACCTTAACAGACTCTATTCACTCTATCCCCCTTTATGGCAGACAATTCCTCAAAATTGGGGGGGGGGGGATGGAGCAAAATGCATTTTACTCTCTCATACAGATTAGCAATGGTAAAAGTGATGATCCTACCAAAACGGCTGTTTCTATTCCAATTACTGCCAAATTGGATCCCGCTCAACCAGGTATGAAAGTGGCAGGAAAAAAATACGGTAATTCATTTACTCCCCCCCCCCAAAAGACCCAGACTCCTATACCTCCCCACAGTGGAAGGAGGCTGGAACATGCCAAATCTGGAGCCCCCTATTCATCAATAGACCAACCTTTTATATTGTTTCATTGGTAACATAAGAGGGAAAATTACTATTACGCAAACTTAATCTAAACACAAATCACAAGGGCTCATCGTTAGATGCTTAGCTATGTGATGTTGAACATTGTCTGTTAACTCTGTTCTATCCCATTTCCCCTTGTTTTTGTTTAGACCAGTTTGTGAACCAAGAACTTCTACACTGAACACTAAGAATGAATCATGTGTTGTAGATATTACTGCAAATATACTGCAAATGGCATGAGAAGATTTACACATATCGTCTATAATTCCTGTGATCCTTGTTTATGAAATGCACTGAAAAGTTGTTCCAAGAAGAAGGAGAAGGATATCATACTTGACAGTATTGAAAGCTGCTGAGATGTCAAGGATAATGAACAAGGACACCTTTTCCCTGTCTGTCTCCTGACATAGGTCATCATACAGGGAGATCAAAGCAGTTTCTGTGCCAAACCCATGCCTAAAACCCGACTGAAATGGATCTAGAAAATCAGTTTCTTCCAAAAGTGACTAGATCTGGTCTGCAACCACCTGCTGAAGAATCTTGCCCAAGAAGCAAGGCTGGGTGGTTGTTACTTAGATTTTCACAATCTAAGGAGGATTTCTTGAGGAGTGGTTTTACCACTGCTTCCTTCAAGAAGGCAGGGATGACCCCCTCTAGCAATGATCACCTCCCTGCCCTAGTCAGTTGTCCTCTCCCTGCTAGTTTTTATCAGCCAAGAGGGGCAAGGGTTCAGAGTGCAAGTGGTCACCCTAAACAAGCCAAGCACCTTGCCCACATTCTCAAGCCTTACTAACTGAAACTCATCCAACATAACTTTGTTAAAGGAAAATATTATGAAAATGATGTATAGATGGTATTTGACACCTGTAAAATTAGCAAAGATGTATCATAATTGTGATAATGCATGATGGAAATGTAAAGAAAAGGAAGGAACATTCTTTCATATGTGGTGGACCTGCTCCAAGGTGAAAGACTTCTGGGAAAAATGTGGTGGACCTGCTCCAAGGTGAAAGACTTCTGGGAAAAGATTTATAATAAATTGAAAAAAAAATGTTGAAATATACATTTATAAAGAAACCAGAGGCCTTTCTTCTTGGAATAACAGGTTCGGAATTGCCCAAGAAAGATGCTAATCTATTTTTGTATGCCACAACTGCGGCTCATATTTTGTTAGCTAAAAAGTGGAAAACTCAAGAATTACCAACAGTAGAAGAATAGCAGATGAAGATGATGGATTGTATAGAGCTAGCCGATCTAACTAGAAGAGTCCGCGACCAGAAAGAGGAGGAACATCACGAAGAATGGAATAAATTTAATGATTATTTAGTTAAATTTGTTAAGCTAAAATAACTGGAAATAGCGTCCAGATACTTAAAGGGCTTAGGATTGTATCTATGTTAACTGATAAAATAATATGTTTAATACAAGAAGGAGAAGATTTAAAGATGTTAATGTTTAATTTAAAGGGTATTAAAATTGGGATTTGGAAAACCGTTATAAGGATATGCAATGAAATTCAACTAAGGGGAAATGAGGAAGTCGTTTTACAAAGTAAATAACTGTTATTTTCAATAAGGTTATGATTTATGTCTGTTATGTTTTGTTTGTTTTATGTTTTTGTTTGTCATTGATATTGCAAAAACTAATAAAATTTTTGCAAAAAAGAAAAAAGAAACTCATCCAACATAACATGACTAGGCAGTGCTCTGGGGCACCTCTTTGCTGTAACAGGAGAGTCAAGGTCCTGGTGGATGCAAGCAATTTTATCCTCAAAATGTTTTGTAAACAATTCACAGCAAGCTACCATTGGTTATAACTTCAGATTAGACTGTCACAGGCCACACACTACCTGGAATAGCTCTGTTGGACAGCACAGTGAGGATGCAATGGAGGCAGCAAAGTATGTTTTCTTTGCTGCCTTCACTGCCACTAGGTAGGCTCAACGATGAACCCTCAATTGCATTCAACTGGAGTTTTCCACCACTCATGTTTGAGCTGTCTCCCAGCTTGTTTCCTCACCCTAATCTCTGGAGTATACTAGGGAGACAAACAGGCTCCACAAAGTAGGAGAGGGTGCTTGGGGGCAGACGGGTCAACGGCCTGAGCTGTCCGGATGTTCCAGAGGTCAGTCAGTCATATCAGCTGGAAAAATCCCTCAGAGCCATCTGGAAACTGATGGGATCCATCAGCCTCCAAGGGTGGACCATCTTAATAGGTCCCCTGCCTCTGCAGAGGGGGAAAGGTGCTGAAAGCCTAAATCAGAACAGGAAGTGATCTGGCCATGTTAATAGCCCCCCCCCTTTCAGATCACCCTCTTCCAGTCCAGTTGAGTAAACGAAGTCCAGACTGTGGCCTGCCAATGACAGGTTGGGGCAGCCCCATGGTTGCCATGGCAACCATGAATTCCTGAGCCACCTCAGAGCCAGTCACCTTGGCATGGATGTTGAAATCCCCCAGTACCAGTGGTCTGGAAGTCTTCAACACCACCTTCGAGACTGGCTCTGTCAATTCCAGCAGGGAGACTGCTGGGCAGCAAGGCAGGCAGTAAAACCAGCAGAATCCTTTAATCTGTCCCGGTTGCCCAATGCCAGGAACACACAAATCTTAGCTGAGAAGTGGTTTGCAGATAATACAGAACAGCAACAAGCACAGATTAAGATACAGACCACAGAATACAAAAGGCAGTTATTGGCATTCCAATAATTAACCAGTTTGACTCACTATGGAGAGCCTTACATCAGGTCTCCATAGCAGCAAACGGCATTCAGCTTCACATGTTATCTCTTATCCTTCTGGACTGTGACCAGAAAAAGGGACATGTAATATACTTGTACTAAGATATATATATATATGTGCAAAAAAAAAAAAGCATGCTTAGCTACCCTGAAATACTTTTCTAGCTAACATGTCAAATATAATCATATTGCCTAGGGGAGGGGGGAAATGGGCACTGAATAAATAACAGGATATACAATGCATCTAGTCACCTACCACAAATAGCCATAATCATAATTTTATTTGTACCCCACCCACCTGACTGGGTTGCCCCTGCCACTCTGGGCAGCTTCCAACAAATATAATAGCATAATAAAACATCAAATATTTTAAAAATTCCATGTACAGGGCTGCCTTCAGATGTCTTCTAAAAGTTGTATAGTTATTGATGTCCTTGACATCTGATGGGAGGGCATTCCACAGGGCTAAGAAGGCCCTCTGCCTGGTTCCCTGTAACCTCCCTTCTCGCCAGAAGGCCCTCCAAGCTGAATCTGAGTATGAAATGTTAACGCATTTCCAGTAGCGGTTGCCTATAGCAGTGTGGAAGCACACCCTTCCAACAACAGTGTCTCTGCTGCTTACCTAGATGGGAGGTGGGAGTCTCTAATAATGAAGTGAAGGGAGAAGTCCTCATTAGGGGATGGAGTGCTGTTTGTGTAATGCAGTGGTAGCCATTGACCATATTTGCTGGAGCTATGGAGAGTTTTAGTTCAGCAGCATCAGGAAGGCCAAAGGTTCTCTGCAATGGCATTCCATTGTGCATGAAAAGCCACTGGATTGGGATGGATGTATTTTTTTAAATAACAATTTTGGAAGCCACATTACCAGTGGAGTCTCCTTTGCCCCTCCCCCTTTCCTTAACTATTTTCTGACATGTTTTAATATGATTTGGAATGCATTCAATGACATAATCGCTACTTTCTGTTCTTCAAATGTTTGGGAGAGCCTTCAACCCCCCCCCCCCCATTTTAACCAAGCACATCATCTGGTGCACCAGAAATGGTGGCACATGCACATAATTCAGACCATGTGTTTTGTACAATGTACAGATGCTAGCCTTCAGCTTCTCGCATAAAAAGCTGTAATATTGAGAAATGCCAGCCAAATCTGCTTTTGTAGCATAGGGAAGGAACACTTCAGCCAAATGATGCAATAAAGCTTTCAAATCTAATAAAATAAACAAAACTTCCATCTGAAAGCCACGTGGAAACTTAGACACCACAGGTGACATTTGCTGGAACCCACTGATATTGTTAGCATTTGTTTGGCTATAAAAGTGTGAATCCTGGGGTAAATTTGCAGAAAACCCCCTGGAAGAATGCTAATTTATGTGCTGTGCTGGAAAATCTTGGATTGAAACGAAAAACAGATTAAACCTGACTTCAAGCGGAGACATACAAATATTGTAACTTAACTTTTAAAGGGTTGTGTGTGTTAAAGGACTGGCATTTTGGGTTAACTAACTATTTTGTAGTGCATCTTGCTTGCCCTTCTCATAACATAATGTCTACCTCACATATCAAAGGTCAGGGTAAGGAGTTGCATCATTAGCATACAATGAAAACTGTATATTGAAAGTATCTCTTTAGAGAGGGAATTCCACAACCAAGGAATTGCCAGAGATGCCTTCTCCCAGGCTACCACAACCACATTCTGAGGGAGGTGGAACTACCAAGAGGGCCTCCTTTGCTGAGGAGATCTGCAGAGAAGGAGGTGGTGTTTCAGATATTTGGAGCCTGCCATGTAGGGCTTTAAAGATCACTGTGAGCACCTTGAATTGAGCACAATGATGACCAACACACAAGGCAGAGATTGTAGAGTGTTTGGCTCTAAGCCTCCAAACTCCCCCACAACAAGTTGTCTCCTTGGAGCTATCCAAGGTCCTGATACTCTGGCTGCCTGGTGCTACTCACAGGTGTCCATCATGACACCTGCTGACTTCCAGCTGTGGCCAGGACAGGGTAGTATGTGCCTTTCCCATGGGTTTAGGAGAATGTGATTGCAAACACATAATTATTAGGGTTAGGCAACCAATTCAGCCTAATCCCAAATCAAATCTGATTGAAATCAGCTCTGAATCAGTCCAAATTGAATCAGATCAATCCAAATCAATTGGGACTCATTTGAACAGATATGAAGCTCAAAACCAACAGATAGACTGACTACAAAATGATCCAACAGTGCAAAACAGTACCATATAAGGAGAATGCCAGGAAGCGAAGAGGGAGAAGAGGCACTGGATTTTGCTGATAGACAACACTAGCTTGCAATCCAGGGCTAGAACCTCACCCATCTCAATGCCTTACCCTATTTTGTAAGTGCTCTCAAAAGAGTTTTTTCTTTTCTTTTAATGAACCTGGTAAATTTATTTGAACAGGAGTGATACAATGAGGAGTAATCACTGAGAAGATCCTGTTTTTTGTACACACCAACCTCAATTCAGAATATGGGTACACTTTGAGCAGGGCTTCCTCAGGAGATTTCAGATCACTATGAAAGTCCATAGAGGTTGGTTAAGATGTCCTGGTGGTAAATCATATTAAGGATACATGAATGGGGCTGTTGGATCGAGTCAGAGTATAAGAGGGAAATTGGCACTGGCTGCCAGAATGTATCTATCCGTGCTGAATTCAGACTATATTTAATAGAGTGCCCCTCTGTTTATGGCAGGGGTAATTGGAATATGCTGTCCCACTGCTAATGTGTCTACATGCCTTTCATATATTGTTGCAACAACCAATACTACATGCAAAACCTGAGCAAAACACAGGATTCATTATGGTGGAGAGGTCAACAGGTCAAGTAATTCTTCACTCTTTAGAGCTTACGGCAAGGTTTTCCAAGGCATAGAGATGAATAATGAAGTGAGCAAATAACAAGTTCAGTGGTGTTCACCCTCAGCTCTACCAGGAAACGAGGCCTGAATCACAATGAAAGAATAGCTGCTAATACATGCATATACTTATTTAACAGAACGTGCATTGCAGCGGGCTATGAAATCTGAAAATATAAAAAAACTATATTCACTATTTTTAAAAGTTACATTAACAGGTTGTATTCAATGAAGTTGTTCTGTCTGTCAAGGATTTCTGCATGCATAAGGGAATTTCCCTTCCCTTTCCTCCCCCCATGCACCCCCCAATCTGTCCTAGGAGTTTTCCCAACCCCCCAAAATTGATTGGAGTGGACAGGAGACGAGGGGTGTTGTATCTCAGCCAATCAAGGGAAAAGTTTTGCCAATTGTCCGTGAGCTTGATTCAAATCAGCACTTCCTATTGCATATTTTCTCAATAGCGTGATTTTCTAAGCACACAAGGCATTATGCAGATAAAGTTTTGTGCAGAACGGGAAGGAGGATCTTCTAGACTATGAGAATGGATCAGTCTTCCTTCAGTGGAAGAGTCACACTCACACTTAACATTCATCAAAATTGTCATGCCAGACAGATTGACACAGAAGTCAAGAGGGGCAAACATTACAACGCCTGCTTTGTTTTGGCAAAACACTAGGAAATGACATGGCAACAATATGAGATGCTTAATGCATGATGTACCGGCAGATATTCTAATTTTTTCTCTGTGTGGGATGCTACTGATAAATAATGTCCTTGTTCCCCTTTCTGTTGCCCAGCTGCCTATTAAAAATAAGAAAAGAAAGAAAGCTGTTTTGATAGGTTGTATTTTCCAGGAATCATCCTTTAGTCATTATTCCCCACCTGCTCCAAATCCTTCACATCCTGTTTCTGTAACTTCCTCACACTTTTGCAAAATTCCCTCTTCTTCCTGTCCCTTTTGTTCAGAATCTCGAACCTAATATATCACTCCAACATAAAGGTAAAGGTAAAGGTAAAGGGACCCCTTACCATTAGCTCCAGTCGCGACTGACTCTGGGGTTGCGGCGCTCATCTCGCTTTATTGGCTGAGGGAGCCGGCGTACAGCTTCCAGGTCATGTGGCCAGCATGACTAAGCTGCTTCTGGCGAACCAGAGCAGCGCACGGAAATGCCGTTTACCTTCCCGCTGAAGGTAAATGCCGTTTACCTTCCCGTTTACCTATTTATCTACTTGCACTTTGGCCTGCTTTCGAACTGCTAGGTTGGCAGGAGCTGGGACCGAGCAATGGGAGCTCACCCTGTTGTGGTGATTCGAACCGCCAACCTTCTGATCGGCAAGTCCTAGGCTCTGTGGTTTAACCCACAGCGCCACCCGTGTCCCCGACATGCATCTCCCCAATAACATGTTATTTCACTGGCTCCCTCTTGTGAAAAATGCATCTATACAGGGCCAGCCTGGCATGTTTTGCTACTTGAGGCAAAATGCCCTGCCAGTGCCACCCACCCCACCATGGGTGAACCCTGCCCTTGCTATGGGTGCACCAAGCCCACACGCCTACAACAGCAGATGCGGCAGTGGCAGCATGGCGGTGGCGGTGCTGTGGCCTGTCTGTGGCAGAAGAGGAGGGGAAAGCAGAGCAGGGCAGTGGTTTGAGGGGCAGAGGAGGGGGAGGACATGGTGAGGCCTATCCATGTAGGAAGAGGAGGTGAGCAGCATGCTTCTCAGGTCCAGATCTGCCACCTCACTCTGCTTCATGGGCAGGCCAGCCCTGCATATATCTAAGCGGAATTTTATCTTGACATGATGTACGCTACTCTGATTGAAAAATGTATTTTTCAAAGTTTCATATCTACCCTTTTGTATATATTTGTACTCTTCCCTGTTTCCCCCAATATTATGTCCTGAAACGTCTTATTTTTTTCACTTTTAAGAAGACGTAGCCATAACACTGTCAGAATCCAGCTTTTTTGTTAATGCATTTTTCAGCTCTAAACTGTACCCATTCATCTTACAAACTTTTGGCACGCCAGCTAATGTCTGCTGATGGGAAGCCAGTGCTGAATTTCATCTATTTTTGCTGCAATGCTACAGTGATCAGAATTACCCAGACAGCTCTTCTATCTCTACTAACTGCACACCAAAATGATTTTTTTTCCTATTGCTACCATAAAATGCTATGTTCTCTTTCTAAACTCATTAGAACACTAGAAGCTATATCGAACCATTTCATGTATCTCATGAATGTATAACTTTCTCCGGAAAATGTCCACTGGTAATATGAGGCAATGGTTAAATTAAATGGTTCTCTCGATCATCTCTTTATCATTTACAATCCTCACCATCCTACTCCCTCTCAATGAAAATTCAATCACAATTCATCTGCCAATATCTTCAGATCATGACAATCAATGGAAAGCAGGAGAAGGAAATCCATAAATCCATTTTCAGTCCATCTTATTCTCTTCCCCATCAGATCGGACATTTTCCTTGATTCACAGCTCAAATGGACAGCATTTCAATATATTTACTTGGGTTTGCTATGGAGTTTGCATATATCCTCTCCATTTCAGTGTGGAGGCTCCTTCTTGCCTGCCCTTTCGTCAGCCTTTTGTACTAATAATGTCAAAATAATTAGTTCAGTTAATGGAAAACATTTATATGCTCTGTCAATGCTTTAAAAAAATTATGGCACATTTGTTAAAAAATAAGTAGCAGCTGCAGCACTTTGAATATCTAGGATGCCTTCCTGGGTAAATGGTTTTTCATCATTAATCTTGTAGGGATGAAAGGAAAGATTATTATTTCCATTGTTTCTCAAGCACTTGAAAGACCCGCTTTCTTTCATTCTGTTTTGCATACTTGCAAAGAAAGACAGCCAATGCAGAATCCCACATCTCTTTCCAATCACAATAAAGAAGGCATATTTAACATGTATTAAGCTCAGCATTTGAAAGGTCATACCAGTGTTCTGTGCTATTAAATGTCAGCCTTAGCATATGCAATTGCCTAGCCATTCCAGACCAAGTTATTTTTCGAATCAGAGCTTTGGGAGGAATTCTATATTCTATGGAAAAACCAGAACAGCTCCATTTGATATTTTTTTTCTGTTGTGACAATAATGGACAATATTTTCTCTTCAAATAGGGTGGTTTTTTTCCTGGGTTCTTTGTGGGTTGCAAAATCTTTTTGTTGTTGTTTGGATCCTCAGTGGGCACCAATTTAGTAGCATTTGAGTTTCTATTCATGCCCTGCGCTATTTATAGCTTAACTTGCTTTCAAAATGGTAAATTTAACATAATCATTCTTAGGTGACTAGACAGCTTGTGTCATTTTTTCCATTATTAACATTTTAAAATGTACATAAAAGGAGAAGGAAACTTTCAAGAATTAAATAAAGCATGCTACAGTACGAGCTAGTTTAGTGGGAAAAATATACAACATTTTAGAAGCAGCACTGTGAACTCCAAATAGCGTTTAGCACTGCCTCGACCCTCCATTTATTGTTCTCTTGTGATGACTTAAAAGCACGGTTAATAGTGGCCTGAATGGGATATGCATTCACCAACCACTTTGAGGAGTAGGCTTGCTGTCGACTGAATTCTTTGATGAGCTGCTGAGCATATTCTGATCCAGCAGTCATTTGTGGGTAGGGTACACGAATGCACACATGGGAACGGGAGCTTCATTTTCACTTCAGCGGAAGAGGAGAGTCCACACAAAGATCCTTTCTTCGTGAAACTGTGCCATTAGGTGAACATGGGAATAACCTGGATGATTCTGATCCAAGGTCCATCTGGACCAGCGTCCAGCGTCTCACTGCAGTGGCCAAGCAGGTGCCCCCAGGAAACCCACGAGCAGGCCTTAAAGGCAATTGTTTTCTTCCATCATCGCTCCCAAACAACTGGTACTCAGTGGCATGCTGCTGGGGGACACAATGGTCCCACCATGTCTAATAGTCCCTGAAGAAGTTCATATGCCCTCTGTGTTGGTGCAATACCCTTCAGCATGTTGAGTCCCCAAACCGGGACGTGCGTCTTCCCGTCCATGCTCCCGCACAAGTCATATGACCCACATGAGATCATGGAGTGCAAAAGACACGGTTTTTTTCGGGGCCATGCTCTCACGGTGCCATAGAACACACATTTGGGGTGCTGTAGAAAATTGCGGAAACCAATGTGCTTTTTCAGGGTGAGATCACGGCACCAACTTGCACGAGATCACAGCGACTTAAATGGCTGCCGTGCTCTCGTGGGGGGAAATGGGATGTCCCACTTTTTCCAGGACACTTGTGGGGTATGTAGGTGGAAGGACCCTGTCTCTGCAATTCCATGGGGAAAGTGGAAGCAGGACAACTCCACTGGCCCCAAACCCCTGCTCCAAATTACACATGCTGCTGTCCCTATCTGTCTGCTGTATGTGCATTCCCTGTATTCACACATATAGCTAACATTTAAATTGGAGGATCAGGCCCCCATCTCTCGATGTCAGAATTGTTCATACATTCCTTTTGGGACAGAAATGTTACACACTCTCTCTCCCCTTGAATTCCTGTGCTATACATGAATATGGGGTGTATAAGTGAACTGGATTCATTCATACAGTTAATCTCCCCCATATATAATAAAAATCACTGAGAGCAGGCAAGTTCTACCCCTGCTGTTAAATGTATACAATACTTTTACATCTGAGAGAGAAATCAATTTATAACAACTCAAACTGCCTAGACTCGGGCCCAGTGTCTTTTGAAAAAGCAATAGCTGCCCACTAAGTACAACATTCAGCTTCATCAGAACATTGCCTGCTTTTGCCGTTTCAGGCCACTTCGAAAGTTCAGTCCCTAACAGTAAACAATGGAACACCTGATACTGAGCTAATCTTGTGTTTGACAACTATTAATGCTGCCCTTTCAAACCATATGTGGGGGGATAGAGAAGTGTGTTGTGCTTCCCTGTTTTGCAAATCTGTTCTAAATCCCATTCTATTAAAGTTGGTTTTCCCTCAACATATTTGCGGGGATCATCCTGCCATTCACCTTGCAGCAGAACAATTAAGAGGTTGAAATGCAAATGTTTGGGCAGCTGTTCAAATGCATCTGAATTTTTTCTTAAGGTGCCAAAACAAACTTCTCCTTTACTTTTCAGCTGTTCTTATCTCAGTCTCCGATCAATCTACAATGCAGCACAAGTGTATTCCTCAGTCTATTGTGTACAAAATAGTTTGCAGATGTCTCCATTTCAAGTACTTCCTCCTCTGAAACCTTACTACAGTACCCTCAGGTGATTTCATTACGCATTAAAATTTCCCCTTCCTCCAAAGACCTTGGAGTAGTGCATGGGCCTCTCCTGTGCTCAATTTGTCCTCACAACAACTTGGTGTTGGATCTTAGTATGTGAGAAAGAACATGTATCCTAAGATCACCAGGTGAATTTCATGGCTGAGTGGGGACTTCAACCCTAATCTCTGCAGTCCAACACCTTACATTTCAGTCTTCCCCAACCTAGTGCCTTCTAGAGGTTTTGGACTACAACTCCCATCCACCCCAACTAGTGCTGACTGGGATTGATGGGAGTTGTAGTCCAATACATTGGACTACAGGTTGGTCAAAGCTAATCTGTGCCTACACCACACTTGCTAGACTCAGCAGAGAGACCATCAATAAAGTACATCATGTATCAGCTGAAGACACAGGGTGGATTTACACAAGGGGGGAGGGAACCACTATAAATAAGTCAGAAATTAAGTTGTCGTAACAAAAGGAAAAAAACACACTATGGAAAATCGCATAGTGGGGTTTTGGTTTTTTTTGTTCTTCAGCACCATCTGATGTTGCATGTTTATAACACATTCAAAACGCTGTTTCGGGACTAATGTAGCTGAGTCCACAGTGCACCAAAACAGTGGCAAAGATGGGATTTGGTTAAAATGAGCCATAACTGTGGCAAACAGAGAGAGGTACTTTTGAAACGGCTTTTCATTTATTTGCAAAGACTGGCTTGTCATATTGCAGCTGAAGTGTGTGATAACCAGAGGCGTTCCTGGGGTCCCCTGAACCCTGACCTCAAGGAGCTGTATCACCATTGCCCCTCCACCTCGGGGAAAAATCACTTTCCCTTAATAGCCACATTAGAAATTATAGGTTTTATGTGGACCAAGTACTCAAAATATCCTAAGTGAGGGCAAGGCAAGGAGGAAGGAAAAATAAATAAATGCAAAACTTGTGCTGTGGTGAGAGAAGAAGAGGAAGCTTCTCCCATGTTTGATCTTGCCGTGAAACACATAGGTAGGGGGCCGGTTTCACCAACCCCTGGGTACACCTCTGGTGATAACAGTATCCAATGAGTGGGAGAAGTTAGGGCAGGTATGCCTTGAAGTGACATTATTGACATTCTGGCACTGTTGCAGAAGTGATGGTTAAATGTTCTGTGCTGTTGATGCCCCTACGCGGGTGGCGCTGTGGGTTAAACCACAGAGCCTAGGACTTGCCGATCAGAAGGTCGGCGGTTCGAATCCCCACAATGGGGTGAGCTCCTGTTGCTCAGTCCCTGCTCCTGCCAACCTAGCAGTTCGAAAGTACGTCAAAGTGCAAGTAGATAAATAGGTACCACTCCGGCGGGAAGGTAAACAGCGTTTCCGTGCGCTGCTCTGGTTCGCCAGAAGTGGCTTAGTCATGCTGGCCACATGACCCGGAAGCTGTACGCCGGCTCCCTCAGCCAATAAAGCGAGATGAGCACCACAACCCCAGAGTCGGCCACGACTGGACCTAATGGTCAGGGGTCCCTTTACCTTTCCTATGAAATAACACCCAGATCCTCTTTGGGGAACTTGAGAATTGCCTCTCTCAAACCACAGTCCAGAAGCAATTGAACTGCACCAGTCCACAAAAGACACAAGAGGGAAGTAACTACAGTATCTGTGCTGTAGTTTTATTTTCTAGAATTCCCCAACCCCCGTCTAGCTTAGTGGTTCTATTTCAAGAATGTTTTCCTTTGGTAACTCTTGCAAGGGAGAATCTGCACCGCCTGTTTCCTCTACCCGACCACTTTCTGTCTCGTGCAATAGCCCCAGACTCACAACACATCCCTCGTCATAATTATCGCCATTGACAACAATATCAGTATTAAGTGAATTTGTAAGATGCACTTCCGTTTAAGTTGATGGCTTCCAGTTTAAAACAGTTAAAGCGAATGCAGTAAAACTCAATAAAAGTACCATGCATTACTGTGGGTCAGGGATAGTCGATGTGGTGCTGCCTTTATGCTTTGGGCTACATATTTCGTAAGCCCCACCCAGCATGGCCAGTGCTCAGAGTTGATAGGAGCCATTGTCCTGCAGCATCTGCAGGGCACAATATTGGCCATCCCTGTTTTAGATGCATCAGTCAGCGGATCTGTCCAGTCTGTAAAATTCAGGGGAAGTCATAAACTCACACACCTGAAACCTGCTATAAAGCATGTTGGAATGCTTGGGAACTAGTTCATCAGGGTGAAATAGGCACTGCCATGCCAAACTAATTTGCCCTGAGTAGACTTGCACAGCCATGTTCTGTAAGCCTTTCATGCGTTTGTGTGAATTTGCTAAAACAGATGAGAGCCAACATTTCATCTGAATGCACAATCCCAGCCAAGGGGGCCAACTTGAGTAAAATATCGCGGGAGCCCAACCTCGCATAACTGATCACACGAAGCAGCACATGCACACCATTCAAATGGCAATGCTCAACAACTTTGGAGGGCCCTGTTGCGGGGCACTGAAGGGACCTAGGAGACGGCTCCTATGATCCCAGCCAATGTAGGTTTTCCATCCATGTTTGAGACACAGTGTTTCCAGTATTCAGGCCAAATAGGCTTGATTGACAAATTCAGCAGGATCCTGAGATGGTCGAGTGGACTCCCTGCATGTAAAAAGCTAGCAAATCAAGGTTCTAGCCCAGCCCACTTCCAACAATACTACTTACAGGATTGCGGGTTTGTTTGTTTGTTTGTTTGTTTGTTTGTTTGTTTATCCCCTCAAAGCAAGGAGCATTCAAAAATGTTTCCTCTACCTGCTATCTGAAGTGGTACAGTCAGGGCCAGATTTAGGTTTGATGAGGCCCTAAGCTACTGAAGATAAGGGGGCCCTTTATATGTCCAGCTGTCCTTTGTCAACAACAAATTGTCGCTGTTTTCGTGTTGAATATATGCTATATGGTAATTTATGGACCTAAAAGGTATCTAAAGCCATTTGCACATGCAGAATGTAGGCACCCTATATATAGAAATGAGCAAACCAGTGATAGTTTAGGGAGCAGGCTAGCAGGCGGGGCCCATGACTTACATCATAGGAGCCTACACAACACAAAACACTGTTGCTGTATGCAGGTTTTATTTTATTTGTTTTTTATATTATATAATTCGGAAATGCACATCCAGGTTTTTTCCTTTAATTTTTTGGGGGGCCCCCAAGAGAGTGGGGCCCTAAGCTGTAGCTTGTTTAGCTTATACATAAACCGGGCATTGGGTATTGTCCATTCCACAACAGCTTCAGGAGTCAGGGCTCTCTTATCTCCTTCTCACCTCCTTCCGCTGCATGTGTGCACCAAGCCGTAGAGTAAGAACAAGCAACCCCACTGCCTGCCCCCCCAAAAAACAACGGCACTCGCTTCCCTTGAAAACTGGCCCCAAACTAAACCTTCAGGAGAGCGTCACTTTTGAACTGGGTTTTTATGACTGGAGCTGACACACAGTAGAGTTTTGCTCTGTTTATATTTGACTATGATTTAATTGTCATTTTGCGCAGGTTTTTTGTTTGAAGCGTCTGTAAACCATGTCAAGCTTTGGACACCTTTACAGGATAGATGTTTTAAAAAGTAAATTAATACAGCCTACAAAGGCTGCCGCAACTCTGCAAATGGCACGGCTGCTGAAAACCCTTACTGCCAATGGTATCTAAATGGCCTAACTGTGTATAGGGTGGCTGGCAAATTCTAAATGTTGTATTATTATTATTATTATTATTATTATTATTATTATTATTATCCTGTACAGTTTAAGAACACATTCTCAAATATATTAGAGTTCAAGCCTATATGTGACCAAGAGCTGTGATCATAGAATCACAGAGCTGGAAGGGACCGTGAGGGTCATGTAGTCCAACCCCCTGCAAGACAGGAACATTTTGCCCAATGTGGGATTTGAACCCATGACCCTGAGATTAAGAGTCTCATGCTCTACCATACTCTTATAGTTCCATGTTCATTGTTACATCGTTCAACCGAGTTCAGTTGGGCTAACTCCCAGGAAAGAGTGTGCAGGGTTGCAGTCTTTATTTACCTGGAGGTAAGGGCCACTAAAATGTTCCGCTTGAACTTACTTCCAAGGGAAATGCATTGTGGCTGGAAAGATTTTACGACAGCATAAAAAATGACAATATTTTTCCTTTTGGCTTCTAAAGCCTGTGAAATTCAGATCTTCAAACTGAAGAAGCCCAAGACTCTGCCTACACTCCAGTGCACACGGTGCTTAGCAGGTGGTGCTGTGGGCTAAACCACTGAGCTTGCCAATCGGAAGGTCGGTGGTTCGAATCCCCATGACAGAGTGAGTTTCTCTTGCTCTGTTCCAGTTCCTGCCAACCTAGCAATTCAAAAGCACACCAGTGCATGTAGATAAATAGGTACAGTGGTACCTCGGGTTGGTTAAGAACTTAATTTGTTCCGGAGGTCCGTTCTTAACCTGAAACTGTTCTTAACCTGAGTTACCATTTTAGCTAATGGGGCCCCCCGCTGCCGCCGCTGCACAATTTCTGTTCTCATCCTGAAGCAAAGTTCTTAACCCGAGGTAATATTTCTGGGTTAGCAGAGTCTGTATCCTGAAGCATCTGTAACCTGAAGCATCTGTAACCCGAGGTACCGCTGTACTGCTGTGGTACGAAGGTAAACAGCGTTTCCGTGCACTCTGGTTTCTGTCACGGTGTTCCATTGCGCCAGAAGTGGTTTAATTCTGCTGGCCACATGACCTGGAAACCTGTCTGTGGACAAACGCTGGCTCCCTCCGCCTGAAAGCAAGATGAGCACCGCAACTCCATAGTCGCTCCATAGTGCATGGACTTGGAGCGGGACAGAGACTCAGGTTCCAATCTCCACTCATGGAACTCAGTGGGTGACCTGGGCTTGTCAGCTCAGTTGGTTAGAGTGTGGTGCTGATAATGCCAAGGTTGCAGGTTCAATCCCTGTATAGGACGGCTGCATATTCCTGCATTGCAGGGGGTTGGATGAGAACATCCTCAGGGTTCCTTCCAACTCTACAGTTTTACGGTTCTGTGGTTCTATTTTTAAGCATAACCTGGGACAGTAACATGGGACTGTTATGAGGATCACCTTGCATGACAACCTCAGCTCCTCGGAGGAAGAGTTGGATAACAGTACAGGAATGCTGTGTAAGGGGATTCCACAGTCTCTTCAATGGGCTGAGCCACACCCTGCAGGCAGCAGAATGCCATTTCCTTGCCTGAAGTGATTGGGGAAAAGGCCTTGTGAATGGGGGAACTTCTGTGCCAGCATGAAATCCTAAATTGCAGCAAAGGTTGGTTGAAAATGTGACTTGCAGCTGCACAATGCGCAGTGCTGGATTTACGTATCAGCTAAACAAGCTATAGCTTAGGGCCCCACTCTCTTGGGGGCCCCAAATTTTTTAAAAGAAAAATAAACTGGATGTACATTTCCAAAATATAAAATAAAAAACAAATAAAATAAAACCTACATACAGCAACAGTGTTTTGTGCTGTGTAGGCTCCCATTTGTTACGTGCATATGACTTTAGATACCTATTAGGTCCATAAATTACCATATAGCGTATATTCAACACAAAAAAAAGCAACAATTTTTTGTTAGCAAAGGACAGCTGGACATAAAAAAGGCCCCCATTATCTTCAGTAGCTTAGGGCCTCATCAAAGCTAAATCTGGCCCTGACAATGCCCTACCCTTCAACATTTCTCTGATGAATATAGGGACATCCCATTCCATAATGACAATTTTACTCTTTATACCCCAGACATCTTATTGGTTGGCCCCAGGCACTCTGGGCACCTTCCAACATATATAAAAAACATTAAAAAAAAATAAAAAACCTTTCCTATACAGGATTGCCTTCAGATGGCTCGGGGGTCAGATAACTCCATACCCTCCAACATCTCCAATGAAAACAGGGACATCCTAAGGAAAAGTGGGACATTCCAGGATTAAATCAGAAACTGGGATGGCTGCTCTAAATCAGAGTCGTCCCTGGAAAATAGGGACACTTGGATGCCAACACTGGACACTTGTCTTTCACAGTGAGTCAAACTGACTGTGACACTCTATCTGAGTCCACACAGAAGGCAAAGGATCTTATCTTTGGAATTTAACTTCTGGGCAGATATCCACACCTTATCAAACTGGCGGCCCCATTTGCCCTTCTGAGGCTCATTGGAACTTGGCATTCATGTAGCTTATCAACACTTTGGCAACAAGATCTCCTTGTTGTCATCATGTTCTTCCCAGAGGTGTTTTAAAGGAGGCAGCAGAACTAGCTGTGATTGTTCTGCTTTATATTTATTATATAGCTATGCAATTCCTCACTTTATCAGGCTAAGCCTAAAGCAAAGGTGTAAAGACATTTGCCATAAAATAAACAAATGAGAAGAAACTCATACAATAAAAACATAATTGCCATTCATAAGATTCCCCCCCCCCCCCGGCCTAGTTTTACAGGTCAAAATGACTCAGAATATATACTAGTGTTTTGATTTGGATTGAACTATATGCAAATGTCCTTCAGTCGCGCCTGATTTTGGGTGGAAACTAATGGTCAACGGTTGTGTTCATCCCATTCCGATACATGCCTGCATAGAAGGAATCCCATTGAACTCAATGAGGATTATTCCCAAGTAACTGCGTATAGCATTGTAGTCATAATTTAATGGACTTCAGTGGGTTTCCTTGCAATCTAAACTTACACCGCAGAATCAGAGTTATAACCTAATTTACTTCTGTTTCATGATTTTTATTTTTTCGCTGTAAGAACCCCATTATATATTTCGGCAGTAATCCTAAATACACTTACTATGGAGTAGGGACTGATGAATCTTTCCATTTATCTCTGTTTCCCATTTTTCCAGTTTTAATTCAATTCATGAGGTTCCCGCAACAGTTTGTGATTTTATTTTAAAAGAAAAAGTCCTTGTGAAAATTTGTCAGCATTTCAGTGTGCCATTGATCTCAGTACACACATTTTTGCATGCAATTTCCCCTAATATAATGTACATCCAAAAATGCACACTTTCCTGAATATATCCAATGTTTTATACATTATTTGTAGAACTGCTCTGCAGAATTTGGAGAAATGTGAAATTCTAAGGATAGCTACATTTCAGTTTCATACTGTTTCTGAACATAAATTAGGTTAGTTCACACTAAACCGCAAACCAAACCAAATATCTCCCTCTTCTTTCCTATGGAGTATGTCCCATCCACATGAATGGGAGCTATTTATCACTGAATAAATGTGCATCAGGTCTTGTTGGTTGCATAGTTCCTTTGAGAAAAAGAAAAGTAATTGCATTTAGTTTCCATGTTACTTCAAACATGCTATTAAGGCTGCAGCCTTAAGCATGTTTACCAGTGAGTAAGTGCAACTGAACTCATTGCAACTTATTTTCAAGTAGGTACATGTAGCACTGAGCTGCAGAAGTTGCAAATCATGTGTCATTAGTAGGCATTACATTTCTGGCACACAAACATAATCAGCTAGCCAAATTTGAACAATGTACAACATTTAGAGGGCTCTACCGTTCCAGAATGGGTCCGAGCAACAGCAAAGCGTTAGGGAAAAGAAAGGTTTCTGTGCATCTTTTGCAAGCATGGAAATGCCACAGAAAACTTCGTAGAAAGTTTCAGCCTCTTTTCAGTTGTTGCTGTTGTTTTCCTCCCTCTTAAGCTTCTGCAACAAATGTCTCAGAACATTTACTCCAACTTCCACGAAAATGACTATATCATTATGGGGGGGGGGGGGAGGACATTGCTGGCACGCAGAGCCAGTTAAACTTTAGACTCCTGCTGTGGAGAGCCTCTTATTTGCTTTCACATCTGAAATCCAAGTTAGCAAGAAGATATGCAAGAGGAAAAGTTCAGAAGAATTACTCTGATCCCAAGAAACGATCATGGCACTACTTACCTAAAGATTGGTCTCTGGAGGTGCTTTTTCCTAATTGTAACACAATCAGCCATTTAAATGAAGGTGGGGGGATCTCCTTGGCCTGAAAATAGTTCCAGCGAGAACCTGGGAGCAACCAGGGGACCTGTACTTAGCTACTGTGCTGAAGAGAACACAGTGGATTTTTTTTTGGTGCTGGGGAAAACCTCCCTCCCTCTCTCTGACAGTTGAGCAAAGTGAGGCCATAGAGACCACATAACGTCTGAGCAAGACCAAAGCATGCAGGCTGTTAACAGCAGTGCTGGAGTCAAGTCGATTGAAGTGGCGAAGTGCCTTGGAATCTTCTCAGGTACTTGAGAAAAATGCAAAACTTTGCCAGCCAGTTAACTCGGGGAGAAGAAAAAGTGCTACGATTATTCCAGTCATGAGAACACGTCTTACACACACGGGTCAAAGTCTTTGATGCAGAGGCTCCCTTGCACTGTAAAACAAGCTCGTTAGTTCGGAGACTTCACTTCTTCTTTTCCCCTCCTTCTTCTCCTCTTTCTTCAAAATAAAAGTTGTCCAGCTGTTTCAGCAAGCACACACACACACACACCCTTTGCAAGTGCCTTCAGAAAGTTTTTTTCCCTTTTCCTTTTTTTTGTGCCGTTGTACGGAACTGTATACAAATTAAAGGAGACGAATGGCTCTGGTCTCAGTGCCTGGCTTCTCTTCAAGACGTTGTTGTAATTATTTTACAGTCTGGCTATTATTCACTTTGGCTGATGTGTAGCTGTAACTATGCATATTAAACCACCGCTCATAATTTCTGGCACTTACACAGCCTAACAGCCCACAGTAGGATGCAGAGCTTGCAGCTGCTGGGGGATCATAACGACACAGAATGGAGCAACTAGACTTGCATCAGGGGAGGGGGGGAAAGGGAAAAACTAACCAGATTTCTTCATCAACAAAACTGAACCCTGCATTTCAGTCTGGCCATGATGTGAAATATGGGGCATGTTAACCATAAGCAGAAGTATGTCAGCATGGAACAGAATTAATACTACCATAGTTAATCGACAGAGATAATCCATCTATCTATTACACAGATTGAGGCACTAGGAAAGATTCCAGACTCTGGAACTTCAAACTTACATTAGTCAATGCCATGGGTAGGCAAACTAAGGCCCAATCGCCTTCTAAATTCAGCCCGTGGACGGTCTGGGAATCAGCATGTTTTTATATGAGTAGAATGTGTCCTTTTATTTAAAATGCATCTCTGGGTTATTTGTGGGGCCTGCCTGGTGTTTTTATATGAGTAGGATGTGTGCTTTTATTTCAAATGCATCTCTGGGTTATCTGTGGGGCATAGGAATTCGTTCTTTTTTTCAAAATATAGTCCGGCCCCCCACAAGGTCTGAGGGACATTGGACCGGCCCCCTGCTGAAAAAGTTTGCTGACCCCTGGTCAATGCCAAGCCTGGATAGCTCAGTGGGTTACACCATGATGCTGATAATGCCATGGTTGCAGGTTTGATCCCCGTCAGGGACAACTGTGTATTCCTAAATTGCAGGAAGTTGGACTAGATGATCCTCACATTCCCTTCCAACTCTACATTTCTGTGATTGTATCTCTCTGCCCCATCAGCACCTAGTACCCTTTGGCAGTACTGAAGAGAGGGGTCATCATTGCTGAGGCACACCCTGGGCCCCATACAAGGTAGCAACTGCCATTTTTATTCCCCACAGTACCCCAGAGGAATGCCAGACCCTCCAGAGGAATGCCCCTGTTTTCCAGGGACAGTCCCAGATTTACAGCTGTCCTGGTTTCTGATTTGATCCTGGAATGTCCTGCTTTTCCTGAGGATGTCCCTGTTTTCATCAGAGAAATGTGGGTATGGAGTTATGCAACCCCTGATCCAAGGAGATAAGTAACTATACAACCTTTAGAAGACATCTGAGACCAGCCCTGTATAGGGAAGTTTTTAAATGGTTTTTTTAATGTTTCTTATATGTGTTGGAAGCCACCCAAAGTGGCTGGGGCAACCCAGTCAGATGGGTGGGGTATAAGTAAAACAACAACAACAAAAACAGAATAGGACATCACTATTTTCATCAGAGAAACATTGGAGGGTATGGAATGCTATGTCCGGTGTTACAGGGCATTGTGGGAAATGTAAATGGTGCCTCCTGCCTGGCAGTGATCAGAGAATTCACTGGCACAGCTGTGGACAATTGCTGTTGTTGCCACAATCAGGACCCTGTGTGTGCAGTGTTTCACTGCCATAGGAGGAGATTCCCCACCTAAAAAGCAAACAAACCCTTCCCGCATGGAGTAAACAAACATATCAGAGATCAGTGTTTAGGGCAGCTCTCTCCCTTGTGTGGTAATTTACTGTATGCAGGGACAGTGTTTGTGTGTGTGCTTTACAAAGGGGAGCATTCTAAAATATCTCCCCCATCTCTGATATGGTACAATTCTATAAGCTCATTGCACAAGCTCAGTGTAGATTGGCTCTTCTTATTTCCCCACGTCGCTTCCCCCCTCCCAAAAAAACCCCTGAGGCGACAAATTTCCCCACAAGTCCTAAGATGCCTGATGTTGATATTACCTTTACCAAGCTGTGGCCAAGAGCCATTGCTCCCACAGAATAAACATAGGAATAGGGTCTTAGGTCATCTGTGGCAAAACTAGAGAAAATGTGACTACAACCTGCCCAGGGTTAGAAACTGAAATATGAAAGCTGGGAGCTAAACGGCACCTTAAAACTAGGTTATGGGCGCAACAACGGAATGTCTAGGTGTGCTTTTTTAATAACAAGAATACAAAGCTGAAAATGAATGAACTGCAGCTAAAATATTATGTTCGCTTTTCCCATGGTCTAGTCCTTTCCCTGCCCACCCCCCTAATATTCTTAAGAGGGTCTATTCTTCAGTCTTCAGAGAGTAGCTGGAAGTGGGGAGGCAGAAAAAGGTCCTCCTTTCCTTCCACTCTGCAGTTTTAATCTGAAATCATAGGCGCAGTACTGCACCCAGAGCTCAGAAACTGCTTGCTCTAATAAAATTCCCTGTCTCAAAATGTGCCTAGAACAATGGGAGTTTTGAACACTGAACCTGTCTAAATTGGTCTGTAAAACATTCCTAGAGAATGTGGTCTTGCGATTGAAACCTGACATTTTTGACCTGTTATGTAAACCCACAAAACTGATGGTTTTCCTAGAGATGCAGTAAACAACAACGAAGAAACCCAAATACTTGGCAAGCCACACTTTGATTTTGGACTGTAATTTTATATTTCCCTCATGTAGACCTCATGGGTTGCTCGTGATTCCTGTCATGGCTTCTGGAAACAACATGTGGCAAAAACCTTACCTCATGCAGGTCATAGATTGCCCTGACATCCTCTTCAGGAGGCAAGAGATGGTGGTCATCACACAGCCACCAGCCATATTCTTTTCCTGAGGTGAGAGTTCAGCTGAGTTTTCCTTCGAACTCCTTGGCCAGTCAAAACACAAGAAAGCGCCTTCACAAGACTACTTTACCTGACCATGTAAATAATTATGGGGGAATTACTTCATGGTGAGTCCTCCACATTAAAAATGGTTGTTTGAATCTGCCCTTATATTCCCACAAGAGTCTCACATTCTCAAACTACAATTGATGTCAACTGTGAAGGGCAAATGCCAATATACACCTCTGCAGGAAATAAGTGCAGCCTAAAATGTCCATATTAAGAAGAATGAAAAACATGAGAACCAAATTATTGCCCATGACCCAGACAGGCAGCCCATCTGAGCTATTTCAACAACTTCTGTTGCCTTGTATAGAGCTGAGTACAAGCACAATGAAGGACGTAGCACCTTGATTCCCCCAAGTTCATGTCAGCCAACTGCAAGGACATTAGCTGAGGGAAGCATGCATCACAAAACACGGATAAGGAAAGCATCTGGCAGCGTAGAGAATAGTTGCCTGTGAAGCCCCTGCCAAACTACTCCCATTCCTTCACTGCTTATTTTCCCAAGGGAAGAGAATGACTGTATAGCTGTGGGCTAGTTTTGTAGAATTTTGTACAATCAATGTACTTAAAGTCTCTTCCCCTCACCCCCAGGTGAGAGCTGGCGTAAGTGTAGTGGCAAATGAACTGAACTACAAATCAGAAAGTACCCAATTTATATCATGTCATGAACTAACTAGATGGCAAAAATTGCTCTCACTCTCTCTTCCATTTCTCTCTGACTCCATGCCCACCCCATCTGCAATATCAGAGATAACAATACCACGTTGCCTGAGAAAGCCAATAACAAATCGATTCACCTCATCATCCTTACATTCTTTATCTGCTTGAGGCTAGAAAGGTAAAGACCGTAGAATAAGCTGCTTTCTAGGCTTAGCTAGGTCACAAAGATGGCTTGCTGAAACTATGAGGTCTAAACTTAGAGCATCTTGCTTCTTCCCTTCTTCCCAAAGTTCCCCTTGGGTCACATCCCCTTGCCTTGGGAAGAAGGATTACCGAAGCCTTAGTTCATTTTTTTCCATCATGTGAACCCAAACAGAAAGGATGTCTATGCAAGATGCTCCAAGCTTGGGCCCCATAGCTTTAGCAAGCCATCTTTGTGTTTCTATAATATGAGAAGCAAAACACAGCCATCCTTCAGAATTCAAACATTGCCATATTTTGCAATGCAATTCCCCAGCCAAGTACTGTGCTCAAAAATGCACTTACTGGGGCAAAGTGTGTAAATTAATGCATTTGTTGATTTAAAAAATAACATACAAAAGTCCATTATATTTGGGGAAATGACTTTGTAATGATGTTTATATTAGGCAAGACTGCCTTGCAAAAATGTGCATTTCCCTCCAAAATATTTTATTATGTTCACATATTTATTCAAGAAGCAACAAATCATATTCAGCCACTCCGCATACCCCACAGACACAGCACGTTTCTTTTAAATTACATTTACCTTTCCAGTCATTTCAGTTTTTAAACATGTGTATCATTCCATAAGTTGTCATGTGTTCTCAGAGGCCTAATAACCATGTTCTATTAATGTTGCAAATGTAATAAACCTATGCCAGGTTGATGGGAAAGTAATGATCTTCTTGTCTATTTGACTATCTCGTACATGGTTTGGCCATTAATATTAATTCATAGTGTTGTGAGATCCAGATCTGTGTATAATGTGTAAATATATTAAGATAAGTTTGTACTAAAATGCTGGTGAATTTTCATGGGAACTATTTTTTCTCCCAGCCAGATGTGCGGGATATAAATAACAAATTATTATTATTATTATTATTATTATTATTATTATTATTATTATTATTATTTAAGCGGCAAACTGAGGTGGAAATGTGGTGAACAGGACTTAAGATTGGAAAAAACGAGAAGCTCAGAGAAACTGAAGTTGTCACATGTGCCCTTCTCTCATAGGACTGCAGCCTTGATCCAGCAACAGCCCGGTTCTTTGGATGCGAATATATTTCCTTCGCGGGCATTCCTCAGCACGATTCCTTACGTTACAGATCAGATTAACGAAAGCAAAACAAAGCCCACCCAATAACTGCTGCGCGAGCTTACATTCAGCGCCCGGCAATGGAAGCACACAAATGTGTAGGGCAACCTCAATTTATTCCCTTGCCTTGACGTCAGCAAATGGAAAAAGACGCTCTGAAACTTAACCTAATGACTTCTCCAAGCTTGCAAAACTAGAAAGTACTGAACATAAGCATGATGACTCATTCAGGCACTCGGGAGAAGGCAGTTAAAAAAAAAAAAATGCCCTAGCGGGCTATTGACCAGTTCTACTCTAGTTCATGTGGTAAAGCCATGAGCAAACAATTGTAAAGACCTTTAAGCTCCGATTTCCTTTTTCACCTATAGCAAATAGGAGTATTTGTAAAACTGATTTAATCTCTCCCTCTCTTTCTCTGTGTACACAACATGCACGGGAGACCAGCAACGTCATGTTGCAGGGAGATTAATTTCCTTGCTAAGACTTTCCTGCTTGCTGGCTGAAACCCCAGGCTGTTTTGGTCTCTTATTCACTTCCACAGCCCCCTGAAATCTGAACTTGCCTGACAGATTTGCACAATTTCCCCTCCCCCCTGAAATGAAAGCTTACAGCCACGCAAAAGGCATTTGCTACTTAAAAACTAACTGAATCATAACCCCCTGACCGCCAGGTAAATTGGGGGGAGGGAGAGATGCCTGACTCCCCCCCCTTTCCTCAGTTGGAAAAGAACTGGAACAAGGAGGCCTCAATTCTAATTCGGCACAGTGCCTTCTCCCAAGATCCCCTCAGCCGTGAGGTTCCATCTGCTAAATGTAGTAATAAGACTCGTGTTTACCACCTTCCTTCCCCAACAGCTTGATGAGGTACAAACTGTATTTAATACACTGAGGAGGGACGAGAGAAAGAAACACACAGAGACTTTGGAACAGGGAATTCCCACGTAACAAAGTAAAATCCAGAAGTAGCAGGCTTGGTCCACCCCCAGGAGTACGTTTGAGGTGATTTGTCACCTTTCC
Organism: Podarcis liolepis; assembly: GCF_965112155.1. NCBI lineage: Eukaryota > Metazoa > Chordata > Lepidosauria > Squamata > Lacertidae > Podarcis > Podarcis liolepis. The sequence continues at coordinate 112,363,473 of NC_139554.1, read as the reverse complement.
CACCTTGAGTAAAGTTCTCATTCAGGGGTGGTATTTTTATTGTCTCTCGCGTGGCCTGATCATGAGTTGAAGCAGCTTCTCTCATTTTCTTTCCCACCTAGAAGGCTCTGGGCATATAGGTGGCCCCCATCAGGCACTGAAAGACCAAACAGTCTGAGAGCAAGCAATCTGAGAGCAAAAATGGGAGGTTCACCATTCCTCTGTGCGCCACTCTAGTTAGTCCTTCCGAATCTTCCCTCATCTGTTTCTCTCCAGAACAAAGTGGATAAGCTTTATAAACTTATCAGACACTATCATTACCCGGCTTGTTGTTCCCAGAGGAACTATGTCAAAGATGGGATATCCTTCCGCTCTTCCTTATTTCTTTAGCATTTCAAAGGCAGCCTTCTACCAGGCTTCTCACAACCTGCAGGTGAGGTTGCAGATCAACAACTTTAGCTGAAATCAAAGGGTTTTTTTGCCCTTGGCCTCAGGAAGATGTGAGCTATGCCTTCCCAAAGGTGTTTTCATTGATATCCCTTATGGTTTGCGAATCTCCTCCATACTCTGAAAGGGGGGTGGAATCAGTAGGGATGGGCAAAATTCTAGCTTCTGTTCAGGGTTAAAATCAATCTCACCCTGTTCTGACACTGTATAGCTTTTTAGTAGGAAAAATCTGCTCAAATCCTTAAAGAGATCCACTGAATTTTATTTTAAGGTGTGGTTCTGCATTAATGCTACTAAGAAGAGTAATAAAGTGCCCCAAGAGCCTTTGGAGCTGCAGATGTTGCTGCACTACAAAACCCATCATCTCTGGCCAATGGCCATGCTGGCTGGGGCTGATGCAAGCTGGAGTACAACAACATCTGGAGGGCTACAAGTTTATCATCCCTGGGTTTTTTAAAAAATAGTTACAGCTGCCTACAGGTGGCTAGCTAGGGGTTCCTGTCACTAATGCATGTTCAAAACATGCATGGGATCAATGGGCCTTGGCGATGTGCCATTGTTCTCAGTGGGAATTGTACTTAAAAAATAATAATACAATCTGCATCCCATTTCTAGCATACAAGAGATAGAGACTGAAAGAAACTCTCCAGGGTTTCCAAGAGGGGTCGCTCTGAGCTCAGTCACAGGATATTGCCAAAGATTGAACTTGGGTCTTTCTGCATGCGAAACATGGGCTTGAGCAGTGAGGCCGATGCCCTCTCCTTTTATGACCTATCCTTTAATTTTCTTACCAGCGTTTTGTGTTTAGTATCTGCAGCGAGGATGAACAGGGAAATGGCAGAAAAGATACAGGGGTGGAAGGGTGGGGAGCAGAGTAAAGAAACACATTCCCTTGGGAGTTAGAACACTATATTTGTTCTGGGATACACACGAGTCAAAACATGGGATTCCTTGGTCTGGAGCCAGTGCAATATTGTTATTGGCCAGAGGAGATGGAACCTTGGCTCTTCCTTTGAATACATTGTGATTGTTTTTGCATGCATTTTGCAAGCGAATCCTCTAATTGCTGTGTTTTGCTGACCATCGTGTGATTACTAACAGTTAAAAACAGCATGAAACCATTCATACTTGCGTTGCCATAGATGAAATAAGGTTTTTTTAAAAACAGTTTTGCGCCCCAAGTTTGGATTTAATAAGATTTTGCCTTGGGGAATGGGGGAGAGGAGAGACCATGACGTCACCCTGATCTCCTTTGAGGAATGTTAGAATAAAAATGTAAAACACAAACAAACCAACAAACCAGAAACACCAGCTGTGTTGTAGAGGAGATTTGCAAACAATGGTTTCCCACCATCTGAACTGGCCATAAGAATGCAATTAAGTTGTAGTTGTGCATTGACAAAAAAAGATCAAGGAAGGAACCAGTACATTTCCAAGCACAATTCAAAGTGTTGGTGCTGACCTTTAAAGCCCTAAACGGCCTCGGTCCAGTATATCTGAAGGAGCGTCTCCACCCCCATCGTTCTACCCGGACACTGAGGTCCAGCACCGAGGGCCTTCTGGCGGTTCCCTCACTGCGAGAAGCCAAGTTACAGGGAACTAGGCAGAGGGCCTTCTCGGTAGTGGCGCCTTCCCTGTGGAACACCCTCCCACCAGATGTCAAAGAGAACAACTACCGGGCTTTTAGAAGACATCTGAAGGCAGCCCTGTTTCGGGAAGCTTTTAATGTTTGATGTATTATAGTATTTTAATATTCTTTTGGAAGCTGCCCAGAGTGGCTGGGGAAGCCCAGCCAGATGGGCGGGGTATAAATAATAAATTGTTGTTGTTGTTGTTGTTGTTGTCTGTTATCCAGTCCCTGTAATGACTGGGTTATCAATTAAAAAAAAGAGGTGAATGCAATAAAAACAGGAAGAAGTACACATGGTAGTGCAAGTTATTAGCAACTATGGGAAGGATTGGAGGGATGAAGCAGCTCAGACTATATCCACATTTCCTTGGAAGTAACTCCCATTAGTAGTATATGTAGACTACCTTATATGAAATGCATAAGCCCTGCCCACTCCAGAGTTTGACAGGAGACATCACAGTGATATTGCCATGATTGAGGATGTCACCATGAGGTCACCTATCAAACTCTAGGGGGGGCAGGTCTTAAACATTTGATATGTGTCAACCGTGCATAGAAGCCGGCTGTAAGTTATTATGAGACAAATGAAGTGTATTTGGGAAAACAGATGATGTTATTTTATTTGTCCACTGATCTAAATCTGTGGTAGCCAACCAAGTGACAGGGTTTATTTATTGAACTTTTTTTTTTAGGAATTCTGTTTTATGTCTGCTTCCTCATTGCTTTATGTCAGCTCCCAGCTGAACGATGGTAATTTCTTGTGTGTACATAGTCAGTTTGGGAACCAGTTTTGGCAGAAAAACATGAGGCTGCTGCCAGGGTTGCTTGAGACTTTGATGCCACTCATGTGTGGGCCCTCTACTGACCTGGTGGGTCCTCTTTCTCCCCCTATCTTAGCAGCAGTTTAGGAGAAACCAAAACTGACAAATTCATCCACCCCTGCTCAATGAGTGATGCTACACTGAGGGCTCAGAGACATTTCAATATAATATTATCAGCTTGTAGTAACACAGAGTTGGGCATTTTTACTGGTGGCACCCAAGATGTGGAAAGCCCTGCCTGCTGAAATGCAAGAGGCCCCATCAGTGTTGGTATTCCACCAGCTCTTGAAGACACAGCTGTTTAGACAAACATTCCTCTGAACCCAAACTTCCTGATCTAATTGTCTTCCTTGCTACTTTAGCTGTTTTAATTGTTCTGCTTTTGAACGGGCTCATGTCGTCGTACATTTTAATTATGGGTGTGTTCAAATGTTTTGAGGGAATTGCTTTATTGTGTATTTTAATCCTGCATGGCTATTTTATAACTGATGTTCCACTTATGAACCACTTAGAAGCCATTTTGGCATGCAAGTAGTATATTTATCATCATCATCATCATTATTAGCAATGACTCTTAGAATCAGCTTGCTTTTTGCAAAAAGAAAAAGGGAGGAGAATGAAAGGAAGAGCTCAGATCCAAAACAAATTGTTCATGCTTCTGTTTAGAGCTCTGGTCCCAGTCACATGTTTATGAAATGTTCTCCTTATCCCTACATCTGTCACCCTGACTCTGTCATTGGAGAGTCAGTTGAATGTTGAGAGTTCATTAGATGCAAAGCAATAGACCCGCTCTGGGATCAAGTCAAAGCCAAAGAGGCAATAGTTCGTTGGCAAGGTTCCACATGTGAGAACCATCTGGAGAACTTTCCCCTGAAGCTTGGACATTTTACTGCTTTGTCCCAATCAGCATCTGTTAGCCGGGAGGTGGAGGGTGGGCACGAGACAAGAAAATACCTACATGAACATGCATTTCTTGGCTCAAGGCAGGAAAAATAACATGCCCTACTGACAAACCGGGGAAGTGTTTTTACTTGAAATAAACAACAACATCAAGGAAATTAAAACCTTTTGCAGCAAGATCAAATTAAGAGTTGGTTAGAATCCAGTCCAATTCACTCATACAAGATGTTTATGTTTATGGCAGATTTCTTCTTGCTTTGGTTTGCTGGGCTGTTGTTTTTAACCTTCCCATAAAGCTCTGGAAACACTTACTCCCCAATTGGTATAATAGACTAAGCTAAGAATGCTACAGCAGAGTCACTTTTAATAAGTGTGAGCAGATGCCTGGGTTTTTAAAAAGAGGTTCGTAAGCAGTAGCAGCTGGTGTGGTGGGCAGAGAGATGGGGACACCCTGGCTTGGACAGGTTGATGGAGCACAGAGCAAGGCAGTGGTGAGGTCAGGGCTGTGCAGATGTGCTGCCAGGAGCACCAGCTTGGTTCTGCTGATGTGCCTTGTGCAGCCCTGACCTCATGGCTGTGCTGCCCTGTTTCTGTCCAAGTAAGCTGTGATGAAACCAGTGTTGGAGGGTTAGTTCCCTTGTGTTCAATTATATTTTATTAAGTTCCAACATTTTTAACATTTGCAATCAAAACACTATTACACCTTTTCTCTTATTTTTGTCAACTTCCCATGGAGTTGCTGTTTCTCCCTTTTTGATGCATCCTATCTTCTATCTATTAAATCATAACCACAATATTATAATCTAATTACTTTTGTTGCTCATAACTCGTATGCTGCTTGTGAGTTCATCATATGATAATATTCATTTAAGTAGTCCAAAAAAGGCTTCCATTCATACATAAAACACTCATCGTTAGACTCTCTTATTTTTTGCCAGTTCTGCACAGTCCATTATCTTACTTATTCATTCTTATTTGGTTGCGAACAACTTCCTCCTTCCGCTTCTGCGCATAAAGAATCCTAGCTGCTGTTGCCACATACATAAACAACATGGGGGGGATTTCTGCCCCTATAATCACTAACAGAAACGTTTCAGGGCGTGTGTGTTTTGGAATATTCATTTTAAACATCTTTTTATTATTATTATTATCTCGCCATGTATCATTTCCCAAAATACGCTTGCTTCCTTGCAGATCCACCACATATTAAAAAAACGATCTATCTACCTGTTTGCACTTTCAGCAATTGTTAGGAACATTGGAGGGTTAGTTTCATTCCACTCATAGCTACTGCCCCCTAACATGTACCAACCAGGGCCAGGTGCAAAAGACATATGGCTATAATTCAAGAAGAAGGGGCCTCTCAGCCAACTATATTCTGAGCCTAGGATTATTATTTTTTCAGCACCAGAAATGAATGGGGTTCGGCAGTCCTTCACACAAAGGTCCGCTCATGATTGGCTGTCTAGCATAAGAACATAAGATTAGCCTGCTGAACCAGGCCAATGTCTTATCTGGTCCAGCATCCAGTTTTCACAGTGGCCAACTAGATGCCCGAGGGAAACCTGTAAGCAGGATTTGAACATAAGAGTACTGTCCTCGCCTGTGGTTTCCAGCAATTGTTAACTGGTCTTCATTTCAGCAGCCTAAAGTAAGTTTGGCTGTTGCTGTTCTAAGGAGTCGGAAGCCCTTCTCAATCTAGGGATCTACCTTCTGCCTACCCTTCCTTTGTTTGAAAGGGAAATTATTTGTTTGTTTGCTTATTTATTTGTTTGTTTATTTATATCCTGCCCTCCCCAGCCGAAGCTGGGCTCAGAGCGGCTAACAACAGTAAAAATAACACAGTTTACATAAAATCACAATCAATTAATTGAAATACATTCTAAAATCAATTCATAGTCAAATTAATGGCAACCATTGGGCTAGAGTTCTAGGAAGATTACCGAAGGAGGGGGTCAGACTGTGCCTTGACCAAAGGCCTGGTGGAACAGCTCTGTTTTGCAGGCCCTGCGGAAACATGTCAATTCCTGCAGGGCCCTAGTCTCTTGTGAAAAAGCGTTCCACCAGATCGGAGCCACAGCCAAAAAAGCCCTGGCTCTGGTTGAGGCCCGCCTAACCTCCTTGTGCCCCGGGACCTCCAAGATGTTTTTGTTTGAAGACCGTAAGGTCCTCCGTGGGACATACCAGGAGAGGCAGTCCCGTAGGTACGAGGGTCCTAGGCCGTATAGGGCTTTAAAGGTTGAAACCAGCACCTTAAATCTGATCCTGTACTCCACCGGTAAAAGGCAGTAAAAGGCAATAACGTTCTTCAGAAATAATGCTCTTAAGACTGAAATCATGCACTTTATACTCCACACTTAGCTTGTGTTTTGAAGCCCAGCCAATAGGCAGAGTGAGACCACTGCCTCAGGTGGCAGAAACCTCTGAGGTGACCCCTCCCACGGGTGCCCCACCTACCCTGCTGCCTCTGCCAGCAGCGAAGTGGCACCAGCATCGGTGCTGATTTCATGTGAGATAGTGGCCACTGGGGGCAAGATCTCACCTGAAATCAGCACAATCTCACCCAAAATTGATGCTGATGGTGGAAACTGCTTCTCAGCCAGCTGCAGGGCGCATAATAATAATAATAATAATAATAATAATAATAATAATAACAGGGCAGGCGCCACTACCGAGAAGGCCCTCTGCCTGGTTTCCTGTAGCTTTGCTTCTCACAATGAGGGAACCACCAGAAGGCCCTCGGCGCTGGACCTCAGCATCCGGGCAGAACGATGGGGGTGGAGACGCTTCTACAGGTATACTGGGCCGAGGCCGTTTAGGGCTTTATAGATCAACACCAACACTTTGAATTGTGCTCAGAAACGTACTGGGAGCCAATGTAGGTCTTTCAAGACCGGTGTTATGTGGTCTCAGTGGCCGCCCCCAGTCACCAGTCTAGCTGCCGCATTCTGGATTAGTTGTAGTTTCCGGGTCACCTTCAAAGGTAGCCCCATGTAGAGCGCGTTGCAGTAGTCCAAGCGGGAGATAACTAGAGCATGCACCACTCTGGCGAGGCAGTCTGCGGGCAGGTAGGGTCAATGCAGGCAGTGGCAGCAGGTGCGACTGTGATGGTGGCGGCAGCGGCAGCAGCAGGGCAAGCAAAACGGGATGCAGGCAGCAAACTAGAATGCATCCTCCCGGCCAACCCATCAGCTCACTTAGCAGCTGCCTAGTTTCTAGAGATGCTGGGGTCATTGTGAGTTCAAAAGGAAGACATTTCAGCTTCTTACACATAGAAAGATGGAAACCCTGCTGTCCTGCCTTGGAGAATATCAAAGCGAAATTCTGACTGTGCCTTGTACGGGCATGAAAGCTACAGAAAAGAAGATGACTGTTGTACTCTTTTCCCCAATGAACGTTGAAGAAAAAAAGAAGTCAAATTTCTTCAGTGATCTATTAGACAGCAAAATCGTTGCCAGGCAAGTTATGTAAAGTGAGTCACGCTACATAATTAATAATTAGGAACAAAAGGAATATCACAAGTTCTGAATCCCCACCTCCTCCACTAACCATTTGACTCTTCTAAGTGGAGCGAAACAGCTCCCCTCCTACCTTAAACCTGTATCAAACTGACCCTATTTGCGGTAATTTCAATGGAAATTAACAAAACATTTGCACTGTATCTTTTCCTGCAGAGGTGAAAAAGAAAAGCATCGGGTGAGGGGGAGAGGATGTATGAGTAGGAAAATGCCCAGAGAGTGGGGGGTTTAGAGGTTCCTCCTCCTATTACTTCTCTTCTTCAACGTGTAGCCGCCCCAGGCAGGTTTTTTCCCCCCATCATCGTCATCATTCAGGAGAAAGATAACAACAACAACAACAACAACAACAACAACAACAACAACAACAACAACAACTGACTGTTATGGCATGCATTGCAGCCTCAGATGTGTACCATTTATATCCTAGTTTCCAGAACCTTTAATTTCTTTATTTTTTAAAAAAAAACAACAATACAGCCGTACCTCGGAAGTCAAACAAAATCGGTTTGACTTCCAAAACATTCAGAAACCAAGACGCAGCTTCCAATTGGCTGAAGGAAGCTCCTGCAGCCAATCAGAAGCCGCATCAGACGTTTGGGTTTCAAAGAACATTCGCAAAGCGGTTTGTGGCGTTCAAAAATTCAACTCGCAAGGCATTTGGGATCCAAGGTACGACTGTACACTGAATAAAATCTTCAGCTTGTCACATCCAGAAATGCAGGCTCATTTCCCTGCTTCGCTTTTGCTTTCTGCTTCTCTCCCCTGCCCAATATCCACTCCAAGTGCAGTGCATTCATCATGTCAGAATAAGTTTGGGATGTGAGTAAATATCGCAACCCTTGAAAGGTCAAGTGTTTTTAAGCTGCAAATTTCATTTGTAAAACTGAACACCCAAGAGCACTCATGTCAGCGTCTCAGAAATTACAAGAATACTTTCTTCTTCATGCTTGAACATATGTGGGATCTGGGGCCTCTAGTCTGTCAGTATTTTTCAGGAAGGAGCCAAGCAGATACTGTACAGGATTCTTAGTTTAGCTCTGTGGTACTGGCACCACAAGTGTGGCTAGGAAACTGATTAGGAAACGCACTGAAAAATACACAATGAAGTGATTAATAGGGAGACATTTGAACATCACACAAGCAAATCAAGATGAATGTAGGATGAATGCCCATTGTCATATAATCTCTCCCAAATCAAATCAGAATAAATGCTTTGCAAAGACCCAATATAGTCTAACCTTCCCATAAGCTTTGTGCAACAAATCAGAATGAATGATCATCTGGAGGAGCTTTTGGTCAAAGTTCTTCCCACACATATGCCTACCATAATGCAGAACTAATGAAAACCCAGTAATTTCCTTCACTATAATTTCGGTTGTAATGAGATTCACAATAACACACCCTCAGGCTGCAACCCTATATACGTTTACTTGGGAGTAAGCACCACTGAACACAACAGGATGACTTGGAGGAATTATCCATACAATTGTGCTCTACCCTATTAGCATAAAGAGATGAACGGATATCAGTTAATTCAACTTCCTTTAAGCAAGAATAACAATGAATCTTAAAACTTCCTCTAAGGCTTAAAGCTGCCATGTGAACAGAGACAGTGTGTTTCGACACAATCTGTTTTCATGGATTATCTATTAAACTTGACACAATGTCATTACCATGCAGTGGTTTTTTACGGACTTGGAATCTGTCAAATAACTAACTGCCCTGGGAAGAAATATGACGTGTGTTCAGTAAAGATGAAGGATTTCAAAATAAAGAAATTGGTGGGGGGGGAGGTACATGCTTGGTTTTGATGACTTGCACATAAAAAAGATTTTATTTAGTGGAACATAGGAAGCTTCCTTATACCAGGTCAGATTTATTTAATCAGACCATCGGCGGCTCTCTGGAGTCTCTTTCTTGCCATCTGCTAGGCTGCTAACTAATCTTTTTAACTGGATATGCCGGGAATTGAACCTAGGACTGGGTGCAGAGCAGAACTGAGCTATGGTGCCTCTCTGGTGAAATATTAGTTCTCTCCATAAAAGTCCCTCTTACCCCATGCACATGCTGTAGGCTGCTGGTGCCCTTTCGATTTCAGTCTAGCTGATTATTCACAGATTAATTGGATGCATTATTCCCCATGGAGGGACTTCAAGGATGAGGATGGGGTTGGTTACATCCGGGACTGATCCAGTCATTCAGAAAGCGCAAATCAAATACAGGATTATAACAAAGAAGAATTCTGCAGCAGAACAGACCCTCCGTTTCAAAAGCGTGACTTTGTTTTGCCTAAATTCTGTACAGTCATACCTTGGTTGTGGAACGCCTTTCAACTCAAACGTTTTGGCTCGCTAACACCGCAAACCTGGAAGAGAGTGTTCTGGTTTGTGAATGTTTTTTGGAAGCTGAACATCCGACACGGCTTCCGCGGCTTCCGATTGAGTGCAGGAAGCTCCTGTAGCCAATTGGAAACTGTGCCTTGGTTTTCAAATAGATTCTGTTTGAGAACCAAGGGACGACTGTACTTCATGGGACAAACTGCCTATCACACTTTGTCAACAAAGGCAAGAGCAGCTCTTTAATATTCAGCAAGACTGACCATTAAATCAGCTGGAGCACCACAGCTGAATTTCAATTTCATGTCATGGATATAAACTATTTTATAATGATATGAGTTTGGGGAGCAGGGTAGGTTGTGTGCCTGAGTCCCCTCAAATATCCAGATCCAGCTAGTGTTAAAATCTGAACAAGGATGCAAAGTTTTGAAATCACCAGACATTTTTCTTGCTAATGACATCTAAGTACAGGCCAGTAAGGTAACAAAAGAAATGGCTCTGTGCACCAGACAGAAAACCGGTGGGTCTTCCTCAGCTTGCTGGTAGTTAAAAAGACAATACAGTGGTACCTCGGGTTACATACGCTTCAGGTTACAGACTCCGCTAACCCAGAAATAGTACCTTGGGTTAAGAACTTTGCTTTAGGATGAGAACAGAAATCGTGCTCCGGTGACGCGGCAGCAGCGGGAGGCCCAATTAGCTAAAGTGGTTGTGATGGCCTGGGAATCGGATTCGGAGGCTGAACCTGAGGAATCCCAGCCTGCACAGGATTCCCTGCCTCTAGAACCAGCTGAGCCGGGGCTGGGGCATGAGCCTGAAGGGTCCTCACCTGTGCTGGATCCTCGGGTGCAGGCACCAGCTGAGTCTGCTCTGGCTCCTGAGGTGATGGAGGACCCATTGCCTGCAGGTGCTCCACCCTCAGAACCGTCAGAGGAAGCTAAGGTTGCCTCTGGGTCCAGTAACCCTCCAGCCTCTCCTGAGCTGCAGAGGCTCAGGGCAGAGAGGCGGAGGGAACTAAGTTCCCACAGGAGGAGTGCTCGCCTCCAGGCCAGGAGAGGCAAGTCACCTGAGGGTCGGGGCCGCCCTATGCCTCGGGAGAGATAAAAGCCAGCCAGCCCCAGTCCCAAGTTGCAGGAGCAACATCATTGGTTGTCAGTTCTAGCCTGATCCCTGACCTGCTTCCCTGCCGGAGCTCCTGGCCTCACCCGACACCCTGCCCTGCACCCAGCTTCAACTTCTATGGACTGCCTTCATTTTGCACCATCAACCTCGGACTGGACTCGGACCTCGCCTCTCGGTTAGCCCCTGGGACCAGCACAGTGGTGCTTCAGGTTAAGAACAGTTTGAGGTTAAGAACGGACCTCCAGAACAAATTAAGTACGTAACCAGAGGTACCACTGTACCAGAGTTGGTAGTTGACTTATGTGAGCTAGAAGCTGGAAGGCTGCAGACTGGGCAGCTTGTAGAGACAGAACCATGCCTAATTTCTGGTGGTGTCCAAGGCTTTGGCTATGGGAGAAACAAGACCCTCTCAGGGTGTTGATGCTGAAAGCGAGATGAGCGCCGCAACCACATAGTCGCCTTTGACTGGACTTAACCATCCCAGGGTCCTTTACCTTTACTTTTTTTTTTTACTTGTGTGGATGGGAAACTCCAAGAAAGATTTCAAAGGCATAAAATTGAAAGCACACATGTGTGGCATTAAAGGTGCACAAATGTGCTCCAGGAAACACTGATCAACACATCCAGTAACACCTTAGTGTATACCTAGTCTCTGACAGTGGAGATGGCTTCTGCAATTATTTGACATTAGAGGGCACCGGGAAATTCAGTTAACATTCCAGGGGCCAGGACAAGCAACTCCTGCTGAGATGAGAGAGAAGGGAGAAAACCCATTTGTGGTCCCCCTCTGCGGAATATGTATTCTAAAAGTCCAAAGGATGTCAACCCTGACTGATTTGTGAAATTTCAATCAGATTAGACCACAGATCCAGCCAATAAGGTTTGGAATAGACTATCTGCTACATACACAGACAAGTATATAATTACAACAGCTTGGAATTAAAATCCGCCCACATACAGCACTCAAAAAGTACATGAGAGATGCTCTGAGAACAAGCCACTGGTGCATTTTTTAAGGAGACTGTGCGTTCGATGTTCAGCGGGGGATCTATTCAAATCTTATTGATTGTTAACTCAGCTAGAACATGATTCCAAGTATTAGCTGGGGTTCAGAGTGTTCCTTGCAGCTGTGCCAAGCACCTGACACCCCAATTCTGAACTCTTTTAAGGGATATGTCAGGATCCGTAGCTGGCTGCTGCAGGAAAGGGAGAAGTGAAATCCCTCAATGTAGGCACGAAGCATGTTGCTAGGGCTGCCATATGTCTGGATTTTCCAGGACATTACAGGGATTTCAAAGGTAGAATTGATGTCTGGGGGATTTCCGAAATGTGGCACTTTGCCCTGGCAAGACAATGGAAAAAAAAAACCTAGGTTTTTGGGGTATTTTTATATTTAAAAAAAGCTCAATAACTTTCCAGCTGTCCTGGTTTTTAGTTGCAGAAATTACCGTATTTTTTGCACCATAACACTCAATTTTTTCCTCCTAGAAAGTAAGGTGAAATGTCTGTGCGTGTTATGGAGGGAATGCCTATGGGTGGCGGGGGGGGATCTACTGCAGTCGTGAGCAGAGGATCCATGGTTCCCCTTCCTTCCCTCCTCCATGGCTCGCTTTGAAACAGCAAAGTGGGAGAGGAGCGGCTGAGTGGGGAGGAGAGAAGGAAAGAGAGCCTGCTTCTTTAAAGGAGCAAAGTGGGAGAGGAGAGGAGCCTTCTCCCCTTATACTCCTCTTCTTCATTATTAGCAGCATCCTTCTCCACCCACCCCACGCGTGCTCCTTGTCCCTTGAGTGCTTTTCCTTCCCTCCCCACTTAAAACGTGGTTACAAAGCACGGATCCACATGGATCCTCAGGATTTTTGCATTGGGCTACTCCAAACTCACTGTCAGATCACATGTCTGTGGCCATAGCATGAACCACAAAAATCATACATCCACTGTTTCGTTTAGGAGTATTTTTTTTCTTGTTTTCCTCCTCTAAAAACTACGTGCGTGTTATGGTCAGGTGCGTGTTATAGAGCGAAAAATACGGTAATTTTTATATACAAAATATTAAGTAAAGAAATAATAAACAAACAGACAAAAAAACCCAGCCTTACACTTCCCTGGGTAATGATCAATATAAGATTTCTGCAGCATCCAGAAAAGTGAAACACCAAGATGTGTAGGGTGGGGGTGTTTTTAAAGTTGAAAATCTGAAGAAAATACTGCTGGGAGTGCAAGACAAGGCAGATGGCTAATAAAAATGAATTTCCTACGCATTATTAGCAAAGGAAAGCAAGTGCAGTGTTGATTAATGAACAGGGCAAGGCCTCAAAGGGTCTGAAATTCTTCTAGCTCTGTTGTATAATTTTGCATCATTGGCACCGATCGCTGAAGGCCAAACTGCATGGCACATTGAACATACTTTTCTTTTCTTAAAAAATAATAATAATGTGCTTCAGGTAGATGGTGGAGGCATTTGCATCACCTTGCACCTAAAATCGAAATTACCTAATTCTCACTCTCCAAAGCAATATGCGAAGAGGAGCACAGCAGTCCTTCGAAATTTGCACTTCTCCAGCCCAGTGATATTTCCCAAAAATGCATATATTAATATATCTTATATATTTAGAATGCATATATTGATTAAATGTGTCATACAAAACACATTATGTTACGGCATACAAAAAAATGTGTAGGGTAGGAAAAATTCACACAAAAACGCTGGCAAATTTTCGCAAGGGTTTTTGTTTCTGTCGCAAACCGAAGTGGTGGTGTGGAGAAGGGGACAAACGATTGTGGGGGGGGTGATGAGAAACAGAGAAACTGAAACTGACAGCTTGCCTCTGGCTGGTGCCGACAGTCGATGGGCAACTTCAAGGTCCCTCCAGCTCTCCCCTCTTAGGCATTTGTATTTTTAAGTTGTAAACTGTGATCTTCAGATGATGGGTATTGGTACTATTATTAGTCGTCTTCTTTATCTTTCCCAGACTTTGACCAGACCCAGCCCTTCAAAAAGAGGACTTCCTCCAACTTCTAACAGCCCTTCACACAGAAGACTGGCATCTATTAAGTAGGATACAAGGTCATCATAATGAAGGCGGCAGCAGGAGCTTCACCTTCCTATTCCTCCCTGCCCCTTTTCTTATTTCAATAGGCATATACCTGTGCAATGACAGCATCTTAAAAAGCATCTTAAAAAGACAGCATCTTAAAAAGACAGCATCTTAAAAAGCAGAGACATCACCTTGCCAACAAAGGTCCATATAGTGAAAGCTATGGTTTTCCCAGTAGTGATGTATGGAAGTGAGAGCTGGACCATAAAGAAGGCTGATCGCCAAAGAATTGATGCTTTTGAATTATGGTGCTGGAGGAGACTCTTGAGAGTCCCATGGGCTGCAAGAAGATCAAACCTATCCATTCTTAAGGAAATCAGCCCTGAGTGCTCACTGGAAGGACAGATCGTGAAGCTGAGGCTCCAATACTTTGGCCACCTCATGAGAAGAGAAGACTCCCTGGAAAACACCCTGATGTTGGGGAAGATGGAGGGCACAAGGAGAAGGGGACGACCGAGGACGAAGAAGAAGAAGAGTTTGGATTTGATATCCCGACTTTCACTCCCTTTAAGGAGTCTCAAAGCGGCTAACATTCTCCTTTCCCTTCCTCCCCCACAACAAACACTCTGTGAGGTGAGTGGGGCTGAGCGACTTCAAAGAAGTGTGATTGGCCCAAGGTCACCCAGCAGCTGCATGTGGAGGAGCATAGACGCGAATCCAGTTCCCCAGATTACGAGACTACCACTCTTAACCACTACACCACACTGGCTACAACGAGATGGTTGGATAGTGTTCTCGAAGCTACCAGCATGAGTTTGACCAAACTGTGGGAGGCAGTGGAAGACAGGAGTGCCTGGTGTGCTCTGGTCCATGGGGTCACGAAGAGTAAGACATGACTAAATGACTAAACAACAACAACAACATCATCATATACCTGTGCTGTGATAGCCACCATAATGCTGACAGCTTCCCCACTGCTTATGGCGCATAGACTCTGAGGAAAGGCCAAAGATGTCTTCCTTCAAAGTCAGACATTCTGGGTGAGAGGGCCAGGAGAATGCCTGTGCCACTGTTGTGAATTGCCGTGGATTTTTAAAAACTTAGTTTTTTTAAAAAAAGAGATTTTTAATATATTTTTTAAAAATATAAGATTAAAAAACTTTTCTAACCACCAGGGCATTTTTCTGGCCACCTTGTTCAAAATGCCTAGCTCAGAAGAGGATACCCATGGCCCTTTTTCATAGCCCAGGCAAGATAGGGAGGCAGTTGGTGGAGGCAAGCAAGTAGCCAACTGCCGTTCATGGGAGCCAAGCATGGAAGGTTACATAACCTTCAGGCCCGGCAGTAAGTGAGCGGCAGGTCAGGTGGGTGACAAGCCCTTGAATCATCATGCATTAGGTCTGCTCATGCAATTCAGTTCTCTTCTAGACCAACCATAATTGATCACGATACAATGATTCCTAGATTGTGCTCTTTCATAATACACACTGCTCCCCGATGGGGGAAAAGTCCCTCTGTACAGAAAACTAGTGTGTCATGGAGGAAGCTAGATTAGAACCTTTCTCATTTGACATTCACCTTTCTATGTGCCAGGATTTTATTTTATTTTTTGTACAGGAAAACATTCCCACTGTGCAATGATTGCGTAAGATGGCACAGTGGGAAATGTATTCATCTGTATCTGTTCTAATTCTCTCCATAATATGTGCATCATTCCCTGAAGGATCTTATTCAGTAAAAGATTTCTCTCTCTTCATCCTACTCTCCCATTAAAATAATTGTCTTCCCTCTTACCACCCATTCATTACGTTAATATAATACTGCCCTCAGGAAAGCTAATTTTGAGAAATACCAATTTAACATATGAAATGTTCCAGGACATTCATGATTGTTATTATTATTATTGCCCCCACTTTTTTAAAAAAATAAAATAAATTCAAGACAAAGTTATAGCTCCTCTTTTCTAACTTACATGAGGGTGGTTATCCTGGTTCAAAACCTTTCCTTTTCAGTTCCCTTGAAGATTTGCTCATAGCCTGGAAAGGACAGAGTGCTCCAAAATGATTGTAGATACCGTATTTTTCGCTCTATAACACGCACCCGACCATAACACGCACGTAGTTTTTAGAGGAGGAAAATCCATAGGCATGCCACCCATAGGCATTTCCTCCATAACACGCACAGACATTTCCCCTTACTTTCTAGGAGGGAAAAAGTGAGTGTTGTGGTGCAAAAAATACGGTATATTATGTGCTATGCTTTCGAGGAACTTGATCACTGACAAGAATATGGAAGTCAAAAATTGGTGGCTATGTTGGAATCAAGTGCTCCATGTAATGTCCGCTAATCAAGTCTGTTAATGTATTCTTTTTTGGGGGGGAGGTCTTCAAATAGATTAAGGTCTCGTCCCAAACCATCAAGCCACCACACTTGGGAAACAGGAGGGCTGAGCAGGCAGATGTTTCTGTCCATTCGTCCCAAAACAGTCCAGCTGGCTTCCACTTCTGTTTTCCTCCTCTGGAATAACTCTCTGCTCCACCCACTGAAGTGTGGGTGGAAGTCATGCCAGTGGAATTGCCACTGGCAGCAATCCACAGAAAGCCCTCAAGAAATCTCCACTGGATCCTGATCCCAACCTACTGCCATCACTTGATGCCATCAAGCCCAATTGCTATGGCAACTTGAGGTGGACATAGCACAAAGGAAGGTTTCGCTTGTCCCCCCACCAGCTTCCACCCTGGCCTGCTTTTTGTCCTGCCCCACTGCTGCCAGGTGGGGATCAGTCCCTCCTGCCCATTGCAGTTGTTTTTAAATATGCACAGGAGTTCATTCCTACATATAATAATAATAATAATAATATTATTTATCCCCCACCCATTTGCAAGTTCTCTCAGATTTACCTTTTTCCTAACATGAAGAGTGTTCTGTTATTGGGTTATTAATGCCTCTTTAGCCAAAATATCTCTGAATACTCTCCTTTTTCCATCCCCTCCTACAGTTTTCACACTTCTCCAGCATAAATTCAGATATTTTCTTTTCCTTCAGAATGCTCCAAGCACAAACACACTTGCTTTCCCACTAAGGAACAGATTTTCTTTCTACCATGCTAACAATAACAACAACAAAAATATTTTGTTTAATTCAGGACGGCTAATTAACCTTTTTGAGGTAGTTTGGACATCTGAGCCAATGTGCTCTGAGCGCTATTTTAAATAACATTCTCCCTTGACCATTTCCTTTCTGTTAATATATTAATTCCTAGAATATCATGCCTACTTCTTCTTTGGGCATCTTTTCGAAGAAATTCCCAGAATGGTGGAAAGGAAGGGGTTTGATGGGCTGTGATCTTATGCTCACCTATGTGAGAGTAAGCTCCCCTGAACTTAGTGAACTACATCTGACTAAGCATTCTGGACAGGACTGGAGAAGAAGTTGAACAGAAGCATCTCACTGAGATAATACATTAGGTTCCTGCAGTTGTGTTGCTGTTGTTTACCAGGAGTGAGAGGAGTGAGATGGCAGGAAGGTCAGCGTAGTGCAAACACAGAAGCAGAAATATCAGAGATGCCTGCACCAGTTTGTTTGCACTGTATTGACCACCTGCTCTCCCTTCTGATAAGCAACAGCAACTCCTCTGCCAGGAAGCCAGTGCATCAAGTGACCTGGCAAGTCTAGTGATCTGCTGAAGTCTGTTCTCCAATCTCTCAGACTCCACCCCCCCCCCCCCGTAAAAGAGGTTTCCATTTTTCTGACCCTTCCCTAGAGTACTTTAGAACTTAGGTGGGTGTGATGTATCACGCTTACCTTACTATCGTGAGGTGCCTAAGGGTGGTGTAAGTGTGTTTTTCCTTTCCAGTAAACACTTCTCCAGCACCCTGCAGCCTCCCTGGATGCCCATCTTTCATGGTCTGAAAACGCCCCATGGAAACAGCGGCCTCATGACATTTTGCCCTGGGCTTAAACTGAAGTCTGGGCACCTGGGAAGACCACAGAATGCAGATGTGATAGGAATTTTATGGTCTTAGATATATGGTAATGTTCATAAGTGTACCAACCAAGCACGTACATAGATCAGCACAGGAAGACCAACCTGGAACCATTTTGATTACTAAACTGAGCAAAGTGGGAAACCTCCCCATTGTCTCTTTCCTCACAAATCCTGTCTTAAGGGTATGTCTGTGTTTGGATAGGGTGTGAGCCTGTGACATGGCCCAGGAACTAAGTATTTATCATTACAAAAGACTCGCCAGGCTCCCCAGGCAATCCAATCAAGTAACCTGCCAGACAGGAGATAAACGACAGGAGAAAAACAACATTCAAATTTCTGTTTTAGACCACCTTTTCTGTGATGTAGGTATGATGTATCTTAAAGGGAGATGGGAAAGGTTTCTCTCAATATTTTCTGTGCTTTGTATTCTGTATCTAAGAAAGGTTGCTCTCAAATACTATCTGCAGTAAATTCCTGTGCTAATCCTGTGCTAATCTCACTTCTGCAAATTTCGGCCAGACAGTTAGCACACCGCCAGTGACTGTTTGCTAAATTCGGCTGGCAGGTCAAAAGTTCATTTCCTGCCTTTCTGGCTAGCAGAAGCTGCTACTGTAAGCAATAATCAACCAGACCTGCTGCTAAAGAGGCCCCTCTTCCTGTCTTATGCTTACTAATGCAAGAATAAGAAAAGATACGAAGGGAATGCTTAGCTAGCAAAAGAAGACACGTGTATGAAGGAGAGGGGAGGGAGTGCTTGGCTAAGCAGAAAGACAGGAATGTTTAGCAAGCAATATTTGCTAGCCGATTGGGGAAGTCTGGGGAAGGTGTGGGAGGGGGGGAAGAGTGTTCAGAAAAGTATAAGAAAGTCTGCTGAAGTGTCTTGCTTTACAGCCAGTATATTTTCAGGAGAGATCCAGCTGGCTGTCTCTGGGTACAGAATAACTCTGTGCACAGATTTTCAATAAACTCTTTTTCTCCAAAGAAGATTTTGCTTTCCTGGTACTTTTGTTCCCTCCGAGGTCCGGGGATGGCGTGGCTAATGGATCCCTAGGTAAAGAAGGCTTCATCTCTCTGGGGGCTCGTCCGGGATAAGCCCCCTCCCCAATACGGACCGGAGGGCCAGGCTCAACCAAGGTGAACAGCTCAGCAGCGTTTGCAGGCTCCCGTGCGCACCCCGCCTGTTTCGTGGGGGGAGCCAGCCACACTGTTCTGGAGTGGAGACATCTAGTTGAGGGAGAACAAGAGGACAGGACGGCGCCGAGGGGACAGGTCCGCAGCGGAAAAAGGTAAGCCCGAAGGAAAGGGCTAGGGGCCCGAGGGAAAGGGCCAGAGGCCTGATCAGCCTCACCTGGTAGTTGGCAGTAGAGTGCCCGGCAGTAAGAATGCCACCAGGAAAGGAATTGGTAAGGTTTGGGAAAGGGAATGGGGCAGAGGGAATTGAGTGTTTTGTTGGCATGTTGTGTGTCAGATACTCCAGTGGATGAATTGTTGAATGAGGGCCAAGGCTTAGTGTCCCCTTGGCCGAGCGATTGTAGGGTTGTGCATTTTCTGACAAACTGTAGCATGTGGAGTGTGAGAGAATTTTGAAACCCTGTTTGGAGCAGAGTATCTGAATGCTTTTTAAATAACTGGAAAACGGCCACGAAGAGTGATGATTTGGGGATTCAAATTGAAAAAAAAAAAACAGAGACTCAGAACTTTATGTGAGGTGGACTTGCCGACCCAGGGAACTGCGTGGCTTTGATTTGCAATTAATCAACCCCCTGTGGCAAATCAACCCCCTGTGGCAAAATATATTAAATGTCCACCCAGACCAGATCCCCTATATCTCTACATGGAAGACCAATGTAGAAAAGAATCTACCATGGCTAAAGTCTTGCTGTGACAGCAACACACAGAACAGGATTTGTACAGTGAAGCCTCTGGTGTTAGAAGACCCAGAAGATGAGGAGGGGGAGTGATTAAGTCACCACCTTACACTCCACCAACAGCCCCTCCAACACCCCCCCCAGGCCAAAATCAAGAAGCACAGGGAGGTGCTGGTGTAGGGGGAGGAGGACCTGCGAAGGAGGATAGTGAGACGGAAGAAGAGGAAGATGACGAAGAGTTTAGGAAGACACTAGATGATATGAATCAAGGAAAGAAAATGTGGACAGAAAAACAGAAAGAGAGACTAAAGGAGTTTGCAAAGCCATTTGAGGGAGAAGTTGGATGTAAGCCCCTTGTTAGTTGAGGCAGCAGAATGCTGCACCCCTGAAAAGAGGAAGAGATGGCAACGTAAGTGGGGACAGGCGGCGAAGAGAGTTATGTCTCACAGACAGTATGAGAAAACCAGGAAGGATCAGGCAACTGGAGAAATGCCCCTTCAGAGGGTTTATGATCCACCAGCCCCTGTCCCAGCTGAACAAGCGAAGGCACCACAGACCTACACGGTCCAGCATATACCCTTTTCAAGTGCAGATGTTTGTAATTGGAGAAATCAGAACCCCTCTTTTGAGAAGAATCCAGCAAAGATTGTAAAATTGTTTGAAGGGATTTTTTTTTAAACCTATAATCCCACTTATGATGATGTACAATATCTCCTGGACTCACTACTAATTACAGAAGCATTGCTTGGCCACTGCATGAGTCAGCTAGGGGAATAGAGAAGGATCCTTTTATATGGGGCAGGGAACAGCAGCAGGCTTTTCAGGATCTCAAAGTGACATTACAACAAGCCCCAGTGCTTGGCATCCAAACCCCGAGAAGCCTTTTACCCTGTTCATAGATGAAGACCAGGGGGTAGCCAAGGGAGCCTCATGCCAGAAACTGGAAAATTGGCAGCAACCTGTTGAATACTTGTCAGAGAAGCTAACCCCAACAGAACAGAGGTTGCCCCCCCCCCCTGTATGAGAGTGATTGTGGCAGTGGCCACCCTACTCACAAAGGCAGATAAATTCACGTTCGGACAGGACACCAGCTGTGTGACTCCAAGAGGAAGTGCCAGATGCTGTTATTACATTCACGCCTGAAGTTTCAGGTTACCACAGCCCTTAACCCAGCTACCTTATTACAGGTAGGAGAAGGTGAACAAGGGAGCTGCCCACTCAGTCTTACCTGTGCCTGCAACAAAACCCACAAACCAAGTGGTTAATATAATTAGAGCCACAGGTAAATCACAAAAGGCCCCGTTTTTGCAGTCTGTTACCTGCTGCCTAGGTGGCCAAGTAGTCCAGCACAAATTTTTTGTATATACCAGAGTGTCCCATTCCTTTATTGGGCCAAGACTTGTTAACAAAATTACAAGCCCAGATTTCCTTCCAACCAATGGGGGAAGTAATGATGACAACTGGACCAGCAGGAGAGTTTTCTTTAGAAATACCCCTGAGAGACCATTGGTGCTTGATGATGGTAAAAGAAGAGGAGGGAATCCTCCCTGTTAGCCTGCTTCATGATGTTGACCCTGGACTATGGGCGGAAGATAAAAACCAATACCCCATCCCACGACAGGCAGCTGAAGGAGTGTGGGTGCATTTGAAGCGATTGCTTCAACATGGAATCTTGAAACAATGCCAATCACAGTGAAACACCCCACTGTTGCCAGTGAAGAAGGAAGATGGTGGGTACTGCATATAGGCCCCAAAGTTCTGGAAAATAGGAAAGGATGAACAGGACTTTGAAAAACCATTGACCCAAGAAACAGGGTCTAATTGGGTGTTCATGTTGCCCTTGGCTTTGCTTAGAGTTTGTAGCCTCCCATTGAAACGTATTCACTTGTCACCCTTTTGAAGTGATGTTTGGGAGACCGGTTCCTTATGTGTGCATGCTTTCACCTATCCCTGCTCAAGATGTGGAATTGAACAATTATGTACAGACTCTCTCTCGAGATTTTCTCTCTCAACCCAGGCCCGAACTCCTTGCGTGACCAGTTTGAGCCAGGTGACGAGGTGTGGATAAGACTGGTCCCAGGCACCACTGCCACCGTGCTGGAAGGGCCCATCTGCTCTCCACACCCACAGCTGTGAAGGTCGCTGGCATCACACCTTGGGTCCACCACATTCAAGTGGGGAAAGCTGCTTCAGATTGGACTGTGTCTCAGCATCCTGAAGATCCCCTCCAGTGACGACCGCCTTGCTGATATCTCTACGCACGGCTGAATAATTGGATGGGAGGGGCGCCCGCAGGCAGCGCCCCCAACGTAGACATTTGTTCTCCAGCCAATTTAGAGGCACCACCAGGACTTTTGATATTGGTACCAGAACTCACTCCAGACGATGTGGAACCACGTTACACCCTTGATGAACAGCAGTGGACCAGCCAAGAAGGAGCAACGCTCCAGGAAGGACCAGACAGCCGTGTTTTTGTGCCCCAACATCTGGCCAGCACAATTGTACGAGTCCACCCATTTGGGAGGCCCAGCTGATATCCCAAAATGTGCCCTGTGCGCCAACCAAGAAACTGAGAACTATCACCCTTTGAACTTCTATATGGCAGGCCAACCCCTTTCGTCCGAGGCATCCCTGCCAGTTTGGGGCAGATGGGAGATCACATCACCCAAGAACAAGTGCAATCCCTGTGTTTGTTGTGTGTGTTTGCTTCCTTTCCAGGTATTCCCTCGAGCGTACACCTGCAGTCCCGCGGCAGTCTCGCTGAGCCGGTTCACCAGTTCCTCTGGGTGACAGCGTCTGGCGACCCCCTCATCCCCAACTGCAGTGAAAGTAGTCGAGGTGATCCCCTGGGTACATCACACGCATCTGAAGAAGGGTGTCTGGACTTGCAAGAGAAATCCTGCTGACCCTCTGAAGTTGATCATCACCTTGTGTCTGACGCTACCAGGGAAAAAGCGTTAGGCCACGGGCAACGAGATCCTGCGACTAATCATCACAAGGACAGTTACAAAGACTTTCTCTTTTCTCTCTTATTTTCTTTATTGACTTGCTCTATGTCTTATTGCCCTGACCCTACCGAACCATACCAACCCTATTGGCCTGCTGGCCTCTGCTACGACTGGTTCGTCTTGCCGGTGGTAAGAGATGGCGTGCTCTTTGGCTATTGGAAACTGGGGTTTGATGAGATTGCCGTATTGAGACACCCCACTGCCCCGTTGTGGCTCCTCTCCCACACCACTGTCCAGCACGCGTGGATAGTGCTCATACGGAAAGTTGCAGAGACGATCGAAATCTATCAAGTTCTGGACCGCTCTTGCTGTTGTGGGAGGGTAGTCAACTGTTATCTGGGAGGTAGAGCACTGTACCAACCTCATTTGATAGACCAGGTCCTACTCTTAATCCAGGTGATAGATGGGACGGAACCTATCTTGATGCAAGTATTGCAGGGGTGGGAGCCTTAACCAGGTGTGCATTGAAATTGCTAAGCAAGTGCCAGTAAGAATTGCCACCTCTGGTCACTAGGGAGGCAGCACGAGAGTTCAATCCACCCAACAGGGTTAGTAGAGAAATTGACCCACATAGTGGGAGCATCAGCTCACCGGTGGGCTCTCATCCTTGAGGCTCAACAGGTAGTCGGGCACAAATATCAGTGGGCTCTTCAACAATGAGCACACCCCCTGAATATTGGTGGGAGGAACCATGGAGATATTGGGTTTGGTGGGTAGGAGTGATATGTACCGCCCTTGTCATATGGATGCTCTCGTATTTCTGTTGGCATGAACGGTATCGTATTTGTGGGAAGAATAGGCCCAATAATGCTTCTATTGCTTTTCTGCTTCTGTATCCCCTGCTTATTGCAATGCTTGCAGCAAATGATGCAAAGGCTCCTGTCACGAAAGCTAGGACCCACGGTCATCGCTGTGATGAGGGAGTATAGACCCCTACCCCAGAACGAATCTAAGTAATAGATTGTTCAAAAGAAGAGGAGGGAGTAAAGGGAGATGGGAAAGGTTTCTCTCAATATTTTCTGTGCTTTGTATTCTGTATCTAAGAAAGGTTGCTCTCAAATACTATCTGCAGTAAATTCCTGTGCTAATCCTGTGCTAATCTCACTTCTGCAAATTTCGGCCAGACAGTTAGCACACCGCCAGTGACTGTTTGCTAAATTCGGCTGGCAGGTCAAAAGTTCATTTCCTGCCTTTCTGGCTAGCAGAAGCTGCTACTGTAAGCAATAATCAACCAGACCTGCTGCTAAAGAGGCCCCTCTTCCTGTCTTATGCTTACTAATGCAAGAATAAGAAAAGATACGAAGGGAATGCTTAGCTAGCAAAAGAAGACACGTGTATGAAGGAGAGGGGAGGGAGTGCTTGGCTAAGCAGAAAGACAGGAATGTTTAGCAAGCAATATTTGCTAGCCGATTGGGGAAGTCTGGGGAAGGTGTGGGAGGGGGGGAAGAGTGTTCAGAAAAGTATAAGAAAGTCTGCTGAAGTGTCTTGCTTTACAGCCAGTATATTTTCAGGAGAGATCCAGCTGGCTGTCTCTGGGTACAGAATAACTCTGTGCACAGATTTTCAATAAACTCTTTTTCTCCAAAGAAGATTTTGCTTTCCTGGTACTTTTGTTCCCTCCGAGGTCCGGGGATGGCGTGGCTAATGGATCCCTAGGTAAAGAAGGCTTCAATCTGAGGGGTGGTCTTAGGTTACACCCCTTCTGTGATTTATGTATGATGTTTCTGGGGGTGGTCTTGATCTACAGGGTGGCAATTTCAAAAGTCTTTATAAGGCCTTGCACGCCATTGTTCTGGGTTCCTCCTCCTCTCCTGCGGGTGAGGGGAGCACCCTGTTGCAACAGATCAATAAAGATCAAGCTTACTAGCTGCTTTGCTTCTCAATATTCTCTGGTTGGCCACTGTTATTTTCTCCTACCAATAGGGAACCTACGTAAGGACTCTATATGGGCTCTTAGATACCCCATAAGGGAAAAGGGCAATTTTTGTTTACAGCAGAGACCACTGGTGAGATGATTTGTAGACAAAGACAGGTCAGGCACAAACACTCCCCAGCAACTTCGAGAGCGAGGTAAACATGACAAAAACCCGGCGTCCTTCCCTCTTCAATTTCTCCAAACATTTCCCTCCCCTTTCATTATTTTCAAATGGAGTTTCTTTTCTCATTAATTGATGGAGAATGGTTGAGGCCGTGGTGAAGGGTTGGCCTGGCAGAAATCTCCAGCACAGCATTAGTTTGAATAGGATGAAATCCTTTTCAGTTCAGAGCTGCGAGAGGTTAGGCTCATGTTTTATCCCCTTCACAAACCACTTCATTTCCCTTCATGCCTTTCTAGATAGTTAGTACTGGAGGCAACACTTTTTTTTCATTTTCCGAATTATATGACATTCTTTAGGAGTTGCTGTGCACCCTCATCCTCCCATTGCTGGTGCTCCTATGAGGATTTTTTAACCAGGTGGGCAACGACAAATGATGTGGCAGTCTTGCTATTGTCTCCACCCTGCCCCTGGCAGGTGGTAGGATACAACTTTCATCTCTCCTATTAGAAACCGACTCATGCAGTGGTTTACTGGTGGGCTATTAATTTGTTCCACTCGTTGCCACTGTGGTCCCAGCTGCACTATGCATTTGAGGCAGTATCATACCTCAGAAATGGTTTCCTCACAAAATAATCCTGATTTGATAGGGCTGCTAAGAATTCTTCACAGGCCATGATTCCTCTCAGAGCTACAGTTAGCCAGAGTCCCCTGGGAAGAGGAATTTATTGTTAAACAACTCTGAGAACCATATCTCTGGGGGGTGGGGGGGCGGGGGATAACAGGGATCTAACAACTCATTGCACCCTTAACAAACTACAGCTCTCAGGATTCTTCAGGGGAAACCATTTTGGCTTAAAGTGGTATCATACTGCTTTAAATGTACAGTCATACCTCGGGTTACAGACGCTTCAGGTTGTCTTTTTTTGGGTTACGGACCCTCCAAAACCCAGAAGTACCTGAATGGGTTACTATCGGGTTTGGGGGGTCACACATGCGCAGAAGTGCTAAACCGCACTTTGCGCATGTGCAGAAGCACCAAATCGCAACCCGCGCGTGCTGAAATGCGCCTCTGCGGGTTGCGAACGCTGCAGGTTGCAAACGTGCATCCTGCACAGATCACATTCGCAACCCGAGCATCCACTGTACAGTGCATATGTAGTGACATTGGGGTAGAAGAGATGTTTTCTTCATTTTGATATTCTCTTCATTTTCAGTACTAAAAACATTTCTTTCCATTACTCTTCCTTTAAGATCAAAGCAGTGTTATATCCAAGGTAGATGCTGCACCACTGAGCCATGGCCCAAGGCGGAGGGGAGAGAGGCAGAGTCAAATATTTCCAATTATGAACGAAATAGCATTTCTTATCTCCAGCTCTACATGTGCTTTCTCCTTATAAGATAAGGGGGAGGGGAAATAAATAAAGGGGAAGCAAAAATAAGAATTGTGTAGTATCCATCCTACTGAGTGGGCAAAAGTCAGGCAAATGCTTATTATTTTTATTATTATTACAACTTGCAAAAGATAAAATATTCAGTTTCTACACACACACACACACAGGGTTAGTCCCCCCCCCCCCGAACAATGTGCAAATTCACCTGGTGTTGCTTGGCTTCTCTGTAATTTGCTCAGGTCACACGCAAAGCATCTAAGCTTATCTTAGTAAAAATGTGGGAAATGTTGACTTCCTCAGATTTAGCAAACATCTTCAAAGGACAGGATGAGGGATGGGGAAAGCGTTTTCAAAGAGCAGATAGGAAGCTTTTCTAATCTGGAACATATGCTTAACTGCAACTGGAAGTGAAGAGTTTCACATGAATATATATATAACACATAACTTACTGCAGATCTATGAAAACAGCATGATTATCATGACATTTACTCCTACTTGAACAATCTCTGGAAGAGATACATGACAGCTTTGCCGCAGGAGACTGTCCCTGTTATCAGACATACCAAGAAACCATCAAGGAAGTGAAGCTGCTAGCCCTACACAGCCCCCCCCCCCAATTGAGAAGTAAGAGAAAAGGTCTTGTGGAACTTCCAAGCTCCACTTAATCAGAAGATGCCATTGTTTTCCAGGTATCTCAATGTGATTTATCCTGCTCAGAGAAGGTTGGTCCTTCCCCCATCCATCTCAGTCCATCCTCAACTAGTCTCACTTTTTACTTAGAACCAGACCATGTCTGTCAACACCCTCCCTTCTTAGTCTAAGTGTTGCCCTTGTAGAACTCAGCTGGGGGAGGATGGGGACAATTCTAAAATTAGTGGGCTCTGCCTGTCACTTTCACTGGCTCTGCCCACTATTGACTGCCCTGCTTTCTACCCTACCATTCCCAAAGGGCATTCGGGTACCCCTAGTCCTGCTTTTCCTCCAAGTAACCCAGATTTGTATGAGAGAGATGTAATCCTATGTTTACCCTCAAAACAGCTGCTCCCTAACAAGAAGATCTGGGTGAGGTTGGCATGAAGTCACCTGGATGCTCAGAGATTGGATCCTTAGTTGTCCAAATCCAAAACTCTATCTGCTACAAGAATTTATATGCCACCATTTATATCCCCCCCAGAGGCTTACATAAAAAGCCATAAAACTGACCAAAACATGATATATACTGTAAAACATTGAAGTATGACTATATTGAAACACAGCAATTAAATCAAAACGGAGCACCAATATTAAAAAGAAATCTCAAATCATAAGAAATTATTCAGGCTCTGTTTAAAAGCCAGTAGAGTGGGGAATCAAACATATCTTTTTCGGGAGAGAATTCCACAAGCACTGAACAGATCAGGACTTCCTATTCTGTTATCTTTTATGTTGTGAACTGGCCTGAGATCTACGAAAGAAGGGTGATATACAAATTTAATTAATAATAATAATCCGTGCTGTAAGGCTAACCTGCTCTTCTGACTGCCTTTCAAACCTAGTTATAACCAAGAAGAATTTCATTTTGTTATTTCATTTAATTGTCATTTTTCTCACAGCTGTGCCATCACTGTATCATCATGGCTACTAGTTTGGGATTATTTTGTGTGTAACCAGGAGCAGAAGCAAACAGGTGGGCAGCTGCATCTTTCTTCCATGGTTCAGATAACTCACATGGTGCCATCAGCGTAGGACTTTAGGGCAGACATCTAGGGACCGCTGAGCTGAATGAGCAGGAGAGCCTCTAAACACAGCTAGCACTGTGCCAAAGATTTCTTCATTTTTTAAAAAATGATTCACCACTGGTTAATGAGAAAACGAACTGCATTCAAAAAATCATTAGAGGGGAGAGAAAACGTTGATGAAATTCTCTTGCATGGGTGTCTTTCAGTGATCAGTTTACTTTTGAGTTTGCAAAGAGGAGATGCAAGTGTAATTTCTTTCATTCTGGAAATAATCTGTCTTGCAGTCCGTACTTCGCAACCCTCCCAGGTGCCCACCATCCCAGAAAACAGCACAACATCTTAGTGCAGGAGGTTAGGAAAGTCCTCCATCATGCATTTGACAGTTGGCCATTGCTTGCTTTTAAGTGAAATAAATGTGGGTGATAGGTAAAAGAAAGCGCAAAGATCTCAGGCACTTGGTAGCCAGTTTTCAACATTTCAATTGAAATTCAGGGGGGAAATGTTATGAGGTAACTCCACCCACGTGGATTTTTTTTCAGACTTGGAAGCACAGGCAGCCAGGGAGGCTGCAAAGCACTGGACAAATGTTTACTATAAAGAGAAGCACACCCACCAGCCTTGGACCCTTTGCAGTGATAAAGAGAGATCAATCCCTAAACACACTGAAATTCTAAAGCAGCACCCTGTGAATGAAGAAGCCACTTTTGTGGGGAAGAAACCATTTGAAATGTTTCAGCACCGCGCTGCACCACACACAGCATCACTGGCTTGCCACATTTTGACGTAAAGAAAATAATATACATTACTATCTAAAGAAAACCCTCCTCATATTAAGTCAAAAATCCACACCATACATTTAAAACACTCTTATACTGCTTTAAACATTGGTGTGACTTCCTCCCAAATAATAATGGGAACTGCAGTTTAAAAGATGCTATCATCAATTTCCAGAGTTGTTTAACAACCAATCCCTCTTTGCAGGGAACTCTGAGAATTGTAGCTATGGGAGGAAGAATAGGTATCTGCTAAAAACTTTCAGCACGCTTAACAAATTACAATCGCCCAGATTTTGTGGGTGGATTGTGGGTGGAGAGCCATGACTGTTAAATATATAGTGCAGATGTGCCCTCACAACTTGTGGCTGAAGCTTACACGTTTCCCCTGTGCAAGTTCTTCTGGAATAGTAAAAGGAGGGGTGCTTTTTCTTTTTAAAAACAGCACTGTGCAAGGGACTTACCCCTGTGCTTCACAATGTTGTGGCTAACATACAAAGCTGTTCTTGATACAAATTAAAGATCAACTTATGGAAACTTTTTAAAAAACTTCTTGTTTTACCTCATTTTCTCCGTCCTTGCCCATCTTCTCTAAAAAAACAACAACCCCTAACTTATGAAAATGAACTTCAATCAAGGCCTGTATGGAAATATAATCTTCTCATTAACAGAATCCACAAAACAGTTGTAGGATGTACAAGGCGGAATCAAAATCGGTATTACATATTCAAGAGGATGATTGCTCCCAAAATAATCTCATCCCTTTTATTAGGCTCTCTGGAGGGAAATCTTGATTGCAGGAAAATTGTTCCTCCCCAGCCTCCCACAATGAGCAAGTACCACTTCCCAAGGGGATAATTAGCACTCCTCCGACATCAGTCTCCTCCCTCTCTTCCCTCCCACCTTAAACTCCTTGATGTTTAGAAGTTAAATCACAACACCATCAAAACCACTGCGGATACCGGTGCGATTCTAGATGATCAATGGTCTATCTGGTCCTAAAGAAAAACAAACCATAGTTGCCCACCATTTCCTATCTCATTATAAAAAGTTCACCCGGATGAAACACACAATTAAGATGTACTAATTAGCTGACAACGTTCTTTCACACTTTCCTGCCAAAGCAATTATTTAATACTTGAAGTATTAGAGAACAAGCTACCCAAGCCTGGAGACTCATGTGGTTCAGGTCTTCCTGAGCTGTACTTCATGCCTAGGGAATCACACAAGTTTACACACGCTCCTGCATAAATATATATATTTCTGCACATAGACATGTATCAGAACAGGAAGAAGGCTAGGCAAAAACATTCATCCCTAGCATGCAGATTATCTGTTAGCAGGAAGGTTTTTGTAATACCAAGATTCCTCACCTGAAATCTGAAATCGCACGTATTTGCTTGTATTAAGAACATCGTAAGAACCTCACTGCTAGATCCAAGTGAAAGGCACTAACTTTAACATCCTGTAGACCAGTGTTTCCCAACCTTTTTTGGGCAAAGGCACACTTGTTTGAAGAAAAAAATCTCGCGGCACACCACCATTACAGCCCCGTGACATCAGCGCGCAGCGTCACGCCGGGAGGGACGCACGAAAGTGAAAGTTTTTAATTTTTTTCCCTCCCCCTTGCCGGGGAACCTCCAAGCTTTGGGGGTGGGGGGGGAGGAGGCAGCGCAGCAAAGCGAGGGACTGAGGGACAGCGGCAGCTGAGGCGGCGGCGGCTGTTGTGGTGGTGGCGGCGATAGCGGGCGGAGGAGGGGGCGGCGGCGGGGCCGAGGTGGCCGGCGGCAGCGGGGGAGGCGGCGGCGGGTGGAGCAGGAGGGCGGCCGAGGCCGGTGAGGGAGTAGGGTTGCCCGGGGCTTGAGGAGCCATCGCCGGGAGTTGCTGCTGCTGTTGTTGCTGCTGCTGCCCGGACATGCCGGCCTCCTCCTCGTCCGCTGTCTCGCGCTCCTCCCTTTTGCACGCGCTGCCCCGCCGCCGCCCCATTGGCTGGGTCCTGTCAGCTGATCCTCCTGTGTGTGTGTGTGAGGGGAGAATGGAGAGAGAAACCTCGGCACCACCACCGCGGAGCCGCCCCCGGCTCGACGCGGATCCTCGCCACCGCCGCCTCTCACCGCCCGACTCGCCGGCCTCCCTCCCACGGCACACCAGCCAACCTCTCATGGCACACTAGTGTGCCGCGGAACACCGGTTGGGAAACACTGCTGTAGACAACAGTGGCTTTAATTATCAGTCCTTTGATGGGCTTTAACATGGACCATTTTTAAATTGCTGGGTTATTGCTTGTTTGTTTACTACTGATCAATTTGTGATATGTTTTGCTTTGTTTTAAGCCGGGGTAGGCAATGACCGCTCCACGCTTAAAACGGGGGGCGCCCTTTGCATGGACGCGCGCAGCCCCTAGATCTGGAGCGGCTCCAACAGCATAGACTTGGTTTGCCTTCCCTCAGGTGGGATACCTGGAGGTCTCCGCCTACCTCAGTCAGTTGTCCAATCCCACCTGGGGGAAGCGTTGCCAAGGAGGCCAGGCCAGGTAGGGGAGGGATTACCTGCCCACACAATAGAGGGAGGATCTTACTTGGGAATCCTCACTTGGCTCCAGAGCTTCTCCCACCCTACCCACCCTCAGTTAATGTCTTATTTGCAGGTTAACTTTTCTTTTCAGGTTTTGCAGGTTAACTTTTCTTCACAGGTATGCGGGCGCTGCTACGTTAAGGTCGCTGTTAAAGGGCCGGAAAGGAATTTCCCTGCATTGGCAGGTTTCGCCTTTCTCGTAGCAAAACGTCACAACTTTGGCGGTATCAGGCCTTGGGTGGAATCCTTTAGTCCATCTTCCTCTTTGCGGCGGCGATACCAGGGTTCCCCGTTAAGGGGTTTCTGAAGGGAGGCTTTGACCGTACGCCGAAAGGTCGTCATTGCTCTCCCCTGCAGCGGCGGCGTAATGAGGGTGGCTATCTCTGCTTGAACATATGTTCTCCAGAGCCGGCCCATCCCCCCCCCCCACACACACACACTGGATAACCCTGATGCTCCCTAGGTCCCCGGCTGGGGACTGGGGAGGGAGAACGCCCAATGCCTGAGCCAAGGTCTACCCACATTTGAAAGTTAATAAAGTTGTGGCCAATTTAATCCCATAGCACGTTGTCATGAGTCGTTATTTCACATGACGGGGGGGACCGCACGGGATCTGGGGACTCCGCCTGTCCACGCAATCTAAGGCCTGTGGGCTGGATGCAGCCCAATCGCCTTCTCATTCCGGCCCGCAGATGGTCCAGGAATCAGCGTGATTTTAACTTGAGTAGAATGTGTCCTTTTATTTAAAATGCATCTCAGGGTTATTTGTGGGGCATAGGAATTCATTCATTTCTCCCCAAAAAATATAGTCCAGCCCACCACATGTTCTGAGGGACAGTGGACCAGTCCATTGCTGAAAAAGGTTGCTGATCCCTGTTTTAAGCTTTTAATTCTCATGTCACGCTATTAATTTGTCAATGTTATTTATCCACCTTAGATATTTCTTCAAACAAAAAGGTGGCTATGAACATTTTAAAAAGATAATAATTTCTGTTCTTATTTCAGCCCAAAGAAACATTTCTGAATTGTCATAATTCATATGAATTGGCCCATCAGAAACTCAAACCAGGAATGGAACAGGAATTGCGCAATCCATATATACTATAGTCAATGTTGTGTGTTATCTTTAACATATTCCTTGAGAGCCTTTGTAAGTAATGGTTTTATCCAAACAATGGCATGCTGTACTTTACGCTCGGGTAAATTTAGATGAAATCCCAAAGTTATAAAGCATATTGTAGCAAAGACATTTAATAAGGATTAATCTGCATACCTCTCCTTTATTTTTTTCTTCATTTGCCATCATTATGAATCTAATTGTGATTCGGTCGTATTGTTATGCAAATCAGAGCCAATCCAGCATATGAAAGGCAATGTTCTAGTGGCTTGACTGTTGCCAAATAAAGAAGCCATTTTGAGACAGCTTCACACATAATCCTATGAAAAGCCCCACAGTTGTGGATGCTGTGTTGAAACCATGATACGATCTGAAGCCTTGCTCTGTATCTCCCTCACTTTACTGAAATGAGAACCAACTTCCTAAATGACAGTAATTAATCAATCACATGGTTCCTAGAACTGTTAGCATATTCAAGGACATGTAATCATCTCTCTGTTTAGTGAAACTTTAATAGCCCAGGGATCCAGAGGTGATTATACTACAACTTTCATCAACCCTGACCATTGACAGGTGGCTACTTGGATAACAGAAGCAATCGTTGCACAACACTGTGCCTACTTTATCTTGTTCTTAAACCATACACCAGGCTTCCTCAGACTCAGTCCTCCAGATGTTTTGAGACTACTATTCCCATCATCCCTGACCACTGGTCCTGCTACCTAGGGATCTTGGGAGATGTAGGTCAAAAACATCTGGAGGGCGAGTTTGAGGAAGCCTGCCATACACACTTAATAGAGCTCTATCAGCAGTAGATTTACCTATTCACATCAGTGAAGAAGGACATTTTTTTTAAGCATAGTACCAAACAATCTGAAAAATGCAGAAGGGAATTAGCACGTTCAATACTAATTTTCTTTCTACTCATCTTAAATGACTAAGGCTGCAGTCCTACAGACCCTGGGATGGCATCCCTATAGGATGTTTTGGAACCTCTGAGAGAGAGAGAGAGAGAGAGAGAGAGAGAGAGAGAGAGAGAGAGATGCTCCCAGAGAGGAAAGTTGTCTTTATGAGGGCCCTTCCATGTTGACCTGCCCAGTTCTTACAATCTCTTCGTAGTGATGCCACCTTCTGTGGTTTGCAGTCAAATACTCTACCACTGAGCTATACCCCCACCTTCTGTGGTTTGAAAGGTGGCAGCATGTGAAAGGACCTTCTCTGTGGTGGCCCTCAGGTTATGGAATGACCTCGCTCCAAAACTGTTTCTTGGGTGCTGCCGCTGTATGCTTTTCAATAATTGGTCAAGATGCACCTCTTTACCCAGACCTTTGCTTGAATGGGTATCTCCCCTTCTCTTACATTGCTGCACACAGCAGTTATGTGCTACTGTTTTGTTACTCTGATATCAGGGGTATAGGTGTGGGTGTGTTTTTTAAAAAAATTAATTGTACAGTGTTACCTCGGGTTACATACGCTTCAGGTTACACACTCTGCTAACCCAGAAATAGTACCTCGGGTTAAGAACTTTGCTTCAGGATGAGAACAGAAATCGTGCTTCGATGGCGCAGCGACAGCAGGAGGACCCATTAGCTAAAGTGGTGCTTCAGGTTAAGAACAGTTTCAGGTTAAGAACGGACCTCCCGAACGAATTAAGTACTTAACCCGAGGTACCACTGTACATTGAATTTCTTACAACTGTGGTATTTTTTATTTTATTTTTTGCAATTTGCCCAGGGACCATTTAATGAAGGGTGAGCTATAAGTACAAAGAACTAATAAGTAAATAACTAAATCATGGTTGAAATCAAAACTTCTGGGCACAATGTTGAAAAGAAGGATGAGCTTCTTTTGCGGAATTAGACGGCGGCAGCCAAAGTGGGGGGAAGAGTACTGTTCCTGCATTGCTCTCAGTCTGTGACTCATCTTCTGGGAGTGGGACCAGATTGTCTTCTTGTTCCACTTGCATGAGAGGGAAATGAATCCTGAGCAAAGTCAACATGCTGCCAAGTGTGTGTAAAAGAATGCCAGCATCTGTGGTCCATTCTTCTAAATTGCAGTCGAGTGAGGTGCCTTTTGTTGTTGTTTGTTTAAAAAGGAACAGCCCGCATCTTTAAAAAAAGAAAGAAAAGCTCTCCGACTTGTATAAGGTGTTTTGAGGAGCTTAAGGAGATCAGGAGGGGGAAACAGGTTTCAGGGACGTTTACAGGGTTGGACTTGGGTTGTCTTTCAAAATATGACACTCTGTGCAAAGCCCAAATTTGGCACCTCCAAATGGATCTTCCCAATTATGGATCTTCTCAATTTTCCATCCACTCAGCTCAGTGCCCCGTGCAGGGAACCTCCTACACCACCCTAAATCTGACGCTGACATCTGGGATTGTGGGTGGAAATGCAGTGCATTATTGCCCTAGAATATGCCAGGGACTGGGCAGAGGAGGAATGGTGGAGACCGCCTCCCCAGCCTGACCCTTCTAGAGAAGAGGAAGACAGTTCAGAATTACAGCAGGGGGTTGAGGGAGGTCACAGCTCAGAGGAAGATGAGGGGGAAAGTTGGGAAATAATGGGAGAGGAGGAGGAGGAAGAGGAAGCACCAGGGGGTGACAGCTGGCAGACACAGTGTCTTTAGAAAGCATTCCAGACCCCACCCCTCTCCCAGAACCTGGTGAGCCTTGAAAGTAGGAGAGCAAATAGCTCAAAGGCAGAGGGCACTTGTCCGCACCCATAGATCAGATGAGAATGACTAATGAGGAAGTGGGAGAGGGGAGAGACGGGGGGACAGACACTCGGGACAATGCCATTATTCAAAAAGCTGGGTTCTAAAGCCTCTCTCTGTAAATACTGAATAAAAAGCGGACGTTAAGAAGCATTTCCTTGTCTTTGTACGTTCCTGGGCAACTGGCTGTGGGAGTTGCTGGCAGCCTCCTGACAGAATAACAAACCCTGCTAAATCTGAGCTCATGATATAGGTACAACAATTCTCATGCTGGGATTTCACTTATGGAAGAGCGGAGTGTACAACTACATAAATAAAACCCTCAGAAATGCCACATGCATTTCTCACATGGGTGAGAGAGACAAGTTAAACCTTCCCTTCCCTGCTGTAGTCTTGAGGAAAATCTGTCCTCAGAAGCTGCTGTAGTGGAAGAAAGAGTCTCCCGCTAACAGAAATGGGAGATTTCCCTCCCAGGGCTAATACCACCTTCAGAGAAGGGATCTATCCATTAGCAAGGTAATAAAGGATTACATTAAATTCAGATAATTATCACATTGTGTTTTTAATAGTCTGTTGGGAGCTGCCCACAGTGGCTGGGGCAACCCAGTCAGATGGACGACATATAAATAAATAAATTATTATTATTATTATTACATGTCCAAGTTCAATCCCCAGATGGGACAACTGCATATTCTTGCATTGCAGGGGGTTGGATTAGACGACCCTCATGGTCCCTTCAAACTCTACAATTCTATGAATCTATGTGCGTGCACACGCACACAGCTGATGCAATTTGCATTTAAAGAAGAACCTGTGCATTAAATGCAAATATACTTCTACTTTAACTTCTGTTTTGTCACTCTATTAGACCAGGGGTTCCTGCTAAAGAGTTGACTGGAATATGTGCACCATTTCTTCACTGAAAGGGTCACTTGAGTATCCCACATTATTAACAAACTTCACGCTCATCCATGTGCGTTATTTCAAAGCGATTTATTTCTTATTTGGCCTGTCTTCATTAAGATAAATAAGCCATGCTTGACAAATGGTATCATCAACCTAACCTGAATATTATTGTTTAAAGATGCTAATGAAGGTACCTTTTTTTCAAAAAGAAAAGGAAAGTAGTAGACCTGAAAGTTTCCCCGCTCAAACAAATGAGTCAATGTATGCAGAAGAGGCTGTGCGGTATGTTGTTTTTATTAATGCTTTGGGAAACTCTGCGCTAATAAGGCCTTTTGTTACAAATAAACAGGCTATTAAGTAACAACTGGGGTGGCGAAGCTCACTGTTCGTTTTAGCTCTTCTGTTTGTGGATGCAGTGAAATTATCAGGCAGTGCTTATTATGGCTGACAATTGCCAGGACTAAATTGTAGATGATTTTTCTCTCTCTCTCTCTCTCTCTCTCTCTCTCTCTCTGCTTTTCTGGCTGCTTTGACATGCCTGAGCCAGGATGACTCCTCCTTAGATGAAAACCCTAATGATGATTCCCCAATGACAGAAATGACCAAGACTTTATGGGGCCTCCTGATTCCAGCACTATGCCAGGCATAGCCAGCATCTCCAGAGAAGTGACAGCAGGCCCATCCACAGCAGGAGACCCATGGAGGAGGATCCTGAGTGGACCACAGCGGCTCTCACACCTGCAGAACAGATGGAGGAGGTTGACTCCTCAGGGAATGCCCGGGTCAGAAGACTTCGTATGTCTCAAGGTCCAGAAGAACCAGGCTCTTTGGGAATAAGAGGCCTCTTCAGAATGAAGAAACCTTGAAGGCTGAATCCAGGCAACCAGGTTGCATAAGCTCCTCTCAGCTAGCTGAAGAGTATAAGAGTATAAGCCCAGGTCTTTAACAACCCAGTTTCGTCTTCTGACTTCCTCCCCTGACTGATCCTGTGCTACTGACCCCTGCTAATATTTTGCTTTTGAAAACCTACCTAGTTCTACATTGCTTCATGTGCAATGTCACACTTGCCTTATGACCGCACCTACCTTTGGACCTCAGCTGCTCCTTAGGACCCTGTATTTCTAGGTTGTCATAATAGCTGACTGCAACCTTTATCCACTGGTGTTTAGGCACCCTGTCCTGGGGCTCTCATTTCTCCTTTGGCTTTGCTCAGGGACGCAGCAGAGTAGAAATCCGTAATTGAGCACAGAAGCAACAACAGCATACGCAGTGATATGGTGGTGAATTTCGAAGTGCCAAAGCTCACCATGACAGCCATCCTAAGCATCCCCCCACAAAGTGAGTCCCATAGCTATGTTCTCATGGAGAATCCAAAAATGCAAGCCACTGTGTTGGTCCATTATTATTATCACACGCCAAAGAGCAGCAGGACAAAGTACCCAACCCTATTTCTTGGGAGCAGCAAGATTGCATTCCTGTGCAAAGCTTCCCGAAAGGAAGCACCAGCACTTCCTGGCTCCACTTACCGCTGCCTGCATGGGTTCAAAAGGCATTGGGCAAGGGCTTCTGCTTGCATAATGGGGCTTCCCCACTCTCCTCTCCCCGTGCCCCCCCCCCCAAACTTGGCTGGGTAGGATTGGGATTATTGCACAAGAGGAGGGGGAATAACATTCCATGTGGCAAGCATACAGAACGTTTGTAACAAGACAACGTTGAATTCTGCACATTCAGCTCTAGCAAGAGATCTTCAGCCAGTCGAAGCATAACCTTTTAGCTTTTAATTAGAAATGCAGGCTTTTTAAATTAGAAATGCAATCTTGCAAAGAGGTGTTGCCATTTCGGCTGCCAGTACGAAGGAGGAATGCTGTCAAAGGAAAGTATACAGCCCCTGCTTGATTTTTTTCCTCATTCTCCGACTTCCTCTAAGCTAATCTATTATCAACAAACTCGAGAGTCTCATTGTCATCACATTCACTTGCCAGAGCGAGGAGAACACCATCAGTTACCCTGGCGTTCCGGCAGATGACATCATCGCTCCTGCTCTAGCAGAAAAACCCTGGATAGAGATGTATTCCCCTTCCTTTATGCCTCTGAGCATACAGAGGGCTACAATAAACCAACATGAAAGCAGTTTGTTGGGTGTCCTATCACATACGAGGGACGTATTGCAGATCCCTTCTCAGTGGTTATGTAGCTCAGTAGCACATCACATGCTTTCAATGCAGAAGGTCAAGGTTTGATTCCTAACATCTCCAGTGAGAAAAGATCAGGTAGCAAAGAGCCCATGCCCCTGGTCTCTGCTGTCACACTGCTACCATCTATGGGGGGAAAATAACACTTGAACGCTTGCACTGTTGGTGGCTCAAAAATATGAGATTCCTGTATTGCAAGGGGGTTGGACTAGATTGCCCACAGGGTCCATCCCAACTCTACAGTTTTATAATTCTATGAAAGGATGTATACAGCAACAGGGTGAGCATCAGTGTTCAGCTGGTCTGTCCTGGACGCTTGGATCAGGAGTGTTCAATGGTATCCAACTAATGAGTCCCATCAGTGCATGGATTTGCACTTGTGCAACAGAACTTTCCCCCTTTCCTCCATCACACCCACCCCCCATGATATCTCCAAATCTGCTCCAGAGGGTTGGGAGAACCCCTAGAGCAGATTTAAGGGGGAGACATAGGGGTGGGAATTCCATTATGCAAGCAGGAATCCTTGTGCTGATGGGATGTATTAGTTGGCTGGGGAGTTGGGTGGCGCTGTGGTCCTATAAACCACTGAGCCTCTCAGGCTTGCCAATCGTAAGGTCAGCAGTTCATGTGTGTGATGGAGTGAGCTCCCGTTGCCTTGTGCCAGCTCCTGCCAACCTAGCAGTTCAAAAGCATACCAGTGTGAATAGATAAATAGGTAGGTAAATGGCATTTCCATGCGCTCTGGCTTCCGTCACAGTGTCTCATTGCACATGATCCAGAAAAACTGTCTGCAAACCAACGCCGGCTCCCTCAGCCTGAAAGCGAGATGAGTGCCACAACCCCATAGTCAAATTTGACTGGACTTCACTGTCCAGGGACCCTTTACCTTTACCTGTTAGTTGGCTACCACCCTTTAGATGGAATAATGTGTGCCTTTTTCCCACCCGAACCCCAGAAAACAGCTTCAAATCTACCTCTCCCCCCCCCCATTCATAATATAATTTTTGTGTGGCATTTCTGCTGCCAATTGCATATAAAGGCATGGACAATTAAAAACACGGGAAAGAATTCAACATCACATTATGTCCATCATTCCATCAGGGCAAAGCATTGCCAGGTGGAACAATCTACCCTACATTAGGTTCTAGGGGTTCTCCTGACCTCTTCCCTCATGAACCAATGTTGGGGGTGCAGAGGGAGCATGGGGGGATAAGGGGGAGGGAAACATGAGTCTTTGTGTACGTTTCTGCTGTTGAGACTCATTTCGTTCATGATGCTGCTGCCTATTTGTACTTATTGCTCTAGCTGAGACACCTTGAAGAAGTGATATATTCCAAGAATGCACACAGACAAAACAGTGTAGTCCTCACCTAACAGCTGCAAAAGACTCCTGCGAATTTTCAGAGGCTTATACGTTTATGGTTTAAATGCCTTAACCAGAAAAGTCAATTCAATTCATTTAAATTACAGGCTTCTTCATTTGCTCCACTGAATGGTAGCAAAATTGCCTGGTTTCTGTTTTGACCTTTAACTAGGGTTGGATGAATCTGTCAGTTTTGTCTTCTCTCACATTTCTCATTTTTCCAGTCTCATATTTTCCCATGGGTTTGTGGATTCTTTGAAAAGAAAAAGTCCTTCTGAATATTCGCCCACCTTTTATTGCTCATTTCTGTATGCAATTTTGCCTAATGTGCACATCTTTGCAAGCAGTTTCCCTGTGCTTCATGCATTCTCGTGTGTTATTTGCACCAACATATGCATTTTTATCCACCCTTTCCCCCAATACATGAATCTCTGTATGCGCTGTTTGGCTGGAGAACTGAATTGCAAAATTCTGAAAAGTGCAAATATAGAAGGATTATTGGGCGGCATATTCTATTGGGAGGTGGAAAATAGGCACAGTCACATCAAAATGCAAAACAAGCCACATTTCACCCCCAGGCCTACCTCCTGAAACAATATTTTGTCACCACTCCTTGCTACATGCAAAGACGCCCAGCAGGCAGCTGCTCATGGCTTGCTGAACTCCTCTAACTGATCTCTGGAAAGAGAACTGCAATGACTGAATGATGGGCAGCAATGAAATCATCAACACATTTGGCTGTAGCATCAAGTGTGAGTGCAACTCCTTGGCAGGAAAACCAATGCTGTTTCACTGCAGAAACTTAACAAATGGATATTGACAGGGTCAAGTAGGAGTGCGAGTCCTCTGTAAGCTTCCCTGTTTACCCGCAGCTGCTTGGGTTAGAGGTTTGACTTTTTCTCCCTTCTGCGCAGCTGTTGCAGATAGACACTTGTGGAAGACACAGCCGGATAGTTGGGGATACAAGCATGACTTACTGCATATGATGCTCTGTGCAGGGCTGCCTTTGAAAATGTTCTGGAAACTGCAGTTGGTCCAGAACAAGGATGCAAGACACTTTGCAAGAGTGGGATGAAGATGATAGATAGATGATTGATGAGAGAGAGAGATAGAGAGAGATAGAGAGAGAGAGAGAGAGAGAGAGAGAGAGATGATAGATTAGATAGATAGATGATAGATAGATAGAGAGATGATAGAGAGATGATAGATAGATAGATAGATAGATAGATAGATAGATAGATAGATGATAGATAGATAGATAGATAGATAGATAGATAGATAGATAGATGATAGATAGATGATAGATAGATAGATAGATAGATAGATAGATAGATAGATAGATAGATAGATGATAGATAGATAGATAGATAGATAGATGATAGATAGATGATAGATGATAGACTCTTTATTTGCATCAGCCACTAACCATAGCAAACCTAACTGTAGAAAATACATTTTGGGGGTTTATATCAATAATCAAATAATAGATCTTATTCTAATTGCCCCCGCTAAAAACCTTGCAGTTTTTGCTGTCATCTGATCATCTTGATCTGCTAAAAGAAAGGACACAGTAGCAATGGTTGAGCAACCCAGCATGGACAATAATAGATAATAATAACCTCCCTCCTGAAATCTTTATAAAGAGTGCGAGCCAGAATGGGACAAAGCATTTTGACCATTTTATGCCTGGGCTTTGTCAGCTGCACTGGCTCCCAGTCTATTCCTGGCTCTGTTTAAATGGTTGATGCAGCCTTTGACCTGCTAAACAGCTTGGGATGATGCTACCTGACAGACCCACACCTTCCACATGTTATCTGCTTGTGCCATCAAAAGTATGAAGAGCAGGATTGCACGCCACTTCCCAACATCCCTTGATGATTGACTTTGCTGGCTGAAGCTGATGGAAGCTGGACTCAGAAACATCTGGGCAGCCCCAGATTCTCCATCCTTGATGTAAAACATATGTCCCTGGTGTGTTCAAATGCTGCCTGGTTTTCCGATGAAAAGAAACCCAAGGCATCTGTTATGAAATAACAGGTAAGCTTAAATGAAAAATGTTTAAAGCTGGAAGAAAAGCATAGCAGCTCATTAGCATAAAGGAAACATGCCAACATTATATAGAAGCACTTTTATTCCTTAGCTCTGTAAAATAAATTGCTGACCTGTGGTGTTGAAAGGTGGATTGAAAGCAATTTGCAGGCCAGAGAAATCTGTACATTCTCACCTCCTAAAATATAGGTGTAAAAGATTGCCACTGATGTTTCGGAACTTCAAAACTCCTGGGTGAAAAGTGTAATTTGAAAAGAGCTGCTGTTAGCATCATAGTGCACATTTGTGGCTGCCATTTGCTGTCCTGTTAAGAGTTCTTTGGAGATATATGCAGTGGTGAACTCTGGCTTTCAGTGCACATGGATGCACATTGTTTTAATGGTTTAACCATTTCAGGTGCACTTTGCCAGCTAACTCAAAGGACAGCTGCTACAAGTTTTCAGTAGAAACCAGCTGTGCACACCACTGATTGGCTAGTACTTGCAACATCAGAAACCCACATCCCACCTGCAGAGAAATGTTGCAACAGTTTTTTAAATGACAAATGTTCATGCTTCACTTTTTAAACAATTACATGGATAGCCCATCTGAAGATCATGGAGGGAATTGAAGCAGAGATGACTGAAATCATTGCTTTAATCTCTGGTCAGTGCACTTTGTGCAAGCTGGGCTCATGCTACGTGAGAAGAAACAACAAAACAGCAAGCCCTGTTCAAAGGA
This sequence comes from Podarcis liolepis, assembly GCF_965112155.1. Taxonomy (NCBI): domain Eukaryota; kingdom Metazoa; phylum Chordata; class Lepidosauria; order Squamata; family Lacertidae; genus Podarcis; species Podarcis liolepis. Next base: position 112,321,266 of record NC_139554.1, on the reverse strand, counting down.
ACGCCTATGTGCTGTGCACATTTTGAGGTCCTGTTCAATTCTGAAATGGATGTGAGCTCTCTTTATGAGAGAAGATATGTCCTATTAATTTTTCCTTTATATGTCACTCATGCAGATAACTCCATGAGCTAGGACAATAGCCCCAACTGACGCTTCCTTCTCTTGTTCTGACGCTTCCTTCCTGATATTTCATAAAACCAGTCAATATGCTGCCATATGTCTGACCTGAAGCTGAGGCTCCAATACTTTGGCCACCTCATGAGAAGAGAAGACTCCCTGCAAAAGACCCTGATGTTGGGAAAGATTGAGGGCACAAGGAGAAGCAGATGAGATGGTTGGACAGTGTTCTCAAAGCTGCTAACATGAGTTTTGACCAAACTGCAGGAGGCAGTGGAAAACCAGAGTGCCTGGCCTGCTCTGGTCCATGGGGTCACGAAGAGTCGGACACAACTAAATGACTAAACAACAACAACATGTCTGACCTGTCAAATATTCCCTTTATGTGATTTTAAAATTGACCATTTAAAAAACAAAAACAACTAAATGAAGAATGCCCGCCCACCCACCCATCAAAGTGGAGTCCTTGAAAACAAGCACAAGTAACTGAATTATCGGTGGTCATTTGGGGATGGAACTGGACATGACCAGACTTCATTTCTGCCAAACAAAACCAAGTCTTTTTCCCTTTTCTTTCTTGGAATACTGAAATAGGCCTTCACTTGAATCCCTTTACACATGGTGGACTACTGACAACCGTGTTTACCCAAAGCACTACTCTGTGTAATGGATGATGCCGTATGTTCTAGTTGTTGTTATACTGAAGAAGAATCTTGCTGAATCAGATCAGCAGCCCATCTAAGTCCCATGCGGTATTCTCACAGCCAGATGCTGTAACATCTTAACATCACATTATTGATGTTTATAAAATAGAAACCGGGTGCTGGCCAATAAGATTTTTTACTTATTTCTATGTGAGATTTCTTGACCGTGCTTTCTCGGGGGCAGACTGCAACTGGTGTGTGTGTGATAAAAAAAATAAAACAGTTACAGTTATGAAAACAAGTAATGCTGTTCCAACCAGGCAGAACAGTATAGATTTGGTAAAAGAAATGGGTTCCACCCCAAAAAAACCCCACCTTAGCAGGCAAAGGCCAGAGTAAAGAGGTGTTCAATGAAGATGCTAGATGCATCTTTGTGAGGAAGGAATTTCACAATTTAGAGGCTGCCATAGATAAAGCCCAATCCCGGAACACCGTTCCCCACACTTCCAACAATGGCAGAACCACCAAGAGAATCTGGTTAAATTACACTGGATATATTTCCCAAGTGTCAAAAAAGGTTATTTATGTATGCCACTACCGCAGCCCGTGTTTCGTTAGCCCAAAAATGGAAACTGAGCAAGGTCCCAACTAACGCAGAATGGCAACTTAAGCTGATGGCATATGTGCATCTTGCAGACCTAATATAGAATAAGAGAACAAGACGAACATACATTTAGAGAAGACTGGGAAATGTTTATTGAATATATGGGGGGGGGCGTTGTATACACTTGAAGACGTTGGCAGCATTAAGATAAATTCAACAGTGTAAATAAGTTTTGATGGATGTAATAATGGAATACTGAATGGTTTAGTTTATGTAAAATATGCAGGGATTTATGGTATGCAAAACAAACTATGGAAAGAGAAGAAGGGAAGTCACTGATATTTTAGGATGTTTAAATGAGCATTCCAAATCATAAAAAAACAGAAAATTTAATAAAAATTATATTTTTAAAAAAATTACACTGGATATAACTGAATAACAATAAAATATCATGAACAAAATTCTCTAGATGCCAGCCAAAAGGATGAGCTTCAGGGATCTCTTTAACTCTAGTTGGAACTTGGAAGACTGCCAACTTTGGGTGGGGCATTTGGAACGTTGAGAAAGTGCCGTGGGCGTCAGTCACAACATGGCTGTTGTAGCTACAAGCTGTGGATTCAGCTTGTGGATGTGTGTCATAACTTAAAATGGCTGCTGTGGGGAATGTGTGTGTGTGGCGTAACGCAAAATGGCTACCACATCTAAAACAGCAAGGGGAAAAAACAGAATGCCCCCCTACACACACACGCCAGCCATCCCAACAATGCTGGTTATGGTTTGGAAGACAGCTATATCAACCACTACTTTGCTTGCTCACCAAAATAAACTTTTTACATCTCTCCTCTGTTCGAAATGAAAAGGAAGGTGGGTGCCCAATCTTGGCATCCAATGAAACATAGCCATGTTCAAGGGTGTGTAAGTTCAGTGTAGGAGAATCCAACCAAACCAGTTGAGACTATTCACAGGAGCCATAGGAAGGGCTGAGGGGTACATTGGAACCTTCAGCCATCATGTTGATGACCCCTGATGTACAGGGTCGTCAGACTTTCAGAGTCCCTAATCCTGAAGCTCAAGCTTGGTGATATGATGGGGTGGTCGACATGTAGTTCAGACCCGATATTTTGCAGGTCTTATGACACACAGATTGCAATCATGGTTTTAGTAATAACAACAACACCCCTTAGAATCAACTTGCAATGCTAATAAGAGAAAATATCCTTATCTACCTTGAGCCCATATCACATGGATAAACCTGGGTTTGGTAGCAGTAAGGGATGCCTTGGTGTATCACACATGTTCCCAACACCGGATTTCAAAGACCATGCTCTTCTGCCTCCATTTCTTTAAAAAACACCAAGTTCAGTAACTTGTCTTTCATCTGCCTAACATTATTCACCTGATTTTGCGCAGAAGGTTCAGAAATGGCACTTTTTCTGGATAAATAGCCTAGTTCCCACTGGGACCTGTTGTATAGGGAGCAACATAAAAGAATGAGTCCAAGAATAGTAAACTAGGAGGGGGTAGGAAGCACAAGTTTAATCTATACTTTCCCAAGCTGCTTTCACTGAATCTGAAATTCCCTTGTTTCCTTTCAAGTATGTATTTTCTTTTTCCTGCTGTTAACCGTGTGGATAGGATCAATACCAGTCTTTCATTCCCAGTGTTTGAAATCACCCCCTTCCTACAACTAACTCAAAACAGCGGATGCGAATGATGGCAACACCTTTTGACTTTAACCTCAAACCTTTGTCACAACAATGTTCCTTCATGATCTATTCGATTTTGTAGTTTCAGGACTTCAAACTGTGGCTTAAGTCACAGTCATGTCTGTGCGTCTGGTGACTCAAAACATGAATGGCCTCTATTGAAAAGTCTTGAGTTCAAGGGGATGCAAGGACAGGGCTTTCTGTTTGGGGTGTTGCAGCCGCTGATGTCCTGTTCACACACTGCAAGTCGTCACTGGATGCTGATGAACCTGCACCTGTGAATTAAGCCTTTGTCATCATGCTGAAAACAGGCCATCAGACAGCCAATGATAATACAGAAATGGGTGCACCTCTTCAATGGGAGGTTCATTCTATAGAGCAAAACCTTTGGGCCCAACAAGCTTCCTCTGAAAGGTACAGTTTCTCTATGAGCATCCTTCCATCCAGGAGGACCATGCCCACATCCAGTTGAGTTAAAAATGTTCAGTTTGGTCTGTTGCTTCCAAGTTGCCATGTTCTCTTCTGCCCATCCACTTTTTTGCCCATGGTTGTGTGGCTGCAGTAGGGTCAGGGTGTGGTAGTTTCATTGCCCCCTGTTTCTCATAGGGCCCTTTCCTCCACTCCACCCACACCAGGAGACAAGTAGGAACCATGGACCATCTTCTGAGATTATCATGTGCCAAATTAGATGGATAAATAAAGATGATGGATGGATGGATGAAGATGATAGATAGATAGATAGATAGATAGATAGATAGATAGATGATAGATAGATGATAGATGATAGATGATAGATGATAGATGATAGATGATAGATGATAGATAGATAGATAGATAGATAGATAGATAGATAGATAGATGATAGATAGATAGATAGATAGATAGATAGATAGATAGATAGATAGATAGATGATAGATAGATAGATAGATAGATGATAGATAGATAGATAGATAGATAGATAGATAGATAGATGATAGATAGATAATGATAGATAGAGATGATAGAGTCATTAAACACTGAACATGCCTCTCTTGCACTGTGCATTAAAAACTGCCACTTTCAGTTCTTTCCTACTTGAGTATACTTTCCTAGATATATCTGCATGCCCCAGGACACCCATGCTCACTACGGGACGACTTTTTTCTCCTGGTCACATTGCTGCTACCCATCCAACCCCAAGCTAGACAGCAAGTTTCTTTTGGGGAGGTTGGACAGTCACACCCAACTCTTTGGAAGGTGCATGCGTTACGATGCCAGTGGCAGCTTCCCTTTTTGCCTTGGCCGATGCAAAGCAAACCACTCCGAGACACCCTATGCAACCCTGTCGATTCCATCAAATTAATCAGTCCTCAAAATCAACCACCAAATTGATTGTATTTGAGACAAGTGGCTTGCCAATGCACCCAATGGCAATGCATGTTCTCAGAGACAGCATTCAATGATAAAGGGCAAGAGCAAGAGAAGAGGTGGAATACTCACATTCCTTTGAGCCGTTGCCACATCTTCTCCGTGTGGCCTCCTATCGGATACTTTAAAGGAGCGCTCTCCATGCCCGGAGTCGTCTCGGTACCCGTGGAGCCCATGGCCATCAATGTCCAGCCAGTGGTGACAGAATTAGAGTCAATCTCAGCGGCGAGGAGGAAGAGTCTTCTTCAGTTTGGCACACAGACCAGAAGATCTGCACATGTTAGGCAGCAGCTGCTCTCATCTCTCTCGAAACCTATCAGGATTACAGAGCAGAGGGGAGCTTCTGCCTCAATTGCTGATTCACTCGGCTGGCCAAATCCACACTCTGGGCTGCCTGCCCCCTTCCCTCCGTGCCAACTCAGTCCCTTAAGCACACAGCTCTCCTGACCTCAAGACAGATTAATCCATGCCAGTGAGGCAGCAAATGTACCGCCAACCGTTGATGCTCTCCCCGCACTTGTCTCTGGTTCGGCTCAACTGCTGGAGTCCTGCGCACAGAAGCGCAGCTGTCTCATTCAAAATGTGCAGGAATCTCTGGCCACGCCGGAATCAATGTGAGCAACTAGAGTGGTCCAGGAGAGGGAATGATTTGTGCGCTCGCTTGCTCGCTTGCTCGCTCGCTCACTCTCTTTTTCTCTCTGCAGTTCACAAAGCAGGGTGCAATCAGGAAGCAGGTGGCTGGAGCCAATCTGAAGTCCGCACCCTCCTTAATCAAGGGGGAGCATCTGCTTAAGCGTCACTGCTTCCCCTTCTCTGCGTTGATCCCGAATTGCTTCTCTGCAAACAAAAGCACCTCTCAGAATGAATAAGCAGAGCAGGCATGGTTGGTGTGCACGGAGCTCCTGCATAAAAGGGAATGAGAGAGAGAGCGCGCTCCACAGGTTGCCATTGAAGGAGTAGGCTCTTAATTGCGACTATTCGGCTTCTCCTAGCAACTCCGCACAGTAGATTACTGTCAAACTAACCCGTTGAAAAAGCAGCAGCTGCAACACAGTCTCCTCAGTGACTCCACTGGGATAACAGCATGTGCAGTTTCAAAGAGGGGAGTGGGAAAGAAATCTTGGGTGCTGAGTTTTAGTACCCGCTTGCTGGGGCAGGGGGCTGGGGGGGGCAGTATTATTAAGTCTGCAAATAAAAAGCCAAGTGATTGAGAGCGAATTCTTCTGCCAGTCCTGAAGCAGAGCACCAACCCTATTTCTCTAAGCCAGCTCTGGGCTTCTGGCTGCATAGCCAGCGCTGTGAAGCTGCTGGAAGAGGAAAGATTGCAGATCTGTTTCCTGTCACCTTCTTTGCTCAGAGGTATACTTGAGAATTGCTGGAGGCTCAGCGTTAGACTAGTGGTCTGGCTGGACTTGATTTTGGAACAAATAGTGGCAAGTTCTGTTTTATCAGAACATGAGCACAGGGAACAATCATCTGCTTCAGCTGAAGGTTTGGGGAAAGTCACAAAATTTATCATTTGGGAAACTCTTCCAAACGTGGGAACCATTTCAGGGAATCATTCTGTTTTCATAAATGAAGATGCTTCTACCAGTTTAGATTATTTACAACATCTACTTCATTTATAGAGGATAATTGCATAACTTGCAGTTAGGGATGGGAAGAGGTTAGAGTCAGTTCTCATCTGAAAGCAAACCTAGGTAGTTTGCACTTTCTGTGCCTTGAAATTTGCACTTCTCCAAATTTTGCAGTGCAGTTCTCCAGCCAAGGAAGACTTACAAAAATGGATACCCTACCATAAAGTGTGCATAAAAAGGCATTTATTAGTGAAAATAACATACAAAAATGCATTATATAAGCAAGATTTGCATTGCAAGAATTCACACATTGGGCAAAACCGTGTAGGAAATGACACATATTAGGAGAAATTGTCACTAAAATTCTAGTGAATTTTCATGATGCAAGCTAACATGGAAATGTAAAGAACTGAATTTACAACTGGAAAAATGAGAAACTGTGAAACCATTTGCCCACTGCTACTTACAGTACTTTGGAAATCCTCATAAAGTAGCCCAGTATTATTTTCCCCATATTGCAGTGTGGTGGGGAGTGAAGAAAAGAGACTGAGAGAACAGAGGCTCTGAAGTCAGTCCAGAACTGAATGAAATTTGGATAATAGTTTTCAATCTTGATACACAATCAACACAAAACCTGCTAAGCCTGTCATTTTACCAACTATCCAGAATCCGTATATGGAGCATGTTAAAAACTAAGCATTTCTCTATCCTATTGATTTCAGCAGATGTATTTTATTTATTTTATACATTAATTATTATATAAATGCTTTATCCGTTTATAAGGGCATTTTAAAACCACCAGCTCATTAAGCTACCACGGCCATCTTCAAAATGTAATAAAATCACACAGTTGTAAAAGGCAGAATGACCAACCAATGCTAAATCAAATTAATTCTTGAAAAATGCTTGATGAAACAAATACTTTTCCAGCAAGCAGCAAAATACCATGATTATAGGTGTGTGTCTGATTTCAGTTCATAGGTGCGTTACTCTCCCAGAGATACCAGTTGGAGGTAAAAGTGTCCCTTTGCCTGGATCATTATAACATCAGGCGATTGGCAGGTGGCCCTGTGGTGATTACCAAATATGATCAGTATATTTCTGCACTAGGCAATTTGTTATGCTTTTGAATGGATAGGAACAATATTCAGGGAATAATCTGAAGGCCCACAATACCATTCAGCTGTCTACTTCAGCACCCTAGTGACTCAGCTGCACAGCTGCAAATATAACGTTTTAAGTGTGTTATACAAATGTGCCACTAGATGGCGATGGTGAGCTAATGGCAAATTCAATGTATATTTTTAAAACTATTTTTTTTAAAAAGCATCTTCACAGCTTTTTTAATATGTGTCTATATTCCACCTGGGAAAGAAGAGAAAGATTGTGCCCACTGTTAAATGGTAGGGCCAGCACTCCATGAAGTCCTTTTCCTCTCTAGCCCCTCCGGCCTCCATGGTCCGTTCTGTCTTTGCATCTATGGGCAAGTCAACTGCATCAGATCGGGAATCCATGGGGCAGCACAGATAAACAAGTCGGGTAGCTACATGGTTGGTACCCAATCCATGGCGTCATGTATCAGGGTTGTGTCTCAGAGCATCCTTCAACAAAGAGAGGCCTGAGCAGGACATTCCAGTGACATCAGGTGGCGGTGTTTGGCCTGCACAATTTGAAATCAAGCCATAAGGGCAACAGCACAGCCTGCCACAATCAGCTTGCCAAGCACACTGACAGACCTTTGTACAGGCCTTTGAATGGCGGTGCCTGCAACCCCGTTTTGAGGTCATATGACATTAAGATGTAGGGCAGGTGGGTGTGCCTTGGCCCCATAGGCCAAAGGGGAAGGCTTGTGAAGCCTGGTTAGGCCCATAGCCACAGTTTCTCCACCAGTGGTGTCGATCTGCTGTTTGCAAATTTAGAAGTTTCACAAATGGGGAAGTATTTTATTCTAAGAATGTGGAGGTCACGTTCTCAGCCTGCAAAGTGGCTGGAGTCAGCAATGCGCTGCTGCATCTGTTTTTAAAGATATGCTCAAGAAACTGAACATATTTTAGAGTTTATTTTAGGAAAAGAGAACATCAGCATATATGAACTGTGGTCTTTTGTGGAAATGTTATCAGTTCATTGCTGCCGACTGCTAAGAATTATTGTATAAGATAGCTGTTACAGCAGATAAAGTATATATTGCATCATTGTTATTGTTATTACAGCTATTACTTTATTCTTTTTCTATTGTTGTTGTGTTGTTGTTGTTGTTGTTGCTGCTGCTGCTGCTGCTGCTGTTATTTCTTATTATTTTTATTATCACTGTTTCAGTAGTGTCCTCCCTGCCTCCTATTCCTACCCTTGGGTCTCATTGACAAATGGGATGTTTCATTGATGGGGTTTGCCCATACAATTATGACTGTGATCAATTTCTCATTCCCCTTTAGAATAGGAGAACTAATTCTGTCTTTGGGGTTTAACTTTGTGATCACAAGCGAATCACAGCATTTCACAAGTGCTGTTAAGAGGGAGCACCACAGAGACGTTTTTAAAGCCCAAACTGTGTTAGCTATCACCCACCCACATTGCTTCACACTTACATTTGCATTGTTTTGCCGAGGAGGTAGATTGAAGCAGGGTGGGAAGAAATGATTGACAAGCTGCAAAAACCTATCAGAACCTGTTTGCTGAGGTCATTTAGATTGAAGCTACTCAAGAAATTGAAAGAAATAGAGGGACAGGTTTAACTTTAAAAACTCACCATTTTAGCTTAGTTATGCCATAATATATTAGCGCGTATGTCTAGGAATCTCTCTGAAGAAGCAAGATAAATGCACATTATTTCATCTGTAGTATTTCCTCACTTCTTCTGCATGCAAGGACCTGTCTGTGATCTTCATTCCCTAGACTACCTAAAACACTCTGTGTGTATAGATGTACAACCAATAAAACGAACATGTAAACCCTCGTAGTCATTTTTCCTGATGCAAGGCAAAGGGAATGTGTTTATAAGTTTATAAGCAAAGGAATGAACAGTATGAGGCAGAAAGGGACAGGAAATTCACAGCCAGCCATGCTTATCGGCTTACCTGAAGGCTTATCCACACTTACTATTTCACTGTGTCACAGTCCATGCTTTAAAGCTCCATGTCTGAGTGCTCTCTCTCTCTCTCGATCCAGAGCATTCTCCGTGAAAACCCGCTCTGTACCACTGAATCACAGCAAACAGTAATCCATGGAACACCCTGAGGTCCAGGATTGAGGAATTTGTAATTTCCCCCCAACTTTTTGGTGTAAGCTTTCTGGGAATGTTCAGGGAAGCAGGAGAGGATATATTGTTTACTAATATCCTTCCTAACTTCCACTTGCAAATTCTATAACTTAGCAGAGTTTTACATTCCCCTTTTAAACATACAGTGGGTAGCTGGTTACAGGCTTGTTTAAGCCTCTTAATATTAGATTCCTGGTAAGTCCCCTTGTATCCCTCTTAAAAGAATAAACACACCACCACACCACAATCTTGTGTAAAGTATATTTTAAAAAGTTTACTCACACATTCAGTTCACAGATGAATCCCTGAAGTTACAAAGTATATACATGTGGATCTACCCCATATGGGTGGTTAATCCCAGTGAGTGCAGACAGGCAGTCACTGCAGTTCACATGAAAGGAAGATGGAAAAGAGAGAGGAGGGCTGCGTGCCTTGTGGTTTGTTACCTGCACGGGTAAAGTCACGCTCACCTTTAGTGACATGAAAAGGAAGTATGTCCCAGCCCAGGAGGAAACAGGAAGTTCCAACTGGCTGGACTAAACATCCCCTTGCATGTCCACTCTAGGAAAACAAGGAATGTTGTACTTGACTGCTACTTATGTATCACATCCCACAAGCTTAAGTCAGAGAGATAGCAGCAGAAGCCAGAGTGCTACATATAAATACACGCTGGCATATTTGGTGAGTGAGGATGTTCGTCTTTCTCATATATTTCTGTATTTTGAATCTGCTAGTAGTTGTTATGCTCCCCATATGTCGACTGTTTTGCTTTATGTTGATGTTTTAAGAGGATGGCTTATCTAATTGTTCTGTCCCGCTCCAAAATGTGGGGTTTGAACGGTATGTTTTGTATTCCTTCATAATATTTTTACGATGTAGTAAGCAATTTCTTTGAAATATGGAGCTGTTTTAAAATTGACTAAGTAAATAAGTGTGGGGATCTGGGGAACAGCAGCATGAATCTACCCACCAGGCCTTGCCAGTAACAGAACTTCTTCTAGGATTGGAACCCAGGCTCTCAAATATATTCCCTATTTGGGGGAGCCAGGCTTTCAAAGATACCCACTATATCACCGATCAGGTACAGTGCTCAGCATCTGCATGAAAACAATCTCTGGGACACACATGTGGGTCCTTAAGACAGCTCTTATCACTTTCTGTACCCTGGCAGCCCTGGGGATTGCTAGGAAGATCAGTTTACTAGACCAATGGCAAGGATGAAATATTATATGTTGTTCAGACTCCCCATAGATCAAACCACACCATGGTGTGGGTAACAAAAGATACAGAACATGGTCAGTCTTAAAAAACCATAAAAGGTTGTTCTAACTTCTGAACTTGCCTTAAGTACTAAGATAGGCAGATAGCTTCTCTTAAATGATGCAGGGCTAGTTGAACCTGGAATTGAGTGGCCAGTCCTTCTATCCTCCTGGCAGATGAACAGTGTGGACTTTGTGGTGTTTCACCAGCTAATTCCAACTGAAGACACCTAGCACAGGACTTGACTAAGCATTGACTAACATTGGCAGCAGTGAAACAGAAATCAACAAAGGTCAACCGTGGTTACCCACTTAGGAAGGAAGGAAGGGAAATAAGAGAGAGGAAGGAAAGCAGGAAGGAACATGGATGCCTTGGGTCAAAGGTCAAATGTTTTAGGCATTTTCTATTGTTAAACTTCCTGACTCTCGGTGACACTCTCATTTGGAGGAACTTCAGCCATGCGTTTTGGCGAATGGAATGAATCAAACTTTTGAAAGGGAAACAAGTAGGGGAATGAAGACTATTAGTGATTATAACTGGAAAGAGAAGAAGCTAGTTGTGCTGGAAGAAGTTGTCATTGCCCCTTCCTACCAAGTGGGAAACTTTAAAGACAAAGAAGGGGGTGCCCTAAGTCATGTACACAAAATAGTCAATAAATATATGTGGAACAGCAGTGGAATAGAAGATGATGGACTCTCCTTCCTTAGTCGTTTTTAAGCAGAGGTTGGATGGCCATCTGTCATGGATGCTTTAGTTGAGATTCCTGCATGCAGTGGGCTGGATGATGCTCTGAAATGTTTCCCCTTACACACCCCTAGTTCTCATCTTGGGGGGGGGGGAGGCAAGATAAACTTCTGAAGAATATATCAGGATAAATGAACCCATTATGACCAGAGGATAAATTAAGTAGCTCTCTAAAATCTGGAACTTGGTACAAAATTTAATAATGTTAATAATTGGACCACAGGACCTTTTCCTTTTGTCTTGGAGAAGTTCTGTTCCATGGGAATCCCTAATGGAGCGGAGAAAAACTGTGCATGTCAAATAATGTTAACATAGTCTGGAATTTAACAGACCACTTGCAATTTGTGCAGTGCATGGTGATAACACTGTGATTAAAGTTTAGCAAAGTGAGGAATGTAGGCAGACATATCGGTGTTTAGATTGACAATGATTAGATTAACTAACTGCTAAGTGTGATACATGCTGCCAATTCAAATGGCACTATCCCAACGAATTAAATAAAGGATGGCAATGAATCTATCTTTTTTTAAGAGGCTGTAAGAACATAATTTCCTCTTCTTTGTATTCTTTGTCGATTGGGCACTTAGGCCTTTAGCCTAAATGAGCTCCCAGTTTTCTGAGGCTGGTCCTCAGTCATGAGAACTAGAAACTTGTACTTTTAGTCAGTGAAAGAATTAGATCCTCATAACTATTAGGGCCAAACTACACGTTTAACATGGAGTTCCATGTAACTTTCCCCTGAGGGAGATCAGGGTAGGGGTTGCTTAACCCTTTTTCTTCTGGCTGTTTGCCCTTTGGAAATTGGCCCCCTTGAATTATTTTTCTCTACCTCTACAGGAGAAATACCACAATATTTGAGGCTTTTCCCCCAGGGAAGAATTGTTATTGTTTAGTCGTTTAGTCATGTGATGCAATGTCGTTTAGTCATGTGATGCATGAGTCTTCGTGACTCCATGGACCAGAGCACGCCAGGCACTCCTGTCTTCCACTGCCTCCCACAGTTTGGTCAGACTCATGTTTGTAGCTTCGAGAACACTGTCCAACCATCTCGTCCTCTGTCGTCCCCTTCTCCTTGTGCCCTCCATCTTTCCCAACATCAGGGTCTTTTCCAGGAAGTCTTCTCTTCTCATGAGGTGGCCAAAGTATTGGAGCCTCAGCTTCACGATCTGTCCTTCCAGTGAGCACTCAGGGCTGATTTCCTTCAGAATGGAGAGGTTTGATCTTCTCGCAGTACATGGGTCTCTCAAGAGTCTCCTCCAGCACCATAATTCAAAAGCATCAATTTTTAGGGGATCAGCCTTCTTTATGGTCCAGCTCTCACTTCCATACATCACTACTGGGAAAACCATGGCTTTAAATATACGGACCTTTGTTGGCAACCAGGGAAGAATACAGAAGAACAAATTGCTGAAGGAATTGTTTGCCAATTTCCCCACTAAACCAATCTGAGGTTACATCATACAGCATGAAACATAAACACGGAGGCCTTGTATACAGAAGCTTTCTCTCCCTCCCTCTCTTAGCTAGCAGTTTATAACGTAGTCATTTCAAATACTCCCTTTGCACTGCTCAACAAAGGAAACAAGAAAATGTTCCCGCTGGCTTATTACATTTCCACAAGGACCATAGCAACAAGAAAAAGCTGCCTGGTATTTTTTTATATATATAAAAGCCACAAACACAACAGATGCCACAAAAAGAAAGAAAGAAAAATTCTATACAGCCTTTTGATGGAGAAGTATAGATTACATCATCTCTGCAATCACCTTCAAGACTGCAGGGAAGCGTTCTGCTCCCAGGCTGATCCACAGAGGAATCCAAAAGTTCCAGTCCTGGAACACAAGTTTGGGCTACAATCTTTCTGTAATTTCTTTCTTTTCTTTCTTTCTTTGGTAGAGTTTATGTCCTGCCCTTCAGCATGAAATGGACACAAGGTGGGTCGCAATAGTTTTTTGAGCTACAGACCAAAAAATAACCTCATAACAAACCTATAAGAGCATAAAGCAGAGCTGACCATTCTCTCCCACCAAAACTGCCACTCGGTCCATCTGTCACGGTAGGACTATTCAGGACTAATGAGGGTCACGGGTGGCGCTGTGGTCTAAACCACTGAGCCTCTTGGGCTTGTTGATCAGAAGGTCGGTGGTTCGAATCCACATGACGGGCTGAGCTCCTGTTGCTCTGCCCCAGCTTCTGCCAACCTAGCAGTTCAAAACCACACCAGTACAAGTAGATAAAAATGAAATAATAATAAAGTAGATAAAAATAGTACAAGTAGATAAAAATGAAATAATAGTAAATATAAAATAATAAAAGGGACTGGATAATGTTGAAGGCAGGCCATAGGACATTCTTTGGATTACATGTCTCACAGGATAGATAGGGGATAGAGGGCATTTGCGGAGGGGGAGAATCAGAGAGCAATAGGGAGTGCAACCCAACCTTACAAATGCACCTTATGACCATTTCAAAATTATGTTTCTACAGCCAGGCTCCAGAATTGGAAACCTGGAAGTAGGGTCCTGGGGTTCAGGGGTCAATTAAAGGTCACATAATGGTTAACCCCTCTCCTCCCATTGTCCCATTCTCCTTTTCAGTGTCTCTCAACTCCATGCTGAGGTCACTTCAGCAAATATGAATTTTGCCACACCAGCTCATCAAGGTACCACACTTTTCCACCCTTAGCAGTGTTCCAGGCCTGGGACATAGCTGTCAACATTTCCCTTTTTTAAAGGGGAATTCCCTTATTCTGAATAGGATTCCTCACAAGAAAAGGGAAGAGTTGACAGCTATGGCCTGGGAGCCTCTTTACCTCAGCATGCAAGCTGTTGATGCTGCTTTCCACATCTGTTGTTGTTGTTTTTTTTGTGTTGTTTTTTTTTTTTTGCTCCTACCTGCATACACCTGATTGTATGATGTAGCCAAATCTCTGCAAGCCAGCGCAGGGAAAGGTAAGGATGTTACCATAGCAGCGCCATGCTATAGAAAAAATATGCCGAAGGAGCAGTTAGAGCCTCTTTTTACATACATACACAGGTGTGTACAGTTGAATTGATTAGTCTACTTTTAAAATTATGAAATGCATTCAGCTACTCGAGGGTGAAAGAAACATGAATCATACCGGCACATTCATCAGAGCGGCAAACCCACGTTGTTGCTTTCTTACGTGTGAAGTGGTGGCTGCGAGGGCCAAATTACATGGGATTTATCTGCGATTTATCTTTCCAAGGCATATTGTAAATGAAAAGCGTCCATGAAAGGTTGGAATTAAGAGAGGGTCAAGCTTTCTTCCTCTTCCTCTTCTTCCTCTTCTTCCACTTGAAACTCCCTCCTTGGCAAGCTGAAAAGAACTACAGAGTTTCTCCAACTGCATTCTGGTCTCTGGTTGCAGTTCTCAGCGGGAGCAAAGGGAAGCAATCCATTGCTTGGCAGTTCGCAAAACATAGGAACACGCGACACCACCTCATGCAGAATCAGGCCTTTGGCTTATCTAGCTCAGTATGTTTCTGCACTGGCTGGCAGTGGCTTTCCAGGGTTTCAGACAGAGGTATTTTCCCAGCCCAACCTGGAGATGCCAGGAACTGAACTTTGGACATCTGCATGTAAACATCTGCAGATTTTGGCCAATGTGAGGACAGGATGCTGGACTCAATGGGCCCCTGGCACTCTTTATGTTCTTTGTAAAAGAGGCAGGAACAGTCCTCAATTCAGAGTGTCATTAGGAACATAGTTAAGCACTTATCAGCCTGGAGAGCAACTATGGGATAAAAGAGACATGGGAGCATTAATTAATAGTTTTGTTTGTTGTTGGTTTTTAAGCCAACCACGACCTCTTATCAATGTACAGAGAAGGAACCCCATCAGCAGTCATCAACATGTTTAATCAGAAGCACTGGGATTGACTCTGAAAACTATGAATGGAAGGAAGGTCATGACTTCCCAACAATATGGGAAGGGGAAGGGGAAGCTGATGAATAAAAGGGGTATTGCTGGAAATGGTTTCTAAGATCCATGAGCAGAAGTTCCTACTACCTAATCTGGGGCGCTGTACCTCTCCTTCCAGCATCCCCTTCCCCATAGCCTATCCCACATTGTTGTGAATTCTCCCTCCAACCCACCAGAGAAGTTTTTGAGGAGACACTGGCTATCCCTGGTGGGCAGCCCACCAATGATACTCCGGCCCTTCACGTAAGCCATCTCAACCCCTCCACCAACTTTTGAGATAACCACATATAACCAACATGTTTAAGTCTAATTAACACATGAAGGGGTTAATACCATAGAGTAAGCTGTCCTGCCAGGCTTAGCTATGTCCACTTCCCCTCACCTTGGGAGGAACTAGGAATCAAGCCTTTGGTTTTCCCCAGTCTACATGTGAACATCAGCATGTGAAGAGGTTTGAGCTGGTTGCTCCAGCTGAGACCAATGGCTCTTACAAGCCTCTCTTGAGTTCCTATACCAATAATCTAGGAACTTTTACCACTTTGTAACTAAGCTAAGTTTTCCTGCCTGTGCAACTTTTCTGACTGATGTATGGGAAATCACATGAACCAGATCTTTGAAGAGCATGTAAGTAAACCAGTTTTTAAAGTTGCCAAACACATGGTGTTTTCCTATGCTGGGGGAAGGCATTTTAGAACTCACTCAGAAGACACGTTAAAGGTTTTATGACCTATATTTCCACACATTACTTTGCTGCATATTAAAAAGGTAAAGGACCCTGACAGTTAAGTCCAGTCGCGAACGACTCTGGGGTTGCGGTGCTCATCTCGCTTTACTGGCCAAAGGAGCCGGCGTTTGTCCGCAGACAGTTTTTCTGGGTCATGTGGCCAGCATGACTAAGCCACTTTCTGGTGAAACCAGAGCAGCGCACAGAAATGTCATTTACCTTCCCGCCAGAACGGTACCTATTTATCTACTAGCACTGGTGTGCTTTCGAACTACTAGATTGGCAGGAGCTGGGACTGAGCATTGGGAGCTCACCCCATTACAGGGATTCTTAAATCTCTGCTGGGGTTCTCTCGACAAAGAGTACTTGCCCCAAACTTGGATCTTGGCATCCAGGGATCCTTCTCCTTTTTATATTATTTTCTGCCAACACAGTCCAAGGATGAGGTTTGGAATGTTCTTTTCATATGTTTATGCATTTCCAGTGTTGAGATGCTTTCTTTGTTCTACGTATGTTGGGTTTCTGTTCCACCCACCAAATCACCCTCAATCTCAGGGTGGTGGTTGTTTTTCTCTCCTCCTCCGTGTCAAGTAGGAGGCAGCTTCCTCAGCACAGCAGAGCACTGTGTGAGTTTTTCTTCAGGGAACTATTGAAAATACTGGCAGAATATTTACTACAGTGCTATGGAAAGAAGCCTAGAGAGAATGTGACACTGGGGAAGCCATATTCCAGCCAGATCAGCTTATAATGTATGTTCCAATAGACATGCTCTAGACTTTATTCATTTTCACTGAATAAATATACTCTTAAACTGGCCAAGAGGCTATATTCACATAATACAGGTTAACTTTACAGTATAAAAACTTGAGCTGAGTCACACTTCACTTGTGTTTAAGAGTGGTTTCACTGAAGAACAGTCTTTAACCTCACGCGGCCAAAGAAAATCTATAAATTGTGTTTTGTTTCATTATTTATTTTAAACCCCCTCAAACTCTCTCCTGTCCATTTTATAGATTTTCCACTTCATTAAGTCTATGTTCTATTAAACTGTACTCTCAGGCACAGTTATATTCTTATAAGCCAATGCTACGGTTGCCAAACGTATTGAAATATGGAGTTACCAATGGAAACTAGTCTTCATTCATGATTTACCTGCCAGTAGTGCTACCAATATGCTGTCAGCAGATTTTTAACCTCAAAGGAGTTGTGGAAATTAACTCTTCTCATCCCTTCTTATGCTCTAGAGAACTTCCAGCAGATACTAAAATAAACATTTCAACATTGGGGAAATAAGCCTAACTGAACACAATGAGGCTTATTTACAAATACCCATACACAGGAATATGCTGTAATATGCATTGATCTAATGTTAATTCAAGTGAATTCAGTAGAAATTGCTTAATAGTACACATGTATCAGACTCGGCTGCATTCCACAGATATAGATATGGATATACAAGGAGGGGGGTTTTTCCCTTCAGTGTTCCATATAATTTCAATTTTTCTGTGAAAAACTGAAGAAGAAAATCTGCGCGCTTTGGGGTCTGGACTTTCACTTTTTGAAATATGGCATGAACCAGTCGTGCTCCCCTAAATCCGCCTAAAAGTTGTACTCCCAAAGCCAAGGAAATATTACATAGGAACTTTGAACTTTTACTAAAGAACAGGTGGAAATATGATACAAATTATACCTGCCTTCAAATTAGCACCATGACATTGTTTCTAAATTTAATGGGTAAAGAACAAAAAACAGTCTACATGAGTCACTTCAGACAAAAGACTGGTGAGGGCGAAAAATGTTTCCTGTGTCTTCAGGAAAACTCAAAAGTCTACAGTCAGTTCATATGGACTGAAGCAAGAGAGAGATGTTTAGCAGGTTTAGCCTGGAGAAGAGGAGGTTAAGGGGTGATATGATAGCCATGTTCAAATATATAAAAGGATGTCACATAGAGGAGGGAGAAAGGTTGTTTTCTGCTGCTCCAGAGAAGCGGACACGGAGCAATGGATCCAAACTACAAGAAAGAAGATTCCAACTAAACATTAGGAAGAATTTCCTGACAGTAAGAGCTGTTCGACAGTGGAATTTGCTGCCAAGGAGTGTGATGGAGTCTCCTCCTTTGGAGGTCTTTAAGCAGAGGCTTGACAACCATATGTCAGGAGTGCTCTGATGGTGTTTCCTGCTTGCCAGGGGGTTGGGCTCGATGGCCCTTGTGGTCTCTTCCAACTCTATGATTCTATGAGAGAGAGAGAGAGAGAGAGAGAGAGAGAGAGAGAGAGAGAGAGAGAGAAGATAATGGGATCCCCATGAGGCTGAGTCTGTTGCACAAAGGACACATCTACACAGAGGGAAGAGACGCAGAACCAATTAGCAAACAAATAGCATCAACAAAACCAGCATGCAATGGTTGCAGTGGAGGTAGATGGCAGATCTCGTTGGGGCTTTCCTGACTCTTTGCTTCACCCCTTCCTTCCTTCCTTCCTTCCTTCCTTCCTTCCTTCCTTCCTTCCTGTCACCATTGGTGATTGGTGTTTTGGTTCATGGCACAGCTTAGACCTTATGTGTATCACGAGTTCAAAACAAAAGAGGTCCATGGCAACCAGCAGTGCAAGCAAGATGGTGCTAGTGGCCAAGAAGAGCGGCTGTAGGAAGGGAAGGAGTGGCAGGAAGAAGGAGAGGAACAGCAAGCTGGGGTTTTGCATCACTTCCTCATACCAGGGCTAGATTGCCTCTCTAGAATAGGCATGGGCAAACTGGCATAGGCAAACTCCGGCTCTCCAGATGTTTTGGACTACAATTCCCATCATCCCTGACCACTGGTCCTGTTAGCTAGGGATGATGGAAATTGTAGTCCCAAACATCTGGAGGGCTGGAGTTTGCCTATGCCTGCTCTAGAGCAGAGAGTACAACCCAGTCAGATGGGTGCGGTACAAATAAATTATTATTATTATTACTACTAATAATAATTTTTAAGGATTCCAATTCTTTATTCTCCTGCTATTTTTTAACCGACAAATGAATGTCGAAACCTAGAAAAGTAGGGGGGAGTGTTTTTCATTTTTTAGCCCCTGACTCTATTTGCTAATACAGTGGTACCTCGGGATGCGAATGGGATCCATTCCGGAGCCCCGTTCACATCCTGAACAGAATGTAAGATGCAACAGCGCATCTGTGCGTGCTTGGGTCGCGTTTCGCCGCTTCCGCGCATGCACGTGATGTCCTTTTGAGCATCTGCGCATGCATGAGCGGCAAAACCTGGAAGTAACACGCTCCGTTACTTCCAGGTCGCCACAGAGCGCAACCCAAAAGCGCTCAACCTGAAGCGTATTTATCCCGAGGTGTGACTGTACAGCATTGAAAAGCTATCCCAGGTGGTAGGTTATAAGCTAAGATGATGCTTCATCCTGAATAGATCTGGCCTAGCATTATATTCCAAAACATTTGACAATATTCAAACAGAAAAGACCATCTCAGACCTCTCCTGGATTCTAATAGGGGGTGGGCACACACGTCAGTCACACACACAAACTCTCGATTTTTCTCACACACCCCACTGCTCACTCTTATAGCAAATTCAGGCAGTGTCAACAGAAATGGAGCCAAAATGGGGCTATTAAAAAACAAGAAGGTATCAGTGTGCTCAAGGGAATATTGTAGAGCTTTGTAGAAATTACATATAACTACGGTGACTAACAAAACAAGAGCTATTTGAGTACATTTTTAAAATAAAAAATGCTTCAACTTCCTCCTTCTTTATTTGTTCCCATAAGGTAAAGGTAAAAGTAAAAGTAAAGGACCCCTGGATGGTTAAGTCCAGTCAAAGGTGACTATGGGGTTGCAGCACTCTTCTCGCTTTCAGGCTGAGGGAGCCAGCGTTTGTCCACAGGCAGCTTTCCAGGTCATGTGGCCAGCATGACTAAACCACTTTTGGCTTACATGGGGGATGGGGTTGTAGGTATGCAAGTTCATTATACTTTAGGAGGTTCAACGGAGCAGACCCTCTAACATTTCTCCAACGTAAATAGGGATGCCCTCTTTAATTACCGTATTTTTCGCTCTATAGGAAGCACTTTTTCCCCTCCAAAAATTGAGTGGAAATGTATGTGCGTCCTATGGAACGAATGCAGGTCCTTGGCTTCAGCGATAGCAACGCTAAGCCTCCGAAGCGCAGAGGGAGAGCTCCGTATATGCATACATTGGTACACATGTACAACCCCTTCTGTGAGCTCCTGTTATGTATTGAGTTCAATAGGATTCAGAATGCGGCAGTCTGATTCACCCTAGAACAATAGGATTCAGAATGCAGCAGTCTGATTGGTCCTAGAACAATAGGATCCAGAATGAGAATGCAGCAGTCTGATTGGTCCTAGAACAATAGGATTCAGAATGCAGCAGTCTGATTGGTCCTAGAACAATAGGATCCAGAATGCAGCAGTCTGATTGGTCCACAGGAGCCACCCAATCCAGCTCCAGGTGGAAGTGAATCTGCAACCTGATTGGCCTACAGGTGAATCCCGGAATTAGCCAATCACATGGGGCCCACTGTGTAAATAATGTATATAAAGCAGACATTCTGGGGGAACTCCCATTCCTCCTCACCACTATGAGCTGAATAAAGAGCATGAAATCCACTCTCAACTCTGAGTATATTTCAGATGAGAGTGGTGGGAGGGTGTGGCCAGACCACATGGCCTCCCACAACCCTCCTCCCACTTTTTTTTCAGGGCTAGGGAGTTGCCGCAACCCTTTTATTTTTGCTGATATCCTATTTGACTTTTCCTTCTCTTGGCATATCCTAAGGTTACCAGATGTCCCCGTTTCCCGGGGATAGTCCCTGGATTTACAAATCAGTCCCCTGACAAAATCCATTGATGTTGAAAAGCGTCCCCAGATTCATTGAAAAAAATCTAGTAACCTTAGGCCATAGCCCACTCTGTGCACTTTAAAGACCAGGGCAGAAAGTTGTAGCTTTTGGCCACATTCAGCACATTTTCAGGAAAGAGCAGATTTTTTTAATGCGACACAATCGTTTGTTCTTTATCTGAATGCTTTTCCATTTGCTTTTCCAAAATGCATATCTGAGTAGGGTGTCCCGTCCCGTCCCCCCCCCCCCCGAAGCTTATAAGAGCTTGTTGGAAAGATTAAAGCACCATTCATACAAAAGGCTTGTTTCTCTGCTTCCCATCTCAGTTCAAATACTTGTTTTATATTGTATTTCTTCACAGCTCCCTTGACTTTGGCATCGCACACCAAAGAGAAAAGATCTTTTTTCATGACTTTAGCCAGAAGCACTAATGAGCTGCTCTATTAAAATATGTATTTTATTATGTTTCCCATTTAAAAAGAAAGGCTTTTTAAATGGGAAGATACTGGTGTTAATCTTGGACTCAACCTCTGATAGAAACCTGATCTTCCTGTTTGTTATTTTTAATTGAATTCATGGATGAAAGACAAAGATTCCCTCTAATCCCTTTTTATACCTAACATGCCACGTTCAACATCAAGTGAGAGGGGCTTTAGCAGTGTTTATCCATCGATTTTTAAGATTCTCATATCCCCTTTAAAACGTCTGCCAGACTTTACTCTCCCCCAGCCTACAAATAAGAGTTTTACTACATTTTCATAACAAATAAGGAAATCTTGGGTCCGAGCCAAAGGGATAGAATAGCAAGCCATATATGGGCAAGTCAAGCAACAGAGGTGTTCCTTCCATTAATCCAAAATCATATGTGCATGTTAGGCTACCATCAGAGCAGCAAGTTAGGGAAGTGTATTACATACAGTGGTACCTCGCAAGACGAATGCCTCGCAAGACGAAAAACTCACTAGACGAAAGGGTTTTGCGGTTTTTGAGCTGCTTCACAAGATGAATTTCCCTATGGGCTTGCTTCGCAAGACGAAAACGTCTTGCAAGTTTGTTTCCTTTTTCTTAACACCGTTAATACAGTTGTGACTTGACTTTGAGGAGCAACTCATAGAAAGCGGTGTGGTAGCCTTTTTTGAGGTTTTTGGTGATTTTTGAAGCTTTTCCAAAACTTTTCCGACACCGTGCTTCACAAGACGAAAAATTAGCTAGACAAAAAAACTTGCAGAACGAATTAATTTCGTCTTGCGAGGCACCACTGTAATTCCCATTCATAGCATGACTTTCCATCACTATCTCTTACTAACACTGGCACACTGGCACACAAAAGTGTTCAACTGCTCATTCATTCATTCATTCATTCTTCCTTCATTCCATAACATTTATATTTCATCCTTTGTCCATCATGCAGCACAGTGGGGCTTAGACAAGAGTTCCAGTGCTCCATCCTGACAATAATCAGACCCAGGGTTGCTTAGCTTCATGTGAACATTGCTGCATTGTGTTCCTTCTTTGACCATGCCCTGTAGCAGGGCTTTGGGGGCCCAGGGAAATATTTGGAAATCAGGTGTGGGCACCACAAAACAACCATCTCACAGAAGATAAACAAGCAATGCTCCGATCCTGCACACCCTCCAAAAAAAGAGAGGCAAAACATCTACACTACAAAAGCAAATAAAGCACAGACAAATAAAGTAGGCAACACCAACAAAGAAACAGGCATTCCCTACCCAACCAACCCTACTGCCCCAAATTGGGAATGGCAGAGAGCCTTGACATGTGCCAGTGGGGAGTTTGAGGCCCATGTATACCTTGTTGGGAAACCCAGTACTATAGAGTCTTTAATAAGAGTTCTATTAAACAAACAAATACACACACACACACACACACACACACACACACACCAGGGTCAACTGATCTGTGCACAGAATGTTAGGAGATGCAAAAATAATTGGTGGAGATAGAAACTGGAGAACTGATGAGGGTGAACAGAAAGGCAATTTTTAAAGCAGGCATAAGATTTAAAAGCTAAGGAATCACAGAGGTGAACGGCAGCAGCATCACGCCTCAGATCACTTGTTGGGTGTGAAGAGGAGGGTGTATATGACTAGTTCTGCTGCAATCCCATGTTCACATGAGTCATAAGAAAAGACCAGTATACTGGTTTTGACATCTTCATCCAGTGCTCAAAAGAGCCTTTCCCAGGTCACTCCAAGTGGTTCGGACTGCAAGGGAATTACTTCATAGTGGGATAAATAGAGCTATCCAAAACCGCCCAAGAGTTTGGAGTAATAAGAATGGAGGTGAAAATGTTAATAAGTGAGAGAAAGGTGTGTGCGTGCGTTCCTATGCTTTCAGTAAATTAGCATGTCAGAGAGAAGCATCACAGTAAACCTCACTTCCTGATATACATGGCATCCCCCCTCCACTCAAAATTACGAAAACTTCCCAATGGCAATCTGAAATGGTGCAGCCCAGATTTCCACCACCTGGGATTGTCACCTCATTCTGTTTAAACCAGAAGCGGTTTAGTTATGCTGACCACATGACTCGGAAAAGCTGTCTGTGGACAAACGCTGGCTCCCTCGGCCTGAAAGCGGAGATGAGTGCCGCACCCCATAGTTGAATTTGACTAGACTTAATCATCCAGGTGTCCTTTATCTTTACCTTAAAGCAGATTACATATTTTACATCACATTCTACAGCCTCCTTTTCATCAGTAGAGGCTGGTCCATCAGGGCAAATGGGGTTGTTGCTGCTTCTGCTTCTTTGGCGATCACTTGTAGCCGAGTACGATTGTCTTCCATGAGCAAGATCTTAACAGTGAGTCTGTAATTGACTGTGGAGGCCAATTCTGGATCCACACGTCCTTCCACAATGGGGCCTCACCAACCTCAGCCTTCATTTCTATAAGCCCATTCGCCTTCTTACTCATATCCAGTCCAGGCTGTGGCCACCCTGTAGAACCCGGAAGGAAAAAGGATGGGGACCAAGCTGAACTTACTTGGCTCTGACTATCATTGCCTCTGGCACCACCTAATGTTGACCTCCTTGCTTTCCGCCCTCTCTCCCACCATCCTAACGGCCACTAGCCACCACTGCCTTTTGGCAGTCTCTGCAGCACAGCTCCTCCACAACTCACGGTGGCTACATTAGAAACCCTGGTGCACATGACTAGGCCACAGACCATAGTTTCATGCGATGCCGGCGTGATCCCTTTCTGAAACTAAGGGGTAACTGGCCTGGAGAGGAGCTGCAAAACGGATTCCTTCCATATCAGAGTAAGTGCAACTGCACCCTAAGTAGTTGCCCTTAAATATTAGCAGTATAGAATCATATTGGCAACAGGGCTAATTCACAGATCCGTCCCCCATTCATTCATTAAATTCATGGTTGAAGAAAGAGTTCCGAAGACACGGCTGCAACGAGAGGCATCCGTAAAACAAGAACGAAGTTTCAAAGATCAAAACGGGTGACTGTACAGGAACTCGAAAGAGATGTTACATTTTGTGAGCCATGTCTAAATTGAGGGTTTGGGGAACACAGCACCATTTGCAATGCTTCTGATTAATCCTGTTGGAAGAGATGCGTGAGTGTGATTAATAGGTAAGGGACCGTGTAACCAGGGCATCTAGATTCCTCAGCTAAAAATATCCACACGTTGACGTCATACTGCTATTTGGAAGGCAGCCTGAGCTGCCACCTGCCAGGCACATGTTCTGAGACCACTGGTTATTTCAGCAGACTTACATACAGCCCTGGACACTCAATGCTGGTTACCACCCCCCTCCCCAATGGTATGCAGTATTTGGGCACGAAAAAGGTAAAGGTAAAGGACCCCTGGATGGTTAGGTCCAGTCAAAAGCGACCATGGGGTGCGGCGCTGATCTCACTTTTCAGGCCGAGGTGAGACAGCTTTCTAGGTCATGTGGCCAGCATGACTAAACCGCTTCTGGAGCAAGGAGACTCCGTGATGGAAACCAGAGCACACAGAAACGCCGTTTACCTTCCCATTGCAGCAGTACCTATTTATCTACTTGCACTGGTGTGCTTTTGAACTGCTAGGTTGGCAGGAGCTGGGATAGGGCAATGGGAGCTCACCCTGTTGTGCGGATTCAAACTGCTGACCTTCTGATCGGCAAGCCCAAGAGGCTCAGTGCTTTAGACCACAGCGCCACCCGCGTCCCTCATTTGGGCATATAGAGCAAGAGTAGCCAATGCTGAGCCCTCCAGATATTGCTGAACTACAACTCCCATCATCCCCGTCCATTTGCCATTGCAGCTGGCGATGATGGGGGAAATGGTATTCAATATGGCATCGCATTGGGTTCCCCTGATGTAGGGTAGCATTCAGGCGAGTATAAAAGATGTGAGGGCTTTCCCAGAGAAATTTTACTAGTCTTAATCAAATCTATGTGTTCTTTCCTAAAAACAAACAAACCCTCAAGTGTTTCTCCAAAGAAGGAACCACTAAATTTGACTCAAAATTTTCCTCCAGGCAAAATTTGGTAGAGTAACTTTTGCCCAGATCTTACCAGTTTTCGTCACTGCTTAGAATTTTTCTTTACCGGTTCTGGACTTCAAGGAAATGAGGTGGTGACCAAACACAGCTTGACTAAACCTGCTTTAATGTGTGTCCCAGGCAGAAAAGAAATGTACAGAAAAGAGAATTTTTTGCTAGACTCGTTAACATTCTTCCTCTTTAAAGGTTTTGAAGAACGTTTGATGGAAAATCAACCAAAAATGGCTACAGTGGTACCTCGCAAGACAAAAAACTCGCTAGACAAAAGGTTTTTCCGTTTTCGATTTGCCTCGCAAGACGAATTTCCCTATGGGCTTGCTTCGCAAGACGAAAACGTCTCGCGACTTTGTTTCCTTTGTCTAAAAACAAAGACATGTTTTGTTTATAAAGTTAATTTATTTTCCCTTCAATTTTTGAACTGCTCTTTACAGTATGTGTGACTTTAAAGAGCAGTTAATAAACTGTTGTTGTACCAAATTTGGCTTTGTTTGGACTTTTTTTGACCATAGGAACGCATTAATTGATTTTCAATGCATTCCTATGGGATTTCGTGATTCGCAAGACGAAAAATTCGCTAGACGACAAAACTTGCGGAATGAATTAATTTCGTCTTGCGGGGCACCACTGTATTCACACATACATGCAAAATGTCTCTATTTATTGGATACAAGATGGGGACAGCAGAAACATGACCCTTCCTGAACCCCACTTCTGGAAAGACTTGCCTTCACATATAAGTGATCCCATATACAGTCATACCTTGGAAGTTGAACTGAATCCGTTCCAGAAGTCCGTTCAACTTCCAAAATGTTCGGAAACCAAATCGCTGCTTCTGATTGGCTGCAGGAAGCAGAAGCCACAGAAGCCTTGTCGGACGTACAGGTTCCAAAAGAACGTTTGCAAACCAGAACAATCACTTCTGGGTTTGCGGTGTTTGGGAGCCAAAACTTCCAAGTACCCATGCATTCAGGATCCAAGGTACGACTGTAATGTTGCTAATGTGCCATGTAAATATTTCATTACAAGGCATTTGGGGAAACATTTGCCCATCGGTACTTGGTTAGGAAAATGGATTTGCCTTTATGACAACTGGACACTGGAAGAATGTGCATGCTTTGCATTGATGCAATCTATCAATCCATAAAAAGCGCCCCAGGATGTGGCAGAAAGACATAATCCCACTGCCCTACCATTTGTTCAGCATATATACATACATGTAAAATATATAAATGGTTTGTCTTTCCTTGTGGAACTCTTGCCAAGGTGGGTTATTCCTTGTGGTGTTGTCCAGTACAGAGAGTTCCTCCTTTATTTGCTTCTGTTTAGAGTACAAAACGCTGAGCAGATGTTTGAGCAGCTTCTTGGAGAAAGTATGGCATAGTTTCTTTGCATATTCAGTAGAATAGGTGGACTGTAGAGAGTTCTTAATTCTAAGACCCTGAGGTATAATGTCCAGGTTCCTGCATTAAGTCAGAAAGGAGATATCAGTCTGTACCTGTGCAAGTTTCTTTGTGAGGTTGATGGACTTCCATTTCATGCAGCTCAGTGTGGTGCCTTCCATGATTTTAGATTCAGGTAGGTAGCCATGTTGGTCTGATGCAGTCAAAATAAATTTAAAAAATGTCCAGTAGCACCATTTACCACTCTCAACTGGAGTTACTGAAAAAACATGTAAAATATATAGTGAGACTTGTGCCTCATATATTCTATCCTGCTGAAAATGGAAGCAAGCTGTAACTCTTATCAGCTCCACAATTTCTGCCAGCCTGTTTATAAAGATGAAGTGTTAGAATTTTGATCATCCATGTCTTAACGCGAGAGAGAGAGAGAGAGAGAGAGAGAGAGAGAGAGAGAGCGCACTAAAAAAAACACAAAAAAGATAGCCCTTCAAGGTAGAAAAAAGTCCTGTGTTTATTTGACTCCTGTGTGAATTTCTGTTGCCAGAAAACTCATTAAAAATATCCACAAACAAAGCCGATGACAGAACTTAGAATAGCTCACAGAGCTTTTCGATCTGCATGCCCATATCTCTTGCTCGCAATCTGTACCTCTTTAACACCCCAATTCTATACACAGGCATGGCTGCGGCTGACTTGCTCATGCTAGCTTAGCAAAAGCAGCATTCTATAGTTGTCAAGTCCATCTGCCATGCCTCCTGTCATTTGCAGTTCCCCATTATCAAAATTATTGCCAGTGTTATTGTGGGTGCAATTCACATCCTGTTGGAAACAGCAGTCTCATGGATTCAACAAAGTTGTTTACGATGGGAGGTCTTGTGCCAAGAGAGCTAGGCCAGTCAAAACAGGATACCCTCAGTCGATACTAGTCTATTAAGGCAAATGGGACACTGTTCCACCAAACCCAGTTTGTCTGGGGTGGGGGCACTGGCTGTCACCTCCCTCCTAGTTACTCTCAGCATTGTCCTTGTGGAACTCCGCAGGGAGAAGAATGGGGACGAACCTAGAATTGATTGGTTCTGCCTGGCATTGGCTGTGGTTGTGCATGCCTTTTGCTCTGGGTCCATCTACTGCTGGCCTCATGCTTTATGCTTCTTCAGTCCCAATGGGCGCCACTGGATACCATCTAGGAGAAATTGTTTCCAGAACAGGACCCTCTGCCATAACTGTTAAACATAACTTCACTGTGCTGCAGCTAGCAGTGCACAAGAGCACAGTATGACAAAATGATAACGGCAATATGTGTGGGTACAGAATTTCAGCCTGACTTGTTTTTTAAAAAGAAACTTACCGTATTTTTCGACACCATCCCGCTGTCCCCGGACCTGATCTCAAGGCGGGCGGCAGGGAGAAGAGCGCTTCTCCCCGCTGCCTGCCCCATCACTCCGGGGACAGCAGGGAGACGCAGCGTGTCTCCAGGCTGTCCCCAGACCTGATCTCAAAGCGGGCGGCGGGGAGAAGAGCGCTTCTCCCCGCTGCCTGCCCCACCACTCCGGGGACAGCAGGGAGGCGCAGCGCGTCTCCAGGCTGTCCCCGGACCTGATCTCAAGGCGGGCGGCAGGGAGAAGAGCACTTCTCCCCACTGCCTGCCCCACCACTCCGGGGACAGCAGGGAGACGCAGCGCGTCTCCAGGCTGTCCCCGGACCTGATCTCAAGGCGGGCGGCGGGGAGAAGAGCGCTTCTCCCCCCTGCCTGCCCCACCACTCCGGGGACAGCAGGGAGACGCAGCACGTCTCCCTGCTGTCCCCGGACCTGATCTGAAGGTGGGAGACGGGGAGAAGAGCGCTTCTCCCCGCTGCCTGCCCCACAAGCGCCTGGGGGGGAAATAAAATTTTTTTTCTTTATTTCCCCCCCAAAAAACTTGATGCGTCCTATGGGCTGGTGCGTCCTATGGGGCGAAAAATACGGTATATAAGAAAGTTTTGTCCAAGGCCGGTCCAAGCCATTTTGCTGCCTGAGGCGAAGGACAAAGTGGTGTTCTCCCCTTTTCACATACAGAAGCTGATTAGATTGGTTGTCAAATGGCAGTGGTGGCGGCCACTGGATAGAGTCTTCCACTGCATCTGAGGGCAGCAGGCTAGGTATGGGGGTGCAGAACTGACTACATAGCTCACCCGGCTCTGCCTTCCAGCAGAAGGAATATCCCCTCCCTCCAGCGTTTGCCACCTGAGGTGGTTCCTTCACTCTGCCAAATGGTAGGGCCAGCCCTGCAGAGCATCCCATCTAAACTCCGTGCCAATCAGTGACAGCATTTCTCTAGCTTTTAAC
Organism: Podarcis liolepis; assembly: GCF_965112155.1. NCBI lineage: Eukaryota > Metazoa > Chordata > Lepidosauria > Squamata > Lacertidae > Podarcis > Podarcis liolepis. Next base: position 112,292,172 of record NC_139554.1, on the reverse strand, counting down.
ACTTCTCAGTATCTTGTGAAAGTCTGTCATGCAAAAAGAAGTTTTCATATCATTTCTGACCAACTTTGACGTAATCATCATATGCATAATATACCGTATTTTTCGCTCTATAACACGCACCCGACCATAACACGCATGTAGTTTTTAGAGGAGGAAAATCCGTAGGCATGCCACCCGTAGGCATTCCCTCCATAACACGCTCAGACATTTCCCCTTACTTTCTAGGAGGAAAAAAGTGAGTGTTATGGTGCAAAAAATACGGTATATTACAAATTCCACTAGTATTATCACAAACAGACGTACCTTGGTTGTTGAACAGAATCTGTTCCAGAAGTCTGTTTGACTTCCAAAAACATTCAACAACCAAGGCACGGCTTCCAATTGGCTGCAGGAGCTTCCTGCACTCAGTTGGAAGCTGCGGAAGCCACCTCAGATGTTCGGCTTCCAAAGAACGTTCCAAAGAACATTTGCAAACCGGAACACTCACTTCCGTTTGGGAGCCAAAACGGTCAAGGCGTTCAGGATCCAAGGTACAACTGTATTACTTACCTTAAATCTTCACCTTAGTTAAAACCTTGTGTCGAAGCAAGATATTACAAAAACACTGATGAAACCGCTCAGTAATTAAAAGCACTTAGCCACTGTTAACAAACTTTTTTCATGTTGATGAAGTTGTTTTCCCCGCGTTTCCTCCAGCTGGGTTCCTATACCATGCAGACAGGAACTAAGTGTTCTAATCAGATCTCTTTCCTCTTCCTGAGATATTTGTATATTAATTGCAATTCCCTGTGGAATGGAGAAATTCAAATGAGTGCTGCGGATTGGCTATGACTAAAGGTTTAATTAAGTCTTTTGATACCACAGGGGAAATGCTTGGGACTGGGCCTGCGTCACGCCTGATTCCTGTTGCCAGTCTTCTCAGTTTGCCAAGTAGCATTTCACAACCAAAGGCAATGATACTTAGGTGTCTTCATGTTTGCATTATTAAGGGAACCAATTATGTGTCATTCATCCTCACTGTGCATGAGATTGCTGCGATCAGAAATGGGCCATGATTTGAAGCAATTTAAAAGCATGTTTGGAAAAAAGGAAAGTACTATCATGGCAGCAAACAAGGAACACCCAACTTGTATGTCTGCCACTGATAATGAGCTTAGAAATACATTTGTTTTCTTTCTAGTGCCTGATTTGTATTTCCCTTGAAATGTTATTATTTTTATTGAATCTATGAATCATGTCCCTTGAGGCATCCCAAATATGATAAAAAGACATAAAACAGTTACATACATGTATAAAAGCAGTTAAAGCAATTTATAAATGCAATTGCACATAGAGCTCTCCAGGCTGGTGTTTTATTGCAGGTGCATTCTGTGACATTATAAGTGTGCTAATGGTAGATTGATTCTGCTTCAGTTTGCTCTGCGATGTTTTCCCAGTGCTACCAGATTAACGCAGCCCAGAGGGGTTCTAACGCAACAAAAGCAGGACAAGAACAAACTAGGACATTGGCAGTATAAAAAGTTGTGGAGTTTTAGCTGGAAGCTATGGGGTATGCACTGAGTGGAAGCTAAACATTTGCAGTATTGAAGCCGGGACTGCATGTGACCACCCTGAAAGCATTAAGAGCACAAATCATCATCACTGTGCAAAAACAAAAAAGAATGTCTGAAGGGACTCCTTATTTCATAAATGCAATTGTATACAGAAACAGTCGTCCTAGTTTCTGATTTGACCCTGGAATGTCCCGCTTTTCCTTAGGACATCCCTATTTTAATCGGAGAAATGCTGGAGGGTATGGAGTCATGCAACACACACCCCCAGCCAAGGAGAAAAGTAACTATGCAACGTTTAGAAAACATTTGAAGGCAGCCCTGAATATGGAGGGGTTTTTAAAAAATTTTTAATGTTTTATAATGTTTTTATATATGTTGGAACACACCCAGAGTGGCTAGGGCAATCCAGTCAAGTGGGCAGGGTATAATTAATAAAATGATAATGATGATGATGATGGAATATGACATCCCTATTTTCATCAGAGAAATGTTGGAGAGTATTGGATAGATGGGGAGGGAGAGAGAGAGAGAGAGATCCAAAGCACACACATAAACCAAACTCAGTACAGATACCAACTGGGAAGTCTTGTTGAAAGAGGAGCATCTTTAACTGGTGCCAAAGACAACATAGTTGCCTCTTGGATATATTATAGGGGGGAGTTCCAGTGAAGGTGCCAACACACAAACAGCGGCGGAGGAAACCTCTCGAGCACCTGGGGTGGCGTGTCCAGGGGTGGGGCGAACCACTCATAGGGACTGGGCGTACAGCACCCATAGGGACGGGGGGGTGGCACACATAGGGACAAGGGGGGTGCCATGGGGCCTCAGCCTCCCTACAGCTAGGAGAGAAGCAGCGGGTGGACAGCGTGGAGCCTGCAGGCACCCGAGGCGCGTGACTCAGGTGCGCTGCAGGCCCCACAATGAGTGCCACCCGCCATTTTGTCAACAACCCCCTCAGTGGGGGACACTCGAGGCAGGCCACACCTACCCCACCCTCACCCTTGATACACCCCTGCACACAAAAGACCAATTCTAACAGTGGAACTTATCTCCTGACCAGATAGTTATCTGCAGGATGCCCTCTCCTGCAGAACAAAGGGATTGTGGTTTAATGTATTAAAGTTCCCATTCTGGAGAAACTGTTGCCTAACTCACATGATAATGTCAGATGTTTTTACATTAAGATACAGTGGTACCTTGGGTTACATACACTTCATGTTACATACGCTTCAGGTTACAGACTCCGCTAACCCAGAAATAGTGCTTCAGGTTAAGAACTTTGCTTCAGGATGAGAACAGAAATCGCGCAACAGTGGCGTGGTGGCAGCGGGAGGCCCCTTAGCTAAAGTGGTGCTTCAGGTTAAGAACAGTTTCAGGTTAAGAACGGACCTCTGGAACAAATTAAGTACTTAACCCGAGGTACCACTGTACTAATATCCTGATTCTGCAGGGATAACCCCCTTGTAAATGTCCAGAGTTGCAGGGCTTTATTTATTGAGGAAGCTCTTTAGAACAACTAAACAGGGCAAATTGGCTTCCCATTACTTTTCACATGCTTTAAGCTCTCATCAAAAATTCAAAATCTGGTCCAATTATCATGTGTGGGTGAGCATGTTAGCCCCACTCCCATCTGGGCATTGCACCCCATGTATAGATGGAGATTCTACAAGTGCAGCTATTCCTATTTCTAATAAGTCGTCATTTTAAAACACCTCCATTATTAAGCGGAGAGTGTTTGTAACAGAGTGGTTTTTGTTTTACTTTTAAATGTAAGCACATCCCCCACTTAGGCTAGTACAGTGGAATTAACAGGAAATCAATAGGGCTTAGACATTTACTTACATTCCTTGCCAAACCACTATGCATGTTTTCCAATGTGCCAGCGCCCAATAGAGGAAAGCAGGCCGATAAATTGTTGACAGATTAACTGCCCACTTTACAGCTAAATATTCTCCAAGCTGTTTAGCAAGAGAGCTCGTCAACTATTAAATGGAAGAGCGGCAAACATAGAGCTTTGAAAGGTATCATGGGATTGCTTTTTATGATGTTTAACCAAAACCAAGTTACACTGAACGAAGATAAATGTCCATATCTATTGCAGACATAATAGTGCAGTGTATCAATTCCTAAATCTCGGGCCAATAAACAGCTCTTAAGAGCATGAGAGCAAGCTAAGAGATAGTTAGATGATCACTAGCTAGCTAGATATCTGGAAGCAATTGCTATAATTTAAAGAGAAATATCTCTCTCCATAATAGGAAAGACTGTGACCAAGTGATCTGCTCACTCCATATGTTAACTTTGACGGGCAGGCTGAAGGCTCAAGCTCTCATATGTGGGGACTTGTAAAAGGGTAAAAGAGTATTGGGAAATGATCCATAATAAATTGGAAAAAATGTTTAAAAGTACTACCCCCCCCCAAAAAAAAAAACCACCTAGAGTCCTTTCTGTTGGGGATAATTCAGACTGAAATTCCCAGTTGTCAAAAAAGGTTACAGTGGTACCTCATGTTAAGAACTTAATTTGTTCTGGAGGTCCGTTCTTAACCTGAAACTGTTCTTAACCTGAGGTACCACTTTAGCTAATAGGGCCTCCCGCTGCCACTGTGCCGCCGCCATGCGATTTCTGTTCTCATCCTGAAGCAAAGTTCTTAACCCGATGTACTATTTCTGGGTTAGCGGAGTCTGTAACCTGAAGTGTCTGTAACCTGAAGCGTCTGTAACCTGAGGTACGACTGTATGTATGCTACAACTGTGGCTGGTGTTTTGTTAGCCCAAAAATGGAAAATGAGCGAGATCCCAACCAAAGAAGAATGGCAACTTAAGTTGACAGAATATGCACAACTTGCAGACCTAACATATGGAATAAGAGAACAAGAAGAACATACGTTTAGAGAGGATTGGAAAACGTTTATTGAATATATGGGAAATAATTGTATACAGCTGAAAATGCTGGCAGCATTAAGATAAATTTAACAGTGTAAGAAAGTTTTGATGGATGCAATAATGGAATACTGAATGGTATGGTTTCTGTAAAATATGCAGTGATTTGTGATATGTAAAATGAACCATGGAAAGAGAAGAAGGGAAGTCATTGATAGTTTAAGGATGTAAAAATGAGTACTTTAAATTGTGAAACAGAAAATTTTATATATATTGGTTACAATCATAGGAGCCAACTCCTGGGGGCCAAGGTCGCTTCAGCCCCCCAATAAAATATTTGAAGGGGCCAGCCCCCCCCCCAATGTTTTTAATGGCCATTGCCATTCAACTGGTGTGTGTATGCATTGCTTCTTGTGATCAATTATGTGGGTCAGGGCTTACCTCCACGATATTTTATTCAAGTTGGCACCCCAGTGACAATTCTCCCCAAATCTGCCGATAACAGCTCCCAGCAGTTTCAGAACCCAACAGAACAAGTCCCATGGCACCAAACTGTGGCTGCAATGATAAGAGCACAAGGAGAGTTAGACTGAGTTCTTCTGATCCCTGGCTGATAAATGAAACTTTTGATGTCCTCCATACTTGATCTCTGTCATTGCTGTGAAATAATCTGCCTGGCTGAGCAGCTGGAGCAGGTCGCCAAGCCACATAAGACAGATGGGAGTGAGCGGGAATGGATCAAGGGTTAGCTGGCAGGAGAGAAAACGGTTGATGACAGCAGCAACGAAGAGAGTGACACACCACACTTAAAGTCCTCGGGTGTCTAGAACAATTTTGGGTTTCGGGGACAGCCTTACACTGCACATACCACTCCCACTAGAGGCTGTCATATGGCAGACACACCAACTGCCTTATGCAATATGTTCAGTTGGTATGAGAGTCACGTTTTATATGGATCTGGTTCCATCTGCCATCCGTTCTCCTTCCCACCTACCTGCTCATACTACAAGGTCACCTACTATGACATCAGTGCTGGTTTTTTATTATTATTAATTAAAAAGAATATGACACAAAATGTATTTTTTAAAAATCCTTGAACATTTTTGAAAAGCCAAAGCTTCCCTCTTTATGTTTCCATAGATACAGCCACGGTCTTTTAATAATCTGAATAGAGGCTCGCAAAAGTGCTGCGCTGCGTTGACGTCTCTGGCGCTCACCATTTCCCTTCTTCCTTCTACACCGGGAGCTCCTTCATTCACTCGAGGTTTGGAAAGTGAGGATCGGGAGCCACCGACACATCACGCAGGACCTGATCATTGCCTAAACAAATTTGACAGCATTTGTGAAATTAAAAACCTATGTGCATGCAAACTGTCCATGCGTAGGTTTGGTTGTGTGATCGTTGAGGCCGACTGCCCAGTTCCTCTGTAACAGGCATCAGGTATTAACAAGAACCTGACTAACCTTGTCGCAAGGCCAATTGTTATTGGCTTGTGGTTAGATGGAGGCAGGCTTTTTCATGGATTGTACTGGGTCTGTGGAATGCCAAAGGTACGCAGGTGGCGCTGTGGTCTAAACCACTGAGACTCTTGGGCTTGCCGATCGGAAGGTCAGCGGTTCGAATCCCCGCAATGGAGTGAGCTCCCGTTGCTCTGTCCCAGCTCCTGCCAACCTAGCAGTTCAAAAGCATGCCAGTGCAAATAGATAAATGGATACCACCATGGCAGGAAGGTAAACAGCATTTCTGTGCGCTCTGGTTTCCATCACGGTGTTCTGTTGCGCTAGAAGTGGTTTAGTCATGCTGTCCACATGACTTGGAAAGCTGTCTGGACAAACGCTGGCTCCCTTGGCCTGAAAGCGAGATGAGTGCCGCAACCCCATAGTGCCTTTGACTAGACTTTACCGTCCAGGGGTCCTTTACCTTTAACCCTTTTTGTGGAATGCCTTCCCAGCTGAAATTCAAGCAGCTACACCTGCAATGGCATTCCATGTATGGCTCTTGAAAAGTGACAAGGGTTAAGGGCTACCTTAGAGAGAGCACTCTGCATTTTCTTTTATCTTTCTCTGTTTTTGTATTTATTTAAATTAGGTTCTTTTATCTTCTTGTATTATATGTTTACAAAGCTTTAATAAAATCACATATTTTTTTAGATACCTCTCCTTACATAAGCATTTTCCAGATCCCTTAAACTAAATTTGGATTTCCTTTTTTTAAAAAAAAAGTTATTAATTTTATGACTCTGTTTTATCGTATATTTCAGCCATGCTTTTTAAGTTGATTTCGTTTCTTTTGGCTTATTTTTCTTATTATTCATTTCATTTCTGTACCGCATTGCATTTTTAAGGGGGGGAAACCTCAAAGCAGTTTACAACCTACATCAAAACATCAAAAGAAAGCAATCCAGAATAAAACATTACCGAAGAAAGTCAAATATAAGTTATACATTCAAAGCAGCATAAATAACAGGAAATGAAAATATTATCTTAAAGATTTCAAAATAAAACATTACAAAGGAGGTAAGCTACGGAACACACCTCAAAGTTAACCAAAACAATTGTCTGGACCATTTCAAAAGAAAACATTACTAAAGGAAGTCTGGTATAAAATGCACATTAAAACAGCATAATTTGCAAGGGAATAAAATATAACCATAAGCATAGAATGTGTCTGCTGCTGTTGCTGCCATTCCTGCCTATGGTGGTTCATGGTGGGCGACTGCAGTGGAAGCTCAGGCTCAGTGACCTGGGTCTGCACTGAGAGACAGCCAAGATGATCCCTGGTCTCTTCAGCAGCCTCAGATTTTGTAGCTGGAGTCAGTCAGAGCCCCACCCTCCCAGGCCAGGTGGGAAAAGGCCTACAAAGCGGGGAGCAGGTCTTCCAGGACTCACAGTGAAGCATAGGTGGGTTCAGGCATGAGCCAAGGAACATCAGGAACAAGAATGACAAACAGGGGCACTTGGCCCAGTATATATACCTTAAGGCGGCCCAGGAATTACACCTCCCCGCCTGTGATAGGTTGCCTTATGCTGTGACAGGCGAATCATAACACTGGCACTAACTCAGCAGGGATTGACTGTCTGCCAGCTACCAGCAAATGTCATTGGAGGGTTTTAGAATCCTCTCTGTCTTTTGTTAGGTGGATGAAGGTCCTGAGCACCAGGAGGCATTAAGGTCTAGAGGCCTGCAATGTTATGCATACATAGCACACAGCCAAGATGGTTTTATCTTTCATAAAGTGCTTAGAAGCCAGTTCAGGCATAAAGCAGCTTTAGTTTCTACCAATAAATCATCTTACTTACTTACTTATGCATAAAAGGTAAAGGGACCCCTCACCATTAGGTCCAGTCGCAGACGACTCTGGGGTTGCGGCACTCATCTTGCTTTATTGGCCGAGGGAGGTGGCGTACAGCTTCCGGGTCATGTGGCCAGCATGACTGAACCGCTTCTGGTGAACCAGAGCAGCGCATGGAAACGCCATTTACCTTCCCGCCGGGGCGGTACCTATTTATCTACTTGCACTTTGACGTGCTTTCGAACTGCTAGGTTGGCAGGAGCAGGGACCGAGCAACGGGAGCTCACCCCGTCGCAGGGATTCAAACCGCTGACCTTCTGATCGGCAAGTCCTAGGTTCTGTGGTTTAACCCACAGAGCCACTCGCGTCCCTTATACATACGCCACCTTTTTCCCTGGCAGGACACAAGGACTCATAACATTCTCACCAAAGTGAGAGTGGGTTCCTTTGGGAGGAAGGGTAGGGTATAAATCTAATAAATAAATAAATATAAAACAGATGACCATCCAAAAGAAGGATAAGTCATAGTCTTGTTAGTCCTGGATCTTGCAAAATTGTCTTAATGGTTTACACAGGCCAGGTGCTATGTGCCCATTTCGTCCGTTCCCTTCCTGGGTGATGGCCAACACTTGTCAGAGTAGACCCAGTGGCGTAGCGTGGGGGGTGCAGGGGGGCCGGGCGCACCGGGCGCAACATCTGGGGGTTAGGGTTAGGGGGCGCAAATCCACGGGTTAGGGGGTGCAAATTACTTGCCTTGCCCCGGGTGCTGACAACCCACGCTACGCCACTGAGTAGACCTATTGAAATCATTGAATTTAAGTGACTTCAATCTGTTAATTTCAATGGGGCTACTCTGAGTATAACTTAGTTGAGCACCCTTTGAATGCGTAGTAATTATTGTTATTATTGCTATATTTTTGCATGATTTGTAATACACAGGTGTTTTTATCTTTCTGTGTTAGGGACACATAAAGGCAGAGGGCCAGATATGTGGAAATATGTTACAATCTCTTCTACGGTTATAAAAACCATCCTCTCCACGCTTATTTCAGAATCTGATGTACTGCTTTCATCTTCAAGAGGTCGATTCACCTCTGTCAATTCTCATGTACGGCTTTGAGAATGCCAGGCAGCAGGATGACAGTCAGACTGAATTACAAAATGATATTTCACTACAACACATTCTTTTTGCAGATATAGATATAGATATCTTGAGATTGCCCCTTGAATAAAAGGTTGAACAGCGGGTGTGTGGTTCTGCTTCATGGCACCGTGTCAGGCTTCACCTTCATAAATGCACTTGCTCCACCGAATCCAAACGGAAGGAAATCAAGCTTAATTCTATATCATCAAATCCGCTGGGCTAACATTTCTTTCTATCTTGTCTTAATTTTTTATATAAATTTGGAAAGGCAAATAATACAGTGGTACCTCGGGTTACATACGCTTCAGGTTACATACGCTTCAGGTTACAGACTCCGCTAACCCAGAAATAGTGCTTCAGGTTAAGAACTTTGCTTCAGGATGAGAACAGAAATTGTGCTTCGGCGGCGCGGCAGCAGCAGGAGGCCCCATTAGCTAAAGTGGTGCTTCAGGTTAAGAACAGTTTCAGCTTAAAAACGCACCTCCGGAACGAATTAAGTACTTAACCCGAGGTACCACTGTATTACAATACTCCATGAAGTAACTAAGCAAGGTTAGAGGAAAGGGTCATATAAGCCAACTCTTGGGGCTGAGGGGATCTTCGTCCCCCCTAAGATATTTGAGGGGGCCGGGGGCCCTCAAAGTTGATGGGCATTGCCATTCAAATAGTGTCATGTAATCAATTCTGCAGGGTGGGGCTTACCTGAGCCCCCCAATATTTTATTCAAGTTGGCACCCCTGGAAAGGGCCATCAGTACTTTGAATGAGTAAAGTCCTATGCTCAATCCCCAAAGCCAGAGTTGGGGAAAGACTTGATTATATCTAAGTTTGCTTCTATAAATATAAATTAGCCCATGCAAATTTCATACAGATCTGTGATCTCTTTTTTGGATATGTGTTTCCTCTCCCACCCATCCCCACACTACTTCAAAGTGCTGATGGCTGCCCTGACCCATATTCTTACCAAAGGGTAAGTGCCCACTCTTTCCTGAGAGTCATCCATTCCTGCTTTGAAAATCCAGATTTACACAGCCATTTGGAAAGAGACTTCAAAACATTTCTCATCAGAAGGAATGCAGGTGGTCAAGTCCCCAGCCAGCTTTTGTTATAATTGGCTAGTTTGCTTTGAGTACAATCAGTACCATCAGATTTTATAAGGACACAGGGCTTCTCTGGTACTCTCATTAAAGCCCTGTCTGTTGGCACTCGATCTCCATATGAGGGAATCGACCACAGCTATCTCCCATCTTAATCAGAATGTACAAAAAGGACTCTATGACTTGTTTTCTACTGAGCCATGAAATCTATTTCAGTATAGTAATGTAAAAGGTAAACTAAAGGTAAAGGACCCCTGGAAGGTTAAGTCCAGTCAAAGGCAACTATGGGGTTGTGGTGCTCATCTCGCTTCAGGATGAGGGAGCCAGTGTTTGTCCACAGACAGCTTTCCGGGTCATGTGGCCAGAATGACTAAACCACTTCTGGTGCAACGAAACACCGTGACGGAAACCAGAGCGCACGGAAATGCTGTTTACCTTCCCACTGGAGCAGTACCTATTTATCTACTTGCACTAGCGTGCTTTCGAACTGCTAGGTTGGCAGGAGCTGGGACAGAGTGACAGGAGATCACCCCGTCACAGGGATTCGAACCACCGACCTTCTGATTGGCAAGCCCAAGAGGCTCAGTGGTTTAGACCACAGCGCCACCCACATCCCTAGTATTAATGCACCTCCGGCACTAAAGCATATTTTCTATTCAATGCTTATTTCTCTAAATTAGGTGTGCTGATACTACTGCAGGTTTGTGGGGAAAAGGGGTCAGGCAGAATTGTGTCTGTAGATCCTTTCCAGACCTGTGGTCATGCATCATTTGAGGTCCTAATCAAAAGCAGAAATCTTGCTGAACCAGTCTGGACAGTTCCTTCGTCATGGTAATGGTTGTGCGTCGATCATCTGAGGCCCCTATTGGTGTGCCTCCTCCACATGAGGCCTGGAGGGGGGCAACACAATAACGGGTCTTCTCTGTGGTGGCTCCCCATTTGTGGAAAACTCTCTCCAGGGAGGTTCGCCTGGCACCTTCATTATATAGTTTTAGGCACCAGGCAAAAATGTTCCTCTTCAACCAGGGCTTTGGCTGCTTAATATCCTACAGCCTTCAAAATGTATCTGCAGGAAGGGGGGGGGTTATTGTTTTGTTGTTTGGGTTTAATTTTTTACTGTGCTTTATCCTGTATTTTATTCTGTGAAGCACCCTGAGATTTTTTGATGAAGGGTAGCATGTAATTTTAATAAATAAATGTAATAAATAAAATAAAAATGGTCTTAGCTGCTAATCTAAGTATGTGTCGTGCACATTTTAAAAGAGTGAGCTCTGTTGGTGCAGAGACATATAGGCAAGACTTTTCCCACCTCATCAGACTGGATGCCACATCATCCTAAAATGTGGGAGGATAGGGGTTTTTGGGGGGGATGAGAATGAGTTTTGACTGGTGCTGGAAGCTGGAGACACAGAGGCATATCTGCTCTGAGCTGAACTCAAGATGTGGCTTCTCTGGAAGGTGCTCTGCAAGCAAAGGGTGACATAACTGGGCTCCTGAGCCCCACAGGGGTGCCACAGAAAGAATGTACGGGTTACATACGCTTCAGGTTACATACGCTTCAGGTTACAGACTCTGCTAACCCAGAAATAGTACCTCGGGTTAAGAACTGTGCTTCAGGATAAGAACAGAAATTGCAATGGGAGGCCCCATTAGCTAAAGTGGTGTTTCAGGTTAAGAACAGTTTCAGGTTAAGAACGGACCTCCGGAATGAATTAAGTACGTAACCAGAGGTACCACTGTAGTTAATCAAGGGAGCCATGGAGTCAAAAAGCTTGAGAAGCTCTGGTTTAAATAGTTCTCTGTTGACTACTGTCATCGTATAGTCTGATTGGGATTGTACACCTGATTTGACAGAGGCCCAGATCAAAGGTCATCCAGTAAATTTTATCTCTGCAAGCAGATTTGATCCTAGGTCTCATATCCAACACACTCTTCACTTCATTGTTTCAGCACAAGCATGAATTAAAGAACAATGTTTCTATTATATGCAGCCCCCTCTGCTTTTCCCTAAGCAGAGCCAAGTTGGCCATTTTCCAGGCACTCATTCCTTGGCTTTCAGAAAATGCATCAATGATGGAGAAAAGGAGATTTAGAAGCACCGGTTGTGGTTCCTTGATGTTTTATCATAACATACTTGCAAGCAAAAAAAAAATTCCTTGCCAACTTACTGATGATGCAGGAGGTCACCGTGGGGCTAGGCTCTTGCAAGGGGGTGCACAAAAGTTGGGACAGGCATGGGCATGGGGTGAAGGTGAAAATGGGTATAAAGAGGGGCTGCAGGATGGAAGAGAGGAGTGGCTTCAAAAATAATATATATATTATATTATATAGTGGTACCTCAGGTTACAGACGCTTCAGGTTATATACGCTTCAGGTTACAGACTCCGCTAACCCAGAAATAGTACCTCGAGTTAAGAACTTTGCTTCAGGATGAGAACAGAAATTGTGCTCCAGCGACAGCAGGAGGCCCCATTAGCTAAAGTGGTGCTTCAGGTTAAGAACAGTTTCAGGTTAAGAACGGACCTCCGGAACGAATTAAGTACTTAACCTGAGGAACCACTGTATTGGACAGAAGGAGTTTGTGTAGAGTTCTTATTAGACATCATCCTTACGTATACTTCTTGAAAATTCACACACACACACACACACACACACCACTCCATCTGCAACAAGTCAAATGAAGCCCCAGTCTCATATTTGCTTTCCTGGCGAGGATCAACAATGAAGAAAAACTGGTGCCAGGAATCCAAAGCAGACTTGGCCCTCTGCCACCCTAGCATAGGCACTGCAAATTCTGACAAATTTACCGGAAAACGTGACATCTTGAAAATGAAGAAAAGCCGTCAACAACTCTCCTTTTCAGCCTGGAGCTGTGTAAAACCTCATTAGAAACCTTCTGCCAAGCTCAATAAAGAAATTACAATCAAGCATTAATTTTTGTAAAAGCTTTCCTAAAACTTTTGTGTTAAGGTTTGTTGGAAAAGAAGCTCTTTGGTGCTTTTTAAGACAAGGTTGATTTGAAATTTCGGCTGTCGGCAGCTGTGTATTCATTGCATAAGATACAAGCTCTTTTCATGCGAATGATTGACAGCCCTACAATTATGGTGACAAAAATAAGGGAATGGAAGTTGAAAAGCAAGTGGAAGCTTTGCCACTTTATGGCACGAATTTGATTGGCAGATCCTCCTTTTTTTCAGAAACGATGACAGGATAAACATCCTTCAGAGCCGATATTCTTAATCCTTCCGCACTGACGTTCGGTGTATATCAGCAAAGTTCAACGTATTTTGTCGGACTGGCGCATTCACTGAGCTGCCAGATACAATTAAGTTAGCTTCTCAGAACCTTTATGTTAATTGTGCCATAGGGCGAAACACTTTGGTGCTGTGTGTGACAAACGCCATGCCTCCAGGCTGACAGAAACTTGCCTCCAAAAGATGTTTGAAATGCAGACAGTTGGTTTCTTTCTTAATGTTATTATGGAAAGCTGCCATTCATGAGCTAAGCCAAAACGTAGACTAGTTGTTCAGAAACTAAGAGATTAGGAATAAAAGACAACAGGTCCTATTTCTAGATGAGTTCCAGTGCTACCTTTGGTCTAGACCAGCAGTTCTCAACCTGTGGGCCCCCAGATATTGTTGGACTACAATTCCCATCATCCCTAGCTAGCAAGGCCAGAGCTCAGGGATGATGGGAGTTGTAGTCCAACAATATCTGGGGACTCACAAGTTGAGAACCGCTGGTCTAGACTCTAGGAAATGTCATCCTTCCTTTGACACACCTTCCTTGGAGGAGTTTTAAGCAGAGGTCGCATGGCCAACCTTGGAATCATGTATGATTTAGTGGAGATTCCTGCATCACAGGGGGTTGGACTAGATGACCCTCGTAGTCCCAGCCAACTCTATAATTATATGATTAAAATAGTGCCTTTGTGGCACTATTAGTGCCATCAAGGGTTGGCATTAAACAGTAGAGTGTATTCTGCAGTGAATATTGTTTTAAGAGATAAATACCCGCTCACGTGGGGTTCTGGGTGGGCGGCCTTTGCTGCATGGCACGGCCACAGTGGGTCCAGGGGGTACCCAATACATGGAATCTAACAAAGGGACAATATGAATGGACTCTCCATGCCCTTACTAAGGCAAAAAGACTGGTATTGATAAACTGGAAAAAGAAAAATGCAGCTGGCTTTAATGTTTGGATTGAAGATATGTATAAACTCGCTCCCCATGAACAAGTTGTGCACAAATGCAGACACATTTAAGGATATTTGGAATTCATTTTTATAAAAACCATAATAGGTTATAAGGTCTGGTTAACGACAATAACATTTTGCCCCTTTTTGTAATGTACACAATACCTTGTTGTTGTTGCTGCTGCTGTTTTGTTTTGTTCTGTTCTGTTCTGTTTTGCTTTCTCCATGGGTACTATTTCTTGTTTCTGCTTCTTTTTTGTGACTTATCTTACACTCTGTGCACTTGTAATTTTGTACTTTTTATTTTCCAATAAAGAATATAAAATAGGGTCTGGGGGGATCACCATCTTCTAGCCGGGGGAAAGAAGTGCCACCTGGCACCTCCCATTTCCAGCTACATCGGGCTGCCAGGTAAGGGCAGGCAATGCCTGCAAAGCCAATCAGAGGCAGGGGCTTGGTGGCGGCACCCAACCTGTCCCTTTCCTATTTAAGGGAGCAGCCAGGTGTAGAACTGCTGTCAGTCCATGTAGACAGTGACCGATCCCACATCAAATGGGGGCGCCTTTTGTGTGGTCGCAGGCAGCCCCCCGGATCCCAGTGTGGCCCTGATATTTCAGGCTGGCTTCATCCTCCCCAGGCTGGATACCTAGAGGTCTCCACCTACCTCTGCCAATTGCCCAATCCCACCTGGGGAGGTGTTGCCAGGAGATTGGCCAGGTAAGGGGAGGGACCTTCCTGCCCACACAGCAGAAGGTGAATCTTATCTGCGAAGCGGCAGTCAGCTCCAGAGTAGACAATGCTAAGCTGGGTGGACCAACGGCTATCTTATATCCACATAAGACTGCTTCCTATAACCCTGTGCTCTTATATGCTTATGCTGTCTTTTTTTAACTTTATGAAACACTGTGGACTTGGCAGGTACCAGCTCTCCCCTCTTAGGCATTTGTATTTTTAAGTTGAAACTGTGATCTTCAGATGATGGGTATTGGTACTATTATTAGTCGTCTTCTTTATCTTTCCCAGACTTTGACCAGAGCCAGCCCTTCAAAAAGAGGACTTCCTCCAACTTCTAACAGCCCTTCACACAGAATACTGGCATCTATTAAGTAGGATACAAGGTCACCATAATGAAGGCGGCAGCAGGAGCTTCACCTTCCTATTCCTCCCTGCCCCTTTTCTTATTTCAATAGGCATATACCTGTGCAATGACAGCATCTTAAAAAGCATCTTAAAAAGACAGCATCTTAAAAAGCATCTTAAAAAAGCAGCATCTTAAAAAGCAGAGACATCACCTTGCCAACAAAGGTCCGTATAGTGAAAGCTATGGTTTTCCCAGTAGTGATGTATGGAAGTGAGAGCTGGACCATAAAGAAGGCTGATCGCCAAAGAATTGATGCTTTTGAATTATGGTGCTGGAGGAGACTCTTGAGAGTCCCATGGACTGCAAGAAGATCAAACCTATCCAGTCTTAAGGAAATCAGCCCTGAGTGCTCACTGGAAGGACAGATCCTGAAGCTGAGGCTCCAATACTTTGGCCACCTCATGAGAAGAGAAGACTCCCTGGAAAAGACCCTGATGTTGGGAAAGATGGAGGGCACAAGGAGAAGGGGACGACAGAGGACGAGATGGTTGGACAGTGTTCTCGAAGCTACCAACATGAGTTTGACCAAACTGCGGGAGGCAGTGGAAGACAGGAGTGCCTGGTGTGCTCTGGTCCATGGGGTCACGAAGAGTCGGACACGACTAAATGACTAAACAACAACAACAGCAACCAGTGATCTGCATTTTCTGCAGGAATGTGGCACATCATTTAAAACCTTGAGTTCCTGTCAGTTGTCTGAAAAGGGCTTGTGAACTATGTGTTAGTTTGAAGAAACTTTTAAATGAAGTAAGGCTGTGCATCTCAAATTGCCACAGAATATAAACAATGTTTCAGCATATGGCTGCAATGAATCAATCAGGAAATGTACAGGGGAAGGAAGGAGATTAAATTGTCTGTGTTTTAGTTTTTCAAGGTTTTTTTTTGGGGGGGGGGCGTTTAGTGTCTTTCACTTTCATAGAAAACAATTCTGTCTCCTTCCTAGGAGGCTCGTGGAAGGCCAGAGGGGTTTTGCTGGAGCAACTCTTGGGTTGGAGTAACTGGCTAAAATGTTTTAAGATGTTTTAAAGGGTTCTAATTTTGGTTCCTCGGTTTTGTTTTTGTCGGGTTGATGTTGGTGAAATGTTTAGTTGGGGGTGGCAGTTATTTTAATTAGGGTATAACTGTAAAATGTTTATTATTGTTGTTGTTGTTGTTATGGGTTTCTATTGATTTATTTGTTTGTTGCTCGTATAGGGCTTTTTGTTTTTTAATGTTTGATGCTTCGTTGTGTTTTTATATATGTTGTATATACAACATGTTGTATATAAAACATCTTTTGTTTGTTCTGAATCTCCTGCCAATCACTTTAATTGGATGGTCCTCAGCAATAGTATTACAAATGAGGCATCGAAAACAAACAAAAAACCTCTCTCTATTGACTGTCTCCACATTATACATAATTTTTATTAACTTTTATCACCCCCCTCTGTTGTCTTAAAAGGCTTAGTGGGATTTCTTTCTTTTCTTTGACTCAATCTCTGCTTCTTAGTAGCACTTTTCTGCACCTTTTTCCTGCTCCGCAATATCCTTTTCCATACCATGTAGCCAAATCTGTGTGCAGTATTCTAAATGCAGCTGCACCATAGATTTGAGATAAGACTTGAAGATAAACGGTCTTCATTTCAACCCCTTTCCTAGTGATCTCTGGCATAAAATGTTAGCTTGCAGCACGATTGCCCCACAAATCCTGATCCTGCCTCCCTTTACAGTATTTGTTTTCTGGAACATTTCTTAAAGCTGCTAACACCCCTCCTGATGTGAACTAACAGAGCACAAACACATTATCCAACATGTGCTCCCCCATAATCAGTGCCGGATTTACATATAAGCTAAACAAGCTACATCTTACGGGCCCCACTCTCTTGGGGGCTCCCAACTGTGATAAAATACATATTTTGTTATGTGCAAATGGCTTTAGATACCTATTAGGTCCATAAATTACCATATAGCATATATTCAACACAAAAAACCAGTGACAATTTGTTGTTGGCAAAGGACAGCTGGACATATAAAGGGCCCCATTACCTTCAGTAGCTTAGGGCCTCATCAAACCTAAGTCCAGCCCTGCCTGTAATGTCATCTCCCTTATGGGCTTTATCTGTAGGACAGAACATTATGGAACATGAGTGAGCATTCCCAGTAAAATATAGCTTTTGTGACTCCAAAAAGACTGGCATTTTCCTTTTGAAAGCAATCTTAAAGATAATACTGAGGAACACTTTGCAAATTGTGTTCCTTTCCACTGATTAGTCCTAGCATGTTCTGCTTATTTTTCTTTTCTTTTCAGAAAAAAACACCTGTAACAGAGGGGCGTTGCAAGCCTCAGAAATACTCTGACCACAGAGCCTCCCCCCTTTTTTTTCTTTGCTAATCTCATGCAAAAGGTCATCTGCTGCATAGTTGGTAGCTTTTGAGAGTGGACTTCATTCTCTATGCAGGGAGCCCATTTTGTATAAGAGAATACTCGCTGAGGAGTAAGTTACTGTTTGTTTGGCATTTCTAAACAAGATGTTTGTCTCATCAGGGAAGGATTTCTTCCCCTCTCCCTTGTTGTGCGATTATTGCGTTCTTCGCTCAATAATTTCTGCAGCCTGCTAGCTGCCTTCCCACATCAGCTTCTGAGGAGCAAGTGACTGCATTTCTCTTCATGAAAAGGATTTTTTTAATGGTCTCTGCCAGAAATAGCAGGAACTCAATGTCTTGTACATTTTTTCCCTTTTTTTAAAATACAGGATGTGAGTCATTATCAACAGCAGGACACCTTAGGTGTTCAGAGCGCTCTGTGTCTTTTACAACATACGAGATGAAAAAGGAAAGATTGTTGTCGGAAAACAGCCCCCACCCCAATAGGCTTGCAAGGGGCAGCTTAAACCCTCCAAAATCCACTTGGCTCCACACTAACAACCACCCATATCATTTTCCGTTATTATTATCTTAGTACATGACATTTCATTCTGAAATGAAGTTGAAAATACAGGCAGAACTGCACACAAGAATACTAAAAGATCACTAAATAAGTGAAAACGCACACTATCGCTGCATTTGAAGCACATTTTTCACCTGCACAATGGAACTTTGCCGTCCTTTTTCTTTCCCCTGTATACTCTCAAAATCTGTTCCAGGTGGTTTCAGGGCCCTTCAGAGCAGATCTGGCGAGGCACGTGGAGGAAGGAAAGGAAGGAAGGGGCAACTCCACACATGACGCAAACATGGACACAACCCTCACCCATTACAGCCCTTAGCCCAGGAGCAGCCAATACGTTGCTCTCTAGATGCTTTTGGGAGGTGGGAAGAGAGAGAAAGCCGCCAATTGCAGAGAATACCCAGAGTCTGTCATCTATAAAGATGGAGTGCGGGCAAATTTTATGGAGCAATCCCCTACTTGGGGAATATGGGAGATGTACCACCACTGGCAACAAAGGCCCGTATAGTTAAAGCTATGGTTTTCCCAGTAGTAATGTATGGAAGTGAGAGCTGGACCATAAAGAAGGCTGATCGCCAAAGAATTGATGCTTTTGAATTATGGTACTGGAGGAGACTCTTGAGAATCCCATGGACTGCAAGAAGATCAAACCTATCCATTCTGAAAGAAATCAGCCCTGAGTGCTCACTGGAAGGACAGATTCTGAAGCTGAGGCTCCAATACTTTGGCCACCTCATGAGAAGAGAAGACTCCCTGGAAAAGACCCTGATGTTGGGAAAGGTGGAGGGCACAAGGAGAAGGGGACGACAGAGGACGAGATGGTTGGACAGTGTTCTTGAAGCTACCAACATGAGTTTGACCAAACTGCGGGAGGCAGTGGAAGACAGGAGTGCCTGGCGTGCTCTGGTCCATGGGGTCACGAAGAGTCAGACACGACTAAATGACTAAACAACAACAACAACCACTAGGCCAGCAAAACAGCTGCCATATCCTATCTTGCTAATATTAGTAGTAGTATTTATTAGATTTCTTTCACACTCTTCACCGTAAGGTTCCAGAATGACTTACAATAATATATTTTTTAAAAAAACTGGATTAAAACTAGTGAAAGTAATTGAGTTATATAAAACTATCAGTAGTTATATGTGCTCATTCCAGGAAGGAAGGGGGAAAGTCATCACCTCTCAGTTATAGTTCCCAGCACCTTTAACAAACTGAAACTCCCAGGAGTTTTTGGGAGGCAGCCAAGTGCTTTCCATGTATAATGTGGATGGGACCCCAATTTGGTTTGGTTTCTGCTTGAGGGATTGTTTTAAAAGGACCTTGTTTGTTTGTTTGTTTGTTTGTTTGTTTGTTTGCAAACTTGTGTGCACATGGCCAAATTATCTCAATGGCTTGCACAGAATGGCAAACTTGCTTGACAACACAAACCTTGGACCTTGTAAATGCCATTAATAAATTGAATTTCAGATATTGTTCAGCACTGGCTGATTTTCTACACATACTGATAAATATGTGTGACTGGCTCAAAAGGGCCTTCGGGGCATCTCTTTTCTGTTTATACATCCCATCATCTCTCCCCCCCCCCCTTGGATGGGGAAAATGGAATCACATTATCTTCTAATGATAGTGAAATATACTTTTATTTAGCATGCTGCATGCTCTCCTAAGGGTGGGGAAATGAGTTTCTTTGTAGTCAGTCCTTTAAATGTTTCGGATTGTTAAAGCAGTTGGTGGATTTGCTACGGGATGAATCACGGGAAGCCATGGAATCAATTAGTGGGGAACCTTTCACAATATATGAAGTACCAAAATGAAAAGGTCTTCAGATTGTTATCATTTAATTACATTGTGGTTTTGGCACTGTACTGCCAAATAAGAGCCAGCCTGATTTTATTTCTGCTTGGTGGATTCTTGCTGCTTTAATAGCATCTCATCTAATGCCTTTTTAATTACAAACTTATGCACGTATGGCTATATTATAACCAACAGTTAAATTCCAGAATACCTGAGATTTCTCAACCATTACGTATTCCGGATACTCACAAGTACTGGGAATTAATGTGCTGTTATATCCTTCAGAAATAGTTCAACTGTACTATTATCTTTCCATCACCATTAGCAGAGCGCTAGTTTATTACAGCTTAAACCTTTAACCTATATGTGTATGTGTTTATTTCCAAGTATCATTCCTAAGATACCTTTGCTTTCTTTCCCCCTCTTTATTTAAAGAGAATCTTGTGATCACCTAAAAGACAGGTCCTTTTAAAAATGATTCTTCTAGAAGACAAAGCCTATAATTCCAGAAGGAAACATTATAGAAACCATGGGATCAAATTGATTTCAAACTTTGATTTCACTGCTCTTTAAATGATAGCATATGATCTTAACAGCAGTTGTGGACAAAGATGGATTTCATGCTGGGAATCATTAGCAAACAAACACGAAACTCCCTATAAGATGGTGGCACATGATTTTGGTTTCAAGATGGAGGTGGCGGCTGAGAAATTGGGAGGGTGGGGAGAAGAATGCATTGGTTTGACGCATAAACCATCAAGCAGCTGCATAAAATACCTGCATCACTTATTTCATGTTGGGAGGTGGAGCTGCTTAGAGAAAGCAAAGTGCAATGAGCAAGCAACAAATTCTGGAACAGACGGAGCAAAGTCAGCTACTTTCAGCTGACTTCTCAAAAATTCTCATTACAGAAATTTTCATCATTGAAAAGTACTTTTGGAATCTGAAGAGCCTATTGGCATAATCACATTTCTTTGTCCTGAATGGACTCCTCACTACCCAGAAGGAAAGCATCTCATAAAACTGTTCATAATAAACTGTTTTTTTTATTTAAATTAAATAGCAGCCATTATGAGAGTCTATAAATCTAGCCAGTTGCCTTGACTTAGGGTGGAGGCCCTGTAAATCTGTGGCCCAGCTGAAGATAATTGGGCCATAATTCCTTTTTAAACAGCGTTTCCTGTGCCGCAAGCTTTTCCCTTTCACTCTTTTGTCTACTAAATGTGCCTGTATGCATATTCCTCATCAGTCCTACAGCAACGACCCAGGAACGTTAGAATCCAATGTTGGCCCTGCTAGCAAGTGACACTGCTGCCTCCTCCAGCCTCAACCCACCCAATAAATGCCCCAGAGGAACCCAGAGCCGCAGCTGAACAAAACTCATGCAAAAAGTGAATTGGCACCTTCTAACTTGGAAGATGTATTGATGGCCACTGGTGTTTCCATGATGGCACTTGTTTTGAGCTGTTCTGGTTCAGTTTCACTCAAATTTCTGCGGCGATGTATAGACTCCAACCAGAAGCGCTGGTTCACGCAATGGGCTGATTTAAGTGGTAGCAGTTGGCTGGATGTCAGGGGCTGGCTAGATGAGGAGTGTTGGAAGCCACCCGACCAAGATGCCTCAAGGGAAAGTGCAGGAGAGGACAGTCTGGACACAGGTTCAGACTGGTGGACAACTGGATACACCCCAGAGGAGGAGAGGAGCTGGGAGATACTGGAGGGTGAGGAAGAGGGGCAACCAAGCAGATGCCCCAGCCCCTTGCAGAGACAGAAGTCAGACTTGGCACCAGATGACAATGTGTCTGCTGAAAGCCTGCTACTTCTTCCTCTCACTCCCAAAACAAGGTGTTTACTCCATGTAACAGAACAGAGAACAAGAGACAGGAAATGTCCTTCAGGGCTACCTGTAGGCAGAGGGAGGGATCTGACACCTAGAAAATAGTCTGGAAGAGGAGGAGCTAGCCACTTGATGAGCAACAGCTTACATGAGAGCAGCGGCGTAGCGTGGGTTATCAGCACCCGGGGCAAGGCAAGTAATTTGCGCCCCCTAACCCGGGGCAAGGCAAGTAATCTGCGCCCCCTAACACCTAACCATGGTCATTAATACGCCAAGACGCGCGTCTTTGGGCGTCGCGGCGCAGCCTTCTCGGTCTCCCTCCCCGGCCCGGCTAGTCCCGACGCGGCTTCTTTCTGGCGCGGGGAGGGGGCGGCTCTGGGGCCAGTGCGTCGGCCGGCCTCCGGCGCGGGTGGGGGGGCCCCGTCGGGGCGGGTGGGCGGTCTTGGCGCGCAGGCACTAGAGCGCCGCCGATGGCGCGTTTGGCGGGCTGCGCGCGTCCAGACAGCGACCCGAGCCTGGGCGGCGTGGCGCTTGGTGCCGGAGCCTCCGCCCGCAGCGCCCCGTCGGGAGACCCGGCCGGAAGGAGCCTCGAGCCGGCTGTCGGACGCGGTTGAAGCAGCCAGGGCGGCATGGCAGGCGGCGGCGGCTCCTCGGCGACTCCACGCGGCCAGCCCAGCGCGCTGGCCGAGCCCCGCAGGCGAACGCTGCCCGTCGGTGAGGAGGGGCTGCCTGGCGCGCCCTCCGTGGCCCTGACGCGCGGGGACCGCGGCAGCGCTGAGAGCCGCTGCCAGCTACAGCCTGCGCCCGAGGCTCTTCGGCGACTCCGGAGGCAGCGAGCGCGCCCCCCCCCCAGAAGTTGCGCCCGGTGCGGCTGGCACCCCTGGCACCCCCCACGCTACGCCACTGCATGAGAGCATATCTCATGAGTTTCCATATATTCCTGTTTTGATTTTATAATAAAACAGTTAACTACAAGTTCATTGTGTGACTTTGTCTCTCTCAACTTCGCTGAACTGTGCTAGGTCTCAGAGTTCAAGGCATGACATTAGGCATGAGCATATGCACAAAGAAATGTCAATTTGCCATTGGAAGAGGCAGAGGGAGAAGTGAGAAGCCGCCACTGCACGTATCTCTGTTTTGGTAGCCTGGGCAGGGCCATCGTTCAGCGGTAGAGCATGTCTCAGGTTATCTCCAGTCAGAGGTATCTCCAGGTAGGGTTCCAAATGTGGAGAATTGGACTTGAAAGTGGGAAAAACAAGGACCTAAAATTGACACATTTGCCCATCTGTATGGGTGGTAAATTGCACAGCACACGTGAATGTGTGCTCAGAAGATTAATCACCATTGGTAGACCTTTGCTATTTGCCAGATTGCATTACTTTGCACTAAAAAAATTCACATGTTCATCTGGACCTCATCAAACATTGCCTAGTCTAATTATGTGTACTTATGTGTGACACAGTTCTTAGGCAGAAATGGAAGTTTTTGCAAATGTAGCAACAGGCATGCTATTTTCCTTCTGGATCAGAGTCATGATTTGGGATGACCAATTTGTGATCTCAGATGTCTGGCACACAAACTCAAAAAATTTGCACCCCACCTCTCATCCTAAAAAAGATCACATTTTTACCAATATACTGCTGAGACTTTCATTTGCGGTGCAATCACAATGAGCTCATAACAGTTCTGAATTATTATTTTTGCAAGAAGGAAGATTCAACATTTGAAAGGTTATATATGCCACATTTTTAAAGTTTTGCATCTTGGCTTTTGATTGGCATATGAGAAAAAAGGAATCTTTATCAACATATGGCACTATTATTACATTTTCCCTCTTTGTCAGAAGACATTAATCTATTAATTTGTTACCTAGGAACAAGCTCGGCTATGATTTTGAGAAGGGAGCTTGAATTAAAAACATTGGAATGGATCCAGATTAAGGCTCCAATCCTAACCCCATTTGCCTGGGAGTAATCCCTGTTGAATTCAATAGTTGCAAACAGAAGTGATCAGGGCTGTGCTGCAAATTCCCATGCAGGTCTACTCCGAAGACTGTTGAATTCAGTGGGGAAAGAGCGTACAACAATGTAACAAGTAACAAACAATTCTTTTTAAAAACTAAAACAGAGGCATTCTACATGAAACCTTCAGGAAACAACTGAAAACAACTGCGTTGTGTATTTCATGTATAAAGCTGTATGTTAGGTCTTCAGTAAAGGTAAAAGGACCCCTGACCGTTAGGTCCAGTCACGGACGACTCTGGGGTTGCGGCGCTCATCTCGCTTTCGCAAGCCAAACTTTGCTGTTTTGAATACACCCCCCCAAAAAAAACCCAGGGTAAGTGGGGATGGTTTGTGTTACTTTCTTGCTTCTCTATTCCCACCCCCACTCCCCGTCCCGACATCTCACAGTCTGTTCTGACCCCAGATCTTTTGTACCAACAGTCTTTTAGCAGTTACAATGCTCATATAGACAGCGGCGAAGCTTGATGCTCCAGTACCGGGGGGCGGAGAGCAGGTGGGGCAGGGGCATGGTGCGCGTCCTGGGGGCGTGGCCCAGTGCAGGTAGGGGAACAGCCACGATGGCACCCCACCTGGATAGCGCTGCCGGTGGCGGTGCGCTCCCCCCGCACTCCTCTTCCTTCACCAGTGTGCAGTCATACCTCGGGTTACAGACACTTTCAAGTTGCATTTTTTTGGGTTACGGATGCGCTGAAATCCAGAAGTACTGGAACGGGTTATTTCTGGGTTTCGGCAGTCGCGCATGTGCAGAAGCGTTAAATTGCACTTTGCACATGCGCAGAAGCGCCAAATCGCAACCTGCGCATGCTGCGGGTTGTGAACGTGCCTCCCGCACAGATCACGTTTGCAACCCAAGTGTCCACTGTATATACATGCCATGACACCAGAGCAACTCAGCCCATGGCTACAGAGTCAAGTTTTTGTGACCAACAGGCTTTCCTGCCATAACAACTCAGCCTTTGGTTAAGAATGTTTCAGAGGCTGCAGCTGTTTTCTTCCCTTTTTTACAAGTTTTTCTGGCTTTCATGAGCACATTGGGCAAGTGTCTATTCTCCAGCATAATTTGGAAACATGAAATGAGAACAGAACCCACCCCGCAAGCTAGAGCTGATGCAGATCTAAGAGTAGAAAAAGACTTAAGAGCACAAACAGAACTTGTAATCCACCCACCCTCCAAGGAACTAAAAAATGCATGCATGAGATTCTCTGGCAGATTCCCCTTCCGAATGGGCCAGGCCCAAAAAAGCGTAAGTTCAAACTAGGGAATGGGGGAAGAAATTTGATCCCGTTCACATTTAAATGTTAACTTGCAAAATTTACACTTTCCAAAATGTGTATGAGAACCGAAACACAGCCATCCTTTGGACATGGCACTTCTCCAAGTTTTGCAAAGGAGTTCTTTAGCCAAGTAATGTGTAGAAAAATGCACACACTAGCGACTTCCAGGTTAGCGCCTCTGGCAATGGCGGATTTCCTCTGACCGGGAGGAATCCGCTTCGTAAAACTAGGGTTTGGACCGCCACGGCAAGGCGGAGACCCACTAAAAACCACAGGCGGGAGAAGCCTGTGGACGTGGGATTCGGCTGGCACCTTTTGCGCCTCCCCTACTCGCAGGGGAAACCCGGTTTCGGGGATCCGGAGCAACGTGGGGTGAGCGGCGTGGTGCTTCGAATCGACTGCTCTTTTCACGGAGTGAAGCCGCATTGCTGTTGCCGGAAAGCGCTGACTTTTTTCCTGTGGACAATTGGACTTTAAACAACTACCCGTGAGTGGAATGGAAAATTGGACTATGAAACATCTTAATTTGGCACCGAAGCGGGAAGGTCTAAACAGGAAGTCCGCCTTCCACTTTTGTAAATAGATTGAAGCAAAGACATTGCAAGCTAAAGTCTGGAAAGTCATTTGTAAAGGACTAAATTTCCATCAGTTAAAACTACCAAACCCCCCTTGGAAGCAGGAGAAGAGGGGGGAAATCTTAGACTGTTTAAACCTGCAGGAGAGAGAGTAAAGAAAGATAAATTTCCACCGTCTTGAACCTGGGAACGGGGTGTCAGAGACAGACGCTTTGGGAAAGTTCATTGACTGTGAATAAAATGTTTTTGTTTTTTGTTTTTTTAATATTTTTATTGCTTTTTTCCAGGGTCAATAACATAGACAATATCTCATCAAAAGCGACTTTACAGAAAGAAAAAAGAAGAAAATTAAAAAAAGAAAATATTCATATTTTCCATACAATTTTTCATAATCCACTGGACTTCCCCACATCCTCCGCCCCCTGCATTCTTTACAATAAAAATAACAGCAAATTGTTACCTTGTTTCATGCGTTTTTCTATTTTCGTCTAATTATATTTAGATTTAGAATACTTGTTGTTAGTTCACTTTTTCCCATCATTGGTCCTAAAATAAAGACATTACTCTAAACTTTAGTTCTTTCATAGTTATAACTTAATTTCCACCATTCTCAAATTTAATTACTGAAGCTAATTTCACCAAAACTTAAATTTTTTCCAATCCTCTTCTATTGTTTCTTCTCCCAGATCTCGGATTCTGCCAGTCATTTCAGCTAATTCCATGTAGTCAATCAGTTGCGTATGCCACTCTTCCAGCGTGGGTAGTTCTTGTGTCTTCCAATGTTTAGCTATGAGGATTCTTGCTGCTGTTGTTGCATATAAAAAGAAAGTTCTGTCCTTCTTTGGCACTCTCTGGCCCACAATGCCCAAGAGGAAGGCCTCTGGTTTCTTGTGGAAGGTATACTTAAATACCTTTTTCAACTCATTGTATATCATTTCCCAGAAGGCCTTCACCCTCGGGCATGTCCACCAGAGGTGGAAGAACGTTCCTTCAGCCTCTTTACATTTCCAACATTTATTATCAGACAAATGATACATCTTTGCTAACTTGACTGGGGTCATGTACCACCTGTATATCATTTTCATAATGTTTTCTTTCAAGGCATTACATGCCATGAATTTCATACCGGTGGTCCATAACCTTTCCCAGTCTTCAAACATAATGTTGTACCCAATGTCTTGAGCCCATTTTATCATGGCTGATTTAACTACCTCGTCTTGAGTATTCCATTTAAGCAGCAAGTTATACATTCTCGAGAGCACTCTCGTCTTTGGTTCAAGTAATTCTGTTTCTAATTTTGATTTTTCCACCTGGAAACCATTTTTTTTGTCCTTTTTAAAAACCTCTTGAATTTGGGCATAATGTATGAATAAAACGTTTTTTGACAGATAGTTAAAAAAGAGAAACATATTGATTCCAATGTTTCCTTTTGCACTTAAAAGGAACAAAATATCTGAAAAACGAAAGGAATTTTGTTGCTGGATCTGCTTTTAAAAAGATGGATACAAACAGAAATTGTTTCCTCTAGAGGGAGCTTGTGAAACTGTTGCTGGAGTCGATCTGGGGAATTCTACAGCTGTGGAGATTAAAGATCGTGAGAACCAGACATTTGACCTTGAACAAGAATGTGCCCAGAAGAAGTTATAGTGCTTTCTTTTTGCAAGACAAGCGCTTTACTGGAACAGCTACATGAGAAGATGGATTTGATGACTGTTGCAGTTAGCAATTTTGGACAGACAGTGAATACTTATATAGAAACCACTCAGGAACCAATCCAGGAATTTGCTTTGACAGGGCAAGTAGTGCAGGAGACGAAGGAGGAGGTTGTTGCGGAACCTCAAGTAACAGAAATGGAGAGAGTCGCGGCCTTGCAGGAACATAAGTTGTTGTTTCTGACGACGGAACCTGGAGAAAGTCAGATTTGGAGAGATGGAGTACTGTTTGGTTTGGAGATGGGAAGTTGGGTAGATCCCCCTATGCAGAGATGTTTTGACTTTTGGGATCTGGTTTTGGGCCAGGGGGAGTTTGGAGTTGTGGGGGCCCTTAACCTTGGAGGGACTTTGAAATATGCCTTCAAATATCTTTTGGATTTCAGTGCTGACTATGAAGAATGGGCTGACCTGTCAAGATGGGATAAAGATACTGTCAAGTTGGAGTCTCCCCGAGATCTACCCCTCAGTGAGAAAGGAAGGAAATTAAGAATAAGATCAGCAGAAGACAAAGTAAAGTGCAGGTATAAACATGAAGAAGACCTGCAGAAGGGACATGGAAAAGACTTAAGAGCCTCGGATAGAAGGTCACCAGGTTGATGGACTAGATGGAAGGGATAGAAAACCCGAGACCAGGAAGAAGAGACGATGAATGAAGATTAGAAAGGAAGTTTAAAAATTCATTTAGAGAGTTTTTGTAAAATTAATGAGTGTTAGAAAAAATGTTGGAATGAAACTATTTGGCTTTAGTAGAAATGCTTTAAGGAATTATGTATAAATAAGTTTTAAGTTTTAAGCTTTAGGGCTTTTTATGGTAAGATAAGGTTAAAATAAATTAAGGTAATTTAATGACAGAATATAGTGAAAGATGGAAAGGATTTGCTGAGATAATTAATAACTAGAATACAAAAAAGGGAGGTGTGAGGAGGCCGGTGAAACAAGTTAATGAAAGATAAGATTTGAGAATATTGGATTTGGTTTTTAAATTTTTTGTCTGCTTTTGTTTTTGGTGTTGATGTATTGTGTGTTTTGGTTTTTCCTTTTTTTTCTTTTTATTGACTTGCATTGTTGAATTCTTTTTTTTTTGTCTATCTTTTTTCCTTTTTCCTTTTTCTTCTCTGTAATTTTAAATTTTCAATAAATATCATTAAAAACAAAAAGGAAAGAAAAATGCACACACTAGCATAGAACCTGCATATAAATGTGCATATTAGTGAAAGTATCAAGATCTGTTATGTTATATTGCATAGAGAGGGAAATGTGTATCAGGAGAAATTCACACCAAAATGCTGGATTTCAGGGCTTCCCCCCCCAAAAAAGAACTTATATGAAAACATGAAGAACTGATGATTAGAAGGCTAAGAAACTGAAATTGACAGATTTCCTCACCTTGACTTCAAAGGCAGAAGTACACTAGGCACCTCCAGCCCATTCAAGGAGTCTATTATAAGATACTTGCCAACATTATTTCAGAAGCTACGATAAAAAAAAGACCTAATGAACTATGTGCATCAATAAATGAATCTGTCAAAGTGTTGTTGTTTTAACTGAATCATGGCACAATAAGTGATTTTTTTGATAGATCTTGTAATACAGTTTTGTACATCCAGAGACTAAACATTCAGGCTAGCAAAATAAATTCCTTCTGTGATAAATCCCTCTTGGATAACTGCACGAAACATAGAAATGACCAGTTCACCCTGAGTGGATAAATAGACTGCAAATAAAAGTGTGTCAAAACAACGGGTTTTTCTGCTGATCTGTATTTATCTAAACTAAAGCCATGTCTTCTCTCAGAGGAGGAATATGACTTGGCAATCTGAGCCAAGAAATATATGTTATTGCTCCCTGAATACCTTCCTATACTGCGATATGAATCTGTATAGGTACAGCTGCACCAAATGTTCTCCCATTTTAGTCACAGGTAGTGCTTTGGCATGGCGACTCTTTGCATCCAACACACTAAGTGTGAGAATGGTTGCCTTAAGAAACAAAACAAAACAAAACAAAACCATTTTTGCTGACATTATTTGGAACACGACACTCTGGCAGTTCAATCAATCAATCTCCTTTATTGGCACAGAAAAAGTGCATCGTATACATGGATCACAACGCAGTTAACGAAACATAATAGCAGATTCTCTTAGGATAAAACTGTCCAGACATTGTGAGGTACAAAAATGGCTCTTGGGACCTATGGTGATTTCATGGCGTCGCTCAAAAATCTTGCCGCATTCTCCACAATGTCATTACCACAGCAGTTCCAAACCTGCCTGGCAGGTTGTTTCCAGAAGATGGTGCTCAGGGACTTTTGCTCTGCAACACGTAATTTATTCTCTAGGGTTCTACAGAATTCTCCAACACTTCTCCTTCACCAGAGAGAGAGTGTGAAGGGGGAAGAGATATGGAAAAATGAAAGCAGCCAAACATAGCCACACATCCCTAATTCTGAGTAGACATGCACAACATAGTGAGGGGGAAATAGCCAGTGGACTTGAGGGCAGAATAAGAGGAAGAAGCAGATACCTGGAGTTGGGGTGAAGAGCTAGACATGCATCAGGCCAAGCAAAACTGTGGCATAGTAAAAATACATATATACCGTATTTTTTTGTGAATAACACGCCCCCATGTATAAGACATGTATAAGACTATTTTTGGGGACTCCAAACTGGAGAAAATGGGGGGAGATTCTATCCATGTATAAGACGACCCACAATTTTGAACGTAGTTTTTAAATTTAAAAAACCTAATCTTATACACTGAAAAGTATAGTATATTGTAAGCGGTCTGTGATAAAGAGCTGTTATCGGGAATACAGTGGACAATGGAAAGTAGTCAAAAATGAAGTGAATTTCACATCTTGAGTTGAATCAACCTATCAAATTCTGATTGAAGAACTCTCACCACAACCATCCTAAATATTGCATCTGAGCTTGATGCATATTCTAAGGGCTCTGGCACCAGACAGTTTTAACCCACACACAATGTAATCCTAAGAGTGATGACAACTGATAAGTCTAACAGAATTGCATGTGGTTTGTTTTTTAATGTTAGCGTGCATTCAGAATCCCATCGTTCTCTAAAACTCTTGAGTCTGCCGTATTCTTGAGTTGCAGCAAGACTTGTTTGTTTTAGTTATGTATTTATATCCCACCAATTCCAGTGTTAGAAACCGAAATATGAAAGCTAGGAGCTAAATGGCACCTTAAACCTAGTTTATGGGCGCAGCAATGGAATGTCTAGGTGCACTTTTTTAATAACCAGAATACAAAGCTGAAAATGAATGAACTGCAGCTAAAATATTATGTTCGTTTTTCACATGGCCTAGTCCTTCCCCTGCCCACCCCCCTAATATTCTTAAGAAGGTCTCTTCTCCAGTCTTCAGAGAGTAGCTGGAAGTGGGGAGGCAGAAAAAGGTCCTCCTTTTCTTCCACTCTGCAGTTTTAATCTGAATTCTCAGGTGCAGTATTGCGCCCAGAGCTCAGAAAGTGTTCGCACTAATGAAATTCCCTGTCGCAAAATGCGCCTAGAACATTGGGAGTTTGGAACCCTGACCAAGTCATATAATATAACAAGGTGGTGTATGGGGATATATTTACAATAAAATATATGATTCATCAGTAGCTTGGACGCATCCCATGAATTTGATAAAATTATTCATTTGCTCTGTATTACACAAAAATGGTTTTCTTTCTTCAGTGGAAAATGATGTGAGCAGAGCACCCTCTGGTGTCCTGTCACTGGTACTATGTAATATAGAAGATGCACCTTCCAGCAAGATGCAACAGCTAAGATAAACTCTTAGCTGACATCCGCAAAATGTATTTATCATCTTTATTTCAAGAGAGAGAGAAGGACGGGGGCGGAGGGAGATGCAGAATAACCTTTTTGTTTGCTTGCTTAATGTCTGGTATACCCCTGGAGAGAGAGAGAGAAATCTCTCATGCTTTGAAAAGAACGCCCTACAATTATCACTTCAGAAGAAACACATAAATCCAAATAGCAAGAGAAAAACAGATGGGTCAACAGCAAGGAGCTCCTGGGTCTTCAAATTCTCTGGGACTGGCTATAATTATTATACCTTAAAATGCTCCTATAAGCATGCAAGACACATTAACAGATCATTAACAAGGAATGTATTTTTCTCAAAGGTCTCTTGTATGCAAAACTCATTTTAATAGGAGGTATCTATGCACCAAATGAAAACAGATCGTCCTTCTTTGCTGAATCTTTTCCACGGGGCTTTTCTAAACTTGTTATTTTGCACACTGGGACTCAACTGCATGCCAGCAAATTCAGGTTGTACAGTTAAAGGGGGCTTGGTGCTCATGTGAAACAACCCCACCTATGAAAAAAATATCAACTTTTTGCAGCAAGGAAATGCATTGGAAAGTGTGGGATAGCGACTGCTTGATGCCACATTGTATAACCACCCCTGCAAACAATACACAATGAACAGTCAACATCCCATGACCTCCCTTCAAACTTTGTGCGAATAAATCAGGATGAATGCTTGACAAACAGCTCTTCTGAAAGTGACCATAGATCACAAAATAATAAATACAGTCATATCTTGTTTCTTGAACGCCTTGGTACTCAGACATTTTGGCTCCCAAACGCTGCAACCCCGGAAGTGAGAGTTCCAGTTTGCGAATCAATTTTGCAAGCCGAACATCCAACGGGGCTTCTGAAGCTTCTGATTGGCTGCAGGAGCTTCCTGCAGCCATTCAGAAGCCACACTTTGGTTTCCAAGCATTTTGGAAGTTGAACGTACTTCCAGAACAGATTCTGTTCGACTTCCAAGGTACAACTGTATCCAGCTTGTGGGAGAGAAGGAACTTGAAATGTGTTCCAAATCAGGGGTGGGCAAACTTCTGGTTTCTGGAATCTTTGTGTTTAAATCAAAGCCTCAAAACCCACTCATCAGAGCCTTGGGTAATAATAATAATAATTTATTATTTCTTCCCCAGCCACTCTGGGCAGCTTTCAACAGAACACTAAAAACAGAATAAAACTTCAAACATTAAAAACTTCAGATGTCTTCTAAAAGTCAAATATTTTTTATTTCATGGACATCTGATGGGAGCGTGTTCCACAGGGCAGGTGCCACTACCGAGAAGGCCCTCTGCCTGGCATATCCTTAGAATTAATAATTTGTTTTGAATCCCAAAACTGAACTCACAGTCCTTTCCACATTTTTTTTATTTTTTTGAGATCTGCTTTGGGCTACCCCACCTGCCTTGCTATTTTAATTTCATCCAGAGAGAGGGTCCTTTTGTCATTGCTGTTGATAAGCAGCCGGGAGTCAGAAATGCCTGACCATCTCTGGGAAAATACACAGCAATATCCCTGCTGCCAACCCATGTTTTAGATGACAACTTAGATCAGGAATGGTGTTGCTGACTCCATCTCCCATCATCCCTGACCACTGGCCATGCTGGCTGCGACTGATGGGAGTCCAGCAACTTCTAGCCTTCACGAAATAACACTGGAGCGTGAATGACAACTGCAGTGCTGCAATTCCAGTGAAATTTCCAGGACAGGCTGAATGCACAAGAACATAAGAACAGTTCTCCTTCATCAGGCTATTCACCAATGCTATTCTAGGCTGCATCAACAGAAGTATAGTGTCCAGATCAAGGGAAGTAATAGTACTACTCTATTCTGCCTTGGTCAGACCACACCTGCAACACAATTTAAGAAGGATGTTGACAAGGTGTGCAGAGGAGGGCAACCAAGATTATCAAAGATCTGGAAACCAAATCTTAGGAGGTATGGTTCAGGGAATGTTTAGCCTGGAGAAGAGGAGATGGATAGGAGATAGCCATCTTCAAATTTCCTAAGGGCTGTTGCATGGAAGATGGAGCAAGCTTGTTTTCTCCTGCTCTGGGGGGCAGGATTCGAACCAATGGCTTCAAGTTGCAAGAAAAGAGATTCCGACTCAACATCAGGAAGTACTTTCTGACAGTAAGAGCTGTCTGCCAGTGGTCTCCTTCGGGAGGTTGTGGACTCTCTTTCTTTGGACCTTTCAAGCAGAAGATGGGTGGCCATCTGTCATGGATGATGAGATTTCACCCCTCCCATACCCAAGAATCTCCTGATGATCTCCTGATGGTCTCTGCTGACTCTCCAGAGAGGAGGAGGCGTGTCCTGCCTATCTACTTATTCTGCCCAGCAACATATCAGTGTGTGTGAGAGAGCCAGTCAGTCAGTCAGTGTTATCGGAGAGAAAGAGAGTGCCTAGAGATAAGATTGCTGCTAAGTGCAGCTGCAGACTCTCAGTGTAGCATTGATTTATGCTTAGAATATTCAGCTCTGTATATAGTTTTGTATCATAGTTGTAGTTACAGAATAAAAGGAAGATATTCTACAGAGCTGCTCTCCGAGTGGTTTATACTCTGCAAGACTCTGCAAAACTCTGCTGCGCAACAACTGTATTATTGAGACAGTGAATCCGGTGCTCTCAGCTCTGAGCTGTGAGTCCACAGCACTGTGACCTGTTCCTGTGTGAAAGGAGGTCTCTGGCGGTGCTACCCAGCTCGCCTAGCCCAGTCGGGGTTGAGGTGCATGAGTCCAGTTGGCGCACTGGCTCTAGGGCGATGCTGACATCGGATGCTTTAGCTGAGATTCCTGCATTGCAGGGCACTGGTCTAGATTCTATGATTCCAGGCGAGTGGCCCACCTAGTCCAGAAATCTGCTCATAGATGCCTATGAGAATCCCACAAGCTGGACATAAAGGCAGCAACAGCCTGTAGTTTCCGGCAACTTCTGGTATCAAAGGCTATTTCACGGATCCTTTCCCTCACTGCACAGCTTGGGTGCTGTTGCAAGGAGAAAAGCAGGAAACCTCCACAGCAGAGCTTTCCAAACTTTTCCTGTTGGTGACACGCTTTTTAGACATTTCACAACACAGTAATTCATTTTGACTAGCAAACCAGAGGTTAAACTAACCCCTTTCCAGCCCCGGGAGGAGTGTGCAGAGCATTTGCACGACACACTGCAGCCGACACACTGATGTGTCACGACGCACAGTTTGGAAAGCTCTGCCCTACGGCCATGTAAAGTCCATGAGGTGAGATGCGCAGCTGAAATGCCTGAGAGGGTCACTTCTCAGGTGCTGCTGCGAGAGGCAGGGGGAGAGGACGGCTGCAGTACAATGTCGGATTCCCATCAGCCCCAGCCAGCATGGCCAATGGTCAGAGACAATGGGAGCACCTGAGAGAGTCGGGCAACATCTGGTGGGCACCAGGTTGGAGAAGCCTGGAGGAAGGTTTCCCTCCCTGGGCTGGGCTCCTACATTGTATTGTAAAAAAAGCTCTGTTAAGGCTCTGGGGAAAGGTAAAGGGACCCCTGACCATTAGGCCCAGTTGTGGCCGACTCTGGGGTTGCGGCGCTCATCTCGCTTTACTGGCCAAGGAAGCCAGCATACAGTTTCCGGGTCATGTGGCCAGCATGACTAAGCCACTTCTGGCAAACCAGAGCAGTGCACGGAAACGCCGTTTACCTTCCCGCCAGAGCAGTACCTATTTATCTACTTGCACTTTGATGTGCTTTCGAACTGCTAGGTTGGCAGGAGCAGGGACCGAGCAACGGGAGCTCACCCCGTCGCGGGGATTCAAACTGCCGACCTTCTGATCAGCAAGTCCTAGGCTCTGTGGTTCTAAATTTATAATCCGGTGGCCCTGCCAACTTCATCTTGGGATATGATGAGCAGCGTGTGACGCTAGGAGGTGAGATCAAATGACCAGAAACCCTCCATGTCTTCCACCCATTAGATGACCCTCGTGGTCCCTTCCAACTCTACAATTCTATAATCTATGATCCATCTAATCTGTCAGCTTTTGCTAATAAAGAGTGAGCCAGACTTTGCCCCAAATTGGTAAGAAACAGACACAAACAAACCCACCCAGAAGGTCACCCACTACCGAGATGCCTGTGTCTAAAACAGTGCCTCAAACCCGCCCCCCAATACTTTGTTGCATTGCTGGATTGGGCCTGCCCTCTACAGAATCAAAGAATTGTAGAGTTGGAAGGGACCCCAAGGACCTCTCGCCCAACCCCCTGCGATGTCCCACAGGCTTCACGGAACAACTCTTGAAATGCAAAGTCGGTCCCACACAGTTCAGTGGGGCTTAATCCAAAGTGAGTGCGTCTTATAAGGGATGGGGAACTTATGGGATGCTCCTGGACTGCATGGCTCTGCCAAGGGGAGCCAGAGTTCAATGAGATAACTCAGTTGTAGAGCACAAGACTCTGAATCTCAGGGTCGTGGGTTCGAATCCCCATGTTGGGCAGAAAAAATCCTGCATTGCAGGGGGTTGGACTAGATGACCCTTGGGGTCCCTATATGACATTGGGAAGGAGAGAGAGAGCTCAAAGGTTTATTCCCCGCGCACCGCGTCTGCAGCTGCGCCTGGCTAAGGCTCACGGGCGTACTCGTGAGCAAGCCAACGTTAAGAAGCGCCGGGAAGGTGGAAGACGAGGCCCACCCCCCACCCCCCAGTCTGCCCGATCTGTTTCAGGGCAGGCCTAGAAGAGGAGCGCCAAGAGCGCGCGTCCGGAACACGGCGTCACCTCTAGTCCCGCCAAGGCGCCTCCACCCCCGGCCAGGCGGCTGAGCGCTTCCCCCGGGGCGCCGGGGCTGCCGGAGCTGCGGCCACGTCAGCCTTGCGCCCCGCCCGCCTTCCCGCCGCCTCCGGTTGCGAGCCGGATCCTCCGCGCCTCTCGCGCTTCCCTCTTCCTCCGGCGCAGGCCTGCCTGCCTGCCTGCCTGCCTGCTCCACGGCTCCTGCTCCGCGCCGGCCAGCAGAGGGAAGGACCCCCAGCTCCGCCACCCGGTAAGGCTCCGGAGAGGCCCCCAGCGCAGAGGAAGCGGACGGAGGACCAGGGACGGGGAAGGAAGCGCTTTTCTCGACGCCTCCTTCCTTCCGTCCTTCTCTCCCAAGCAACATCCCATTGGTGTTCCAAGAGCTTGCTGCGCCGCCCCAAAACTTCAGGGATAGCATTCCTTATGTAGGCACCTTTTCCCTTTGTCACCCGGGGCATCCTCTGGGTTCTCGTGGCCGCACATACCCCCCCCCCCATCTGTAGTCCCATTCTCTTTCTCCCTCCTTCCCTCTTTTCTTTTCTTTTCTTTCTTTCTTTCTTTCCCTCCCTCGCTCGCTCGCTCAGTGAACTCCCTTTCCTCTGCCTCTTCTCCTCGGACCCCAGTGTGTTTCCTTGCTTTAAAATAGTTACCTGGTAAGCAGAGGGCACTTAGAAATGGAGGAGGAAGGGATACAATGGAAGACATCACCAACCATAGAATTCTAGAGTTGGATGGGATTTTGAGGGTCCTGTAGTCCAACCCCCTGCAATGCTGAAGCATCCAGGGCAGATGGCCAGCCGACCTCTGCTTGAAAACCTCCAAGGAAGGTGGCAAACTGTCATGAATATGATGTTTTTTCTTGTTATTAATATTACTATTATTATTATTATTATTATTATTTATTATTTGTACCCCATCCATCAGACTGGGTTGCTCCAGCCACTCTGGGGGGCTTCCCACATATAATAAAACATTAAACATTGTTTAAAAACTTCATATGTCTTCTAAAGGTTGTATATCAAGCTTGCAGCCTTCTTCACTTTGAAACCTCACAGCAGCTCCTGACATAGTTTTTCAGAGGGTGTTGGGTCCGGCCAAGTTCATCCGATAGCTGCAGCTTTCATTTCAGACTGTGCAGAACCTGCTCTGCCGTTCCACCAAGGAGCTGGAGAAGGCCTGGGTTAGACTGGCTCAGTTGGTAGAGCGCAAGACTCTTATTAAAATCTCAGGGTTGTGGGTTTGAGTCAAAAGATCCCTGCATTGCAGGCAGTCAGAGCCAGTGTGGTGTAGTGGTTAAGAGTGGTAGTCTCGTAATCTGGGGAACCGGGTTCGCGTCTCTGCTCCTCCACATGCAGCTGCTGGGTGACCTTGGGCCAGTCACACTTCTCTGAAGTCTCTCAGCCCCACGCACCTCACAGAGTTTTTGTTGTGGGGGAGGAAGGGAAAGGAGATTCTTAGCCGCTTTGAGACTCCTTCGGGTAGTGATAAAACAGGATATCAAATCCAAACTCTGCTTCTGCTTCTTGTGGTCCTGTTCGGTTCTACAATTCTATAATTCTGTATGGTGGCGTGCATGGCATATGTTATGAGGATAACAACCCTCTGAAGCTGAGAGATGTGGGGGACTGGTCCAGGGTCACCAAGTCGATGATGAGCTTTGGGACTCGAGTGGGGATTTGAACCCAGGACCTAGGGCAACACTCTGCCCGCTGCACCACACTGGCTGTTGTGCATAGAACCCCTTTGCACAGCTGTTGAATGTGCAGCCAGCAGCAGGCTGGGCATTGAGTGTGACCCTCTCATGCGTTCTTTCAGCTCACCCAGTGATGATCCTTCCCTCCTTAGATCAAATGCAGTTGGGGCTGTAGGATTACCTCCTCTGTCCCCAAAGGCACGCCCTTTGATCTTATTTTCAGTTATTTTGCTTCA
Organism: Podarcis liolepis; assembly: GCF_965112155.1. Lineage (NCBI taxonomy): Eukaryota > Metazoa > Chordata > Lepidosauria > Squamata > Lacertidae > Podarcis > Podarcis liolepis. The sequence goes on along the minus strand of NC_139554.1, from coordinate 112,254,212 downwards.
CTTGTACCTCACCTGCCTTCCCATAATAGAATTCAAGGTGGCGCTCACAAAGTGCTCAGGTGGCCTCCCACACCATAAACTGGGAGTGGATGGTTTTACGATGGTTCTGTTATTGCTCCTGTAGTCTTCCTGTCATTTTTATTATTAGTATTTCATTTTGCTCTCTCAGATTCCTTCAGTACCTGCTTCTTTCCACTCCTCCTTTCTTCCCTCACCAGGATTTTCTCTCCCCCCCCCCCCAATGACCCAAGCCTAAATGGTCATTTCCCTGCAATCACCTCCTCCTCTGGGCTTAAAATGGTAGGATTACTGTCTTTACTATTGGCTGTGCTTTTTAATAGCAGAAATCAACAAGTGGCGGTGGCGGTGGTTGTGGTTGTTTTCGGATTCCACCCTTGGAAAAGCTTCGTTTTTTATGTTGTCCTGTCCGAAGCATAAATCTGGCCAGCACAGATGCTCCCAAGGGGATTGTATTGGGGAAGAACATGGGAAGAGCCTGTTGGATCAGGCCAATGGCCTGTCTAAGTAGAGCATCCTATTCTTAAGAAACCAACCAGGTGCCTGTGGGAAGCTGCAAGCAGGATTCGAACACAGGACAACTCTCCCCCACTGTAGTTTCCAGCAACTGGTATTGAGAGTATTACTGCCTCTGACCAAGGAGACAAAGCATAAACATCATAGCTTGTAGCCACTGATAGCTTTACCCTCCATGGATTTCCAGTGAGCCATGCAAGTTGCTCATTGTTGACAGATACCTACATCTGTAGCAAGAAAGTAACAATTGCCAAAGGCAAATGTTGCGTATTTTCTAGGTTTTAGGGAACAACACGTTAAGGCAGCCTTTTAAATAGTTCCACAATGTTACCACCGTAGTTCATTCGCCTGCATGCAATATCCTTGCCATCTGTTTATGCATTTTTAATTCCTATATTTATAAACTGCCAACTCTTTAACAAAGTACCAAGGCAGTGCACAGTAAAATCACCTAAACGTAATAAAGCTATAAAACTGTATAATATAGAAGTAATGCCCAACACTGAATCAAATTAATGCTTGACCAAACTACCAGGCTAGTACTTAAATACAAAATGAATTTAATGTGCTTTAAAAACTCTTAATGTAAAATGTCGACAGTCTTCTACCCCATTTCCTTCCCTCCCAGAAACAATTTATTACTCTGGAAGCGGCCTTGTAACGGGAGAAGGATATTTGTTACGTAGTTAAAGATAAGGTCACGCTGATTTCAAGATATAAATATGTGGAACAAAAGGTGAAGATCATAAGACTACATTTGTGGAAATCCAAGAAACATTTAGTGTCCCTCAGTGATTACCAGTGAGTAGGAATATCACCAGTTGCCACCACATGCCCATATGCCTTTAATAGCAGTATACGAAACGAGTCCTTTGTAAACGAAAGGCTCTTTACTGCCTAGGAAATGAGATTTCACAAAACGAAACTGCGTTCATCTGCAAGTGTCGCTGTGAAGTGACTAGGCCTCTGCATTTACCGTATAGCACAGACCATCTGAAAACTTCTGTCTTCCTTTTAGGCGCTGTCTCTTTGAAGAACCCAAGTGGGCTGCCTCTGGACCATGACAGCAAACATCCTATGAGCAGCTTTTTCAGAAATATATTCAGTTATTTGGCTACGGCACTGTGAATTGTATTGGTCTCTGACGCTTGCCTCGCTCAAGCACTCAACATGGAGCCATTGTTACCCAGAGGAAAGTGCCTCACAGACTTCAAAAGACTCTTTTTGCTATCACTAGTGGTGTATCTGATAGCTTTGGTTTCTCCTGATCAAGACTACTACGGTTTACTCGGAATATCCAAAGAAGCAACAAGTAGAGAAATAAGGCAGGCTTTCAAAAAATTAGCGTTGAAGTTGCATCCTGATAAGAATCAGGTAGGTTGCCTGGTCATGGAAAGGCTTTTTTCAACTAGCCAAGAACATTTCAAGACTGAAATGTGTTGGGTTGCAATGTTTGTTTGTTTGGTAAGTGAACGCTAGGAAGTTTTTCTCTCTTGCAGAATGATCCGGAGGCCCACGAAAACTTCCTGAAAATAAACAGAGCGTATGAAGTGCTGAAAGACGAAGATCTGCGAAAGAAATATGACAAATACGGCGAGAAAGGTCTGGACGACCAGCAGCAAGGAGGCAGATATGAGAGCTGGCACTACTATCGCTACGATTTTGGTAAGATAACACGCATGTGAGTGGGGCGCAATTGTTTTGTGCTGTTCTCCCTGCCCGGAATTAGTGTAGCCTTGAAAGTACACGGTAGCCAGGCTGGCAAACAGTTAAAAGAGCCAGCGAGGACTTAACTGTGTTGGCCTGTGGCCGCTGCAAGGAGGTACACAGTGTGTCCTTGGCTTTCTTAATTAGTCTGATTCTTAGGGACAGGACAGCCTTTATTCCATTCTTTTGCTAAGTGCCCTTTAGAGTTGGTTCTTGTTCCTACGCCTTAACAAGACTCAACCAACACCTTTTTTACTCAACAGCTTCTCAGAGCAGAAAACTGTAACTAGTTCTCCTCCCACTCGCTTAGAATTGGTTTTTAATGTTTTAAAGCTGTCGTGGCTAGTCAGCTGGCAACCCTTGGGCACTAGCCAGCCTGCAGGATTAGGGTACAGTGGAATCTTGGGTTACATACGCTTCAGGTTACATACGCTTCAGGTTACAGACTCCCCTAACCCAGAAATAGTACCTCGGGTTAAGAACTTTGCTTCAAGATGAGAACAGAAATCGCGCCACCGCAGCAGCAGGAGGCCCCATTAGTTAAAGTGGTGCTTCAGGTTAAGAATAGTTTCAGGTTAAGAACGGACCTCCGGAACGAATTAAGTACGTAACCAGGGGTACCACTGTATTAATATTTTATTGGTTTCAAATATAAAGAAATAAAGTGATGCAAAGGGGGGGGGAGCAGAAAAAGGCCCAAAAATGTGTAGAAAGAAGCAACCTATGAATATATGAAAATATATGAAAAATACCCTAACTCATACATTCTTATATAAATTTGATGTTATTATCCTGAAGTTATTATACAGTGGTTTTCAATCAGTGTGCCGTTGCATTCTGGGGTGTGTTGAATGATATTCAGGGGTGCCACGGGCAACAGTGGTCTCTGTCCCTCTTTCTTTCCTTCCCTCCCTTCCTCTGATGCCCTCTCGCGTCTCTGCCTCCCAAAGGCTTGCACAGCTGTTGGTTGCAGCAGCCCTGGCTACAAGCTCCCCAGGGAAATGGTGCCACTGGGGCTGGCCAGGGGGTGCTTCCCTGACCCTCTGTGGCAATGTGAGGAGGCACCTCTCTTTGGGGCAGGGGGTGCAGCTCAGAGACCGGGGGGGGCAGATGCGGCTGCCCAGAGGACTCCCAAGGAGACGGGAGAAGAGAGGAGGCTGAGGGCAGCCTCCACAAGGTAGGGGTGAGGGGCTGCCAGCTCTGCAGGAAAGGGGTGACATAACTGGGCTCCTGAGTCCCACAGGGGTGCCACAGAAAGAGTGTAGTTGGTCAAGGGAGCCGTGGAGCCAAAAAGGTTGAAAACCTCTGTCCTAACACATATGGAAATATTAATGGTCTACTACATTTTGTATAAACTCATTTCAAATATTGTCATATTTATCCAAACAAAGTCTATATCTGTAAGCAGTCCGTTCATGAGCTGCAAGCGTTATCGTGTAGTCAATCCATTTATTAAAGGGGACCATACCTTTATTCTTCCAGTTCATCAATATCAGTCTCTTGGCTACCATTAGAGCCCATAGAATCCATTTTCGTTGTCCCGTTGTTAACTCCCATACAATAGGTATATCGTTCAGAAGAATGTTCTCTGCTGAAAATTTTAGCTTTTTCTGGACAGTCATAATTATACAATCCCACACTTTCTCCCCAAAATTAGTAAATATAGTCTTGCAGCCACCTCACGTAGGTAGGCTTCAAGAAAAATAAATTTAGCTGAATCAATTGCTAAGCAGTTGTGACCAGATGGAGAGGGTCTTATTCTGAATACTGCACCTTTTTGGATAGTTTTATGCTGTGAAAGCCCCTTCACTCGTCAGCACGAAATTCCTTCTCACCATTTGCTATCTGGTGCAATCCAAGCTTATGTACAATGACGTAGCAAATGCCATTTTATTATTCAAATGCCCTTGTTGTTGTTTTTGAATGCTCATGGGTTGTTTCTTTGCCAGGTATTTATGATGATGATCCTGAAATTATAACGCTGGACAGAGGAGAATTTGGTAAGTCATGATGTTCACGTGGTTTCCAGGCACTTTTTAATTTATTCAGAGTGCATAATTGCGCCGCCTCATCCTTTCCTGGGAGAAAACGTTACGTGGATTGCAAAATGTCAACCAGAGTGACTATGAGAGCTCGGTGTTCAAAGGCAGCGTTTTATTTCTTCCCTGTGAGTCATTTGTCTGTAGAAACTTTACAGCACTCATTGCCTCAGTCTCTGTGGAAAGTGAGCAACACCTTGACAAAAAGGGGAAATTATTCCTGCTTTTTTTTCTGAAGTTCCGCTCTGCCGTCTTTACAGAAATTTCCTTTAAGTAAGATTAGTGGTCCAAACAAAGCACTTGAGTTATTTCCACTTACCAGTTGTTCTGCTTTTGTTACTTAAGATATATTTTGAATAGGTTTTCTCAGTGGAGACCACTTTACTAATTTGGGCTTGGGAGTTAACTGTATCATGATCCTACATTTGGTTGTTGTTTTTTTAAAGAGAAAAATCGGACTTTGCTAACTTAGTTCTCCTCCTCAGGAAACAACTCACAGATAACTAAACATCGGTTACGTGTTTGCATTTCCTGTTCGTGTTTGACCAGGGTTATTTGCAGAATTGAATGTGTTTGCCTAGCATGATAACAACACACTTGTGCACACAGTGAGAGTTTCCCCACCCCTGGTATTTGAGCAGTTGACAGATTTTATGCTTTTTACATTCTCTGTATTTCACGGTCATCCAGCATCTGATCTGGCCTAAGTGGTAATGTTGAAACCGAATAGGCCCTTTTTTATAAATAACAATAGCAGTGGCAATTTTTTTGCTAAAAGCGGCTTTTGGCTGGTATTTCATTCCTTTGTTCATTCAGCTATTATCATTTTGCCCTGCCCTTTCTCCAAGGAATCCAGGCAGCCCAGTTTCACCCTTTCCTTACAGCAGCCTACACCGCTCTAGTTTGTTGCACTAAAACAGGGATGAAGAGCCTTTTAAGGGCCATATTCTCTCAGGGGAAAGAAGTTGGGGGCCGCATACCAGTGGTGGTCAGGGCCCAATCCAAAAAGGGAGTGTGGCCCAAGCCAAAAGTGGGTGGCGGTTCCCCTTTTTCTATCCGTCCAACCAACCATTCTCTCTCTCACACACACCTCCTTCCCAGCCTGTCTCTCTCTGGGACCTCCAGACTGAACTTACCCCAACCTCTCTCCCCATCCATTCATCTGCCATTCATACTCTCTCCCCTCTCTCTCACACACACACCCCTCCGCCAGCCTCAGCAGCTTTCCTCTCGGCAGTGGAAGGGGTGAGGGAATTCAGCAGCATGGGGCCATTTGAGGTGGGCTTAGGGGGTGAAATGTACCTGTTCGTTGACAATATCAATGCTGCTTCTTTTTCCCCTTCCTTACCTCTGTTCGTCTCTGCCACAAACAGACCATGCTATGCATTTGGTGAAATGGATTTTAAGGCACAAGTGCATGCACACTCAAAAGATGGGTTAAATTGGCATGGTTATATGTGGCGGAACTGTTCCTTCGTTGCTGGGCAACTGGAAACTGAGTACGGCAGTCATTTCCCTCTGCATGACTTACTCAGCTCTCTGCGGTTTTAAGGACCAGGATTCCTCACCCTCCCAAGTTCTCCTCTGCAGAGGCAGTTTTGTTATGCCCCTTTTAGGGGTAGGGAGAGGAGCCCTTTCCACAATGTCCACCCCTTTGAAATGTTGGGTGCTCTTGCCTTTTTTTGAGATGCCCTCTTCAGACAGAGTTTTCTGCCAGCATTCATGTTACATAAAAAAACATCAAAAGTCTGGGTTTACAAGTAGCTAGCTCAAGGGGTGCCCAAATGATGCCCATGTGTGTCCCATTGTGTCCACCACAATCTGCTCTTGCACCTATAAACGGTATCAGGGACTTGCCCCTCAAAAATTAGTGAGAGACTCTTGGCTCTTTCTTCTCAGTTCCTGTTTGCACTGGCTTGGCCCCTGCTGCATGCCTCCATGGCAGCCATTTTACATTATGCTACAGCCCCACAGCAGCCATTTTGTGACTGTCACACAAAACGTATTGTAATGGAGGAAATATGATTTAAGATTATGCTTAATGATTTATATGCATTGATAAAGGAAGATTACGTAATTTCATTTGATTAATTGGGAAAATAGGTAAACGTCTGGACAGGAATTGATGGAAATGGGAATGGATGGGAAAGTATTAGAAATTAAGAAAAAAATATTTTTCTGTAAGCAGCGAAGGAGGGAGGGGCAAGAAGCACCTTGAAGGGGGGTGGAAAGTCAATTTAAAAAATTGTGTTAAATTGGAATTAATTTGTTGTTAATTTGTTTTTTTAAAAATGGAAAACTAATGAAAATTATTGGGCAGAATTTTGACCCTTTTAAATATTGTTGTTCTAGATGCTGCTGTTACTTCAGGAGAATTGTGGTTTATCAATTTCTATTCCCCTCGATGCTCCCATTGCCATGATTTAGCACCAACGGTAGGTATAGGTCAGCCCATGCATGCTGCTTTTGAATGCATACCCTGCTTTCCTTGGGCAGAGACCTTCGTGGGGAAAGGGGAAGACTCTTACCACGGCATGAGAGTTGAAGGGTATGCGAGAGCTGTATTATTTTCTTGCCATTGAGCAATCTGTGGCTCTATCACTAATGGTTGCAGCCTGGTCTCCCATTCTGTGCAAGCATAGACACATTTTCACATTTTGGCAAGACTACAGGACATTGGCATCCACATTGGCCATCCTTAGGGTCATCGGCACCTGCCTTGTACTCAACCAAACCATGGGTCTGTCTACCTTAGTATTGTCTACATTGACTGGTAGAGGCTCTCCAGGGTTTCAGACAAGGGACAGGATTCCCAGTCCTACCTGGAGATGTTGGGGATTGAGTCTGGGGCCTTCTGTATGCAAAGCAGATGTCTACCACTGAGCTACAGCCCTTTTCAACAAGCTCTGCAAGGAGTTGAACCAGAGGTTCCCCACCAACATGGAAAACATGTGGGTAGAAAGAATGAGATCCTACAGGGATAATCAGAATGGTGGGCAGAATGGCATTGACCTTCAACTTGGATTGGGTTCTTAACTGTTGTGATAGAATTATATGCATGCTGGTAAACAAGCATTTTAAAATTCTCTTGGGAGCATTTCAAAAACGAATCACGTTTTTTGGTAGAAAAAATAACCTAGGCTCTCGCTTTCTTCCCCCCACCCCCCAAATCAACTTGGAAGTGGAGAGAATTTGCTAAAGAAATGGATGGATTAATACGTATCGGAGCCGTCAACTGTGGCGATAACAGGATGCTTTGCCGGAATAAAGGAATCAATAGCTACCCAAGCCTGTATGTGTTTAAAACCGGAATGGTAAGCAAGCAAATATTTGTACTCCTCCAGCACCCATCCTGGGCAGGTACAGGAGTCCCAGTCCATTGAGGATTTTTTTATTATTATTTTTGAGAACCCCAATTTATTTCAGATTTAGGGACAGCCACCCATGAGGCCAAATGTAGTAAGTTCTAATAGGATGACCCTAGAAAGCAACGTTGCCCAGAGAAAATGTTAATACCAAAAACCTGGACAGGAATGGCTCTAGGGCAATATGCTTTCTGAATCCTTTTAATAATTATGGTGTTTTTGTTGCCGGGGGGGGGGCAGGGATGCTCTGTAGCTATTACATACATTTTTGCACCTAAGAGCTAAGGTTAGAGTCCCAGATTTTCAAAGTATAATTTGAAGGACGTTGGGACTCTGGTTGGTTGGTTGGTTGGTTGTTTGGATGGATGGATTCATGATGTAATTCAGTGTGTTAAGTATTGGCTAATACATAAATTGCATTATTGGTTTAAAATGAGATGTGTTTCTCTCGCAGAACCCAGTGAAATATTTTGGAGACAGGTCCAAGGAGAGCTTAATGAGTTTTGCCATGCAGTTTGTCACAAGCACAGTGACAGAATTATGGGCAGGTAAGCTGCTGCTTTAATGTCAAATTACTTTTAATTTTGCGCATATTTCAAACCCTGTAATGCCAATAGTGGGCAACAGATAAGTTAACCTAAACCTCTCTCAATCAGATCTTAAGAAAAGTGTAGAAAGGATCAATGTCATGCAACAAGTAGTTAATGCTAAGTAAAGTTTTTGAATGAATGAAAACAGGTGCATATCCCCTAAATGGCTGAGGCAACCCAGCCAGATGGGCGGGGTATAAAAAATTGAATTAAAATATGGAATTATTTGTTTTCTGTTTTTCAGGAAATTTTGTCAGTGCTGTTCAAACTGCATTTGCTTCTGGCGTTGGCTGGTTAATAACCTTTTGTGCTGAGCAAGGAGGTGAATATATACATGTGTACCTTTTTCAGCTATTAATACCTAAATTTATGCTTGGTTGCTAGCCTGCTGTGCCCCATTTCCTATTGAGATTGTTAAAACACATCCTCTTTTCTCTACGCTAGTTGATAGAGCTTATCTTTCAGAAGCATAGATATGTTCCTGGCTGCCTCTGGAGGTTCCCTCAGTCTCATCAGGACCTGCCCTACCATTAGGCAGACTTGAGCAAGCAGCAGATGTTGCAAGGCAGGGGTAGCAACAAATTGTTGGGGAGGGAGGTGTCTATGCCTTACAGCTCACCTATCTTGGTGCCCTCAGGCGCCATGCAGGATGCTGCCCCTTTGTCAGGCTCGAAGTGAGAGTCATCTGTCAAGTCTGTTTGGCTGGTGTAATTAGGGAGCCGCCATCTTGTCATTTGCCTCAGGCAGCAAAATGTATTCAACAGGCTCTGAAGTTTGTTTTTTAAGCAAATGCCTGTACTGTTTTCAAACCTCCAGTGCAAAATTTTACTCTGCCCTCTCTGCAGATGTGAAGGGGAAATGAAACTCCCCTAACGGGCAGAGGTGTGTGTGTTGATGTCTTAAGAGGTAAAGTTCATGTTCCTCATTTCAAGAGAGAGACAGAGGAAGTGACATACAAATACAGTGGTACCTCGGGTTACAGATGCTTCATGTTACAGGCTCCGCTAACCCAGAAATAGTACCTCAGGTTGAGAACTTTGCTTCAGGATGAGAACAGAAATCGCGCAGCAGCAGCTGGAGGCCCCATTAGCTAAAGTGGTACCTCCGCTTAAGAACAGTTTCGGGTTAAGAACGGACCTCCAGAACGAATTAAGTTCTTAACCTGAGGTACCACTGTACTCTCCAGATTTTTCTGGGTTAGATCCAGACTTTGCCCCCTGCAAACGGAAGGTTATTTTTTTCCATCTACAAATGGCATTTGATTCTACCTAATGGAGAAGGAGGCAGCTTTTTCCAATTCTCTCACAGTCCCCAGTCCCTGAACTTTCCAGTGCAGATTTTTGGAGAGTGGGGGTGGGGGAGATATCAGCAAAACTCCCGGGGGGGGGGGAGAATTTGGCACCTAAGGCAGCTTCTCTGTGACTGCATGTGCCAAATTTAACCTCTTTATAGAATCACAGAATTGTAGAGCTGGAAGAGACCGCGAGAGTCAATTTAGTCCAGGAACCTGTTGCCCAACGTGGGGTTCAAACCCACAACCTTGAGATTAAGAGTCTCATTCTCTACCGACTATGCTATCCCAGCTTTGCCCTTAAGTAAAAAGTCTTTGGAGGCACCAGAGTTGTTGCTTTTTACCAAAAGCCTCTATTTGTTTGTGCATAGTTGCATATACGTAGATAAACATGAACCCGATGAAAAATCTTGTTTCTCAGACATCTATTATTGTTATTTTCTAGATTGTCTGACTTCCCGAACACGCCTGAAACTGGCTGGCATGTTGGTAAGCGGCGTTAGATTTCAAGAATTCCTAAATGGCGCGCGTGAGTCGGGCGAAGTTCAGTGCTGCTGAGTCTCATTGACTTCCAGTGGAGAGGCATAATAAGTATTCCACCAAACGTTGAAAGTGCTTAACATTGGGACATGGCCGTTTTTTGTTTTAATTAGGGTGGGATTCACAAAACAGAAAATGCAAAGCATGAACTGAATGGTGGGATGTGTGTTGTTCTTTAATGCCCTCTGGGTGCCTGTGCAAAGAAAGCTAACCTGCCTCCATCTATCTGATCTCGTGTTGTCTCGCTTGTCTTGCTACAGGAAGGCCTTGTTAATGTAGGCTGGATGGACTGTGCCACCCAGGGTGAGCTTTGTGATAATTTGGATATCTCAACTAGCACTACTGCATTCTTTCCGCCCGGAGCCACTTTAACTAATAAAGAGAGAGGAGGTGTTTTGGTATGAGTCGCTTTACGATTGCTTTGCATATCCGTGCGGTGAGGTGGCGGCGGTGGTGAAGGGAAAAGTGTCGCCCGCCCCCCCCCCAAAAAAGAGTTGATTTATATTTTAATTCCTCATATGTCGCTGGCCCCCAGAAGAGAAATTGAATTATGTGTCTTAGAAAACATCCACGCTTTATCTGTATTTCTAGATGCTTGATTGTACTTTCTCTGTGTTCTCTTATCACCAAAACATTTTGATGCTGTCCTGAAAGCACCAGAATTCACCCTACGCATCTGCATGCTTACACGTTTACACTTAATATAGACAGCTGCTGATACTGGAGGAGGCAGTTTGTTCATTTATTTCCTTAATTTATGTGCCACCTTCTTCCTTCGTGGAACCCAAGCTGGTTCCTAGGAGGCCACCCATCCAGGCACCGACTCCAGTGGTTCTCAACCTGTGGGTCCCCAGATGTTGTTGGACTACAACTCCCATCATCCCTGAGCTCTGGCCTTGCTAGCTAGGGGTGATGGGAGTTGTAGTTCAACAACATCTGGGGACCCACAGGTTGAGAAAGGCTGGACTAGACCCAGACCTGCTTGGTTTCAGAAAAGTGGTGGCCTTGTGTGTCTTCAGACCATCCCCGGAGCCATAGCTATCTGCCATATAGAACACCAGCTAAGGTTACTGCTGTTGCCTGCAATACAAGTTGTACTGGTGTCTCTTGTTATAAGGCAAGACTCTTTTTTTGTGTGTGAGAATGTGCTGTGATCTTGATTGGTACAAGAAACCGGGCTTCTTCTCATGCTTGTATTTTTATTTAAAATGAACCTAAAAAAGGAAGGGCATGATCTAAGCAGAGGGTCACACTGATTTTAACAAGGAAAGCAAACCAATACTGAAATCCGATCGGAACCAATCAGAATTAAGCACTGACTGGGTCATGCCCAAAGCAAACAACCACTTGGTTCCTTACAGGGAAAGAATATTACATGCTTTGTTAAATATTCCAAACATCCCAAAGAAAACTGAGGAAGCAGTATATTTCAGGGTTAGGTGCGAACTCCATCATAAATTAATGCTGCTTCGAGGGTAGTAGACCTGTTACAAACACTAGACATAGTTTCTGCAGTGGTACATTTTCAGAACCGTTGGTATGGTGCTTTTGAGTTTAAGATGCTTGGAGGCTCACAGCCGTAGAGTGAGTCTTGTTCTGCCTTTGGGTTCAAAGTTGGCCAACTCCAGGCTGTGACGCGAGACTGCTCCAGGTCACCAAAAGGAGCTCTGAATAAGCAAGAAGGCTCTGAATAACCCAAGTTAACTCATAAAGCGAATGGGAAAAGACACCTTCCTCTTCTAGGAGCCAGCAACAGGCATCTTCCAGGGGACATCTTGAGCATAGCTGATTTCTCTGCCTGTCAAGTACTGAAACCTTTTGAAGGTGCAGATGAGGAGGAACATGTAGCTGGCAGCAGTTCTGCTGTTTCTAGACTTCCCTCCTACCCAGGGTCATTTCAGGCAGTGCACGAGATGCTTTAAGGGATAGGAGAGTGACGGAAATAGACTGGACTCGATGAGGATATAATCTTCCTGCTCCTTGTCTGTGCACTCCTTCCGTCTTTTTAAGCCGTCCTCCAAAGCCATTCACGGTAGCACAGAGATAAGCTTCTGGAATTCTGTTATTTATTTCATTTATTGATCACTTCCCCGTGAAGCACCCTGAAGTGATGTACAATATAACGGCATATATGAAGCAGTTTATATACAGCTAAAACAACTGCACAGATAAAACATTCCTTTGAAAAACAATCAGAAATAGAGAAACAGTTTAGAGCAGCAAACAGTGCCTACATGAATGGAATCAGTTCAAATCCCAGTTCCAATTGGGGGAAAGATTTCAGAAGGCTTGTGGAAAGAGGAATATCTTTCGCAGGCACCAAAAAGACGACAGCGAAGGCGCTTGTTTGATGTGCAGTGGGAGGGAGTTCCAAAGGGTAGGTGCCACTACACTAAAGGCCTGATTCTAACATCAGGCAAAACAGAGCTCCTGGTAGGATGGTTTATGCAGGATTCCCTCTCCTGCAGAATGCGCTGATCTGTTGGGTATGTAGGGGATAAAGCAGTGTATTATAAATATAACACAAGAAAGGATAAAACTCACGTGGAGATTTCCCTGTCTCTCTAGTTCCTGAACACTTTGGACACAAGAGAGATATATTTGGAAGTCATGCAGCACCTTCCAGATTTTCAAATGATCTCAGCATCTTCATTACAGGTAAAGAGTGTTCTCATCTTGACTGCATTTGGGTGTCATGCTGAACCTTGGTTCAGAACAGGAGAAGGGAAACCATAGTCCTCCAAATATAGCTGCAAGAGACTGGTAACTCGCAACTGCTGCCTCCCACATTGTTTTTGCGGCATTAGCAGCACCAAAGTGACCTCTCCGGGGCATAAGCGTGGGCAGTGGGTGTGGAGGTGCTGGGCTGTCCAGAGTACAAGACACACACCCACACACCCTGGCCTCACTGAGGTGGTCCAAAAGAAAGCAGAGCAATACGTTTGGCACCAGTTTGGCTGCAGGAGCTACCAGAAGGAAGTGTGCAAGGTACCATCCAACCATATTAGGGACTCCACTCTGAATTTGTGTAGGGTTTATTCCTCAGCCTTTTCTTCTGCCAAATATGTCCCACAAGGCACAGTGTTTGTGTGTGTGTGTGTGTGTGTGTGTGTGTGTGTGTGTGTATACATATATATTATATTTTAGTTTCTGATTTCACCACAAACTTGCCATGAGTGTCTTCTGGGATATAACACAGAGTTCTTTAGCAAAACGTCAGTGTTGTTTTGTGCTATCCCAAGTACAGTCGTACCTCGTAAGTCGGAACGCCTCGTGAGACGAACGTTTTGGCTCCCAAACGCTGCAAATCCAGAAGTGATTGTCCCAGTTTGCAAACGTTCTTTGGAACCCAAACATCCGTTGCGGCTTCCGCAGCTTCTGGTTGGCTACAGGAAGCTCCTGCAGCCAATCGGAAGCCATGGCTTGGTTCCTGGACATTTTGGAAGTCTGTTTGACTTCCGGAACGGATTCCGTTCCGAGGTACAACTGTATTCTGAAGTTCAGCAACTTGAATTGGGGCAAAATCAAAGAATCCATTTGATCCCTCTCTCTTTTCTTGCTTGATTTTGACTAAAATCTGCAATTCTATAGAGCTTTGAGCAAGCCAGTTTCTTATTCTTCTAACAGATGGATGGATTTGTCTTTACCTCTTAATTTCTTTTTCTCCTCCCTTTTTAAGGATCACCTTGCCCATCACCGATGGCTGATCTTCTTTCAGTTTGGTGAGACTGGCAAGTCAGATGACCGTGACCTTAAAAAACTAAGTTACCTCCTTAAAGCAGAAAATATTCAGGTGAGATAAGGAGAACCTGTAAAATGGATGGACATGGGTGGGGTGGAGCAGGGGACTTGCCTCAAAAGAATATTATTAGGCTCAATATCTTCCCCCCAACCTGCAGAGCTACATATTCTCCTTTCACTTGAGACCTCATCCTTCTGGCTAGGCCATTGTTGGGACACTTGTGGTATTACAGATGTTGGAATGCAGATGTTGGAATACAACAGTGCTGGCTGGTGCTGATGGGAGTCTGGAGCCCAGCAACCTCTGGAGGGCCACAAATATCACATCACTGACCTAACCCACGTTGCTATATTTTTGTTTCAATGGGAAAAAATAGACAGACTTAATAGCATTCATGAACCCCTTAAATGCAATGCAAGAAGTGTGTATTTGTGATATTTAATGGATAAATTATCCTAGGGTCGTAACAAACAAATGGCTTTTCATTTCACAGGTTGGCAAGTTTGACTGCCTTTCTGCCCCAAACGTTTGTAATGATCTGTACGTTTATCAGCCGTGCGTCGTAGTCTTTAAAGGAAGGGGAATAAACGACTATGAAATTCACCACGGTAAGCGACTCTTGCATAGAAAAGTTACAGGATGTAACAATATTCTGGTGCCTGTAAATGCATCTTCCTTAGGGAGTTGCTACAAGTTTCAAACATCTGCATCTAAGTCGCATACACACACATGAAAAGCAGTACCAGGTGGCTGTGTCAGCAGAGGAATGGGAGCGGGGGGGCTGACCCCCCCCCCACACCAGTCATTTTTAAACTCCCAAGCACTCCTTCTTCCCAACCCTTCCCCCCCACCAAAACAGCTTGGAAAATGACATTTTGAGGCAGGGAAACCACTCAAAATCCTAGCTTCCCAAGGCTCCCTTTATTTTATTTATTTTATTTTAGGAATGGAGAGTTTGTTATGTAATGTCTGCCCCTTAGATACACTTTTAATCTGAAGGATGCTTGCTTACACAGTGGAACCTCAGTTACCAAACACCTCCGTTATTGTACTGTTCGGCTCCTGAAGGCCGAAAACCCAGAAGTAAATGCTTCCGTTTTTGAACGTTTTTCGGAACCCAAATGTGTGACGCGGTTTCTGCTGAGTGCAAGAAGCTCTTGCAACCAATGGCAAGCCACGCCTCAGTTTTCAAACATTTCGGAAGGTGAACGGGCTTCCAGAATGGATTTCGTTCGCAAACCGATGTACCACTGTACAACTCTGATCAATTTCTAACAAATTACCTTGCTTTGCCCTGTGTTATGCTGTTGGGAGTTTTGCTCTTTCATTTTTCCAGAGCTGGAATTTTGGTTGGGGTTTTTGGCCAGTTATTTTTATTGGTTTTCCATAGTTCAAAACAAAACAAATTATGACCAAATTGATGCAAATCAATACAAATGTTATATAAGTTTTAAAGCTGACTTCCCGCCCCCGATGTTTCCTCTATTTTCCTCCCACCTTTGCTGCTAGAATTTTGATACTTGCTAGCTTCACGTTTTTAACATTGCTTTGTGATTTGTAGTCTGTTTTTATACACTGCTTGGGTGTTCTTTAAATGCAGAGTGGCTCATGAATTCGTAAAGAAATAAATCCTCCTCTGCCTTTCACAAAGAGCGCTGATTTCTATTGTGATCATCCTTGTGAATTTCTGAAGTATGAGTGATTAATATCTGACATGGCTGACTGCCACTTAAACATACCAAGCCTCATTTGGAAGGGGAAGGATCTTGTAAAACTCAGTCAGCCCTTTGGGTTGAATCCCAGCAAAGTCATCCTACTGAAATCTGTGGTGAGTTCAATGGGTCTAAGTCAAAGGATGACTTAGTTGGATGCAACATCCCTATTGCCTATTAAACTGGACTGAAAAATAAATACATTTTTTGGTTCTTTCCCTCCCCTTATTTTCCATTCTACTTTAGCAAATAATAGGGAGCTAATCCTCACGAATGCTTTGTTTTCTTTTTCTTTTGAAGGAAAGAAGATTCTGTACGACATAGTGGCTTTTGCCAAGGAAAGCGTGAATTCCCATGTCATCACTCTTGGGCCTCAGAATTTTCCTGGCAAGGAGAAGGAACCATGGCTTGTTGACTTCTTTGCACCTGTAACTATTGCAGCACCTCGTTCTCCCATAGAGATTTAGGCTGTGTTGCATCCAAAACTATTTGGCTGTGAATGGAACAAAAGGACTTCACCCTCCTTCTTTCCTTGCCTTGCAATCTCCAGTGCACCTTCAGAATTTGTTCCAAAGGGTTGGGGGACGTTCTGGAGCAGATTTGGGGGGGGGGAGAGAATGGGCTGAGGGGAGAGAGACGGAGAAGTCCTGTTGCTTGAGTGGAAGTACATCCTCACAATGTAGCGGTTCCTCCCACTGTGTTATTATAACCGTGAAAGAATTTTCAAAGCTTCTTTTTCTTTGGCGATCACTTGTAGCCGAGTGAGATTGTCTTCCATGAACATGGCCTTAACAGTGAGTCTGTAAGTGACTGTGGAGGCCAGTTCTGGATCCACACGTCCTTCCACAGTGGGGACATTGGTTTCTGGGAGGGAGTTGATAATGGTGAGGGTTTGCCAAGCATGCCTTCCTCTTAGCACATTTCTCCCTTGCGTCCTGAGTTTGAGCATCTTCAAAGTCCATGACGCCTTTGGTAAAGGCTGCTCTCCAATTGGAGTGCCTGCAGGCCAGTGTTTCCCAGTTGTCTGTGTTTATACTACATTTTTTTAAGATTTGCCTTGAGAGAGTCTTTAAACCTCTCTTGTTGACCACCAACATTACGCTTTCCACTTCTAAGTTTGGAATAGAGTAGTTGCTTTGGTAGATGATAATCAGGCATCTGGACAACATGACCAGTCCAATTCTAGGCTGGCATGTAGAAATTTCATTCCACAGTTTTTTGCAACAGCAGTGTTTCCGGCTTTAACTTGGTTAGCAGAGGGCACTTAGAATAGGAGGAGGAAGGGATACAATGGAAGACATCACCAACCATAGAACCATAGAATTGTAGAGTTGGAGTGAGGGTCATCTAGTCCAAAAAACCCCACCTGTATTGCAGGACTCTCAACTAAAGCATCCATGATGCATGGCCATCCAACCTCTGCTTAAAAAACTCCAAGGAAGGAGAGTCCACAACAGACAGTGGAGTCTGTTCCCCTGTTGGAACAGCTCTTGCCATCAGAAAGTTCTTCCTAATCTTTAGTTGGCATCTCCTTTCTTGTAACTTGAAGCAATTGATTTGGCTCCTCCAATCCGGACAAGAGAAAACAAGCCCTCTCCCTCTTGAAAGCCCTTTAAATATTTGAAGATGGCTATCATCAGCGCCTTGCTGCAAGACCATGTGTCCTGTATCTAAGGCATCCCCAAGAGCTACCTGTTCCATCTCTTTAGAAAAACTCAATGGAAACAGCTCACAACCTCTTCGGGAAATTCCAAACTGCTCATGTAATTAGGAAGGCCACGTTGGCATTTACCCTACATCTGTCTGCAGCATAAGCTTGTGAACAGTTGTCATTCGTCATATCATTTTAGTCAGAAAATGGTTTATCATTTGTTTTGGGGAGAAGATAATATATAGCTCTCCTACCAGGGTTGTGGGGAGAATCTTGGAAGTGCAGAAACCACCCAGCCCCCCAATCTGCTGGGCTCACACCGGCAAGGCAGAAGGTGGGCTGTTGGTGTTTCTCCGTGGGGTTTTCATCTTCTTTTGTGGGCTGATGTGTTTCCCACCCAAACTTTTCCTCCTATTGGTCCCAGTAGGAAGGGAAATCGCTATGTCATCTCCAGGGTTGGTATACTTCCCCTTACCCCTGTTTTTGGATCCAGGCCCTAGCACACACCCCTTTTGACAATACCACTGTCAGATCACCAGCTGAGTGGCAAGGGATTGGAGGTGTCTGTCCTCACAGTGGGGGAAATTAGCAAGGGCAAACCCCTTTTGGTGCCTCTCTTGCTTCCTTCTCTGGGGATGAAGAGGGAGATCCCAGGACACCCTTCTGGGAGCCATAGGAAATGTTCTATCAGTGTCTAATTTCTGAGAGTAAAAAATAATTTACTGTATTTGGTGAGAAATTTGTATTTGGTGGTTGTTGTTTTTCCTCTCTCTCTCTTCAGTGGTGCCCCCCTTGCCGAGCTTTGCTGCCGGAACTGAGGAAAGCATCAAAGCAACTCTATGGTCAACTGAAATTTGGCACACTAGACTGTACAGTTCATGAAGGGATTTGCAACATGGTAAACTGCAAGTTTAAATATTTCCCCCACATAAACATAGCTTTGTTCCGGTTTTGAAAAGTGATAGCTCAATTGTTTTGCAGTCAAAGTGATGAAAATTAATTGGACCGCAATTCATACCAAATCCCCACTGTGTGCGCCGGCTTATGGCACCTGTAAGTCACGTTAACTTTTTTTGTAAGCCTCTTTAACTCCTGCATACTTTTCAGCTCTCACAGACATGAAACTCCATGAACTTGGGAGTCTTGCAAATAAAAGTTCATAGAATAGGAAGAAGGCATGGAATTTGAGCTGACTTAGAAGACTGGCAAGACACTGTTTAAAGAGACACAAAAAGAACTAGATTTGCAGACACCATTGTATGGAAAGCCTACCAGAAACCTGACTTATTTTTAAAGTAAAGGCCTGAGTTTTGAGATCCCAAAAGCTGAGGGGATTCCTTCCTTGCATCAAATTATATTTCACCTCTTTATATCTATAAAAAATGAGTGCAAGGCACTTTGGAAGAATTATAAACCATAGGATGCTATCCAACTAAGTTCTGCTCAGATTAGAATAATTGAAATTAATGAGCCTAAAATTAGTCCTGCCTATTAATTTCAGTGGACCTACTCTGAGTATGACTAACATTAGATACAGCCCATTATCACTGTATTACAGGAAACAGAAATCTGTACAACTTTTAACTTAAAAACACTAGCCAGCATCCCTCTCATTGTTATGCTGCACAGGCCTTCTCTATACCACAGAGGTTTGTGGGGGTTTTTGCAACTATTGGAGTAACGGAGGTTTCCTTTGAAGGGCAGATCCACACAATACATTTAAAGCGCATTGAACACACATGGCTTCCATCAAAAAATCCTGTGAACTGTAGTTTGTTAAGGGAGCTGTGTATTGGAGCTATGGTTCTCAAAATTCTTTCCAGCGGGTGGGAAGTCATGAAAGCCTGAAATGTGCCTTGGATGTGCTTTGTATGTAGGCTATGGATCTGCCCTCAGGTTTCAGCCCTGAGAACTTCACCTGCCCAGGTACTGAATGAAAAGGCAGAAATCAGTTGAGGCTTAAAAGGGGATCTCTCCCTATGATTTCTGAAGATGTTTTCATCTTGATCTTTTGCAGCACAACATTAGAGCTTACCCAACAACGGTGGTATTCAACCAGTCTCACACTCACGAATACGAGGGGCATCACTCTTCTGAGCAGATCCTGGAGTTTATTGAGGTAATTGTTGAATTTTGTGAATTTTCTGTTGCTTCACTAAAAGTTGTTGTTTGGTGTTTGAGCTCCTGAATGGAAGGTTGAAGGAAACCTACCATACTGACCATAGCAGAGAGCTCGAAGAAGGTTTCAACCCTGTATGTGGCAGCTGTGAAAAAGAGAGCCAGTGTGATGTAGTGGTTAAGAGTGGTGGATTCGTAATCTGGTGAACTGGGTTTGCTTCCCCGCTCCTCCACATGCAGTTGCTGGGTGACCTTGGGCCAGTCACACTTCTCTGAAGTCTCTCAGCCCCACTCATCTCACAGAGTGTTTGTTTTGGGGGAGGAAGGGAAAGGAGAATGTTAGCTGCTTTGAGACTCCTTCGCGTAGTGATAAAGCAGGATATCAAATCCAAACTCCTCTTCTTCTTCAAATTACATGCTAGGGAACATCAGGAAAGGAATTGGAAAGAAAACTTTGGAATACTGTGTACAGTTCTGGCTGTCTTACTTCAGAAAGGATATTGTAGAGTTGAAAAAGGTTCTTTCCAGAAGCTGGGTCACGTAACCTCAGTCAACTTGTTCATATCCCATGAATTTGTAAGCCATTCTTGGTATCTGATTTGTTTTCCCAGTGCTTGCCTTCAGCCAAGGGTGGGGAACCTTTTTTCCCCTGTCCAAGAGCTTTGGGGAGGGTACATGCCAGTGACGGACAGGGTCAAAAAGTAGTTGGACCTGAAACCAAAAGTAGAGTTCTTCATCAGCAGGTCGAACACTGGGTTTCATCAATTTAAAATTCTCAACTCAGTTAAAACAGATGGCAGTTACAGAAATACGGCAATCGTGTGTGTGTGTGTGTGTGTGTGTGTGTGTGTGTGTGTGTACTATAAACAAATTGCATATGACTGTACACAATTTGAGCTGTTCCTTCTATAAATTCTGAGAGCAGACGAAGTGAGCCTTCCTCCTTTCTGTGCCTTAGGATCTCATGAACCCGTCAGTAGTTTCTCTCACACCCGAGACCTTCAGTGAGTTGGTGAAGAAAAAGAAGGCTAACGAAATCTGGATGGTTGATTTCTATGCTCCGTGGTGTGGTCCTTGCCAAGCCTTAATGCCTGAATGGAAGAGGATGGCCAGGGTAAAACCAAGCAATCAGTTCTTTTCAGTGCCCAGTGTCAATCATGCTCATCTGATCACTAAATGCTTAGTTTCTTGTTCATTTTCATTTTGAGATATTGAGACACACATGCCCCTAGCATGCATACCAAAGATCAGTACAGGATGTTTATTTTAAAAGTGGAGGGGTCTTTTATTGCACCAAGTTTTGCAAATTTAATTGAATAATTGTTTCTCTGTTTCAGTTGCTGAATGGACTGGTTTCAGTTGGTAGTGTGGACTGCCAAAAATATTTCTCCCTTTGTCATCAAGAAAACATTCAAGGTTATCCTGAAATAAGACTTTTCCCGCAAAAATCAGCGTCATCTTATCAGTACTAGTGAGTAATGGAAGTGGCTTGGATTTGTTCTTGAATACTTACTGAAAACCATGTGTATGATGTGACTTACTAGTGCTATGGATCTGATAATCAGACTAGACTAAATCAGGAGTTCCCTCGGTGCCACAATCTGACAATTAAATATCATTCTCCCCCCTCCCCTTTTTAAGGTTTAATCTATTAGAAAGTACAAGTTATAACCTAGAGAGGTGTATTTCTTATTATCATAAGGCGTTCTTTACTTATTTATTTAGAATTGACTTTTTACTCACCTGATTTTATATTTTTTTTATTTATAGCCAGAATTGTTAAATTTTCAGTTACATTTAATAATTTACCATTACATTTTACCCGAGAGCGTTATTGATACAAATATTAGATTTCTTCCAAAAGCATGTATGAATTAATATTGTCTTGCAT
Organism: Podarcis liolepis; assembly: GCF_965112155.1. Classification (NCBI taxonomy): domain Eukaryota; kingdom Metazoa; phylum Chordata; class Lepidosauria; order Squamata; family Lacertidae; genus Podarcis; species Podarcis liolepis. The sequence continues at coordinate 112,233,032 of NC_139554.1, read as the reverse complement.
TCCAGTTATTACAATAAGCAACAGAAGTATTGTCACCCTGTCTAGCTTGCCTGACGCTAAGGATACTTGTTCATCTGACCCTTGAAGCAATATCCCAAATTCATATAACCCATCTTTTAACACTGATGTTTCTGAGTATTTCCAGTTCTGTGCTATAATCATATAGGCTCCAGTTAAAAGATGGATAACCATTTATTGATCTCCTGGGGCAATTGCGTCTTCAGTTTACCCAAATAAGATATGTGTTTAGGAGGATTTAGACCCACCCCTTATTAACCGTAGTTCTCTATACAGTCATACCTTGGAAGTCGAACAGAAACTGTTCCGGAAGTCTGTTCGACTTCCAAAATTTTCAGAAACCAAAGTGTGGCTTCTGATTGGCTGCAGGAAGCTCCTACAGCCAATTGGAAGCCACGGAAGCCCCGTTGGATGTTCAGGTTCCAAAGAATGATCGCAAACTTGAACAACAACAATAACTTCTGGGTTTGTGGCAAAAACGTCTGAATACCAAGGCGTTCGGGATCCAAGGTACGACTGTATAGTCAATGGGCTCATTTGATAATTGATATCCTATCACCTTTATTTCTTCTAATATTGGTGTGTCACTCAGCAGGGTTTTGGGTGTTTTAAGGCTGTTTCGTTTTGGTTACAGTATGTCATTTCCTGCCAACGGAATTATTCCTGTGGAGGAAAGAATGCTCGAAATCTCATGCCAAATTTGAAATGGAATTCATTGTTGTGCTATGACATATGTTCCACCTGAGGAAGCATTTCACCTTGCCAGATATCAGGATCTCCCCTCCTCTTCCTCCTCCGCCTATGCACTGTCCTGGGGGTTCCCCTGACCCCTGACCCAGAGTCTATTTTGGGGGGGGGGGTTACGTGGGGTGGGAAACGGCATCATGCAAGTGGAAGTCCTTGCACGAGGCTTCCCCTGGCAGTGCCCATGAGATGAATCCTGCCCTGTGTGGGGAAATCTGAAATAGAGAATCCAGTGCCCAGCTAAATATCATGATCTTTGGGTGGGCGCTGTGTGAACCCAGTGAACAGAAAGTGCTCTACAGAGGTGTTGCCTCTTTCTGCCCATTTTGATTTTTTTTGCTTTTATACTTCTGTTTTTAACAGTAGCTACAACGGCTGGAACAGAGATGCCCATTCACTGAGAAGATGGGCGCTAGGGTGAGTGCTTGCCTCAAAACGTTATTCACAGTGTACTTTTTCCGGGGGGTGGGGGTGGGACTGACTCACATAGAATAATTGATGGAGGGGGCTGTCGGGCCATGCAGGTGAGCCCGACCATCTATGCTGTTACACTGACTGCCTCACTTTTGGATTGTGTTGAAGGCTATATGCATGAAGCCTCTCCCCCCCCCCCCAATGTTCTTCAGACCTTTGCAGTCCTATTTTTGGACACCAGGGGAGAACCTATTCAATAGGTCTTCCTCCACTCAGGTGTTGATGCCAACAGTGAATAGAAGGCACAAACAGGACATTTCCTGGTGACAGACCACTAGTTTTGGGAGTAGTTTGTGTGACTCTGGAATCCCAAGTTCCTTGTTTTCTTTTTCCCTTTTCAAAGGTATTTACCTCAGGTGTCTCTGGATCTGACACCCCAGAGCTTCACCGACAAAGTTCTGAACGGGAAAGAGCATTGGGTCGTCGACTTTTACGCTCCCTGGTGCGGCCCTTGCCAAAATTTTGCTCCAGAATTTGAGATCCTAGCTAAGGTAAACAGCCTGCTCTCCCTGCAATGGCAAGTCACTGTCGGTTCAGTGCTCTTCTTTTCCTCCCAAGCTATTTTCGATACATTGCAGCCATGGTGGCCCCTGCACACATGCCTGGGGTTGCCCTATTCCTCAAAGTGAAAACCTGGGCAAAGTTGTTGAGCTTTTTTCTTCCTCTTGGATTAGCATTTTCTGAATGATTCGCCAAAAATCTGCCCAGACACAAAACGGCTGCCTGATTCCTGGATGTATCTGGGAAAACTCGGTTGTATGGCAGCCCTACACATGCCCAGTGAGGCCTTCTGTGTCACCTGAAGGGTTTTCTCCCTCCACTGAAATTAAGCCTTGTGAGGAACATTCTACTGTAGCCCATAGAAGAAGTTGTGTGTGCTTGGTTTGGTGCCCGGGACATTGTCTCCAGTTTGTGCACGGGTTCGTGGGCCCCAAAACCTTGACAGCCCCCGCCTTGTGGATTTCACATCCACTTATTCAGAGCATCTCGCTAGTGAAACTAGTTGCCAATCGTGGAAGCAGATGTGAGTGGGGACCTCCTTTTTTTTAGCAATAGGTTTTAACTCCTGTCTCCTCCTCCTCAATTTTTAAGGCTGTTAAAGGGAAAGTGAAAGCTGGGAAAGTTGACTGCCAGGCTTACGCGCAGACGTGTCAATCTGCTGGCATCAGAGCCTATCCAACAGTGAAGTTTTATCCTTACCAAGGAGCAAAGGTAAAGGCACAGAAATCTCCATCGTGTCAACTGTGAGGCGGGGAGGGGTGCAGTTCTGTCATGGAGCACATGCTATGCACGCAAGAAGGGGTGTATTTGGGGAGTCATTTTGGACTCACAGCTGTCCATGGAGGTGCAGGTCAATTTTGTGTCCTGGGCGACTGTCTATCAGCTCGATCTGGTACGCCGGCTGAGACCTTACCTCTGTGTTTGTTTTCGTTTCATTTTAAGAAAAATGCATTTGGGGAGCACATAGACAGCCATGATGCAAAAGCCATAGCCGAACTCCTGATGGAGAAAGTAGAAGATATTAAGAAAAAGAGGAAAAAATCTTCCAGAAACAAGGTGAGATTCCGCCCCCGCCCCGGTTGAATTTGACACAGATAATTTAGCATCTTTCTCCTCTGGCTATTTGTGTTCATGGTGGTGGATTTGTTGCGATTGGTTCTGATCATGCTACGCAGGGGCACCTGATTAAAAAAAAAGTCTCCTACCCACTGTGACCCTCTGTGCCACCTCCCCAAAAGATGATCCTGAGAACTAAGGAGACTATCTGGAACAGTATGTGGGATATGGGATGAAGAGGACAATAGGTGGGGAGGGGGAATCAGTGACTGTCAGTTGCCTCTGCCTTATCAGAGTGAAAACACAAAGCTACTGTCAGAGACAACCTCTGAAATTTGGTGCGCAGCAGCTATACCACCCCTTCTCATGCATTTGTGTTTGCCGGGACAGAAGCATTTCAAATGCTTCTAAGGATCCGCTGCAATTGACAAGAGATGTTTTGATGCTGAATGACTATGTGCTGTGGTAGCCAATTAGCTAAATTGCAATATCGGTCTACCACAGGGTACAGTCATACCTCGGAAGTCAAACGGAATCCGTTCTGGAATTCCATTCGACTTCCAAAACATTTGGGAACCAAGGCGCAGCTTCCGATTGGCTTCCTGGAGCCAATCGGAAGCTACGGAAGCCACAACGGACGTTCGAGTTCCAAAGAATGTTTGCAACACTCACTTCTGGGTTTGCAGTGTTCTGGAGCCAAAACGTTTGTCTCCCAAGGTGTTCGAATTCTGAGGTACGACTGTATTTGGTAGCTGACTCCTCCCTTCCATGGCTGGTAGTATAGTATCACCCACAACATCTTGGGAAAAGGTGGAATCAGTGTCATGGTATTGAATCCAAAGGAGTAAAACTAATTTGGTGATACCTGTACTGGTGAGTTCTTTTACTTTATGGCTGTACAGTGGTACCTCTTGTTACGGATTTAATTTGTTTTGAGGTGCCATGTGCACCCCAAAAAATCCATAATTAGAAGCGCCGCTTCTGCACACATGTGCAGCGCGATAGAGTGCATCTGCGCATGTGCAAGCAGCAAAACCTGGACGTACACACTTCCGGGTTTGCTGCAGCCATAACCCGAAGATTCCATAACCTGGAGGTTATGCAACATGAGGTACCACTGTACAAAGTTCAGACCTTCTTCAAGAAAATATATTAAATATCTTGCTTATCTGGCACAGCATGGCAGTGGAGGCAAATTATTCTAATATTCCCAAGGCCATCCTTTATGACAGCCTCTCCCAAGCTGGTGCTCTCTAGATTTTGTTGGGCTATGACTCTCAGCCTGCACAGCTGGTGGTCAGGGATGATAGGAATTGCAGTCCAAAATTCCTGGGTTGGCAAGACCTGCTTCGCACAAACATGAAAGGAACATTTGTCCGTAGTTTACTGCATCATTTTTATCTATTTTCCTCCCTCTCTTTTCTCCTTTCCAACAATCAGGATGAACTCTGAGCCACAGAATGAATTCAAACTGAAGCAGTGACAATGGAAGTATTAGATCATGCCTCCGCGAAGAGGAAAAAGGAGAACATCAGGCTTCATGGACACAGCTTTTCTCTCCTCGAATGCTGCAAGAATGTTACGGAGCTTCCCAAGTGCTCATTTGGAACAAGGAAGAGACGCTTGTTCCATGAGTGATATGCTCACTGGGAGCTTTTCTTTTCTGGTTTTGGACTTGAGACTTGATCAGTAGTGGAGGAACTGTAGGTTTCCCCCCTACCCCTTCTCCCATTCAATCCTCCCAACCTTTGTCTACAAAACAGTCTTTTCTTGTGCTGAAAAAGAACACTATAATTTCCACTTGTGGAACTGAAGGTATATAGACTACTCAGCAGCACAGAAACACTAAAACAGCTGTCTCTCTCTTTTCTTCCCGTGGGAAGAAAAATTGTGGTCTGAACAACTATTTTACCTCTGGTTATTGTAGTTAGTGAGCTTTATCCAGAATTCACTGGGTGTTAACAAAGGAGTTGGAAGAAGTCCGTTCTTCTTAGCCCACCTACATTCTAGAATGTTCCGCATTACATCCCGGTTTCTAAGCCATTTTGAAGAGCGCTGAAACAGTCGTGAGCAAGCACGATCGCTTCAGTGCTTGGCAGTCAAAGGGTGGAAGGGGCCTTGTCTGCGTTGGCTCCCCGCCAATTGCGTGTGCTAAGCTGTCATGCACAGGTTTTGACTTTGGAAACACCCTGCAAATGCTCAGAAGAGCAATGCGCTGCTGTTTGTATTTTGTGACGTACAGGCAACTGTAACCAGAAGGTGGCAGTGCGTGCACAAGATTGCTTGCTATGGACTGCAGCAGCTGAGAGCCGACCCAAGCAAGACTTTCTTCACTGGCCACCTTAGTGGGGTAGGAGAGCTGAAAATAACGCCAATATATGTCACAACTGGCAACCAATGCCCTTTGGTTTCAGATAGTACATGGGCAGATGAGTCTCAAAAGCCCGAGACACAAATTTTCACGGCCCTCTAGCAGCTATGGTGGCTTATTTACAAGAAGTGACGTACCGTACTTTTCCGTGTTTAAGACTATGGGGTTTTAAAATTTAAAAATCGTGTTCAGAATTAGGGGTTGTCTTATACATGGGTAGTGCATTGTGGGGCAGTGGGATTGGTTGCTGCTGTGAGTTGAAGATTGTTATTGGTGGCTGCTGCAAGGGCTGTTGTTGATTGGCTGTTGCTGCGGCAATTGGGCGGGTGATTTGCTGCTTTTTTCGGTGATTAAAAAAAGCTCAAAAACTCTGCCCCCCCCCCAAAAAAGCTCAACAACTGTTGCCAATCCTACCCCAATAAAGCTCAATAATTTTGGGGGATCTCTCTCCCCCCCCCATTTTCTTAATTTTGAGTCCCCCCAATATAGGGGGTGTGTTATACACGGGAAAGTACGGTATTTAGTGTTAACTCTGGAAGTGTGCTCTTGATTCTGACCAAACTAAACTTCCTGATGTATATTTTGTTCTAATGGGCTTAGTTTGGACAGAATCAAATCTACACTCCCAGAGTTGACGCTCAATACTTTACTTCTGGTAAATGAGCTTTTTTTTTTCCTCCAGCTTTTCTACCCCACTACCTAAGTTGATTTCAGTCGGACTCACTTCCTAGTAAACATGATTATAAAATGCAGGCGAAGCTTCTCCCACATCCAAGCAGATAAGACGCTGAGTTGCACCGTCGCGATTTCCCACAGAATTAAAAGTACAATTTTTATTTTTATTTGAGTTTGTGTCACAGGAAATGTTGTTTGCTTTTAAAGCGGGGCACTCGAGTCACTGTTGGAGGCATAAGAAGAAACTGCTGGATGAAGTCAAAGAGCCCAGTTAGTTTAGCATCCTATTCTCACAGGCCAACCAGATGCTGCTGCTCCAGTTTCTAGCAACCGGCCTCATCTGTTTGGATGCCAGCCTGCTCCCAGCCCTTTAAACAGAGTTGTAAAACGTATCTACTGGCTTTCTTCTTCTTTTTTCTATTTTCAGTATTCCAAGTGCCTTCTGAACATTGTTCTGCTCGGTGATGAAAGTGCCAAAGCAAATTACAGACTGGCAGAAGTTTTCACAGCGCATTTGATGGTTGTGCCTGTGAAAAGTTTGGGCCATGAAAAATGTGCTAGTCTTCTAGGTTTTCTCACTAGATTGTCCATATGAGGTTGGCGTGGGGGGGGAGGGCCTTGAGGCAGTCACCTTAATAAGTAACGAATACATTGGAGTGGATCCAGAATTACCTTTCTGTTTACGGAAAGGACGGAGAGCCATGCAGTTCCAGGGAATGTGCCAACCCTCCAGTTCAAACCAAGGATGGGCTAGGGCGAGATACGGCAGATTCTGGGGAAAATAGTGCTCTTTTCTCCTCTAGAGGGAGCACTTATGAGCAGACATTCGCTCCTATTTCATTGATTTCAATGGGTCTACTCCTGAGTATGACTTCATTATATATCATCTCTAGGAGTCAACCTAATGTAACACACACACGCCCACCAATGTTGGCGCTTGCCAAAGTCTTATATTGTTTTTCTGTATTAGTACAGGGTGAGTCTTTTAAGAACATGTCACTCTGTATCCATGGGGCCTCTTTTAAAGGACTCACCCTGTATCTGTACTGTACTGCCCCCAATTTTTATTTGAACATCTCATGCTGAGAATTTGGAATAATAGCCTTCCTCTCCCTAAAGTCTGGGCATCTTGAAGATTGTTTTGGGGTTTTTTTAAGGTAGATATACTTTGCAACCGCTCACTTTTATGAGTGGCTACAGTTCTTTCCTGTGTGTATGTAAGAATTATTCTGCACCTGTGGAGAACAGGTTTTATTTTTCAGTAGGAAGACACTTCCATAAACCACGATTATTTGGTGAAGCCTGCATGTTCAAGTGCCCAGAGTAATTAGCTCAGCTATGAATACATTTCTGTTACTGAATCGCCAGCTGTTTCTCCCCCTCTAAAGCTAAGAACATCAGAATTATAATTTAGTAACACAGGGTGTTACTAAACCTTCTGGTTCTTCCTGTTAGCAGATGCAAGAACACTGGAGTGGATAGGATCGGAACACAGTATTCCTTTTGAAAATATCACAGCTGTAGATGCTGCTGTGTCAGTTTCAACTGCAATCTAATTACGTCTTGAACTTTTATACTACGGTAATAAATGGTTTCATCCAGTACATTGTCCTCCTCTTCAGCTTTCATGTTGTGGTTTGGGGTTCAAGACCTTTAAATTGCGTTTTCCTAATCTCTAAACAAACTCTAAACAAGCAACTAGCATCCAAAAAAAGGCAAACCAATGTTATATGATGTCTACATTAGATTCCCATTCAATATTTTCTTTTTAGTTTCCCTAGCTGAAGAGACAAGTCACTTTCAAATGGAACAGTCGTCTCAACTGGACCAGAACCATATTCGTTTATAATAGCTCCTGTAGTCAACATGGGAATGTGCAAGAAGGAGAAATAATAATAAATGCTGTACTGTTATGCTCAGCCAACTTCTCCAGATAAGACAACAATTATCTTGGTTGGGTTTCCTTCAAAAGGTGGTTACTGCAGGACTTTGGCATTTTGTCATATTTGAGTCTATTTACAAGCATATGGGTTAAGCATGGGGGGGTGCAGCTTAAACACACCAGCAAACCTGAATGCCATTGCTCCCATATCACATCGAGAGACACACACACAGAGAGAGAGAGAATCATAAGTTATCCAGATCCAAAACAGATCCCTGTGGCTGCGGAAACATGAAAATAAACACAAATATTCTGCTAAGGAAGCAGAAGCAAAATATTCTTTAAAAAGAACTGACTGAGGTGTTTGATCCTTTCTCTAGAGTTAAGATAACCAACCAAATCATTGCAATTGCTGTTGTCTTAGAAGCTCGTTTCAAGGCAAAGACTGTGCAGAAATCCAGGAATGAATGCAATCCAACAGGCTTCCCAGCCAAAGAAATCCAAGGCTTCCTTCTGTGCAAGAACAAATGCTCTCCAAAGCCAAACTCCTGGGGCAGATGTTCTAGTCAGATGTGCTGCTGAAGTCAGGTATTTGATGCATTTCCAACAAAAACAGGGACAGGAGGACAGTTTTTATTACATTTGTTCGTCACGTTTTGCCTTGGTTGCAACAATGCAGTGCAAAGGCTGGTTTTGAAATGGTTTGCCAGCATCATGTGGACCACTGAAGCTTTAAATAGCACAGTTGTGTTGACTTTCTTCACCAAATAATTCTATTCTAAGTTGTGTTGACTTTCTTCACTAAATAATTCCTTATTTAAAACCCATTAGTCACCCACAATTAATGAAATTAGTATGCCAGCATAACTTGCTAGTGTAAATAAAACTAGGGTGTCCTACCTTACAGAAGGGTTGTCTGGTCAAAGTCTGGTGAGTTAGGGGCATTGGTGTTAATACCTGAGCAGGCACACAGGTCTCCTCCCTTTCTTTTCCACTAGGGTAAGATGTACTTTTGTTTCCAGAACAATAATCTTTTCTAAATGGACATCTATACATGTAAATTTGGATATGCAAATTTCATGCAAATATTTGTCCTATTTCTTGGCGATGTCTCTGTGGTCACCCGAATTAGAAAGCTCATCCTGTGATACTTTGAGGGCATAGAAGTCAGGCTTTTTGAATGCTGGCTTGTAAGTGCACCAACATTTTGAAGGAGAAAGATGCAGCATGGACAGAAATTGCTATATCACTGTATGTGACATAGGCTGGCTCAAAGGTTTTCATTTGCTGCCCTGGGTCAGGTGTGTTAAAACCCTCCTTTTGCTACATAAGCATTCACCAAACCACATGGCACATTAACGGAGCAAGACGACTATGAGACTCCGCCCCCCCATTTTGAATGTGTTACAAATTGTGGTTTTTTTACTTCTTGCCGTTATGACTGCACCTACAGTGCATAGCCAACCTTTCGGGATCGGCAAAGATATTTGAAATTTTAAGGAAGCGCCGTGAGCACCGTCTCAAAATGGCTGCTTCAGGGTGTGGTGTAACACAAAATGGCTGCCACATCTCGAAAAGCAGAATATGAGGCAGGGTGACAAGACTGTGTGGGCATGCCCCCTCTATCAATTGTCCCACCAAGGTGAGGGGGAAGCATAAAAGGTAAATGTACCCCTGCCCGTACAGGCCAGTCGTGTCTGACTCTAGGGTTGTGTGCCCATCTCACTTAAGAGGCCGGGGGGCAGCGCTGTCCGGAGACACTTCCGGGTCACGTGGCCAGCGTGACGAAGCTGCTCTGGCAAGCCAGCACCAGCGCAGCACACGGAAACGCCATTTACCTTCCCGCTATAAAGCGGTACCTATTTATCTACTTGCACTTAGGGTGCTTTCGAACTGCTAGGTGGGCAGGAGCTGGGACCGAAAGACGGGAGCTCACCCCGCCGCAGGAATTCGAACCACCGACCATGCGATCGGCAAGTCCTAGGCACTGAGGTTTTACCCACAGCGCCACTTATGGCAAATAAGGTTGCCATATTTCAAAAGGTTAAAACCAGGACTTGCCTAATATCCAGCACCACCTTTCAGCAGTCCTAGGGAAGCACCAACATCAGCCACTGCCAAGCTTGGTTATGGAGAACTGTTTGCCCCTCTCCTCTGTTTAAAGCAGAGGGAAGGGTAGGTTTCCAGTCCTGGCACCAAATAAATGTGAGCATGTTCAGTGTAGAAGAGACTGAGCTCTGAGATATGGAAAAGTGATCATGCATTTACTATATTGGCTATGTCTGCATATCACAGTAAGCTACAAACCACAGTTTGCTGTGTAAGATCTGTGCGTACCTGCATTCAAGGGCGCTGACCTGCCCCCCACACTGCAGGGGCACATCACATGATGCGTCACATTAGATGTCTTGTTATGCGTCCCGCCCCCATGTGTCTCTTGTGCGCTGGACTGGGATGTGCGGGCGTCCCACTGCCATGATGCCGGTGCTCATGCACCAGGTGGGGAATGGGGACATCAGGCGGGGAGGAGAAGGCCACAGGATTTTGGGGGAACCTAGCCCCTTTCTTGGAAAAGTTTGGGGGGCTGAAGACCCCTCAGCCCCCACCACTTGGCACACCTGCCTTCATTGCCCCTCCCAACAGAGGCAACACAATTCCTGCCTTAGCATTACACCTAAAGCAGAGATCATGGCTTTTTCCACTTCAAACCCCCACACATACAATCTGTAGCCAAGGTTTGTCCTTAGTTTACTAACCATGGTTGATTTGCTAAGCAAGTGTTCTGATTGGTTTCCTGCATGGAAACAACTAAGGTTTAATTACCATGACAGACCAGCTGGGAAGACGGATGCCATCCGGGACATATAAATTGAATAAATAATCATTATCATCTAGTTTTCCCATTTGGAAGGAAGTCTTCAGGATAAGCAAGGCCCGTGGTTTCTTTGATCTGATGGAAATGTGTCTCCATAACACAGAGAACCCACATTTTGTACAACCAGGGATTGCATAATGAGATTTCTATATTTTTATCTTTGCAAGCTCTATTATTGCTGCTGTGACAGGGAATAATAAATCCTTATATCTGGAGAGCAATACACACACACACACACACACACACACATAGACACAGTATATCTAAAAGACAGACAAGCCCTTGTCATCTACGGATGTAATCTTCAAGCATTTACTACGTACAGAATAGATTTCCTGAAGTTCCATAGAAGCTCATGGCACGGCTCCAGAGTGAGTCATTTGCAGATATCGAAAACATTTGCAGATAGGTATAGCTGGAAGCTAAACAGGGCTACGAGGATAAACCTCTTTGCTGTATAGAATAAAAAAGAGATTACATAAGAGTCAACCAATTCCTGAAGGCTTATTAAAATACAACATTTGGCATTTAGCATGACACAGCACTGAGGAAATGTTTGCAATTTAGACAAATTCTTACTTTTTACAGACCTGAGATTAGAGACTCTTAAATTGTACTCCAAGCATAACAGAAAGCTCTGAGCACGCTGAACTTCATCAGTACGGACCTACCATTATAATGTAAACTGATATCGTCAGTGCTGTTGCAGTCAGTAAATTCTGCTCCTGCCACTTTAGATAAATTTTACCCAAATTAACATGATTTCTATGTGGTTTTAACTTACCTTTGGGAGGCCTCATAATTAGTCTCAGCTGGTAGCACTTAATGGCAGGCAACCTGAACTCCAGCAGCTGCTTTGCTTGTTCAGCCTTGGACAAGAACCTTAATTAGCAGCGAGGTTTTAGGTGCAGTTTTCCGCTGCTGACCGTTTCCCCCTTACTCTCCTCTTGAATGTCTTTGGGCTTTGAGACTGCAGTTCCCGTTGTGATCCAGAGGAAGAGACTTGGATGCCAGAGCACAGCACATTTTCATAGGGCAATAGCTAAGTCATACTTAGAGTAGACCTACTGAAATCAGTGAGTCTCTTAGCAATAGCTAAGTCATAATCTGCTGTTGTTTAGTCGTTTAGTCGTGTCCAACTCTTCATGACCCCATGGACCAGAGCATGCCAGGCACTTCTGTCTTCCACTGCCTCCCGCAGTTTGGTCAAACTCATGCTGGTAGCTTCAAGAACACTGTCCAACCATATCGTCCTCTGTCATCCCCTTCTCTTTGTGCCCTCCATCTTTCCCAACATCAGGGTCTTTTCCAGGGAGTCTTCTCTTCTCATGAGGTGGCCAAAGTATTGGAGCCTCAGCTTCACGATCTGTCCTTCCAGTGAATACTCAGGGCTAATTTCCTTCAGAATGGATAGGTTTGATCTTCTTGCAGTCCATGGGACTCTCAAGAGTCTCCTCCAGCACCATAATTCAAAAGCATCAATTCTTCGGCGATCAGCCTTCTTTATGGTCCAGCTTTCACTTCCATACATCACTACTGGAAAAACAATAGCTTTTACTATATGGACCTTTGTTAGCAAGGTGATGTCTCTACTTTTTAAGATGCTGAAGTCATACTTAGAGCAGACCTACTGAAATCAGTGAGTCTCTTCTGAATATGATTATTGATGGGAGTAACCCATTAGCTTTGTAAAGTCAAACAGATCCTGTAGTTCCAAGAAACCAATAGGACTTGGAAGGGGCTAGGTGCAATTTTAGTAACAAATTTGGCATATAACAACATTTAGTATTTACTCCAGAGCAAGTGTGACATAATGGTTGGAGGACCAGCCACAGACTGTAGAGACCCCAGTTCAAATCCTTGATTGGACCATGACAGTCACTGAGTGTCAGGGATTGGGTTCAAGAGGGCGAGATGGAGGAGGAGGAATGGTGGAGATCACCCACACACTTCTCCTGGCGCTGCAGGAGAAGAGGGAGACAGCCTTGATTGACAGCAGGGCTTCGGGGGGTTTGAGGAAAGTCACAGCTCAGAGAGAGAGATGAACAGAAAAGTTGAGAAGTGTTAGAAGAAAGTGGGGAGAATTGAGGTTGGGCAGCCACATGACACGTTGTCACTGGAAAGTATTTCTGATCCCCCTTCTCCCAGAACGTGACGTTTGTTAATGCAGGAATGAAGGACTCAAAGACATTTGACCACGAGTGGCCACTGTAAGGGAAGATGCTGTTACTAGGGAAGAGGAGGGAGGAGCCCAGATTGGAGCAACGCCATTATTAAGGCTTGTTGCGTTCTTTTGTCTCTCGCTTATTAGGATTGAATAAAACTCATTAAAAAGGACTCTACCTTGTTTTCTCTGCTCTTGCTGCAGCCAGAGGAGGATAAGCTTTCCCAAAGCCTTGACAGCCTTGACACTGGGTGACCTTAAACCACCACACCCTCTCTTGTTCTCTTTTTCACCTCAGGTCGTTGGGATCATACAATGGGATGGGTTATATCCATCCATGTATGCCAACCTGAGGACCTCGGAGGACAGGTGGGATATTATAAAGTGAGGAAAACATTTGTATAGTGCTTTTTTGAATGGTCAAAGTCTTTTCACATCCAATAATTTAGAGCTGGATATAGCAGCACTGACCAATGCTTTATGTTGCCTCACATTATGAACAAATATACCAGTCAAAAGAAATGCACACTTTTTGCTGCCTTCCTTGACCTATCAGCAGCTTTTGACTCAATTAACCACAGCAGATTGTGGGAGAAACTCTCAAATGCCAATATAGACAATTATTATTAATTCGGGAAGTATATCGTGGCACTGAAGCAAGTGTTAGAGCAGGTGCGAGAGGATGCCTGTTGGAAGCGTTCAAGACATCAAAAGGTGTGAAACAAGGTTGCATACTAGCCCCTACACTTTTTGACATAAATAGTCATCCAGATGATAGATTACAAAACCCCATCATCCCTGGTCATTGGGGCTGATGAGAGCTGGCGTCCAACAACTTCTGAAGAGACACAGGTTCCCCATTTCATGGCATAAATTAGCTATATAGGCATAAAGGCCTATATAGGAGCAGCCCCAGCCATGTCATCATTCCCTTATCCATTTCCCTTTTTACAGGCTTGCAGAAATGGCAGCCTAACTTATGCCTGCCCAAGCCAACAATAGGAACATTGTTTTAAAAATAGACGGCTCTCTAAATGTTTAAGGCATGCTCCAAACATATTTAAAATCCAGATGCTGTGGCTTGATGAGAGTGGTATGTATAAACTTTCAAGCTTGGAGTAATCCTCATTATTAGGAGTCATTTCCCGCCCTGATCACGGGGTTTCAAAAGTGCAACTTGAAGGCATTTGGGACTAATTGGCTGCTTCATGATAGAGACTGTTTCTACCAGGCATTTCAAAGGATATATCCCTGAATTACAAAAAAATGGGGGGGGTACAAAAAACACTAGCAGACTGCAGGAAAGAGTCCAATCTCCTTGGGATCGGGGTTTTCGCTTGCTGGAAAAACAAAGAGCACTACAATGAAGAGATCTGCATTTGGAACAACATAAAAATCTCCCTGTGAAATGAAAACAGCCATCTTGTGCTAAACTGAAAAAAAGTGAGAATTCTGTATGAGGAAGGGAAGACCATGGCCAAAGTCATTATGCTGTGTGTGGGAAACCTCCAGCCTTCCAGATGTTGCTGAACTTGTTGTTGTTGTTTAGTCGTTTAGTCGTGTCCAACTCTTCGTGACCCCATGGACCAGAGCACACCAGGCACTCCTGTCTTCCACTGCCTTCCACAGTTTGGTCAAACTCATGCTGGTAGCTTTGAGAACACTGTCCAACCACCTCGTCCTCTGTCGCCCTCTTCTCCTTGTGCACTCCATCTTTCCCAAGATCAGGTTCTTTTCCAGGTAGTCTTCTCTTCTCATGAGGTGGCCAAAGTATTGGAGTCTCAGCTTCACAATCTGTCCTTCCAGTGAGCACAGGGCTGATTTCCTTAAGAATGCAACATCTGTAGTCTCCACATTTTTCCTTTATAAAGCCCAGTGCCCAGAATCTGTTTGGCACACTGCTTTGTGAGGAGGTGGCTACAGCTCCCAAAATTCTTTCAAGGGTGGAGAACGGCTTTTAAAAGTATGGTGTATGCACAACTTTTGAAAGATATGCTGCTGTTCCCACTCACCCAAGCACAGGAGGTCTGAATACAAATGGGTGGTCTAGGCATATGGGACTCCAAGATGGGCAAGCTGCAGGGCAGTCTCTCTGGATGTTGCAAACCCAATAATAAGGCCATGATTTGGGATGTCAACCGTAAAGGGCTTAGTCCTCATGCTATTTTACCCGAAGGGATATACGGTAATAGGAATTTATCGTTTATGCAAAAGCAGCATCCTGCTCGTTATCCGCAGAGACTCTCGTTGCATATTTGCTCCCTGAAGTAATCGTAACCAGATGTGGGGAAAGGTTGTGGTTTTAATCAGGCATCTTCTGCGTCCCCCTGGACCCAATCACACCCATGTCTCTGTGTCTGTGCTATATGACAAAATATCACTGTTTCCACAGTTCACTGACGTATGGTCCAAGTTGGCTGTCACATGCATTTTTATCAGCTGATTTCAGCCCATCTGCATTTGTCGTAACATATTTTTATTTTTTTCCAGCCAGACGAGTTTTAAGATATATCGGGGGCTGGGGGTGTCCACATATGAACGATGTGCTCCCAGACCTGTTTTATAGAGAAAAGGAACCCATGTCTGAAAGAAGCCCTGAACTGAAAGCCATAGAATAGGACAGTAGCATATGTTCTGAAAAATCCTCAGTGACTCTTCTCAGTATTGAGGCCTGCATGAGCCTTGCTAGGTGGAGACATCACCTGATCCGGCAGGTGTATTATGTGCAAGCTCCATGTTAGAGGCAATGTGCCACAGAGTATCAGCAGCCCTCGAGGAACCATCATTTGGGTTCCATGATGGGAGAAAATTGGGTTAGACATGTAAGGCAATAAACTTTCTTGTCCTAAGGGACACCTAACTTATTACTCTTTCAAAGTCTGATGGGAAAGCAGCTGTGGTTCTCAATCTGTGTCCCCAGATGTTGTTGAACTACAACTGCTATCACCCCTAGCTAGCAAGGCCAGAGCTCAGGGATGATGGGAGTTGTATTCCAACATCTGAGGACCCACAGGTTGAGAACCACTGCTCTATAGAGTGCCATTATCCTCCTTCATCAGCTGTGGTGTGATGGTCCCCAGAAAGGTTTGGCAGCAAGTGAAAGACAGATAACAGGACTAGAGAAGAAGAGTTTCCTCTCCTCTCATTTCTGCTTCAGTAGCATCCCAAAGATGCTTGAACATGCTCATTCTCCCCCACCCACCACCACCTGAAGAGCCCTAACCGAGTTGGGTTTGTTCTGAATGGCTAGATCTTGGATGTGGCCTTTCCAGGGTCTATCGCCTGCTGTTATTCCACTGGCAAATAATGAGTCCTGGCAAGCGAAATGAATTATGAAGACTTTGCGGACATGTTCCAGCCAGGCATAAACATTCAAGGAGAGCACAAAGCAATGCTGGTGAGGGGCGTGGCCTGTGAGAAGTGGGTGTGGCCTCAGAAGAGTCTCGAGGGGCAGAGAGGCCTGTGATGCCACAAGGCTCCTTGGGGTTGGCTTGTTTCTTGCTGCAACAGAGCAGCACAACTAGCGTAGCTAGCTGGGGGGCGGGACACACTGGGTGCTTGGCGGGCTGTTGGGCAGCACAGTGGCTGCTGGGCATTGTGGGGTGGGCTTTCAAGCAGCAGGGAAGCTGGAGGTCAGCGCTGGGCGTGTTGGTCATTGCAGGAGGTGGAGCCACTGCCCATCTCTCAAAAAGCCAGCTACAGAATTTTGGCAGCTCCTTTAAATAAAGCTCAACTTTGGTCCGCACCAAAGTTCCTATCCCACTTCAAGTACCCTTCAGGTAATTCATTTCCAGCAGAAGGCACCGTTGCTATTAGTGAGAAGGCTGACAGTTTGTAACATAAATGTTTTTATTTTCTGCTAAAATATTTGTTTTGTTTTAGTTCAGTATTCTACTGATATTTCCGTACTTTAATATAAAAATAATAATAATAGGAAGAGGCAGAATTACTTTTTTTTCAACTATTGGCACCATTACGGAAAGCTTAAAGGATGCAACGATCGGAACTGAAATATGTCAAAAAGCTATTAAAATGTACGTTTCCTGCAAGCGGGTGGGGAACGAAAGTCAGGATAAAGTCTCTGTTCATTGAGAAACGTGGTATGGTGCTTGGCCGTAATTTTCATAGCAGTGGCCATTATTCAGTTATGCATCTCCAATGCTGACCATCGAACGCTGCTGTCGAATGGAGCCGCTGAAACACAATCAGAACTACAATGTGGAAATGACACAGTGCAGGTTTCTGCCCCAAAGGAGGCCTGGTGAAGATAGTCTACTCCTGTGGCTCCAGAACAAAAGAAGGGGCAGGGGGAGCAGGTTTAACATAACTTCTGGCAAGACTTCACAATTCTATAAACCTTTCCCACAAGGATTAAGACATTCAGAAACGAGTCCTCTGTGCGGCATTTGTCATGGTTAACGTTTTAAAGCTAGACTTAATGTGAGTGGTTTATTGAAGAGGAATCAACATTTAACAGGCCTACTCCAATAGGTACGGGTAGCTCTTGGTATAATCTCTTTGTATAATCCTTCTTTTCCATACTGCCAACAAGAGTTTTAACAGGTTGAGGGTGTGGGAGGGTGAACTCTTAACGGGTAACACAACCTCCCCCTTGCTCAGATTAATTACAAAATGCAGAAAATGTTATGCCATGTTTGGTCCAACCTTCTTTTGCCCACTTGGCTAAACTTGCAAATCATCTTGTCTTCCCTGTTGAAATTTTGACTGTTAACCCTCACAGTTCCCAAGTCATGTATACATTTGGCCCTTTTGTTTTTCAAACCCAGGAAATGTCAGGATCTGAGTGTCTGTGTGACTGTGACCCAGTTCAGACGATTTCGCCGACTCCCAAATATAGACGCCGAGCGTGGTAGGGGAACTAAAATGCACCCTCCGGCCCAGATCTCAGTGGCACAAACGACTGAATCACACAGTTTCTCCCCAGCCTGGAATGATATACACTTGGGGCCTGCACATACTGAATTTCAGACGCATAAGCCCTATGTAAATAATTTGCAGCAAGCTGGGGCATCTCACCAGTGTGCCTGGTGAGAGGGCATATAAGGCACAATCTCACTCCTTCACTGCACGTAGCTTTTGCCTACAGAGAAGGTAATCTGACCCAACCCTGTGTCACTGTTTCCATTCCAGACCTCTGCGGTGACCTACCCTTGGTTTACGCATAGAAGACAATGCATGAACGCATCAAGTCCCTCTGCTGAAAAGAATGGGGCAACTTGAATATTGCATGGGTTCAGACCACATAAACAGATTCAGTTGACTATGGACAAACGGTGGCTCTGGCACCTGCTAACCGTGTCACATTTGCCTTTTTTTTTTTCAAAAAAACAAAAACCAAAAACACCACTCTCATAGAAATGGTCCACAGATATTTGTGAGGATAATATACCAAAAAATAAAATAAAAAATTCTGCGTGTCTATACTCCTACAAATACAAGGGGCCAGAAAACACAAGAAGAAGATAAAACTAATCTGGACTACAACATGATCTCATAGTAAACAATAGAATACAACGTGCAATAGTGCAATTTCTTCTTTGCTGCTCCAACAAGGCAAGTCTTTTAATTTATAGAAGTCCATGGACTGTTATTATTTTTTTCCTGACATGTGACATTTTTGCATCTAGTTGTGCCTTTGCCGCGGGTTGGTGCTTCTGCTGGATTTTTGAGCAGAATCGCTTTGTCCAGGTTCGTTTCTGCCCTTCCCAGGATGGCGGAGTTTCTGATCCCAGCGCTGAAAAATAAGAACAAACAAACGTCTATTTTAAAACATTGCTACAAAGCTCATGGAGGAGGTCCTGAAGCAGGTTTCGCCTCCTTCTAAGAGTTTGCTCAAGCTTGATCCCTCCCTCTTTTTCAATAAACTCTGTTTTATTGCTGCATCCTTTACAATGGCGTATCATTCCTATTAATATTTTGATCTCCAAGGAAACATACATGCCTATTTTGAGAAATGTTGGCCGCCTCCATGCATTGCTATGTCAGCATTTACGTCAATACTAGTTCTACCAAATAATGTCCGACTTTCCCTTTAAAATCAAAATTCTATAGTAAAACAAAAGAGGAATAATTCCTCGCCAAAACAACTGCAGCTGCATTTGCCCTCTCCCCTCAAAAAAATATGTGCTGCTTCTCATCTTTTGAATAAAAACAATTCAGACTATGCTTAAATGCTAACAAAAAACCTTTTATATCTCTGTGTGAAGGTGAACTGCTTTCATATTTCATTTTTTATTAAAAGGGACATCTCAGTGAGAATATGTCTATCTAGTGTCTCTCCTCCGTTTCATGTTAGAATTCCTACTCTCGAGTAGGACAAGCTCCTGACATTTCTGGTCTAGCACATGAAGTTCTGGATCCACATTGTAAAAGTGGAAGAGCAGCCCTGTGGGTTCTTAGTACTGAAACAACTGTTTTAAAAACTGCGAATAGATCTCACCTATACTTTTGCTTATATAAACATAATAAGAGTGTACAGTGGTGCCCCGCAAGATGAATGCCTCGCAAGACGGAAAACTCGCTAGACGAAAGAGTTTTCCGTTTTGGAGATGCTTCGCAAAACGAATTTCCTATGGGCTTGCTTCGCAAGACGACAATGTCTTGCGAGTTCCTGCTGGTTTTTTCCCTCCCCCCCCCCCTTTTTCTAAGCCGCTAAGCCGCTTATCAGCTGATCCGATCAGCAGATAAGCCGCTAAAAGCGCTAATCCGCTAATCCGTCAATGGGCTTGCTTTGCAAGACGAAAAAACCGCTAGATGAAGAGAATCACAGAACGGATTCTTTTCGTCTTGCGAGGCACCACTGTATATTTTTATAGTTGCAGATGGGTTGGCGTCACATTCATCTTTTGCTGAAAATCTGCCCAGAATGATTCTCCACCAAGCAATTGGTTACGGTAATTAGCGACCATCACATAATGTTCTGGGTTTGCACATAATACTAAACCATAAGTTATTAAGCTATGCTTTGTTAAACTGGCTTAGTATGTTTCACTATGCTTTATTTGCTACCAAGAAGCCACAATCTGAAATCATGATTTGTTGTTGACTTTATAAACCTCGGTTTACTTCAACTATGGCTTGGTGTTCTGGGTGAACATAGCACCCTTCCTTAATCATTGTTGACCACCTCACCTCAGATGCTCCCCACAACTGCAAAGGAATGAGGCAAGAGCCGCTGAAAAACAAAACAAACTGGGGAGAAATGAGCCAGGGTTTGTCTTGTGTTGCAGTTTGTGGGACAAATCATGCACTGAGAACTTTCCTTGTTATACTGAGTGGGAGAGGAAACACCATGAAGATATTTATCACCATGGTGAGTGTAATGTTTTCTTGGAATCTTAGTTTGGAAAAAGTTTGTGCTAAAACTGCCCCTGGATTTTTTATAGTATAAACATCCTTTGAGGAGGGATACTGTCGGGTAGGATAGGACTGAAAGAAGGGCAGTTGTTTGAGTTACAGTGGTACCTCAGGTTAAGTACTTAATTCGTTCCGGAGGTCCGTACTTAACCTGAAACTGTTCTTAACCTGAAGCACCACTTTAGCTAATGGGGCCTCCTGCTGCTGCCGCGCCACCGGAGCCCGATTTCTGTTCTCATCCTGAAGCATAGTTCTTAACCTGAAGCACTATTTCTGGGTTAGCGGAGTCTTTAACCTGAAGCGTATGTAACCTGAAGCGTATGTAACCTGAGTTAAAACTGTATTTGAAATATGTGTCCATTACCTATTCAGTGTAAGGTGGCTTACAAAAAAAAAAAGGGTGACATAATAAAAACAGCAATGTATACAAGAGATAACCATAAAATTAGCAACAAAATAATTTAAATGCAGCTGCAGTCAAATGCACCATAAAACATGCCAAAGTGACAATATTATAGATATGTAATAGATAGATATTATAGATAGATATATATATACATTCAGCCTTTAGTTTTATTTATTTATTGGAACTCATCTTCACTTGGTTTGGCCATGCTCTCCATGGCCTCCAGATCTGAGTGGACTCCAGCTTCCATCAGCCCCCAACTAGCACAGGGATAGAGGAGCTGGAGTCCATTCCCGCCTCTGGTGTAATGCAAAACAGCAGCAGTTGTTTTAATTAACTACATCAAGTTAATTAACTACATCAACAGTTTTAATTAACTACATCAAGTTGGTTCCCACTATTTTGAACCAAAGGTGGCTTCTAATAATAGAAGAAGATGACAGTTTGAGATGCAAAAACAGAGGCAGTATTTTGTACTGTATGCTTCAGTCTGCATCTGAGGAAGAAGAAGCAACAAAATGTGCAATGAAGACCACACACACCTTATAACAATCTGACCCAATACAAGACGAGTCATAATAAAAATGTAACTTTAAAATAAACAACTGATATCAATTAAAGTAGTACAGTACAATAAAATTAAATATCAGCAAATAATGATGAAATAGAAATTCACTCTTAACAATTACAATGCATAATTACTAAACTATAATCTAAATAAATAAATGTCTGTCATTAAGATGCTACAAGGCTCCTTGTTCTTTTTGATGCAACAGCCTAACACAACGACACCTTTGGGTATTACCTCTTTGTTTGGCTAACTACTGTGTTTAAACCCCAAACCCTGCCCCAAATCTATTTTGGGGGTAGGGGGTGGTGGAAGAGGTAGCAATTCCATTTTTGTTATATGCACCAGCCTATTTAAACCACAGCAAGTGGTCCAGCTCAGACTGAGGTCGTTGCATGATTTATACACACAAGAATGTTTGTAAGATTAGCCCCAGGGGTGTTATTAGAAACACAAGAAAACAAGAAATAGGATACATCTATATTAACGAACGGTGCATAGACACACGATTCTTAAACATTGCCCTCTCCCCCTCCAGCATGCTTTTAATCAAGCAATCCCAGGCCACCTTAGCGATCGTATTAACTGTGCAAATGAACTGGCCAACACCAACGTGATGACTCAGCCAGAAAAGGGCCTTTAGTTTTATTTATTTTTTAAAAAAACAAAGCCTAAGTGAAGCCACCTGTGGAACCATTTGAGAAAACAGAGCAGAGAAAGCCGTCAAGTGATGTGAGTGCAACAGCCGGGCAAGACAGCGACCATAGTATGAGGGACAAACCACAACTTGTGGCTTCTAGGGCTGAGGGCCAAGACTATATGTTTTGACCCATCTCATGTTCACACTTGCCCTTCCAGGAACTGTCACTGTGGGTTTCTTTTCAAGCATTTTCTGTCTTCCTGAATTCCTTCAAATTTTAACCTCTCTCTCTCTCTCTCTCTCTCTCTCTCTCTCTCTCTCTCTCTCTCTCTCTCTCTATATATATATATATATATATATATATATATTCTATCCTTCACCATGAGCTTGTTTTCTCCTGCTCTGGAAGGCAGGACCCAAACCAATGGATTCAAGTTACAAGAAAGGAGATTCAGACTAAACATTAGGAAGAACTTTCTGCCCAGTATACCTGAAGGAGCGTCTCCACCCCCATCGTTCAGCCCGGACACTGAGCTCCAGTTCCGAGGGCCTTCTGGCAATTCCCTCACTGTGAGAAATGAGGTTACAGGGAACCAGGCAGAGGGCCTTCTCGGTAGTGGCGCCCGCCCTGTGGAACGCCCTCCCAGCAGATGTCAAGGAAATAAACAACTATCTGACGGCAGCCCTGTTTAGGGAAGTTTAATTTCATGTTTGATGTTTTATCATGTTTTTAATATTCTGTTGGGAGCCACCAGATGGGCGGGGTATAAATAATAAAACATTATTATTATTATCATCATCATCATCATCATTATTATTATTATTATTATTATTATTATTCGACGGTGGAATGGTCTCCCTGGGGAGGTGGTGGACTCTCCTTCCTTAGAGGTTTATAAGCAGAGGCTCGATGGCCATCTGTCAGGGATGATTTAGTGTTTGCGCAGGGTTTTTGTGTCAGTCATGTGGGTAGGCCCTTTATTTATATATTTATCAGTTGACAGCACAGGTGTCAAAAAAAGGGGGGGGGAGATTCCAGCTATATCTGTCAGACAGAGTGGTCAACAATGGATGAAGGAACTAAGTGATGACAGTGTAATCCTGTCAGCCAAAACGGAGGGTGCTATCCGTCTCTGCTGCTGAGCAAACTTTAAAGTATATTTTCTTGCAAATTCCAGTTCCTCCACCTCCTGAGAATCTACCTGATGGAAATGACAGGACTGTCCTTAGAACATTATCTCTCCTTGGGAGTTTATTTGCACTCCATCTCCAGCTGCTAGTCAGGAGAAGGCCACACCCAGGCTGACAGGACTCTTATTTTATTGGACTGGACTCTGTATTCCCTTGTGGTCCACGTATCTCTGTGACACGCAGACAGTAGCCTTTTGCACTCCTTGACCTTTGGGCCTCATGGGGGGGGGGGGAAACGACAACAACAAACAACAACATTTTCCTCTCCTCTTTGGACCTATATCTTCTAATCTATAGATTTGCTAGTTGTCAGAAGGGCAGTCGAGACTCATTGTTTTTCACCCAACGCTGGTTGCCTCCCTGTAAGCTCATCATTCCAGAAATCTTTTTTTTTAATCTGTTGGCCCTCGCTAAAAGGCAAATGCAACACTACAGATTCATAGCTGAGATTGTTTTAAGAAGTTGCTAATCCCACATGCTGGGGTCAGGATGCTGAAAAAGTGGCTTCAGAGCAAGGATTTGGAGAATATGACATTAAATACAAAGTGTATATGAAAAGCCAGTAAGTTTGAATAATATTTTCAAGGTTCCAGATCAGTTTGGCTTTAGAGAAGCAATGGGTGCAGACACTAATGCATTTTAAAAGAAAGGTGTCAAAGCAGGGTTGTGCAATGTATTTATTCTGTTTGTGGTAAATGAACCTTGAGGTACTTTGGATGTGCTTTAACACACAAAGTTTGAGCTACAGAGCTCATATCATTTTATTCATGTTGCCAAGCCATTCAAAAAACGGGGACTTGAAGTTCCCGACTTAATGCTCTCCAAACCACTGAAGGGACAAACTGAGTAAACTCAATGAACTATTGTTTCATATTCTTGGCAGCGGCAAAAGAAACAGAAGAGCAAACACAATGGAGAGAAACCGATATGGGGCTTAAAGAACAGTGACAACTTGAATGGAGGCAGCAAAAGGATCTCTACATGGTCAGATATAACTAGCAGCAATGGATAGAAACCGCTGGTAACCTGTTCACTGGTGTTGTATCCACTTTCAAATGGAGTTAACTGGGGTGGTATTGGCTATTAATCCACCTGGCCAAAAGCAGCAGTGGGTTTACTGCTGACAGTAACCAGAGACTTGTCCTCTTTAAAGAAATTTGTAATAATAATAACAATTTATTACTTATACCCCACCCATCTGACTGAGTCTCCCCAGCCACTCTGGGGGGCTCCCAACAGAATATTAAAAACACGATAAAACATTAAAAACTTCCCTAAACAGGGCTGCCTTCAGATGTCTTCTAAAAGTCAGATAGTTGATTATTTCCTTGACATCTGATGGGAGGGCATTCCACAGGGCAGGCGCCACCACCGAAAAGGCCCTCTGACTGGTTCCCTGTAACTTGGCTTCTCGCAGTGAGGCAACCGCCAGAAGGCCCTCAGAGCTGGACCTCAGTGTCCGGGCTGAACGATGGGGATGGAGACGCTCCTTCAGGTATACTGGGCTAAGGCCGTTTAGGGCTTTAAAGGTCAGCACCAACACTTTGAATTCTGCTCAGAAACGTACTGGAAGCCAATGTAGGTCTTTCAGGACCTGTGTTATATAGTCTCAATGGCCACTCCCAATCACCAGTCGAGCTGCTGCATTGGATATTAGACCCAATTGGCTATTTGAAGGGTCCAGAGGCTTCCTTGCATGCAAAGAAGCATACAAAGTCTCCCACAGAGCTGAGAGCATGGAGGGAACTGGAGGGGACAGGAAGTTCCAATATTGTGTGCATGGAACTTGCACTGGATACAGCATCACAGGCATCATTTCGTTACTTTCAAAAGAGCTTCTCTGGTCACCTGGCTGCTTCCTGGCCCAGTTCTGAGTGCTGGTGTTTTACTTCTAAAGCCCTAAATGACTCGGTGCCAAGCTGATTCTTCAATATCAACTTAACCATATTCTAACATCATCTGCAGAAGCCCTTCCCCTGGACACCTTCACTTCCAAAGCGAAGCAGAAGGCGTGGGCTTTTTCAGCTGTGACACCCTGGTTATGGAATGTATGCCCTTCTGGGGGAGGGGGCCTTGCCTGGCACTAATATTGTTTTTCTTTTAAGCACCAGGCAAACAGCTATTTATGTGTCTGGGCTTATAAAATGCTTTTCACATTCTTTTAAGTTTCATTGACTAAACCTTTATCTGCTGACCTCATATCTCTCTTTTTCTCTCTTGCTCTCTTTTTATATATAAAAATGCATTAGTGGTGTGTGTGTTTTTGGGGGGTGTCATATTTAAATCTTGTAAACCACCCAGCAATAAAAGGCTGGTATAAAAAGTTTTAAAAGCTTTAAATAAATAAAGGCTGGATTATGATCAGAGAGATATTTGTGCACCCTGCTACCTTCCAAGGTGCTGTTGGAAGGCGAATGTTTTCTGTTGCAGATTCCAGGCTGCAAAAGTGCCTGTCTGTTATCTTGATGGCATTCCGATGCCGGCAAAAGGATATATTTGCTCCAAGATCCTTTTGCCTTGTGAAATCTTTTATTTGTCTAGTTCCCAAGCAAACAGAGACTTCTCCGGCTGACCTCAGGGGATGGGCAGAGTTGTTTTGGGGTAGGAGGGGTGTGTGTTGTCTTTTAAGCATCCTATTTCTAAGCCATTTAGAGTTTAAAGGCGATTGTCAGGCTTCTATTCAAACTGCTTTATTATATAAACAAGTAGTAATGTGCATTTTTTTTATCATCATCATAGCAGGTGTAATCACAAAACACTGGTACTAATTTGATGATTTTCACATTTATTTTGAATGTTGACATGGTTTCGTGGCCTCAGTTTAGTCTTAAGTCATATTTCGTTTTATGGCACATGAATAAATATTAATATATTTGGGGGTGGAATCTCTTTACAGCAATCTTTGGCATGTTTACATGTTCATTTATACTTTTCAGAATAAAGAGTATGGTACGAGATTTGGGATCACTGAGAAGGAGAACTTCACTTGCTCTGGAAGTCTTCCCCGTGTGTTGATGAGTGATGGCAAAGGCTGGATCCCTCTGCAAGCTTAGGTCAAACATGATCAAACAAGTCATGAAACTTTGTCTTACCTTGACTTTTTTACCAAGTCGATCCTTCCATTTTTCAGCTATGGAGCCTTCTACCAAGAGCAACCTACACATTTACAGGAAAACAACGTCAACAGTGCATCGTAATATATGATGATATGATATATGATATGATATGAGGACGTGATGTGATGTGATACACACACACACAAGCATAATGAATATATTTAGGGACAAAGGGAATGCTTCATGTTCAAGAAGGGGGAAAAGCAACCTATGAAGACAGAGGTCACCAATATGATGCCTTCCCATCTATCCTTGCCAGCATCACCAATGGTAAGGAATGATAGCAGTTGTGGCCAACTATGGACTACCACTCAACTTCTGGTGTAGTGATTAAGAACAGTAGACTTGTAATCTGGTGAACCGGGTTCGATTCCCCGCTCCTCCACATGCAGCTGCTGGGTGACCTTGGGCTAGTCACACTTCTCTGAAGTCTCTCAGCCTCACTCACCTCACAGAGTGTTCGTTGTGGGGGAGGAAGGGAAAGGAGATTGTTAGCTGCTTTGAGACTCCTTAATGTAGTGATAAAGCGGGATATCAAATCCAAACTCTTCTTCTTCTTCAAACTCTTCTTCCCTGGTAATTGCCACCCCCACCCTTACCCCATACCGCTACATCCCTAGAAATGTTTTCTGGCAGCTCCATTACTCGCTGAGGGGAAGGTACTTATGTTCCTTTCATTTCCACACTTTAAAGCCTTGCGCAGTGTGGACCAATGCGTCAGGGAGCATCTTCTTCCATATGCATCAGCCTGATTACTGATACATCTTCAGATGAGGCCTTGTTCAGCATACTTAAAAGACCTTTGGAAGGCTAGTTCCCAATGTGCAATGGGACCTTTTATGTAGTGGTACAAACCGATGTAGCATCCCTCTTCAGGAAGGCCCCCCATAGGAAGCGGGGGAGAAAGAACAGTTACCTCGAGCGCTCTTCATCTTCGTAACCCATGATGATGTATTCTTCGTTAGCACTGAGAGGTGGGCAGAGGCAGCCAGAGTTTGTGTACAGGTTTACAGTGTCCCTAGGAATGTTCACCAAGGAAGACTTTAGTATCTCCTTCACTTCCACTACTGCAGTGACATCGTGACATTTGGTCTTCACCTCCTTCACTTTAGCTCGAATGACTGGAGAAAAATAACAGAAAGAGGGGTTAAGGTTACGGCAGCCAGAGCTGCATCAGCCTAAAGCTTTTACCCCTTTGAATATTTATATGCTTCTCCTCCTGAGCCCAATGTCGTGTCTGCTTGTTTGTTTTAAATGGAAGTCTTATCATCATGTTATGGTGCTATTTATTTTGTTATCGTGCTAATTATTATTCCACGCGGGGGCCCTGCAACACAGCGGCTTGTTTGTCTGTCTGTATACTTCTTCATGTCCAAATCAGCTTCTATGGCAGCTTTTACTTTGTATACTTTTACGAAGTCTAAAAAACAACAACGGTTACACAAAATATAACCATCCGTAGTTACACTATCAAACAAACCAATTGAAACGCTGAAATGGATAAACACCCATAATCAAAACACACAATAAATCAGCCTCATTAAAATGAAAACACCATTAAAAAAGAGGTTGAGAGATCGAGGGAATGTCTCCAAAAGCTGGTGGATCGGCAATACAAGTAGAGCTTCTCGTGTTTTAGCAGGATGTGCATGCCATAAGCCCAGTGCTCCCTGTGGAAAAACCACCCCCCCATTGCAACGATAACATGTGGCAATGTTCTAACCACTCTCTTCCATGCTCGCTTTTGCCAGTTTCCTCCTCTCCCCATTCTGTGCCTAGTAATCCTCGTTAGTCCTTTGGGGGTTTTCGCCCTCCATTTTGGAGGGATGGATGCACTTGTGCCCAATCCTGTCATGGCCTGGGGTCAGACTCCCCTTCTTCAAAGGATGAGGCCAGAGGTCT
This sequence comes from Podarcis liolepis, assembly GCF_965112155.1. Taxonomy (NCBI): domain Eukaryota; kingdom Metazoa; phylum Chordata; class Lepidosauria; order Squamata; family Lacertidae; genus Podarcis; species Podarcis liolepis. Next base: position 112,205,072 of record NC_139554.1, on the reverse strand, counting down.
AGAATAGGACTGAGGGAATAGTACTCAGGCCCAGAAGCACCTAATCAACTGGAAGCATTTCCGCAAGCAAAACCCATAGTGTTTCTGGCCTAAGACACCCCGCTGCCCTCCTCTGACTCAGAGATCAAGCCAGCAACCAGTGAGAGTTGCTCAGTCCATCAGCCCATCAGGAGAGTGTGGAGTTTAAGCTGGAAACTAAGAGTTGAATGGTCAGGTGGAGATGTGACTCTCAGTGAGGGAGAGGGACTGTCCATGTGTGTTTGGACTCTCTGAGTGGGGTTAGTTAGGACTACACTTTATGCTTCCTAACTTTCTTTCCAGAAGGGCTTTCTTTGAAGGAAAGCAAAAAGTCCGGGGCAAAGTGCAGACCCCAGCCTTCCATCATGGCTTCTACTGTTACACAAAAGCTACGACATGTCAATAGGAAAGGCAGAAGCTAAGAAAGTCAGCTCTCCTTAACCTTCCCTGTTGCTGCCTCTGAAATGCCTTGAGCTAACACAGCAGCTAGGAGAGGGTGGGAATGCAACTCTCCCATATTTCCATCAAGAACCATCTTTATAATCCTATAGGCAATGTAGTGTGGCGATTAGAGTGTTACCAAGTACCTAGGAGAACAGGCCTCAAATCCTCATTCAGCCATGAAGCCAGTCACTGGGTGACCTCAGACCAGGCACTGCCTTTCAGCCTAATCTACCTCACAGGGTTGTTGTGCTTGGAGAACCACATTTGTCACCTTAAGCTGCTTGGAGAAGAAAGGAATGATATAATAACAGAGAGAGAGAGAGAGAGAGAGAGAGAGAGAATCTACTAGTTAAAACAATAATCTTCACATTCTATTCCAGGGGTCAGCAAACTTTTTTAGCAGAGGGTCCAGTCCATCGTCCCTCAGACCATGTGGTGGGCCGGACTATATTTGGGCGGGGGGGGGGGGGAATGAACAAATTCCTATGCCCCACAAATAACCCAGAGATGCATTTTAAATAAAAGCACACATTCTACTCATGTAAAAACACGCTGATTCCCAGACCGTCTGTGGGCCAGATTGAAAAGGCGATTGGGCCAGATCTGGCCCCTGGGCCTTAGTTTGCCTACCCCTGTTCTATTCTATGCATGGAAATGGAAGGGTGTGGGGAAGAGGAGCCATTTGACAGACACTTAAAATTAATTCATTTTCCCCAGCAGCTCTGGCTGAGATCACTTGCCTCGTGAGGGTGTGGAGTGGCAAGGGCAAATGCCAAGGAAACCGCTTCTATCAACCGTTTCCTGCTTCCACTGAACCTTCTGCCCTACTTCAAAGGTAGCTGAAGGCTGCTGTGCTTACCGTAGTTGTAATTGTTCCGAAGATAAGTCTTCTGGGTTGCTTTTATTGGCTTGCATTTGCAGCGCTCTGGGGGAGAAACACAACAGAAATTCCTTGCATCAGAGGAAATAAACACTCAAAAGCCGTAAGCCGCACTATTCAATCTTTCCAGAACTTATTCATATATGCTGAAATGGTAGCAAGTCATTTGTAGTGGAAGCCCAGGCCCTGTTGGATTGTGTGAGTGCCAGCAACAACAGCTAACATTCCCTCTTCGAGAAAACTATTAAAGGTTCAGTATCCCCCCCCCCCCAAAAAAAAAGTACAAACAAAAAACCAATTTATTCCTGAGCCTGAAGTTAATAAAACCAAAGCAGGCTGGGGCATGTCATTTTAGGGAGTGAAACTTAATTTTTGCAAATTTTGTTCACTGGGGAGTCTTAAAAATATGTTTTTGGGTGTGAGGAACTGGAATCTGCTATTATTTTTGTGACTGGACAACATTTAGCTTGGTAAGTCTATGCTTGATGAAAGTACACATAAACTGGAAAACCACAGAATCTCAATTTTACCTTCTGGAAATGTCAGGTAATGCTAAACGGCTGGTTTATTTATTTTATTATGTATATATTAAACGTATATAACACCCTTCATCAAAAGATCTCACAAAATAAAATACAGGATTAAACAAAAGTAAATATTTAAACCAAAACAACAAGACAACTCCTTCCACTTCCCACATAATAAATAGTAAACATATAATGAGTATATAAATATGCCTGCAAATATTTCTTATTAATCGTTCTTAATGATTTCTATGAAATTTTTCGATTTTACACACATTTCAATAAATTATGTTAATTTAACCAAAATATATCTTGAATTCCTAGGTCATAACTTTTTAGCACCTGTTGTTTGGGGAATTTGAAAGTTGAAAAATCCGGGCACCAATCTACATAACGCTACAGGTGCCTTGTATCTGTCCCACCTTTTATTTCTGGAGCACTTGACCAGTGTAAGGGAGAGGGGTGTCATCAAACAGCTGGCAGGTTAGGATACAGGTATAGAGAGTCTTTGTAGCTGGCCCTCTGGGCTGCCCAACCCCCAGGCCACATTCCTCACTGCCCCTGCTAAACACACACATCCTTTGGGGGGGGTTTGCCTGGCTGGAGGGTGTTCTTGAATTCTGATGCTTCTTGTTTTCTTGGATGGAGGAATGAGAGGGGTTGACATAGCCTGCTACAATGGAAAAGGGCACATTGGTTTCTGGGCCTACATTTGCCTCAGGCCCTGCCCACCACTGGCACGAGAAAGCGGTTGGATAGCTCAGTTGGTTAGAGTGTGGTGCTGATGATGCCAAGGTTGCAAGTTCGATTCCCTTATGGGACAGCTGCATATTAATGGATCAAAGAGCTTCTATGAATGGTTACAATTGGGGGGGGGTGGCTAAAATGTTTTGATTTGAAAGACATTTAAGTTGATCTTTTAATCTACTCTTTGATGATACCTGATGGGTGCTTATTTTTACATGTTTTATTACAAATATTGCATGTGTGTGTTTTAAATTCTGTTTTATCATTTGCAAGGGGTTATTGGGTTGTTCCTGTTTTTATTTCGATTGTGTATTTTGTGTTTTTTATATTGTGATTTTATACCTGTGAACCAGTATAGGGCAGTATGTAAACTTAATAATAAACAAATAGCAAATAAATAAATATTCCTGCATTTCAGGGAGCTGAAGTGACTCTACAATTCTATAATCCCTAGTTTAGGGGAAGGAAACATGCAGAGAGGGAAAACTTACACTAGTAATCACCCAATATCTACTCCCCCCCCCCCCGAAACTGATTTAGCAGATTTAGAAGAGTGTGACCAGTTCACCCATATTGGAGGCTGAGCCAAGAGAGCGTTGTTGGGGTGCCAAAACAATGATGTAGAATGGAAGGCAAGGGGCAGGGGGCACCAAATTTTGGCATCGCACAGGGCACCGCTGAAATTTGAAAGCCCAAAGTCCGCCACTGCCTCCGACCAAATACCAACGGTGGAGAAAAGTGAAACCAAGGATTGATTGGCTCTGTAACATAGGCAGCCATCGGACCAAAAGCCTCCCTCTAGCTGCTTAGAAATTTTCACTTTCAACTATCAAATGGTTGCTGGTAAGGCTGCCCAGCAGGCAAATCTCCCCCGGTCAACCAACTGGTGGTCTATACCAGAAAATAGCAGGGAAGAGAGGGAAGAGGAAGGACCTGAGGAAGTAGAGAGTGGCTGAAGGCTGGAGGCAGGATCAAGTCTAGGAGAAAAGAAAGAATAAACTATGGAGCAAGCAGGATTGCTGAGGGAGAGAGACGTCCCCAAGAGGCAGGAGGAGTTGGGCTATGTGTTAAGGCAGAAAATGGGGGCAATGGGTCAAAGTAAGGAAGAAGAGAGGAAGCAAAGGGCCTCAGAAAAGGTGGGAAATACATGCATTTTTTTAAATGTGAAAAGCAAGCCCAACAAACACACATATATTTGCAGGAATGTGGCGGGGGGAGAATGGCCAACTGGAAGCGTGTATCAGGGAATATTGTAACTAGTGAGAGGATAAGAATTCCCACTGTGTTTTTCGCATGAATCTTCAAAAATTTGTATCTCAAATCGAAAGAGGCAAGGGGGTAGCTGCATTCCACCCTTTGTGACTGCCCTTCCATTTAACCACCAGCTGAAAGGTCAACCCCAAACTTCACTGAAAAGATGGGTTTGGGGCTAGGCCCCATCATGGGGGAGCTTGGGACGGGGAGGGAGTGTCTCTAGGCGTAAGGTACAGCAAGGAATGATGGGTAGAGTCACGTGAGAGAGCAGGGGACCTCTGAGTGGCAGAGCAGGAATGGAAAAGATCACTATAAATACTCCTAAGAATATAATGGCTCTTTGGCTGCATAAAACTCGGGCGATGGAAGTATTTACACCCATCTAAAATACTATTTTTAAAAAACAGAAATCTGGAGAATCTTTTAAGCAACTTTTTTAAAAAAAAGAAAGGCTTATGAAACAGACAAAAATGTCATTTCCTAGCCAAAGGAAGAGGGGTAATATTTATACATAAGGTTTTGCCAGCTGACGTTGCCAGGGATGAGACTTGACTTGATTAGATTTTGCACAGAGACATTATTCACCAGCGAAAATAACACACCAAAGAGAACCTCCAACTTTCTTTTGAAATGCTCAGCCCAGGGTTTTTTTTCTTTAATCCTCACTGGAGGGCAGTGCTTAAAACGCAGAAGTAATAATACTATTGTGTTCCTACACTACTTCTTAGAATAGCTCAAAGTGCTTCACATACATTTTTCTTATTGTTAATTCTTATATCCCCAGGATGGGGAATCTGGGGCCTTCAAGATGCGGTTGGACTACAACTCCCATCCTTCCTCACCACTGGCCATGCTGTCTGGGGCTGTTGGGAGCTGGAGTCCCAAGAACGTCTGGAGGACACCAGGTACCCCATCTGTGCCTTATGAAAACCCTGCATGGCAGGCGAATTTCAGTTCTGGGGAACCTGTGGTCATCCAGATATTGTTGGATTCCAATGCCTATCAGCCTCCGCCAGCATGGCTCAATGTCAAGGATGATGGGAGTTGCCGTGCAATAACAACTGGAGGGCCACAGGTTTCCTGTTCCTGGTGCAGATGATAATGAGCTGGGTGGACCAGTGGTCTGATTCGGTAAAAGGCAGAAGCATCCTTTGACCCTAACCTCATGTGTCCTTGCATATCTTTATTCACTTCCAAACCAGATAAAAATAAGCTGTCAGGCTATTGATCTCTCTAACCCAGTAGAGTCGTACCTTGGATCCCGAATGCCTTGGTACTTGAACGTTTTGGCTCCTTTCTGCAGCCAATCAGAAGCCGTGATTTGATTTTCGAATGTTTTGGAAGTCAAACCGACTCCCGGAACAGATTCCGTTCGACTTCCAAGGTACGACTGTGCTGACCATGAGTGTTGCTTGAGGAATTCCAACTTCTGTAAGTTCCTATACAAATTGGCCCCTTCCTAATGTGTGGGTAAGAACTTGATTCTCCACCAGAATTTGCCCTTCCCGATTGTTCTGAATACAGTTCTCAGATTTTTAAAAAAGCATTGAAATATACTTCACAGTTTGAGAGAAGATGCATTAGAAATATGTTTTTGAATTTGTATGCAGATATTTTTTTTTTATTGACAGATTAACATAGGAACAGGACAGTACAGTGGTACCTCGGGTTAAGTACTTAATTCGTTCTGGAGGTCCGTTCTTAACCTGAAACTGTTCTTAACCTGAAGCACCACTTTAGCTATTGCCACCGCACCGCCGGAGCACGATTTCTGTTCTCATCCTGAAGCAAAGTTCTTAACCTGAAGCACTATTTCTGGGTTAGCGGAGTCTGTAACCTGAAGTGTATGTAACTTGAGGTACCACTGTACTGATTTGTGGGTGAGCATATAAGAAAGTAACACAAACAAGAAATGAACTGCTTCCCCCATCTTGACGGTCCACTACTGTATACTATTAACAGTTATATGACTCTGGCCGAGACCCTTGCCAGCCCTGCCAAGGCATTCAGTGTCACGCTAAGTAAAAGTACATGAGCAGGGCACTAGCTGAGCTTGTGTGGAAGTTAAATGCAGTATTCACTACAGAGCACAATTCAAAACTGCATTTTAAAAACCACACGTGGTAAAGTCTTGGCTTGTTTGATTCCTTGTTTATTTGCAGGTGCAGGATGTGTTACTTCACAACTTCACGACGAGGGAAAATCGTGCAGTAACGCGCCCCGCAACTGCAAATAAACAAGGAATTAAACAAACCAAGACTTTACCATGTGTTTTTTTAATGCAGTTTTTTAATTGTGTTCTATTGTGCAAAAGAAGGGCAGAAAACTAGCATGGCATTCATGGCCAGTGTGCAATAGATTACTGTAATACTAGTACTTCCTGTTGCACAAGCTTCTTCTAGTCAGTGGCGTAGCGTGGGTTGTCAGCACCCGGGGCAAGGCAAGTAATTTGTGCCCCCTAACCCGTGGATTTGCGCCCCCTAACCCGCACCACACGCCTGGCACCCCCCCCCACAGTGGGCGGCGACCCAGCGGCTCGGATCGGATTCGCACAGCCAGCACTGCAGTGAGGGAGAGTGAGTGAGCCAGGTAGGGGCAGAGAGCTGCAAGTGCGAGCGCGCCCCCCCGATGTTGCGGCCAGCCCCCCTGCACCCCCATGCTACGCCACTACTTCTAGTGCAACATTTGCATCAGATTTCACACTGCACAACCATTATTCTTACCCTTCGGTAAAGGGACCCCTGACCATTAGGTCCAGTCGTGATCGACTCTGGGGTTGTGGCGCTCATCTCACTTTATTGGCCAAGGGAGCCGGCGTACAGCTTCCAGGTCATGTGGCCAGCATGACTCAGAGCAGCACAGCGAACCAGAGCAGTACACGGAAACGCCGTTTACCTTCCCGCTGGACCAGTACCTATTTATCTATTTCCACTTTGATGTGCTTTCGAACTGCTAGGTTGGCAGGAGCAGGGACCAAGCAACGGGAGCTCACCCCGTCGCGGGGATTTGAACCGCCAGCCTTCTGATCGGCAAGTCCTAGGCTCAGTGGTTTAACCCACAGCGCCACCCGTGTCCCATTCTTACCCTTATGCTAGCACAATGGCCCTTTTGCTGGTGATAAGACAATGCTGAATCCAGGCCAGTGATTCCTTCATTGGAGGGGGTTGGACTAGATGGCCCTTGGGGTCCCTTCCAACTCTACAGTTCTGTGACTCTATGATCCATTTACCTGGAGGTGCCAGGGATTGAACTGGGAGCATTTTGCACTGCCACTAAACTAAGTAAAAGACAAATTTATACATTTCTCCCTGCAGTGCTCTTGATGTGGGGGGATACCTTGTCCAAAATCACTGCAAAAAGGGGCAGGCTGGCAGAAAAGTAAGCTAGGCAAAAAAAGAAGCAATGAAATACCGGGAGCAAAAAGGAAGGTGGCCGTCCACTTTGCAGAGGGGCATTCTGTCACACACTACTGAATAAACACAGCGCCTGAGTTGCAGCCCCAAAAGGCCACAGGACCACCAACTTTATAAAACCTTTATAAAATGTGGTTGTTGCTGTTTTTTAATCATTTTTATTGATTTTCCAATAAAAAACATCCAATTAATATATCCAACCATACTCCAATATAAATTAAAAAACTAAAATAAAAAAGACCAAATTATGGTCCAAATTATAATTATTGATTTTTTGATGCTCCCCATGGTCTGGATCTCCACATCTCAGTCCTCCTTCTCCTTGTTGTTTCCATATTTTCCAATGTTGTATGTTTTTTATACAATCAGGACAGTAGAATATATCCTGGTTTGGGGAAGGGGCACTGGACTTTGACCCACAGCCACTCAGGCATGATGGAACAGGGAAGATAAGAGGAGGATTTGCTGGCTGGGAAATTGAGGGTGAGTTCTGGTAGGTGCTGGAGAGAGAATGGCTTCAAAAACTTGAGACACTGATATTTCAAGATGAACTTGCTGTAAAGCCTGATGGAGATTAGCTTTAGGGAATCCTATACTGGATACTATCACTACTCTCCTTTACAATAGATCCACAGGCAGGCTAAAACCCAGCTTTGTCCAAGAAAGAACCTAATTTCTAAAAAATGAACCTCAGGAAAAACACTTCAACTACAAGGTTTTAAAAGCTTCTTTACATCACTTCCATCACAGAAAGCAATCTGTATAATTTTACTCTTAGATGGGGCAAGGCACATAGCATAAAATACAACTTTCAAGGGAGTCCTGATGCCATTTCAGTAAAGGATAGTGTACGTATTTGAATGCTAAGCAATCCTAATACGGCCACCCCTAGCCCAAATTTGAGCAGAACCCAACTTTAACTCATACTTGCATTCGACCTCCACCTTGGCCTGCAGGGTGAGGGGGCTTCCATGGTCCTCTAAGAGGTCCCACAGGGCTTTCATCTGCAAATGATGCACAGGCGTAACTTCTGTGGGGAATAATGGAACTGCTCATCATCCCAGGCAAGAAATAACTATCTGTGCATCAATTGCCATGGGGCCTGTTTGTATCCATGCAAGTCCTCTGCCATCTATTGCCCTCCAAGCCTCCAGAGGTGTAGAAGATACTGATTAAGATGGACTCAGTATCAAGCACTTCCACTGTCCCACCCAGGGAAAGTATCACAGCACACATGTAGGCTCAACTGAGCAGAGAGCCATGATTTGTGGACACCACCCATGTCTTCCCTCCCACATTTCAACGTCGCATTGAGGCTTTTTCACACATTACACTGAATAGAAGTGGAAGTTGTCCTTCTGCACATCTGTACAAATAACCCTCACTCCCCAAGAGTGCTCTCAAGTTGATGGGGAAAGGGATTTTGTATCGGGAGAGACATGGAGATTAGCCGTGTGGACAGTAGATTTGCAGGACCCTGATAAAGCAAGAACTACCCATAAACCTCCATTCAGCAGCTGCATTTCATTAATGCCCTGGCTCTTTGACACATGAAGGATAGAGTTCACTTGCATTCAGCGCCTCTAAGGTTTTGCTGTTTTCTTAAATCTCCAGATATCTTTCTTGTTGCCTGTCTGGCTCTGTGGGCAGAAACAATCAAAGGACCATCCCCACCCCTCCAGCCATCATGTTGCTGTCATGACATGATCACGACACATCATGGCATTAACACATCGCTGTCGCGACACATCAAGACGCTATTGCATCACTGCATTGTTAAGATCTGCTCTCAAGACAGATAGCTCAATTGGTCGAGCATGAGACCCCTTAATCTCAAGTGCCACATTGGGCGAAAGATTCCTGCATTGCAGGGGGTTGGACCCTTGCGACCCCTTCCAAGGAGGAGGAGGAGTTTGGACTTGATATCCCGCCTTTCACTCCCTTTAAGGGAGTGATTCCTGCTTGGCAGGGGGTTGGACTCGATGGCCCTTGTGGTCTCTTCCAACTCTATGATTCTATGATTCTAAGGAGTCTCAAAGTGGCTAACATTCTCCTTTCCCTCCTCCCCCACCACAAACACTCTGTGAAGTGAGTGAGGCTGAGAGACTTCAGAGAAGTGTGACCAGCCCAAGGTCACCCAGCAGCTGCATGTGGAGGAGCGGAGATGCGAACCCGGTTCCCCAGATTACGAGTCCACCGCTCTTAACCACTACACCACACTGGCTCCCAACTCTACCATTCTATGATATTATAAGAAAAAGAAGAAATGATTAGATAAAATGTACTCACCATTGCCGGCGCCTCTACAGTTGCCATTATTAGACTCCATAGGGAAATCTGGCATGAATTGTTAAATATGTAAAGAAATGTTAGTATTTTTAATATTGGATTATGTCAACACAGCCACATCAAAACGCTCCAATTTTAATACACTAAATATTAGAAAATAACGAAGACTATATTAATGTGAGGGGGGATGGAGGGGGCTCCCTATATGTAGACAATGGCTTAAAATCAGGGACCAAGCATATGATCCCAGATCTCCTGGTGGCCAATGGAGTTGGCTGCACACTCAGAGCACTTTTGGGTGCTGCTATTGACAACTGGGCAGCCTAGCTTGTGTGCAGAGCTAGGCTTTTTAACAGAAGCAAGAAAAAGATGAGGTGTTAAAAAGCTGAAGCAAACCTATTTGTTTTTAAACACGTATCCGTGACTTATGGCAGTGGTGAGCATGCCCTCTATCTCCCACCACACACATGGAGAAATGCTTATGTAGGTAAGGTCAGTTCCAGCAGTCTGTCTACTCCTTTTTGGAAGCAGGTGACCAGGGCCTGTTTATTTCGGAATTTACACAGGTGAGCTTTGGCTCTCAACACCAGCGACAAAAAATCACAAAACAGTATTCAAAACCAACCAACCTAGGGCTATCAGCCAGCTAAAACATGTTCATTAATCAACTTTCATTTAAATGGTAAATCACCCCATCAAGTAAGTTTAAATATATCTGCATATCACAAAAATACAAGCGTCTTCTTTGATATCCTGAAGTCTAAGTTGCCGTGTGCAGCACAATTAGTCAAAGGTTTCCTCTCATTGCTAGAAGAAAGGACCATTCTTGATATTTTCAGTTTCCTTCCCTATGACAACAGTACATCAGAACCAAAATAGACCAAAAAACAAACTTTGCTACCCTATTAGTTGAAATGTTCATTTACGATTAAAATTGCACACCAGTTAATCAAATAAAGCTTTTGTTGCACTGTCTGTTGGTCAGTGAATTAGATGTTGAAGCTGCACGTAACAAAATTGTTAACTTGTTGCAGATTATCTTATATAAATGGGTAGAAGGCACAATGCCACATTTCAATTTTTTCCCTAAAGTATTTCAGGAAGTATTCTGCTTAGGAAAAAGTATGCTACTTAATGTATTCCACATTTACAATGCAGCCACTGTTTACAGTGTTTCAGCATGTGAGATATAGATATATATATTTACTATTATATCTACTAAGGGAGGAATTCAGTATTGTGCAATGGCGATCATTCTATCAGGACAAGAATTTCAAATTGCCAGCAAGAACAACCCCTCCTCTACTCTCCCTCATGCACTATTCTTCTCCTGAACTCCCCCAAGCCATTTGTGGGGGCACAAAGGGTTGAGAGGGGGGAAACCCAATTGCGCAAGCAGAGGTCCTTGCACAGGACTTCGGCTGACGGACTTGTTAGTTGAATTTTGCCCTAGATGTTTTGGAAAGTTGTTTGTTCACTATGCATTTGGACACCTAAAGAGCTCATCACCCAAATGTGTACACTGGTTCCTGAGATCAAGGAGCAAGTTTCCATCTAAGCTTGGATACAATTGGATACAATTGAAAGAAAAGAATTGACTGAACTTTTCCAGTGGCGGACCTTGGGGTCTCAAATTTAAGTGATGCCCCCTTGCCTTCCATCATAGTTGTGGTGCCCCCGAAGCTCTGCACCCAGCGTGACTGAACGGGTCATACTCCCTTAAATCTGCCCCTGACTTTTCAAAAATGCACTGATTTTTCGTAGAATTCCCAAGCAATGAGGCTGCTTGAACATGCGTATGCGTGTATATTGCACTTTGCCTAAAACTCGGAATCAGCAGCCAGAGCATTAACTGCTACATTAGTAAAGACTGAGCATGAGAAAAGAAAAAAGTAGAGAGAAAAACAAAAGCATCACCGGATTCAGAAGTCTCAAGTGGCTCTCAAGGGCAGCGGCACTGCATCCTGTTTGAGCATCTGCTAGCCCAGTCCTCGCCGTCAACACTGCCGGGTGCACTCAAGTGGGGCGCTGAGCATTCGGGGAGCCTGTGCTCCAGCCCAGCCCTCACCCACTGGAGCCAAGTGGGACTGTGCTGCACAGCCTGCTGGCCCACCCACCCACACAGGGAGGAGTCCAGCTGGCCAATGTGGCTCTTGGTAGGTGAATCCCCCCCCCATCCCCAATGGGCGGTCATTCAGCGAGGGAGCTGGAGACGGGGCGGTGAGGCTAGGCCAGGCTCTGGGGCCCAGAGACTTGGAACAGGCAGGGTGGAACAGAGATCCCTGCATAGGGGCACCTAGCTTGTGCCCCCTAAAAAGCACCCAAGGCTATGGCCCCCCTGGCCCTCCCCACGCTATGCCCCTGCTCAAGGGTTTCAGGTCTTGCCCAGCCCCACCTGGGGCTGGCAGGGTTTGAACCAAGGACCTTTTTGCACACAAAACATGCGCCATGATGCTGAACTGTGCCCTCCTCAGGAAACTCATGAACCAACGATATGGTGGCCCCTAACCAATGTAAGCTGTATGATTATTATTTTTCTTCCTCCAGTCCTTTACCTCATAATGTAGCGGTAAATGCCAGACTCATGTAATGAGCCCCTGGGACTGTGGCCTCATCTGGCATCACACACTGCTCCCCCAGATTCTGCCAATGCTGAATGATACATCGGATGTGCCCATCAGGCTGACCAGGATTTGTGGCCAAAAATGCTTATACACTGATCTCCTTCCTCTAGGCACTTCAGCCTACATCTCAAGTGGAATCTCAAGCGGGTGTCACTGTGGTCTAAACCACTGAGCCTCTTGGGCTTGCCGATCAGAAGGTTGGCGGTTCGAATCCCCATGATGGAGTGAGCTCCCATTGCTTTGTCCCAGCTCCTGCCAACGTAGCAGTTCAAAGCACGCCAGTGCAAGTAGATAATTAGGTACTGCTGCAGCGGGAAGGTAAACGGCATTTCCGTGCACTCTGGTTTCTGTCACGGTGTCCCGTTGCACCAGAAGCAATTTAGTCATGCTGACCACATGACCCAGAAAGCTGTCTGTAGACAAACGCCAGCTCCCTTAGTCTGAAAGCGAAATGAGCACCGCACCCCATAGTCCCCTTTGACTGGACTTAACCATCCGGGGTCCTATACCTTTACCATTCACCTTTACACCCCTGGTTACTCTGTGCAGACAACATTCTCAACTCCAAAAACCAGATCCAAATTAGCAACTAACTAGAATAGAAATGTTTTATTCTACTTTTAGAAGGCTGAATTATATTCCTTGGGGGAAAGTGGGTGGAGTGGGAGACAGAGAGAGAGAGAGAGATGACTTCTACATAGTGGCTGGCGTGTTTGTTTAATTTTTTTAATCAGAATTTAGAATGTCATCATGTTCCCATTCAGTGAAAGAAAGTCTTCATGGATTTCAGGCTGGAATCATTCAATGAAACTATTGTGCTCCTTCTGGTCCTTCGTAATAGGTAACTTTGGGGCAATTTGACAGAAAACGACTTCTCTGCGCTTTTGAATGTGACTGCTTTTAAATGGCTGCAGGCTCTGCCAAGGCTGGTTTCAGTGCAGATCTTGTTTTTCAGGAGCGCTGGGAAGCATCTCCACATGACGGGAGGAAGATGTTTGCAAAAACCTCAATATGAGACATTCACTAGCTCCCTCCTTGCTTGGGCACTCAAAGCCACTTACGCTGAAACCTTCCCAGCAGGTATCAGCCCAAGACAGCTGCAACAACAGTCTGTACTCTGTCTACAGACAGACCCGGGGAGTTAGGTTTAGAATGGCTGGAGCTTGAAGAGCAGATGTCAAAGTACAAGGCAAAGAGAGAAGGAGGAGTTGGAATTAGACTGAGGAGGGAGATGGGGACCAAGTAAAGCTGCTCTGCTGAGCCAAAAGCAGAGAAACGGTGGACGTTTTGACAAATCAGCAATGACTGATATTTTAAATGGGTCTGAATCCAACACTGCAGGATATCAGGGGTAGCAAACATGGTGGCCCTCTAACTGTTGCTGTTTTTATGGCTCTGTTCTATTGTTTCCATGTTTGTATTCATGCACACTACTTGGTGATTTTGAGGTTTATAAATGATTTTATATAAAATAAATACATAAAATCATCTTTAACCAATAGACAGGTTGGCTGGGGCTCAGGGAAATTGGTGCATAGCTGTCAACATTTCCCTTTTATTAAGGGAAATTCCCTTATTCCAAATAGGATTCCTCACAAGAAAAGGGAAAAGTTGACAGCTATGAATTGGTGTTGAACAACATCCAGAGGACACCTAGCTGGTTATCCCTGATATAAGCTATGCAAGAGCAAACTAGCGTGGAGCCAACAGGCATTTTGCACTTCAAGGAGGCAGAGAACGAACTATCACAATGAAGGCATGAGCTGTAAAAGGACCAGCTGTAAAAGGACAACCCTCATCCACAACTTCTGCTTTTTTTGACTCTTCCCATCTGTGCTGCTCCTTTTCATCACCTGACCATATGAAGGCCCACATTATATGTGCTCATCCCAAATACCTTCATGTGTCTATTCCACATGTCCCTGGGGCCTTTCAGAGCCCTGTATTTGCAAGATCTGCATGCAGTCTGGAAGGTTCCCCCCCCCCTTGATTCAGAAGATCTCTCATCCCTGTAGAATTAAGAAGCCTGTTTAAAAAAACAAAAACAAAACACCATGTACAGGTTTGGAAAATGGAAAAGATGAATATCTGAAGGTGGGCCCAAAATAGTTAACAGCCTTCTTTACTGGCTATGAAAAGGGCCAGATACACTGGACTGAGCCTGCAAAACTCAACAGATTTCTCAAAGCCTTACAGTGACAATCACCATCATAAATATACGACCTCATTATTGCTTTGACAATTAAAAAGGTTGATAATCTTTCCACCACAACAAAGCTTGGTCAAATTAATCTGCATGTCTTCAACCCCATAAATTTTTATTGCCCACTTTTGTAATTTAATCCCAGTGCTTTCTTTTCCGGTGCCATCCTTCCACCATCTAGGGAGAACCTGTTTGCTGGAAGAGCCAGTGAAATCAAAGGATGCCAATGCTGCCACCACCAAAAGACAAGGAAGCAGAGGGTGGATGTCATTCCTTTGATAGAGAGGGACATCAAGATGGTTAATCCGATTGAATTGCATCTGATGGCAAGATCTTAGGAGACTGCTCTGCTGTGAGAGATCAGAGGGAAGTGAGAATTCTGCATGAGAGAAGTGAGCATTCTGCAAGAGATCAGAGGGAAGCGAGAATTCTGCGTGAGAGAAGTGAGAATTCTGCAAGAGATCAGAGGGAAGCGAGAATTCTGCGTGAGAGAAGTGAGCATTCTGCAAGAGATCAGAGGGAAGCGAGAATTCTGCGTGAGAGAAGTGAGAATTCTGCAAGAGATCAGAGGGAAGCGAGAATTCTGCGTGAGAGAAGTGAGCATTCTGCAAGAGATCAGAGGGAAGCGAGAATTCTGCGTGAGAGAAGTGAGCATTCTGCAAGAGATCAGAGGGAAGTGAGAATTCTTGCCCATCCCATTGCTACTGTTCCTGCCATAGTAACACAACAGTCATGCCTGTCAATGTCTGCTCTTGCGGCATCAACATCACAGCCACCAAGTGCAGGAAGTTATACAGAAAAGTGAGACTGGGTTGCATGAAGAAGAAGTTTCCTTCCTTTGGGACAATCCTGTCTCTGGGTCTTCACAGTGCAACTCACGGGGCTTCTGCCCTGAGCCACATTGTGCTAGTGGAAAATAAAGTCATCTCGATTTATGCAGCAGTTGTGGGAGGATGGAGATTAGAACTTTCCCAGGTGATTTGCTCCCCAAATTAACTGCGCAGATACATCCTTGAGATTTGCATTTTGGTTACAGGAAATTTACCTGATTTCCCCTAGAAATCCAACAGGACTTCCCTCTCAGCTAGCACATCAATGGCAATACTAGATTTTACTTTACTTAATTGTTGAATTCCTATCAAGCTATTTTTCCAAGGAGCTCAGTACAGTGCCCCTTTTAGAATCACAACAACCCTGTAAGAAGATAGCTGACAGATAGTGATTGGTCCATGGACACCACGTGGTTGAGCAGTCCTAATCTGACACTCTAACCATTTCACCATACTGGCTCTCAGCTGGAGAGGTTGCATAGGTTTATTTGATGCCTACTTGTTTGATAGTACTCATAGCGCAATTTCTTATAAGCAGCACAACTCCTTGTTCCTCAAAATAGCACTTACTCCTCTCCCCTATAGCAATGTTTGACCTTTTTAAAACAACAACACCATTTTCCCTGTTTTGTTTCTTTGCTTAATTCTGCAAATTACTTCCCCATTTCCAGCACTGGTCTTTAATAAAATTAATAATAATAATAATAATAATAATAATAATAATAATAATAATAATAATTTCCCCCTGAAGTAAGGCTACAGGTCTCTCCTTCCCACAATGTATAAAAAGGGGATGGGGTTTCATGCCAGTGAGACGCTAACAAAAATAAACTATTCTAGGATTTTGCCACCATTAGCTCAAGGGTCAAACAAGATGTTGCATGAAACTTGCACAATTCAACCCCAGCCACCTTTTCTTTTTCTTTACAATCAGTCCTGCTTGGAATGGTGAGAAGCAGAGAAATCACAAGGGGGGAGGGAGAGTACTTAACCCCTTCCTGCACACCCTCACCATATTTCTGTTTCAAATTACCCCTCCCCAAACTGTTTTTTGTTTGTTTGTTTTGCCCCTGGCGGGGTTCGAAAAGGCTTCTGGGGAGCATTATCTGTATTTATAGTTAATATCCGTTTCAGCCCTCTAAGCAGTAGGTTAATAATTGGTGGTGAAAAGCCACCTTCGGATTCCATAGACATTCTGTTTTGAGTCTATCTAACAGTCTGTGTTAATAAGCTCATCCCTGCTTATTTAACTTATATGCAGAATTCATCATGCGAAAGGCTGGGCTGGATGAATCCCAAGCCGGAATTAAGATTGCCGGAAGAAATATCAACAACCTCAGATATGCAGATGACACAACCTTGATGGCAGAAAGTGAAGAGGAATTAAAGAACCTTTTAATGAGGGTGAAAGAGGAGAGCGCAAAATATGGTCTGAAGCTCAACATCAAAAAAACAAAGATCATGGCCACTGGGCCCATCACCTCCTGGCAAATAGATGGGGAAGAAATGGAGGCAGTGAGAGATTTTACTTTCTTGGGCTCCATGATCAGTGCAGATGGTGACAGCAGTCACGAAATTAAAAGACGCCTGCTCCTTGGGAGAAAGGCGATGGCAAACCTAGACAACATCTTAAAAAGCAGAGACATCACCTTGCCAACAAAGGTCCGTATAGTAAAAGCCATGGTTTTCCCAGTAGTGATGTATGGAAGTGAGAGCTGGACCATAAAGAAGGCTGATCGCCGAAGAATTGATGCTTTTGAATTATGGTGCTGGAGGAGACTCCTGAGAGTCCCATGGACTGCAAGAAGATCAAACCTCTCCATTCTGAAGGAAATCAGCCCTGAGTGCTCACTGGAAGGACAGAT
Organism: Podarcis liolepis; assembly: GCF_965112155.1. Classification (NCBI taxonomy): domain Eukaryota; kingdom Metazoa; phylum Chordata; class Lepidosauria; order Squamata; family Lacertidae; genus Podarcis; species Podarcis liolepis. The sequence continues at coordinate 112,187,981 of NC_139554.1, read as the reverse complement.
CGTGAAGCTGAGGCTCCAATACTTTGGCCACCTCATGAGAAGAGAAGACTCCCTGGAAAAGACCCTGATGTTGGGAAAGATGGAGGGAACAAGGAGAAGGGGACGACAGAGAATGAGATGGTTGGATGGTGTTCTTGAAGCTACTAGCATGAGTTTGATCAAACTGCGGGAGGCAGTGGAGGACAGAAGTGCCTGGCGTGCTCTGGTCCATGGGGTCACGAAGAGTCGGACACGACTAAACGACTAAACAACAACAACAACAGTCTGTGAGGGACGCGGGTGGCGCTGTGGGTAAAACCTCAGTGCCTAGGACTTGCCGATCGCATGGTCGGTGGTTCGAATCCCCGCGGCGGGGTGTGCTCCCATCGTTCAGTCCCAGCGCCTGCCAACCTAGCAGTTCAAAAGCACCCCCAAGTGCAAGTAGATAAATAGGTACCGCTTACCAGCAGGAAGGTAAACGGAGTTCTGTGTGCTGCGCTGGCTCGCCAGATGCAGCTTGTCACGCTGGCCACATGACCCGGAAGTGTCTGCGGACAGCGCTGGCTCTTGGCCTATAGAGTGAGATGAGCGCACAACCCTAGAGTCTGGCAAGACTGGCCCGTACGGGCAGGGGTACTTTTACCTTTACCTTAACAGTCTGTGAGCTTAGATCCTCAATGATTTCCTGAGTTTAGGAAAGGATTTGAGACTAGAGAAAACAGCAGGAAGGGGCGAGCTGGGAACGGAACGTGACAAAATATGGAAGTGCTGTGACTTCTTGGGTGCAACCACTTCAACCTGCAAACAGAAGCAGTCTTTGGGAATTCTTGTAATCTGGGAATTTTAGACATGTGTGGTGGGGCTGGTGCAGGAATGAGCCCATCAGCTCCAACCCCCAGCTCTGCCACCACTGTGAGTTGAAGGTCCACCATTAGAAGTGAGGAGTCTGCTTCTACCCATGTAGACTCACCACATGGTGCAAAACCCTGATTTCTGCAAGTTCTGCAGCACTTGCGACACCTCCAGGAGAAGAGGAGGCTTCCCATGTCTCAAACTCCTGGAGGACAGCAAGGACCCCACCAAGACAACACGAGGAATTCCCTGATCAGAAATAAAAACTCCTGAAGAGGGCTAGAGAGTCACATTTGTTAAGGATCCCCCACAATGTAAAGCAAAGGTAAGGGAACATCTAATTTGGCCCAGGAGTCTGTTTCCCCCCCAAATCACATGTGTTGTCAGTTGTGGGGCAGGTAAAAGGCAATGGCTGCAAAGAAGCAACCGGGAGCCTCAGAGTGTGCTCCAAACTTTTCCTTTGGCACCTTTTAAACTTGGTGCTAAATGCAAGCCCCACGGAGACTGGTTTGGCCCAAGTGGAACCGGTCGCTGTGAAAAGCAGGCGTTGCCATCTGCTGACCAGCAGCTGCTGGGTCCAGCTACAGGGATCTTCCTCTGTAGTGGGTCTTGCATTCAAGGTGGGCTGCAAAAAGAAACACTTAATCCAGTGGTTTTCAACCGGTGTGCCATGGCACCCTGGGGTGCCTTGAGTGATGGTCAGGGGTGCTGTGGGCAACACTGGCCTCTGTCCCTCTTTCTTTCCTTCCCTCCCTCCTCTGATGCCCTCTCATGCTTCTTTTTCCATCAGGCCACTAAGGCTGGGGGGCATCATCTTCCCAGGCCCCTTGGCATGAGGAGGCACCTCTCTTTGGGGTGAGGCGGCAGCTCAGAGACCAGGGACAGTGGTAGCAGCTGCCCAGAGGACTCTTAAGGAGAGGAGAGGAGCCTGAGGGAATGCTCCGCAAGGGAGGGTGTTCAAAGAGGGATGAGGAGCTGCTGGTTCTGCAGGCAAGAGCTGACGTAACTGGGCTCCTGAGCCCCACAGGGGTGCCAGAGAAAGAAAGTAGTTGGTCAAAGCACCATGGGCTCAAAAAGGTTGAAACCCTCTGTCTTAATCTAATGCAGGCATAGGCAAACTCGGCCCTCCAGATGTTTTTTGGGACTACAACTCCCATCATCCCTAGCTAACAGGACCAATGGTCAGGGATGATGGGAATTGTAGTCTCAAAATATCTGGAGGGCTGAGTTTGCCTATGCCTGATCTAATGCCATGGTAAAGCCAGGTGACTGACAGATGGGCAGCCTGGGCCATATGTAAAAAGTGGCCCAAAGATGGGGGGGGGGACGTGTCAGGATCTTGCCCACCAGCCAGATCCAGTTTCCTATACCTGACGTAGAACAAACCCCCACATAGAAAAACCTGCACAATGAAAAGTCTAGCACTTTCTCCCCTTGGCATCTAGTATTCTATACGAAGGGAACTTGTTTGCTGTTCACTATAAGAGGGCATTCAGTTATATGATCCCCATGATGTGGTCTGAAGTGAGTCTAAGAACAATTTTGCCATGTGATTTCTGTCAACTCGATCCTAGAGAGAAAGTACAAGGAATGTATGGGCATCAAAAGGAATGAGACTGAACATTGACTACAAGTGATGAAGACTGCTAGGTGTTCTTTATTCTGAGGAACATCGATTTGTCTGGCTATATACTGGTAGTATTAGACAGGACATCTAGAGCTGGAAAATGTATGGGAAAGGGTAGTGAAAATGATCAAGGGGTTAGTTAGAGTGCATTCCCTATGCAGGAGGGCTTTTATAAGAGAGATTTAGTTCATGATTGATGTTGTGCTATATGGCCCCTTGATCTAACCCCAAAAGTTCTTTCCACAGAATATAATGGAAACCCCACTCCTGAAAAGATTTGCCCGTGCTGGCCCAGGATTTGAAGCCCATTGCATGGTGACACGAGGGCAGGGCCTTCTTTGTGGTGGCCCTGTTTCCTTCTACCTGTGAATTCCCCGCCCCCTGGAGGCGTGGTTGTTGCCCGCACTAACTCAGTTTCCGGCAGCATCTTCAGACACTTCTTTTCACTCAAGGCTTTGGGGAGAGGCTGATAGGTTTTAGGAACAGGTGAACTGTATTGGTGTGATGGTTGCAATACTGTTTTAAAGCAACAGCTGGGGTTTTAAACGGCTTTTGCTGGACGCGTTGTTTTTAATCACCTTTTATAAACCACCTCTTTCAAAATTGAACAAATCAACCGCTTAAAGAAGCAAACTTTCAACCTTTGGAACGAATAAGTGACACCCCTGAATAACAACCTTCGGTGATAACACAGATGGAAGGAGAGAACGTGAGGAACTAAAGGAGGCTGGCTGACTTCTTAATCATTTGAAACCAGAGAGGCTGTGTTGTTGGCTGGTGCCCATTGGGAGTGGTAGGCCAAAGGCTGGGAACCCAACAGTAAGGTGGCGCCAGTTCTACAAGGGCAACACTGAGATTAAGGAGGAAGGGAATCTGACAACCAGGGCCACTACCCTGCCAGCAGGAAGGTGCAGGCTGGGTGAGGCAGGCTGAAAGGTTGGTGGGGCAGTGCCCCACCAGCACAGATGCAGAGGAGGAATGAGTATGGAACGGTATGAGCAAGGACTGTCTCAGGTGATGAAAGCCGGAGGGTTTCAGAAATATTGAGAGCTGTGGTTTGCCAAAATCAGGTAAGGTGAGCAGCAATGGTTATAAGCAGGAGGTGAACATCTATGATGCAGCCATCTCAGAACAGGAAGCTACACATTCCAGGGGACCAGAAGAAGATCAAGAGCACTGGGGGAGCAGGTGAGGAAAGATGGCTGATTCCACAGTGCTTTTGGCTTGAGTGTTCTGGGATCAAATTGGATTACTGAAAGGGGAGGGAGAAATCTGAAATGGGCAAGGTTAGCAGGCCTCACTGAGATTTTTTGTTGTTGGAATTGCGCAACAAGGTGTTTAAAATTGGGGTAAGTGGACATGGAAACTGGAAGGATTGGCCTGGCTTACTTTGAATGAAGGAGAGTGATGGCTAAGTGGAGAGGGGGAAATATGCAAATAGTGGATGCTGGAAGGATGCAGTAAGACAAGCTTCTGCCCAGGTGTGGGGGGCATTGGTGGACCCAGAAAAACTTGAGCGTATCATCATCATCATCATCATCACTTTTAATTTGTATACTGCCTTTCTATTTCACAATACTCAAGGCGGTATTGGTTAGATGATCCTAGGAGAAGATTAGGGGGCTTCAGAAACTTCAAGATCTGCTGCAGGATCATGCAGCACAAGGGATCCTGTTTCTCTTCAAGATTCGTGCTGGAATGCCAACTCCCATCCTCCTGGACCACTCACCACGCTGGTTGGGGCTGATAGGAGTTGGAGTGCACAATTTTTGGAGGGCGCCTCTGATGGGAGTTGCTGGGGAAGGGAGTGCCAGAAGGTTTAAGGTAGGGGGCAGAGATCATGGGGGCGTCTTGGAAGTGTGTGTGAGTGTGTTCTGGGAGGTGGGGTGGATGGGGGGGGGAGGTCAGGCCGGCGGGGCGGAAATGGCAGTGGCGTCGGGCGCGTCACTCACCGGATCCCTCGGCCGTGACGATGGCCTCCGGGGAGATGCAGACGCCTCGGTCGTAGACGGGCAGCTCTTCGCAGGCCAGGCTCTCGGGCCACGCGTGGCCGTACTTGACGAGCACGGGCTCGCAGCCGGCGCGGGCCCTCTCGCAGACGGATTTGCAGGGCTTGATAGGCTCGTGCTGGAAGTCGATGGTGCAGATGGGCGCGTACATGGCGCACAGGAAGAAGAGCAGGTCGGCGCTGCAGTGGATGCCCAGCAAGCCCTCGAACTGCTCCATGGCCAGGATGGCGTTGGCCTGCGTGCTGTGGTGCAGGTGGTTGGGCATCTTGGTCATGTTCCAGGGCAACGACTTGCACAGCGGGATGCGCACCGGCTCGCACGACGCGCCCGCGGCCGGCGGCGGCGCCCAGCTCGCCAACAGCCCGCCCAGGGCGGCCAGCAAGGCGGGCGGCGGCAGCAGCAGCGCCACCATCGCCCTCGCTGAGGAGGAGCCCGACGGCGGAGACGTCCGCGGCGGCGCCCCCCTCCGGGGCAAGACCCTCGCGCCGCCGAGAGAGCTCTCCTTCCTGACCCCGCGCGGCGGAGGGACTCCTCCGGGGTCCGCCCCCTTCTCTCTCTCGGGGACCAGGTCGACCCCTCTTGCAAAAGTCCGGGTTGAGGTGGGGGGGTTGTGGAAATCGGAGGGAACTGGCTGGTACAAGGGGTGGGCGCTCCTCTTCTCTACATCGGGAAGGAAGGCGACTTTGGAGAGGCGCGCCGAGGGACTTGGAGACGTCGCCCAAGAAAAAGTTTTGGAGGAGAGAGAAATCGCGCTGCTGGTCGATCTCGGATCGGGCTGCTGGCTGCACAGGCGAGACCGGCTTCGCTTGTGTGCAGCTGGTGGAATCAGCCCCCTTTTTCACTTTCCACCTCCTAGCCAAGGAGCCCCGGCTCCTCCTCTTTCTGCGCCGCGCGCTCCTGGTCCCACCCCTCTCCGCCGCCTCTCTGTTCCTTTGCAAGGGAGGAAAGAGGTTGTTGGGGGGTGGAAGACGAGAAGGAGCGAGGAACTGCATGACCTGAGGCTCGCATCCGCTCCCATCAGTTATAAGTCACTGTTTGTCGTCTCCCACCCCTGGCTCTTCTGCTTATCCCCTTGGAAAGTTGCAGGCGCGCGCTCCTCTCCATCTGTCGCTTTCTCGTTTCTGCCTCCGGCTGCCAGAAAATAAAATAAAGGTGATCCTTGTGAAGGGATTGGCTCTCCGAGGTGGCGGACGGGACACCCACACCGTCGAAGGAGCATAAATCTAAAAGGCGGGGGGGGGCAGAGAACAGGCTGGATTTCCAAAAACCAGTTTTTTACTTTAAAAAGCAGCAGCGCGTGCTCGCGCGTGCTTTCCTTTCCCCATAAATATCCCTAATGAAAAACAACGACGGCGAGGTGTTGATCTCCATCTCTGCTTAAACAATCCTGTTTGAACTTTCTGTTTTCTTTCTCCAGCAACTGAAATAAAGGGAGCTCTCTCTCTCTCTCTCTCTTTCTGGCTTAAGTCTGCCGCAGCTGCCCTCTCTGCAAGAAAAGAGGCTTTTCATTGTCCTGGCTGTATCCCCGCTTCTCCACCCCCCCCACCCCCATAAATATCTCTGGGAAAACTTGCTCCGCAGTGGCCAAAGGAAGCTCTTTCCACGTGGATCCAGATGCATTTAATCTAGGGGAGAAAATAGAAAGCAGATCTTCGCTCACCAGCAGCAATTCACCCCAGCCCACCCCCAACCCCTCTTTCCAGCTTCCAGCTAATCTCCTTTTCAGGGCATGGCAGAGAATGCAATGACCTAGGGGGGCACCAGTGTCCCGCTCCATGGCAGAGAGATACACACACACACACACACACACACACACCCGAGGCGGAGCGGTTGGGGGAGCAGTTTGAAACTATTCATCGGAGGGCGGCAGAACTCTCCCGGAGAGACAACATAACAGGAAATCACCTTTGCTCTCTCTCCCCTTAAAATATGCCTTTGTTTTCTGCCGGTTCTTTCTCTCCCAGCTGATCCGGCCCAGAGGAAACTGATACCCTCTGCTCTCCCTCTGCCGCGTCTTTCCCAAAGCGCCCACGATAATACACAGTGCTCATTGATTTGACTTGCAGGGAAAAGTTAGAAGGGGATGGAAGGATGGATAGATAGAAAAATGTAGATCGTTCTGCTTCCCTTGAGATGTGCAAGAAGAGTTCCTAGCTGCTGGCATGGGCATAGCGGGGGCGGGCAGCTGCCCCCCTAAATCAAGTAAATAAATAAAAATACGCTTTGTTATTGATATTTTATTGCGAAATTTTCAAATATAAAGTGATACAAAGAGTGTGTAAAGGGGGGGAATATATATGAATATATATAAAAAATATCCTAACCCATACATTCTTTATTATGTTATCATATTATCAATCCGCTCACTGGAAGGACAGCTCGTGAAGCTGAGGCTCCAATACTTTGGCCACCTCATGAGAAGAGAAGACTCCCTGGAAAAGACCCTGATGTTGGGGAAAATGGAGGGCACAAGGAGAAGGGGATGACAGAGATGGTTAGACAGTGTTCTCGAAGCTACCAGCATGAGTCTGACCAAACTGCGGGAGGCAGTGGAAGACAGAAGTGCCTGGCGTGCTCTGGTCCATGGGGTCATGAAGAGTTGGACACGACTAAACAACTAAACAACAACAACAACAACAAATTATCAATCCACTGATTCAAGGAGATCATTTCTTTATTCTTCCAGTTCCAGGCCTGATATTGATGAACTGGAACCGGAATAAATAAAAAATACTTAACAAACTGACTATTTGCATTGCAGATAACTCAGCTCTCTCCCGCGACATAAAACCAGCCACCCCGCTAAAATAAATCCTGACTACGCCCATGACTGGTGGGGAAGATCATTAACAGGGACAAGGAAAATTAAGCTGCACCCTACATTGAAAGCTCTGTTACACCACTTTAACAGTCATGGCTTCCCCCAAAGCATCAAGGGGACTGTAGCTTGTTAAAGAGCACAGTTAGGAAGGAGATCCCCTCTTCCCTTGTCAGAGCTACAATTCCCAGAGTTCACAAGACTGAGTGTTAAGCCATTCCGAAAACTGTAGCTCTGTTAAGGGGAATAGGGCTCTCCTACAATTCCCATGACATGGGTGTTAAAGTAGCACAACAGTGCTTTAAAAGTTTGGTGCAGATGTGGCCTTTAATATATTGAATTAAATTACTGTGCCATTCATATATTAAATTGCATAAATTTGGGCACAAATAAGACAAGGTTTTTGTTGTGGTTTAAGGCATACTGTTGTTTTTTAAGAGAAGACTCAGGTATGCACTGCGTCAAGAACCATCTTTGAAGAGGCATATCTAGAATCTCCTGTGTGAGAAGCAAGGAGGACTCCTCATGGATGGTACTTGCAATCCATAGTTTTTACTATGTGCTAATATTTTTAAAAATATCAATAATAACTGTTTTTAAAATGTATGTCCCAATTAATCCAAAGCACTTCTTTAGCTGATCAGAATGCTTTTTTGAGTGATTAATTTCACTTCTTAATCAACTAAAAAAAGCGCCAGCCCTATCATTTACACATTCTGAAACCATTTTATATAAATCAGAGAGTGAGGCAGCACTCAAGCCCACAGATTTCAGGAGCCTTAAAAACGCTTTACGTTGAGGGAGTTATTATATTGCTTTAAATGGACCTAGCTGATCTAATCATGGCTAGCTTTCAGTTTGCAAAGACCCTTGGTAAAATAAGCTTTGGTGTGTGTTCCCCTTCCCCTCCCACCTTTTGCAGGTGAGTCTTTGTCAGATTTCTTAGAGGGAGCAGACAACACCAGTGCTCTGAACAGCACAGGACAACAGGGTGTGGAAGCTGCTATTGAAATTTCCCATAATGCCCGCATGTGGTGTCACACCAGTGCATTGTGGGAATATCTTTGAGCAAGTGTCAGTAGTTTGACCCAGGGGTGGCATGCTTATGCTGGGCCTGGATCTGGTATTTTTCAGTCTTGTTTTGAAGGGATGAGATTGGCTTCATCTTCCCTTCACAAGCTTTCTGTGTTGCTTTCTGTAGTCCACCTCTCTATCTGCCAAGACTCAAACTGCAAACCTGGTTTCCAATTAGAGACTTACCGTGGGTTTTGAAGAGAACTTATGGCAAGTGGGAGGAAGACAGGACTGCAAGAAATCTGTCTGCGAATCCATTACAGATCTGCTAATACAAATGGTTGTAAAAACTCACCCCAGGCTGACACTTGGCAGGAATGTTTAAATCACAGCTCCGAAGAGAATGTTTTACTGGGATTCAACTTCCACAAACATCTGTTGATTTTGTGTGTGTGCGCGTGCAAAAACCAAGCAGCCATCTCATCCCACATCAACAGCAAATCAGATGGACATATTATAGATTGATATTATCCAAGGTTGTTTTTGAGGAGATGCAAGTTCACTGCCATCAAGTTCATGGTTGCTCCAGGATTTTTATCAGGCTCTGGATGTTAGCTAGTAAAGCTTTTCTGCTTTGCAATGCAGTAACAGTGTTGCCATATTTACAAAGTGTTTTTACATGTCTGAATATAAAGGGAATGGCCATAGAGCAGATGTGAGATACCTAGTTATCTCCCACTTGGACTACTGTGATGCGCTCTACATGGGGCTACCTTTGAAGGTGACCCAGAAACTACAATTAATCCAGAATGTGGCAACTAGATTGGTGACTGGGAGTGGCCGCTGAGCCCATATAACACCGGTCCTGAAAGACCTACACTGGCTCCCAGTATGTTTCTGAGCACAATTAAGTGTTGGTGCTGACCTTAAAAGCCCTAATGGCCGCAGCCCAGTATACCTGAAGGAGCGTCTCCACCCCCATCGTTCTGCCCGGACACTGAGGTCCAGCTCCAAGGGCTTTCCGGTGGTTCTCTCACTGTGAGAAGTGAGGTTACAGGGAACCAGGCAGAGGGCCTTCTTGGTAGTGGTGCCCACCCTGTGGAACACCCTCCCATCAGATGTCAAGGAATTAAACTATCTCCATCTGACTTTTAGAAGACATCTGAAGGCAGCCCTATTTAGGGAAGTTTAATTTCATGTTTTATGTTTTATGATGTTTTTAATACTTTGTTGGGAGCCACCCAGAGTGGCTGGGGAAACCCAGCCAGATGAGCAGGGTATAAATAATAATAATATGTTGTTGTTGTTGTTGTTGTTGTGTCTGATCTACAACCACCATCAATGATTAGGTCCTGCCTTCCACGTCCTTCCACCACCATGCATGGACACCTCAGTTAGGTGTGCGTATGCCCCAACAAAGTGGAGACAGAGGTAGGTGCAGGTGAGTGTGTTTGCAAACTTCCAAACTTTGCACGTCTGGAATGTGTGGTCTACTGTATAAAGGTAAGACTTACCTAGATCCCTTGTTTCTCCAACTTTTGCCTGTGGCCCCACACCAAAAAAAATTGCATTTGGCCCTCGAAGCATTGCCCATGGGAGAACGTTGGCTGGAAAAGGTTCTCCATTCCTGGTATATGGCTATGTCCTTAAAACTTACTCTGGAGTTGCACCTACACCAGATGAAATTCCTCAGCCTTAAAAAAAGGAAAAAAAAGTATATTGGCTTCTAAATTGTGGTTAAATGGCTCTTTTCACCATGTAGATCAGCTCCTCCTGTATACTTAACCAATCTGTTTACCTTAGCCCCACAGTAAGTGCTTTCTACTAGCAGGGCAGAGTCAACACAACTTAGGGACACTGTCAATTTGTACTCTGGCTAACACCTCAGCAGTTTCTAAACAAACTTCAGCTCACCTTAATTATCTGTGGCTAGTACAGCAGGATAATTCATTCCACTTCACCAGATGGTTATCTGTCTGCCGTGATACTGCAGTAAAAATCCCTTTTCTCAATTTGACAATAATTCAACCCAAAGTGAGAACTGAGCAAAATTTTGCAGTATGTTTATTTGTAGAATTGCATTTCTCCATTTCCAGTACAGTGGTACCTTGGGTTAAGAACTTAATTCGTTCTGGAGGTCTGTTCTTAACCTGAAACTGTTCTTAACCTGAGGTACCACTTTAGCTAATGGGGCCTCCTGCTGCCGCTGCATGATTTCTGTTCTCATCCTGAAGCAAAGTTCTTAACCCGAGGTACTATTTCTGGGTTACTGGAGTCTGTAACCTGAAGCGTCTGTGACCCGAGGTACCACTGTAATATGTAGGCTCTTCACAGTCACCCACCTAAGGCTCAGAATAATTGTATTTAAATACATATGCAGACCCTCCAAGTGTCCCTATTTTCTAGGGACATCCCTGATTTAGGGAAGCTGTTCCGGTTTCTGATTTGATCCTGGAATGTCACGTTTTTCCTTAGGATGTCCATATTTTCATTGGAAAAATATTGGATGGTGTGGAATTATCCGACCTCCCCAAAGCCGTCTGAAGGCAATCTTGTATAGGGAAAGGTTGTTTTTTTAAAGTTTAATGTTTTATTCTGTTTTTATATATGTTGGAAGCCGCCCAGAGTGGCTGGGGCAACCCAGTAAGATGTGTGGAGTATAAATGGCAAAATCATCATCATGGAATGTGACGTCCCTGTTTTCATCGGGGAAATGTTGGAAGGTATGACATATGTAGTTTTGTTTCCGTGTTTTTACGCAATTGTGTTGGCATTTGTGAACACCGCTCTCGGGGGAGAGCAGCAAGCGCACATGTAGAGCTGTCTCCATGGTGTTTGTTCCGTGGCACAACCTCTTGGCACCTGTGCTAACGGTCCATGGGTTAAGGAGGCACAATACTTGCCTTGCCCCATGTGCTGGCAACCCTGATTTAATTTCACTGGCCTCGGGTGATCAGTGGAACCGAAGGCCCATGGGCCGGAAGTGGCCCGCGGATGTCATTTGACCAGCCCACCATCTGCCCCTGAACTGAGCCGCCTACTCGTGTTGCACTAAACTGGCACAGGGACTCGCTTCCGCAATGCCGAAAATCGCGTTTGCGCATGCGCTGAAAATCGCAGGCGCGCTCACTCACACACACACGTGCGATCCGACCCATGGATAAACCTTGCTGACCCCTGCTTTTGTTGCTGACCTACGCCTGACTCAAACCTGCTTAGTTTCCACAAGGTGGCAGCATCAATTGACCTTGGACAACCTTTCTGGGTCCACAGGTAACATTTGAAAGCCAGAGGAAAATGTACTGGCCACTAAATAAACTCACACAATGCAACCAAGCACATACCACAACCTGTTCTATTGGTTGCATCAGGATTCTTCTTCCAAGGGGTCAGAGACAGGACACTGTGGATGCCAGAAAAAGCCTCTGTGGACCACGCTGGCAGCCCCTGCTTTAGACCATGCCCTGATATCTTGGGGGGGGGGGCATTATCTTCTGTCCAGCCCCAGTATATAGATCTCTGTGCTTTTCTCTCAAGTTACATCTGGGCCTTTTCAGTGTTTCCAACGTTTCTGAAGTAAATTCCAACTTGCGTCATCTGAAAGTCTGATTGCTTTATGTTATCACTCTTGTCTCCGGTAACCAAGGAAAATATTCACAGACACCACACACTTGAGAGTCTAGACAGCAGTCATTTCCCAGAAACTACTTTCCCTGCAATGGTTTTCATTTGCGTCCACACAACGCTTCCATAGTGCCCTCCTTTCTGTTATTCCCACAGAATAGCCTCTGGTGCCTTAAAACTACATTTAACTTAATAGACACCGATTTCAAATTCTTTCCTTCTTCAAATTTTCTGAAACAAAAAGAGGCAACAACTTTCATTACGTAATTGAGACAATCAGACCTTGAGAACAGGACATATGCAGTTGTAGGTCACAAATTCAGAAGAAGATCGCACAATCCCCTTAACACCTACATTTACAACAGAATATCTGAAATAATGATTCCTTCTTAAGGGGCAAACCTTGTTCCTGATAGGTTTGTGCCATGACAGATAGGAAAGTTACAGTGAACACACACCAGCCTTCCCCATCTTGTCGCCCCTCTGCCTCAGTGAAGTTATTGGACTCCAATTACCATAAACTCCAGCCAGAATGATTGATGGCCAGGAATGATGGGCGTTGTAGTTCAACATTTGGAGAACCACAGTTTCCCCAGCCCTAAGCAAGCCATTGGAGAATCCTGGAGGTATTATCATTCCCTCCAAGGGACTGAAGATGGCATGCTTCTTGCTGCTGTTGCCTTCCTTAAAAGCAACAACTCTGTGAACATAGGTTAGACAGAGAGTGTGCACAATGCACATCAGGGGTAGGGCTGCACACAGGAAAAAACACTATAAATAAGTCAGAAATTAAATCGTTATAACAAAAGAAAAAAAACCTCTGGAAAATGGCAAATGTTTGCTCTCCAGCGCCCTCTGGTGTTGTGTGTTTATAATGCATTAAAAACACCATTTTTTGACTAATGTAGCTGAGTCCAAAGTCAAAGTGGGAATTTTAACTCCCAGGTCTACGCTTACTGCTCTGAACGCTAGACCAGGGGCCTTCCAGATGTTGTTGGGACTCCAACTCCCACCCACCCCAATCGGCATGGCCAGTGTTTACAGATTTTGAGAGCTGTCATCCAGCCACATCTGGGGGAATCACAGATTCCCCATCCTGCACCATACTCTCTCTGCTAGTTAAACGGTTAAAGTCTAACATCTGGCTACACATTTATTGTATCCTGCATACATTCAAGTAATAACATATGCAAACAAGGCTATAAATTTGATCTGGCATAATGTTTTTGACAAACCCATACAGGCAGCTGCTTTCTGTGTTTCGCAGACAGAAGTGCAGCGAGAGCATCCAGCCATGGAGAACAAGCATCCCTTGTTACAAATTCTAAGAGAGATCGCTAAACTCTGGTCGTAATCCTTCTAGTGATGAGGAGAAATATTTAGCAACTGCCATATTTCTTTTTCTTTAATGATAGTAGTTACGGGGGCAGGGGGAACCTGACACATCAAATGTGACTTTTAGAAGGTTAAGTCCAGACCATAATACTTTAAAAAATATAATGTGGAGGGGATGGCATTCAATAAGCATTCAATCTGCTTGAAAACCGACAAACAAGAGTGTCAATGACCAATGCCAACCAATTTGAAATCCTATTTTAGGATTTTTTTTCCACTTTTCATCACTATGCCTTCTCACCCCAACTACCATGCTGCCTCGCCCTGGTTTTACCTCTAGTATGTGTTTGTACAATGGCATGTGTACTTTTAATATGAATTCAGAATAAAAGTAAAAGTTTATATTTAAAAGTTCAACTTTGTCGTGTAGGCCTAGAACAAGTAGGCAGATCTAGAACAAGTCATGAACTCAGACTCTTAGACACATGAGCAGGGGTGGGGTGTGTGTGTCAGCACTTACTGACTTAAATCGAGAAAAATATGATTGTAGGCTTCCACAGTCCACAAATCCTTTTAAATAAGTGTATTGATTATGTCTGTGTATGTGTGTTACATATAAGACTCTGGACCTGCCTTCCTGGAGAGGCTAGACTGGCTCTCTCCTTGTTGTTCTGCTGGCAGGTGAAGACCTTCTTGTTAATTTTGGAAATTAACTGCATTTAATGAAATGGCTGGTTTTTATCGTAATTATTTTCATGTTTTAAGTAGTTTTCGTATACCGTATGTATATAGTTTTAATTCTATCATTGTTTGATTGCATTTTAATGTTTAATGTTTTTAGCAGTTCTTGTTTCTATCTGTAAGCTACCTTGAGTCCCATCAGGGAAAAAGCTGGGGTAATAAAATAAAATAAAATAAAAATAATAATTCTTCCCTGGAGTTTTCATTACAGGACCACTTGATTCGTTCCTTGGACAAGTGATTTTTGGCTTATAATTTTGAGGGTAGTAATCATCTCTGTGTACGTATTTTAAAAATAAACCAGTTTTGTTCAGTAAACGAGGAAGAACACACTGCCCCCTTTTAACCACCCTTCCTCCCTGCCAAAACTCCCACCACCTACTAAAAACATTTGCCAGGTGGAAATTTGCTTGTTTGGTACTTGTTATGATGTTTGACATAATTATCAAAATAAAAACAAAATCAGCCCCAGTGCATTTCCACTCACAATGCTGTCAATTAAAGATCTACAAGAATTATTACATATACAGACCTTGGGGAAGAACGCTTTTTCCTTCGCTATAAATCCTGACTCTGCAGAGTTCTTTTTTTTATTACTGCATTTCTCCAGTTGCCTTCTGTGGTTTTTGCCAGCTTCTCCTCTTGGCTTCCATGTGGAATTTAAAAGGTTTCTTCTCCCCCCCCCCCTTTTGAATGGCTGTGTCTGGCATCAATGCCATGTCATGACACGAAGCTGACTAATAAAAGTTAGACTCCATTGGTTCATCTAGCTGAGTATTGCTTACTAACTGGCAGAGGCTCTCCACGGTTTCGGCCAGGGGACATTCCCAGCCCTACTTTGAAATGTTATTAATGGAACCTGGGGCCTTCTGTGAGTGAGCTTTACGTTTCTGTGTTATTTATGCATAGGTAAAGGTAAAGGGACATCCTGACCATTAGGTCCAGTTGTGGCCGACTCTAGGGTTGCCGCGCTCATCTCACTTTATTGGCCGAGGGAGCCGGCGTACAGCTTCCAGGTCATGTGGCCAGCATGACTAAGCCGCTTCTGGAGAACCAGAGCAGTGCACGGAAACGCTGTTTACTTTCCCGCCAGAGTGGTACCTATTTATCTACTTGCACTTTGACGTGCTTTCGAACTGCTAGGTTGGAGGGGGAAGGGACCAAGCAACGGGCGCTCACCCCGTTGTGGGGATTCGAACCGCCGACCTTCTGATCAGCAAGTCCTAGGCTCTGTGGTTTAAACCACAGCGCCACCCGCGTTGCTTTATTTATGCATATCTTCCAACATTTCTCCAATGGAAATAGGGACATCCTAAGGAAAAGCGGGATGGTTCCGGGATCAGGTCAGAAACTGGGCTGGCTTCTGTAAACCCAGGACCATCCCTGGAAAATAGGGACACTTGGGAGGGTCTGTTATGGTTGCAGTCACCTGGTTGCTGCCATGTGCCAGGACTGGGAGTGCCCTACCATGTCATCTGATGTCATCTTGGGACACCAGGTGCTTCAACACAATAGATTAGAAGCTTTCAAGTCTCCAGCTAAGCTTAGTGGCATGGAGAAGCTATGTAATTTCTCCGTGCCCCTAAGGATTTCAGTTATGATAGGAAACAGCATGGGACATCTCTCTCGCCCTGATCTTGCCACTGTGATCCACATGACGGTCACCTTGTAGCTCACTCTACGTGGGGCTGCCCTTGAGACTGACCCAGAAACTCCAGCGGGTGCAGAATGCCGCGGCGAGACTCCTTACAGGGTCCTCGCTGCGAGATCACATTCACCCAGTGCTATACCAGCTGCACTGGCTCCCGGTGGAGTACAGGATCAGGTTTAAGGTGCTGGTTTTAACCTTTAACGCCCTATACGGCACAGGACCCTCATACCTATGGGACCGCCTCTCCTGGTATGTCCCGCGGAGGACCTTACAGTCTTCAAACAAAAACATCTTGGAGGTCCTGGGCCACAGGGAAGTTAGGCTGGCCTCAACCAGAGCCAGGGCTTTTTTGGCTGTGGCTCCAATCTGGTGGAACGCTCTGTCACAAGAGACTAGGGCCCTGCGGGACCTGACATTTTCCCACAAGACAGAGCTGTTCCACCAAGCCTTTGGCCAGGGCACAGTCTGACCACCTCCTTTGGCAATCCTCACAGAACTCTAGCCCAATGGTTGCCATTATTTTGATTTGAACTGATTTTATAATGAAATGATTTTATAATGTTGTATTATTTTACTGTTGTTAGCCGCTCTGAGCCTGGCTTCGGCTGGGGAGGGTGGGATATAAATAAAATTTTATTATTATTATTGGACTGGTGCAAGTAAGTTAAGGGGGCTGTGCAATGTGTGGAAAAACTTGAGGGATGTTAAATTATCAGCAAGTTGTATGGAGAATAGGGTGCCGACTAGCTCATCTGATGCCCCCAAATCTTCTCCATTGTTCTCCACTTGTTCCATGGCTACCCTATATCCCAGACTTGCACCTCATAACTCTCATCAAAATGAAGAACATAAAGGAGAAGCCCTGCAGGATTTCCCATAGTGGCCAACAAAATGCCTACAGGAAGCCCACAAGACATGAAGGCAAATGGCTTCTTCCCATTCCTGCCCCTCTGCTAATTGAGACATACTGCCTCTGAACGCAAAAGATGTTTGTAGCCATCATGGCCAGTAGCTATCACAGTAAGTCCAACTCCACTCTCCTTCAGAAGTGAATAATGCCTTCGTTATTAATTCAAACTTAACTGAACCCCTTTGTGTCAATACTCAAGTCATAACCAATGACAGAGACAGAGAAGAATGACATCACATCAGCTGGGGAGAAGAGATTGCAAAACATACAAACCATCATCAGTGTCATGGTTAGTGCGTGTTAAATTGCAATCCAGAGCAGATTATATCACAATATATAGATTTTAGCGTTTAAATGAGTAGATCTGCAACATTTGTGAATGGATAGGGTTTTTACTTTAAAAAAAAATGCATGAGAATTTGTTTTAATTGTTGGAACCTGCCTGGGGACTTGAGGGCGAAGGGCAGGTAATTAATAACAGGCAATACGCCAGGTCAGTGATGGTAAATGTACAATACTTCAGTGATGCTGTGTAAACCACTGAGTCTGTTTGCAGTCCCTCATTTTCAGGAAACCATCTGGAGCACATTTCTGTGGTTTCAAGACAGGCTGACATGCCCGTGCTTTCTCCATAACTGTTAAGATTTAGAAATTCCTTTTAGAAGGATTTTCCAGGATTTATCAAGAATTGCTTGGGCACTTAAAACTCCTATGTGGAATGGCAGTGTCCATTCTTATTTGGGTCAGTTCTTGTTCCATCTTGCCCTAAATGAGTCCCCTAGAAAGAGAGTCAATGCTGAACTCAAGTTGGTGTTGATGTTTAAAGCACCTCAACAGTGGCTGGAATGAAGTGTGTGCGAGAAAGGGAAAAAAATTAAGAACCTCGCTACCCTCTGGACCTGAATCTCACATGTTCTGAATAGATAATCCCTACTGAGGGAGAATATCCATTGCATTTTTGAAAGAGAGAAACTCCTTGTCTCTACACCCATGGTGATTTACAAAATACATTGAAGCCACCCCCGTAATAAAACTGGAATCTTAACAAACATACCACTGATTCAAAGACGTTGGCAACATCCATTCTCAATGAAATACAAAACAGCTCACATATTTACTGAATCACCACAAGGAAAAGGCTGAGATGGGCTTCACTTGGGAGCACAATTCTTAATTTATGACCATAATCAGAGCCAGTTCTTCAGCAGCAGTTCCAAATCCCTTTTCATATCCTGCCATTTCACTATTAATGTCAGTTTATAAATTTCTCCACTGACACTGCATCTACTGAGTGGGTCATCCTGACCAGGCAATGTTCTAGAAGAACTATAGAGTGAGTTGGATACAGAATATTATTATTTTTTTTGGAAACAGGATGTTATTTTCTATTGTCTTTGAACACTTCCCCAGGAAAATCTCAAACTGTTACATCTTTCAATACAAATTCTAGTTTTCACTTCCCATTCCACATGTTCTAACATCTCCAACTGCTTTGATAAAATTTCTGCTCGGGTAAACCATTAGTCTCTCAAATATCATCTAAACCTGAATTCCTATCTACCCGTCAAACTTTTTTCTTTTCTTTTTTGCCCCCACAAGAACTGGGGTGGTGGCAAATTGGAAAAGGGGGTGAGAGGCAAGATGGTGTGAGACTATGAATAGGCAGAAGGAACGGAATAGATATTAAGGGACAGTGTGTTAACCACATCCACCAAGCTACTAGTTCCTAAGGAATGTTGACCTGATTTTTTTCCCCAGTGAGTCATTTCACCTTTATTCACAGATTATGTTTGTACACTCTCAGTTTCTGTAATATGCAGTAAAGTGAGTTAATTTGAGTGGATTTAGACACTACAGTATCATTACATTCTGCAGGAGTCAAAAGGTATGCCTTTCCCTTTAATAGCATGTTAGCAGAGAGTGCCTGGCACTGCCCAGGAACCTCCAGAAGCCCAAAAATATATTGTGTTTTTTAAATGGATAGTGTAATTTGTGAGTTTGGACCTGATACACCAGACACCCTCAGGAACCCTCATGGCAAGTTTGGTGACAATAGCTGGATGAACCTATGCCAAAAAATGGGCAAAGTCATGTCAAAGTGATGTCTCAGCCCACCATCACCAAGTTGAAAAAAATATGGAAAGACATAGATAGCAAGCCAGCAGTGAGATGTTTGTAAGCCTATTGATTTTTAAGTCGGTTAGGTGACAGCCATTAAGGTAAAGCAAATTTTAATGTGGTTAGACAGCACTGACGAAGATCCAAAAATGGGTTGAACATGCACATTTAACAATCTGTAGGCTGAGTCAACACACGTTGCTCGATGCTTAGAACACTGAATTTTCAACAGTCGACTTAGCAAAAAACCCAAGGAAAGTCACCAGCACGTAATACAGTGTAGTGTTTATTGTATGTAATGGAAGGTACACTTGAATTTCAAAAATTTAAAACATATAAAAAGTGGTTAAAGGGCTAACATTTTATCAACATTTGATAAATGCATTAAGAACGTTTATTATACAGCAGGGTACAATGTAGTGTTAATGCCAACGGGGCACCATGGAAATTAGTCTTTAAAAAATTCCACTATGTAAGCTTTATACAAACAAAACCACTTGCTGCTGTTTAAGATTGTATGGAGGAGACTGCTGTCTAAGCAGTCTTACAACAATTTTTAATATTAGATAGCATCAGTCATTAATTTGGGTGAGTGTTTCAAAAAGAAAAAAAAAGTAGAAATGTTGTCATTCACAGAAATGCACATCCAAGTCTTGTTTCTGATAAGAACAATAGGTACAGATTGTAACTCTCCCTATATGAAATAATTTACACACAGATGAAAGCTAGGTACACTAAAATAATCACTAAATAGAGTTCTTCCTGGAAATAAACAAGCCATTATGATTCCTGCACGATTGGATATGAAGAAAAAAACATAGTTGAAATAGTATTTCTCTTTTAAAACATAATTATGATTATTCTAAAATAAAAAGGAAAACAAATCAGCAAAATGTGCAACCTAAAATCAGCCAAGCTTATATTGTAGTACAACCATATTAAGAAACCACTGGTCAGAAATACAACTGCATTGGGAAAAAGTTTATAATCCACAAAACTCTTTGCCAGGCCATAAAGTAAAACAGCTCCACAGTTTACACAAGTAAAACTGAGGCAACATAGATGCGTGCTTAGGTTGTCTCCAGTTAAAGTAGATATTCAGGCAGATGATGTGACACTTTGTTTGTACACAGCATGGTATGCATTTCGGAGCAAGACATATGGAAAGCAAGACTCCAGAAGATCCATGGTCAGGAATGGAGACTCCTGGACGATCTAAAGTGAGAGTAGAGATCACATCAGAAACCTGGTAAGGAGTGGAAATCCCAATGCTGCTAAAATGACAAGCTACTAGCAAGGAGAAGGAAATGCAGAGAGGCTCAAAAGAGTAGGGTTCAAAAGCGTTTCATGATTTTTGTTTTTTAAAGTAATTTTTCTGCTATGCTGCCCAACAGTATTTTGACCATTTGTTGAATTCCACACAGAGTGCTTGTCGAAGTCTCTTTTACCTAGGATAAAACTTTTGGAACAATCACTGGAATGAGAGCTTACCATGTCTAGCAGTAGGTAAACAGATTCTCTGTTCCTTGTAGTGGTTTTGTCTGTCTCCTGACCAATTTTCAGTAGACTAGAGGATGCAAGCTAAAAAAATCACAAATAGCAAGTAAGTTTTCTACTCATCTAAAGCCACTTTAAAAATCATTTTAATTTCACGACACATGCAATTTCAGATATAAGATTTAACATGACATGATCTGTAATGTTAGATAATGCAATGGGGTTATGGATGTGGAGCATTCCACAACAATGAAATGAAAAGGACAGACCAATTGTATAGCTCAATTTGTGTACTGGAATCCCTGATCAGACTAGTTATTCTGCAAGA
This sequence comes from Podarcis liolepis, assembly GCF_965112155.1. Lineage (NCBI taxonomy): Eukaryota > Metazoa > Chordata > Lepidosauria > Squamata > Lacertidae > Podarcis > Podarcis liolepis. Next base: position 112,167,478 of record NC_139554.1, on the reverse strand, counting down.
CAAAGTTCACACATGCTTGCAATATTGACTCAAATCCTTTACAGTCATTGTTGCAATCACTACCATATAGGAAAAGCCACCATAATGTTGTTGGCTTGAAATCAAAAGTTAAGGTTGTAAATGTTAATCGCAGTACAGCTGAAAGCCTTGGTGGAAATGAATGATTTCTGGAGCAGGTCAGCCCAAAATAAAAACTGTACATACAGCCAAGAATTCTTTGAGACGGTCTTCAATGCTTCCCTTGTGAATGGTAAATAAAGCTGCAGCAATCTGGTTGATTGCTTTGGCCAGGCAATGGATATTGTTGCAGTGACCTAAACAAAAACACATTTGTGATATTACTTTAGCTTCACTCACACTCTGAACATTTTAGCTGAATGGAACGTGTCGTTTGAATAGGAGCAGAGTTAAGTTTAGCAAGGGATTAACTTTCAAATATAATATGGATAATCTTCATTTATTAAGGAGGAAGTAAAGATCTTTAAGAACCTTTTGAATAGAGTAAAAGACATTACACACAGGTCCTGCTATCTGCACGCTCAATATCCAAAAATTCACTTATCCATACTTGAAAGAATAATGCCCAAACCTCACTATATGCTCCACAGATTCACTTATTCGAACAGCCAACTTGCTTGCTTCCTTTTTGTTTTTTGTTGGTGGCAGCCATCTTTAGGCAGAAACCACGGAAAGACGGAGGGAGGGAGATCAGATGACTCAGAAAGCAGGAAAAATGAAATAAATCAGGGACAGGAGAGATTGGGCAAATCATTCCCCCCCCCCCATGCCTCTCTTCTGCTGATTGGCTGCAGCCATTTCAAGAAGAAACCATGGAGAGAGGGAGGAAACAGAGGGGACTAATCTTGTATTAGAAATGTTTCCATAGGAAATAATGGGAATCGTGGAATCATTATACCAATGATTGCATAACAAACAATTTCCAGGGAACTCATAAAGCGGGGCTACATTTATTCCAAAATCTGTTTCAAAGACTGAATTCTGGTTTTCTTCTTAATTTATCAGTTCCAAAGTTCTGTTCTGAAGACCTGAATCCTGCTAGGTGCAAATAGAACGGTGTGTGTATTCGAGTAAAGACGGGGCAACATGGTAACTAGCACAGGAATATGAGAATTATGAATGCTTCTAATGCAAATATCTAGTATGAAAACTAGTTTCAATATGACTTCCAAATAGTACTCAGCATTGTTCCTGTGCCCCCAAAAGCCTCCAGTCAAGTTTTAACATTTCCTAATCAATAGGACATTTATGTGCAACGGGTAGAACACATTCTTGGTAAGGATCCCTAGAACCAAAGTATGACTTGAGGTGAGAGATTTTTATTTCCTCTTTCAAAGCAACCATTGTGAGATATAAAATTGATGTACTATTCAACACCAAAAAGGACCAAACACCAGTATCATAAAGTGAAAGCAAATAAATATTTCAGATGAACATTTAATATAATTTCCCCCCTCCCCCCCAGAATAAATTTTCACACCAGTTTGTCTGAATATTACCTTCAATGGCAGGACTGTATTGAGACATCACATTACTGGCCAAAGTTGGTAAGGAGACAGCCACAAAGACCATCAGAAGGCAGGCAATTTTATATTCTTCCTCTGGACTAATGTTTTCTGAAAACAAATAGAAATTTAGGAGATCCATTATACCTGGGTGGGTTCAAAACTCCTAAACTAATACTTCATCCATTCACAGCATTGGTAATGTTTCTGAGCCAAATTCTGTGTTATTTGGTTTGAGCTAACAAAGACCAGTACTTTAGAGTAGCTGGGGAAACCCAGCCAGATGGGCAGGGTAGAAATAAATTATTATTATTATTATTATTATTATTATTATTATTATTATTATTATTATTATTCCTATTCCACCAAGTACCATAACTATACTTGTCTGTAACAGCTATCACTTTGTATAAATCAAGAGTATCTTGGTTGCATACCCCAACACATTTTCAGGGAAGGAAAACGTAACTTAAGGAAAATATGATGCATTTTTTTAATTACTAGAAGAAAATTTATCTAACAGCTATTGAAAGATTTTATAGCTCAATCAAAAGTAACCTAATGACAAATTGCAATTGCAAGAGGTTTCTTTCCTCTTAACTCCAGTGGTCAGCAAAGTTATTTCAGGCTTCCTTTTGAAAGATGCTCAGAATGTCTGCATGTAGGAACTAGCTCAGCATGGCCACCAACTGAGAGCTGTCCATAAATGACTACTACTCCTCTAAAGTAGTTTCTATACCAGTATTTCACATTCCTGGGCCAACTTGAATAAAATATTGGGGGGGGGGGGGAGGTAAGCCCCACCCCACATAACTGATCACATGACGTGGCACATGCATACCACTGGAAGGCAATTCCCATAAACTGGGGGGGGGGGGTATTTGCGGGGGGAGGAGGGCAAAGGGACCTTGGCCCCTAGGAGTTGGCTCCTGGGGCATGTGAGGGAGCCAGCCATAAAAAGTCACTCATCAGTAACAGAAGCATTTGCAGCCATTTCAATGTAGTATTATCACTATTAACCCTGAGAAATACTAAGAAAATGTAACTAGAGATCAGAGCTGCAACATTCAGTCAAATACAAATGTAATTGTCATATATTTAAGCTGACAAACCCTCAGTTTCGGCATCTTGGTTAAATTATGTGAAGTGATCCAAGTGTTCTGCAGAATACATGTATATTTAATACTCAATGTGTGCAAGTATAGTTTCTTTGACATCCTTTCTCCATATAGAACGATATCATGGCTTAGCATTACATGCAAACACAGCCAATATCCAAAACGTTATGCAGCAGCATACCTGATTTTTGGGAAGAAAGTGCTACAACCAGAGCAGGATCTATCTCACAAGGCAGTCCCGCAGCTGATGAGAGCTCATATACATTCATTGCAACCTGAGAGAGAGAAAGGTACTGCAGAGTGAAAAAGGCCAGAATAATTTTGTGGAATTTGTCAAAGCAGACATTGTAAAATCTTTTCAGTGTTCACATTAAGTTACACATGAGAATGGAACCATGGAAGAACAGAAGCACCTTTGGTGGCAGCAATACACCTAGCTTATAGTGAAAAGCTCCATTAGCGCCACTTCTGCTAGCTGGCTGTCATCTCTCTCACATGCCCCTCTGCCAAAAACTTGTATACTCTCCGAAACCATATTCAACAGCAACTTTTTAAGATTCCAACAAGTTCTCAAACTGGACAAACAGAAAACTTTGTTAAGCCAAAGCATATAATGCATTAAATTAATGCTGTCTACCAAGACTAGGTTCTGAGGCCTAAAGCGCAAAAGGGTTTCATAATCCATTAGGAGAATGGATGCTGATCAACTCAAAAACTACATTGTTCGAAACACTTTTTGAATTACTCCCTCTGAAATGCTGTGTCCTTTTTATTTTATGACTTGCTCCTTTAGTATAAACCAGTAACTCCCAGCAGTTTGCAAAAGAGAAATACTGGAATCATAACTAACCACAGAAGTATGAAGCTATATTAATTTCATTTTAATGAGGTTTACAGAAATATATACAAGTGCTACATCTGTCTATACATTCCTGCTTTTGGCATAATATACAATTTTAGAAAGAACTAAAAACAAACAAACCCCATTATTCTCACAAGCAATTACCTTCATATCTGTCTCTCTTGGAATGTGATCCTTAAAGTCTTCAATTGAACTTACAAGGAAAGGAATGTGATATGATAAGACCTAAGACAAAGAAGCATGCAACAAAATTGTTACTTTTGGCTACTGTATCTCCTAAGACAGCATGTTACGACTTTGTTGCATTTATTCTACCCTCTCCCCTCAGTTTATGCATTAAGAAGCCTGGAAGCATCATGCCAGAATCTTGCAGCAGGAGTGGAAAAACACCGGCTAACAAGAGTTTTGAATACTGTATTGCTTTGGGTCTAATACAACTGTACGTTAATTTCCTTTATTTTTTTTAAAAAATAAAATGTGAAATGGTAAAGGTTTGATTCTTTCAGCATACGTATGCAACACACTTAATTTCAATTAAGATTTGATTATTCGTATTTAGTGTTGCAATCCTTTCACCACAGCACAAGCAAGCTGTGTTTTATTCAATCAATTGATCATTTATTGTATTTGACTAAAAGCCATTACAAATACATTTACAAAACCAGCAAATCCAATAAAACCTAATTAAGAAAGATCCAGAAGTAAGCAACCATTTACAATAAATTAAATTAATGAATCCCTTGCACAATCTACAGCGTTGTCTTTTATGTGGCTTGCACAAATACTTTTAGCGGCTTTTGCAAATAAAGCTGTTTTATATGGGACAAGTGGGTTGCAGTCAGGTAACAGCCAACGTATTTTCACTTTGGGGTTCTGTATCTGTAGCGGTGCCAACATCTGTTCCAAAAATCTCTTTCTGGGGTTTTGATAGATCTGAGAATGGAGTATGTAATGGGGAGGAGCTTCTACTTCACCTACCCCACAGACACCGAATCTTAAATGCCTTGGAATGTGCTAGTATTTAGCGATTTAATCACTTTTTACTTTTACTTATCTATTCTTAGGCTTGCGTGTGTTTAAATGTCTAACACAAAAGTTATAATGCCAAATGCAGTACTTACATCTCTAAGAGCTTCTTGTGCCAATGACCGGAAAGATAAGATAACACCGATAATGGTCATCCTCTTCAAAACACTATCAACAGCTAGGGGGAAAAAGAAGAAGAAAATTCCAGGAACAAGAATGCTTTCTCCCTGCCCCTCCCTGTTTGATGTCTGTGGGAGATTGAGGCCATGCATAGCTGCCTCTCCACCAGCTTCAAGTCTCTCTCTCTCTCTCTCTCTCTCTCTCTCTGTGTGTGTGTGTGTGTGTGTCTGCCTGAGTCACAGCATCACCCAGTCATGGCATCTGCCACAGACAGACTAATATTAACAGCAAATTAAAGTGACCACTGCTGATGAAGCAACTTTTTTGGCACATCATAAGGGCGGCGGGGGGGGGGGGAGCATCATTAAGTACCAAAGGCACACCAGACTCACAATAATGTTCCTCACGTGGCACCAAAAGGCAATTTTAATTCCTTTACAAAAGTGCTCCAAAAGCTATTGAATAGTTCGTTCATCCACCAATTCACTCCTTGCTGGCTGAGCATTATGAGAATCTGGGAGAACGTGGCAACCAGCCGAAAGGAGCTCCTCAGTAGGCAACGTATCAGTTTTAAAACATATAGGTTATCTTTCCAAAATCAAAAGGTTCTCTGAGGTGGCCCGCACATTATAAGGCATGAATAGATGAAAAAGGCTACTAATGTGACTACCAACATATATATATATATTGTGTCATGTATGTACGTTACAGCCTTAAAATGGAGACATTTATACAAAAGACAGCATGCACTTTTGGGGGCTGTAGCAGATGCTCCCCCACCAATTCCAGTGCGTCAAGCTATATGCAGATTCCTAGTTAGGAGCATAAACTAAAATGGCACTACTTGCTAGTTACTTACACGACAATCTTTTGAAGAGTGCTGCCATCTGATCTGGTTTATCAAAACTGGTCCTCATTTGCGTTAGCACTTCAACGTTCTCTACCACAAGTTTCTAAGACGAAGCAAGATCTCAGGTCAGGCATAGATCTGAGTATAGTAACAAGCGGGTGCTTTAGGACATTTCAGCGTGGCAAGCAGGAAGCAGAGCTCATGAAATCCAGATGTTCCCATTATCTGACTAGTTATACTAGGTAAGGCCCAGCTATGCACCAAACAAAAAGCATACAGTGTGATAATAAAGGCTCTCTTCTGTTCCACAAAGCACTTATTGCTCCAGTTGTCTCATTAAACTTGAGCAGGGCTGCTGTAGAATAATGGAATTATTACAGTTTGAATGTCTTTTGCACAATGTGCAATGAAAACAACATGGGGGTGAGACACAATTTGCATACGATTTGCCATTCTTAGTTCCGCTTTAGGATTTCCCTTCCATATGTTTTCATGTGGATGATTATCTCTCACAAGGTAAAGAAGAGGCACACACTTTCTGTGACTGGTCTGGACCAATCTCCTAATCACTGTCTCAACTCTATGAATAAAATCTTCTCTCCCTCCACCCCCAGCGAGTTTACATTTATTCACTGTAAACTAAGGGCAGACAACTGAAAGCCCCTGAGTTCAATGCAGAACTTAGGGGTTTTTCAATCTGGCTCATCCCAAAGGGATTTCTCTTCCCATTCAAGAGCTGCAAGCTGGTGATAGGTGGGCCACCCCTCCCCCCCCCATTCTACTACCCTCTTCTCTGTATCTCTCCCTCCTTGTCCAACAGGCTTGTGGAGGATGGACAGCTTGCTCTGGCTGAACACCTGAATTAATCACTTGCCAAGTGCATTCCTCTCCCTACTCACTCCATTTGTTTTGGCTTCTTCCCCTATCCTTCCCCCAACTCCCTATCCTTTTCGCTGGACTCCCCTAACCACATAAAATTAGGCCAAGGAGCACATGTTTATTATCCCTGCTGACCAAAGCTAGAGACACTTCCCCATTTCCTGATGCTTTCTGTTAGTAGAAGCTAAACTATGAGCTAATTAAGAGACCCCCGAAACCAAGGTCATCTCTTCTGGAGAAGCAGCATACAGGAACACAAGTAATGACTGAAGTTTTGCACCAGGACAACAAGGAACAAACTATATGCTGGTCAGGATACAATCTAAACTGACTTGAGGCCCATGCACATTAAAAAAAAGGGGGGTTAAAGAAATAGAATGCACATGAGCAGATCCGAAGATCTTCCCCAGTATTTCTGTGCAGAGTGTTTAGACATATATTGCTTAAAAAGTCACTCCAACCAATGGCACATCATAACAAAAGACTTTTGTGTGTGAGGAGAATTGAAACGTCTGTTTGTAGTATGTTGTGAGTGTTCCTCATTCAAAGGAAAAGGGTCAAAACTCTGATGAGCAAGTACAAATGCTTGGACTAGTCTAAAGTAGTTCTTTGGATTCAGGCCATGTATTCTTGCTATAAAGCAACTTCTGCTTTTAATTATAAAAGCAATGACCAAAGAGAAGCAATGGAAGTTACCTTGAGTTCAGCAACCTGTGAGGAAATGTGCCACATAAGGCTTTCACTCAAGAACTTCATGCCATATGGACCAAGGAGTTCTGACAGGGCTCTCATTTCTGAGGAAGAAAAAGCATTTATTCTGCTGCAAACCAATTATATTGTCTTAATTTAATGAACAAACTATATTTTATTAATTCATTCTATAAAGGCTATTGCATGTCACACATTTTAAATTTTCAGGATCCTATTTCAAATGCTCAAGATTCAACATCTGTAATATAGCTATGTATTGCAGTACAGTATGAATATTAAATAGGTGAAAATAAAAATGAAAACCCCCCGTCTTAACTAGCTTAGCCTGTACTACCAGAGGCCAAGAGGCCTGATAAGAGCCTTAGTTCTCCCTAGATATTAGTGAGGGTCAGAAGAAGCAAGGGGGACTTGTAGTGCTGCTTACTGTCTCCAAAGTTTGGTATAAAAATGAGACTTGGCTTTTCCACCCACCCTGAGCCTTGGGAAAACTCACCTGATATGTCTGAATATTCTTCTGCATTGAATGTCAGTTCGTTTTCAGTAGGCAAGTTCACAAATGCTTTCATCGCTGGGAAATAGGCTATGTGGCCATTACTGACTTGCCTCAGCAAGGTTTCCAGATACCTTCACGAAAGAAACAATTATCTATTTTCACAGTAGACTACAAACATTCCTTACCGTTAATTTCATTTACCACCTTAACTTTGATGAAAGCTGCATTGACACTGAATTTGTCACTGAGAGTTGATCTTGAAAGTCCATGTAAAGCCACATCAACACACATGTATTAAGAATTGCATAGTCCTCAGTGACGTTTCCCTTGAATAGTCAGCAACTTCATTTTAAATAAAAGTGTAGTTTGCTTTTAGTATGCAATAGAAAGCTAAACGCTGTTGCTTATTGGCATCCATTGTTCAAGTGGCATGCGATTCAGTTTTTCTTCGACATTATCTCAATTTCAAGTTGCATGGGGAAGCGGGGCACAGCTCAAATTAAAAGCTGCAATTTGCCTCACTTTCACCTTGGCACTCTCCTCCTCCCAGATTTTTTTCTTTTCTGCATGAAAAATTTTATCTCACAAAGCAAAAGGGGTACAGGATGAAATCTCAGATTCTTACCAATTTGTGTACAGACTGGTAATGGTTGGCTCCCCATGACTATCTAAGTGCTGGGTTTGTTGAAGGAGGACGTTATTAAACACTCTTGTGATGTCAATCTGTACATAATTTTCTATTGACTGGAGTACTGTCATGTAGGCTCTCACACTTGTTAACAACTCGGAAGGTTTTGCGATCTCTTGTGTTGCTTGATTATACATAGTCATGCCAACAATTGACCTTTGAAAAGAAAGAAAGTTATTAGCATGCTACTGAAGTGAACCATGAGCGCTATGTCCTGCCTAATATCAAGGTGAGCCATCACTCTTCAGACCTGGCATGTAGTGTTAACTGACCATTTGGGATAAATTTGGGATAAATTTGCACCAAATGGCACCTGTACTTTTCTGACATTATCTGCTGTCTACTCTGACTTTGCTAAATACTGCCAACATAGAGTGAAAGCACACTGCGGCTGGGTGTTAGAAAGCTGCAAACTGGAGCTGAAGAAAGCTGCTCCCCACAGCCATAGTACAGAAAGATGTATGGAGGGAAATTCAGAAATCTTATATTGAACTACAGTATTGCTATCTATTTGACCCCTGTATAAAAGTCAGATTTGCTGTTTAAAATTTGTACCAATTTTGTCCTAACAGTTACAGCTGTGAGAAATTTTAAAATTCTTGTTTCCTATCTGTTCCCCTTTTTCCTTGAGATGCAAGTCTACTATTTGCTTATTAAATCAGATAACGGCACAGCCAATATACTAAAAGCTCCCACACACTAGCAGGATATGAATCTTTCATTTTCCATCTCCCACTCACCAACTTTGAATGTACATAATTAGAATTATGCATGCACAATTTTTCTTTTTGTAAAATAGGATTGATTCCTTAAATTTTGGGGATTTTGAAACTAGCAGGTAGAAACTGTTATGTATGGGCAACCACTAGGCTGGATGGAAATTGGAGCAAAAGAAAAAGAAGGGCAATGTCAGCTCAAGATTAATTATTTGGTTATATTGGACGAGAATAAATTTTTTAAAATGAATGCTTTTATTAAGTTCTAGCAAATAAGTCTCAATGCTGAAAGAACATTGCTAGTTATTTTTACAAGCTTGCCCCTGACACAAGCATGCTTTCAGAGATTTCTATCAGAAACTGTCACATAACAAAAATAAAAATGGCACAGCAGCAACCAACCCACCCACACTGAGAAATAGTCACGATATAAATAGCAAAAACATGTTTATACGGGCTACTAAACTAACCATATTTTTAATGGCAGAATGGTCTGTTTTTTGGGAATCCAGCACTGCTGACTCTTTAGTGCACAATTGCTTTTTAAAGACTTGAATCGCACAGAGCTCCCTTTGCAGTGTGGAATCTGCTCCCACACCATTTGAGCAACATCACAAGCACTAGGCCATAACATGGTAGTCCCTCATATGATCTTGACACTGTGGAAGGAGGAACACTAAAAAAGCATCTGCCATGGTACAAAGGAAGTGCCAGAATAAACCTTTTGTTGTGTGGTTGATTACTATCAGACGACACACAGAGACTGTGGAGTTTGAAATTAGTACAATATATAACTTTGCCCAGACCAGACATTCATATTAAGTTTGCAGCTGCATGAGGAGCTCTGGGTGACTTCATGAAATTTTTAACTGATTTTAGGGATACATTGTTCCACCTCCTCTATCACTGGGGAAATTTTGTGTTAATGGGATTATATGATGAAAAGCAGGTTAAAGTATTCTTAAAAGTACTCAAGACAAATAACTATCAAATGTGCACGTTGGTACCACTTACTTGGTAAAACGGATTTCCAGGTGTGATGTTAAGTATTCCCTTGGGGTAAAGGTGTGTTCCCACACAATCATGTTTGGAACGTAATTGATTGAGAAGCAGAGCTCAGAAAGTGCCGTGTGCAGTTTGTCTAGACTGCAAAAGACAAAACAAAAAATATGCACACAAACATGTAAGCCACATAAGCAAAGCCATAACAATTACAGCCCCCTTCCACCTCAACCCAAAAAACATTAAAGATGGGTAAGGATATATAAGCTATTTTAAAGCACAGCCACATATTACCCTTGCCTATGCTAAAAACAATGGCATAGGTCATATACGTACAAGACAGGATTATTATACCTCACCCATTATTATTTTTTAGCATGCTAAATGGGAATGCAGAAAAGGATTACTGTTCATAAAGGTAAGGTTGTTTTACAGGATAGGAATGCATGACATATTTTTATATAAACACATAGGATGGCATCCAATTGGTGTTTCTCTACTGACAGAAGGTACCAGTCAGTGAAATTGGGGGGGGGGGGGATATATTTTCCAGTAATTCCCAGTCTGCAGCAGATTTGGAGGAAGCCATTGATGGAAACCTCCTCTCTTAGTGTTCCAATGCCTGATGCCTTCTTGTCAACAGATGACATCAGCTGGATAGGACCCACAAGAGCATTTTTTAAAAAAATTATATCTACAAAATGCCAGTGAATTGGTTCAAGAAGTTAGACTGCCTGTTAAGCAACATTCAAAAGAGAAGATAAGGATGAAAAAGACTCACTTGGTCACCACCAGCCTGTTTTTTCTCATGCTTTCTACTCCTGGTTTTTCTCTTTCTGGTTCTCCTTTCTTACCCGTCTGTTTTTTTGACTTTTTATTTACTGCTTGACTGATGGTTTTGGCACAATGCTTTGGCAGCAACTTTAAAAAAAATGCAGTTAGTTTCAAAATAGAGCTGCAGTTCACAAAAACCATCACCATTAAATAAATCAAACTTTGCATTTCGATTTTAAACTGTTCATTTTGTTTCCAATATACCGACTACTTGCAAACTACTCAATACCAACTCAAGTGATTTCAATATAGTTACTATTCCTTCTAGTTAAGAACAGGAGAAGAACAGCCTTCTATTACAAATATTATGAGCAGAACTTTGTTAGAACCTTATGGAAAACTTTATCATATTTTAAGAACAAAGGAGATGGCACATTTATGTGATGACTCTACACCAAGGGGCTTGCAAACTAAAAATAAACCCAAGGAAAATAAAAGAGGGAGGGAAATGGAAGCAGGGACTAAACAAAGAATGTGCATTATTTCAGTGACCCATACAGAAACTTTGCCACAGCAGGGTAATGGGACTAAAATTAAATTCTCACCTGGTCACTTAGAGTACATTGCTCAGTGCAAATATCTGTGATAAGGTTCCGAGCCTGCTTGGCCATTTCATCCAGGAACATGTTGCAAAGGGAAAGACTACGGTCCCCAATGTGATGTCTCTATCAAGATAAAAACAGAAACCTTGTTTTTCTAAATTGTTGCCATGGTGCTTAAAAACATTTTTAAAAAATCATTATCAAGTGAAACATGCTTGCACTAAGTTCATTTAAACACTGAACCATGGAACAGCAACAAATCAAGCCTCACAACCAGAAGTTATCTGCTGAAGATCCAAAAAGCTTGCTTTAAAAAAAAATAAATGTATCCAAAGCTGCTCCAGCAGAGCTCTGCTGGCACCACAGGAATTCCGTTACTTCTTCTCCCACTGTGCCCCCCCCCCTTTTCTGGAGTGTCCTTCCGGAGCTGATTTTGAAGGTGCACAGGGGATGCAGGGGAAAGGTGAGGAGGGAAAATTTCACTTCTGTATCTGCACATCCCTTGAACTAGCAGAACAGGAGCACTGGATACTGTTCATTGTGTATACAACTTAAAATGTCCACTTAATCAAACGTGGCTCCCTAAAAAACCAGAGTTAAGAAACAAGTTTTTGTAGCTGTAAATTTCAACTTACTTGCCACACTTCTCTATCCCATGCCCCCAATTTACTTATGTTTCTCTACCTTACTCTCTTCTTGTAAAAACCAACATCAAAGAGAAGATTATGGGTTCTTTACCTCTTCTGGGCACAGCTCGTGGGTGCAGCTCATAAAGTGAGTGCAAAGCAGTGGGAATGCAATGGAGTATCTGGACTGAGAGGGCAGTTCCAAACACTGCTGAAACATCTTCTCAAAAGCACGGCTATAGAAACTGTTCAGAAACACAGGTTAAGTTTTCATTCCACTGGGACAAAGTAATTACAAAAAACAAAACAAAAAACAATTTAACAGATGCAACTAAGCACATGAAAAATTTCAAATGCCAGCCATTTTATCCCATGTCCACACAATCACTGAACTTGAGCAATTACATGCACTTGTACCAGATCCTAATAATAAAAGAGTTGCACTCATGGCACTTTACATTACCAAGGGAACTGAAAGCAGGGGGGAAAGAATGTATTATTTAAACCTCCCACTACGTGTACTGTAGCACAGCAAAATCAATGACTTGATGGGGGGTGCAAAGTGTTGGATTATGCTAACCCCAAGTTACCCTTAGGGGTAGTATAAGCTGCTTCTAAAATTTCCAAAAGGACTAGTAAGACCCAGCATAGGTTAGGATTACTCACTTCCATCCTCTACAGCATGTAGAACTTACTAACCAGGCAATCCTAAACACATCTACTCAGAAGTCCCAACTGAGTTCCATTAAGCTTACTCCCACCCACTGCATTTTAAACATTCATAGCACTTCATAATTTGCACCTTCCCTTCACAGAAATCCTAGAGATAGGTATTTGTAATTTTCTTTTGTACAGAATATGTTATCTTGCTGCGGCTGCAGAAGGAGACCTGAAATATACAAGACAGTCTCCAGCTGACTGCACATTGGCTCTTCCCCAAGAGCAAAACAAAACAAAAATCACAACCACGAGGAAGCTTTGGTATATTTAACAACATACCAAAATATAGAAAGATCAGATGTTTCCACCAACATCTCCACCAAGGAATCTACCATTTTTGTGTGGAAAATGATTGTGTTCATCATCTTTCCAAGTTCTCTGTGGTCTGCGAGGCCAAGCGAAGCTTTAGATACACTAGTATAGGCCTGTTGACACATAAAAAAGTAACAATTCACATTATCCAGGTTCTAATTCTCATCTAAAAATCTGCCTTCACTTGAAGGCAAGCATTAGTTTTTTTAAAAAATGAGCAAAATCCACACACACACACACACACGGTAGCACTGTAGCTTGCTCTAATTTGCTTGGGGCAAGTTACGTTTAAAATACAACCCATTCTAAGCTGCCTTACTCCTCCCTATCTACTTTTGGAACATGCTGAGGGTTTGCTCATTCTTGAAACTGGGACTTAAAAAAATGTACAGATCCACAAAAGAGGTTATTTGAGGATTCACTAAGCAAGCCTTATTTTTCAGTTGCTTTACTTATACTTAAGAGTCAAATTCATATTTATAGACAAAACTTGCTTATAATATTTGTTGAAGAAAAGGTAAATATTTTCAAAGTGGCACCCTACTAGGATCAAAACAATATCAGGGCATAGTAATGCCATACTATTTTGCTACTGCTGCAGATGTTACTTGAAAAGGGCTGGTTGTTCAAAAATTCCTCTTAGTTTGTAGCCAAAGATTTACTGGGCCCAATTTCAAAAAACAGAGCTTGAAGCATATATCGTATTGTCTTATTTTTGGAAGGTGGGTTTTTTGTTTTAAAAGCAAACCTAAATCCAGCATTGCATAAAAAGGAATGTATGTTCTTCCAACTCTGTTTGCCTTTACAACTTCTTTGAACAACTGAGGAAAACCAGGCCTTTTACATTATCTCCTAACCAACATCTAAGAAAAATGACTGGCTTAAGTGTCTGGCAATGTGACCTTTCTACAAAGGTTCTCTTTGAGTATGTGTAATAAAGTGTTGAAGAACAGGACATAACCTTCTCAACTCTGATTTGGCCGTACAGCTTTGTTATTACAGACTTTTCTTCTATCCTTATCACTCTATTTCACGCTTCCTGAAACTGTTTGATGTAATTCTGCGCTCCTTCTTTGAACAATGGGTGTGTGTGTGTGTGTGAAAACGTCTCCTGAAGTTTATCCTATGAAAAAGTTTTCAATTCAGATTAAATTTGTACATTGATATATGCTACTTCAGGTATTTCATGTGCCATTCTACTTTAAAAAGTAAAAGCAGCACAGGTTTTTTTGAATATTTCATCTCCTTTTCACAATGCCTGCCTTTTCTGAACAACACATATGAATTAATCTATCCTTCTTTACAACTTTGCATCATTCATATTATGGGCAGTAGCAAAAGCAATGGTAGTCTACTACTGAATTTACTCAAAACTAGTCAGCCTACATATTTTTCTCCACCATGATCTTGGCTTTATCCTCCTTTTAGCTGTTTTGTTTGTTTGTTTGTTTGTTTATGAAAAACACCCTGCTCATACTGTGAACCATTCCCTTCCTGAATGCCTGTTTGGGAATACATGAATTTCAAAATGTGAACTCAAATATTTAAATCAATTATTTTAAATCACTTTGATTTAAAACTGATCTACTCTTTAACACAGGGAAAGCAATATTGCTTTGAAGAATGCACAATAGTAATTCTTACCTGTAATCTAAACCAATCGAGCCTCATTCCTCTGAAGTCAAATACCTCCCCATCTTCAACTGCAACATGTGGAAAAACAAAATATGAAAAAACCATTTGGACAAATGTTTCACCCACTTAATACACATATTTAAAGTCAACAAAAAATGGAGGGGTGGGGAGAGCTGGCATGTGTATCTTATTTACAGAGCAGTCTTATGTGTATTTACTCAGAAGAAAGACCCACGCTTTTTAGTATAATTTATTCCCAAGGTAAGCATGTGTAGGATTACGGTCTCAAAAGTATACATGCCTTACAGTCCAGTCCATTCTGAACTTAATGGGATTAACTCCCATGCAAGTATATATAGGATTGCAACCTTAGTTTTTCACAAGCCAATGGATAGCAAATGTAGGGTTTCCAAAAGTCATCAGAAGGCAGCAATTCACAAGGCTTGTATGCTCCTCTCATGAACATGGCAGTGCCCTCTATATGCAGAAATGCACAGAGGATCTGAATGTTACATATCTATCCACAATATGCACAGGAATTAGTACTCTCTAAGGCAGCAGATTGTCTTGGACTGTAAGTTCCACCTTCCCTGCAATTGCCCAAGCTGTAGGGAGGTGCTGAGAGTCGACCCAACAAAATCTGCAGGACTTCATGTTACCCACTTAAGACACACTATTTCCAATTTTGCTATGGCAGACATAGTTCATGGCTTACATATACATAACTTACCTTGCTTCACACTTAAGGAGGTCATGGTGTTTACAAAAGAGGACATAATGATGGACTCATCTTCAGGGCATACCGAAAGATTCTAAAAAATCAGAAACCAGGACACTACTGTTATTTTGCCAGCTACACAATTATCACTTCATCACAATAAAGTGGAGAACACATCAACGGATATGTGGCTGGCAGGAAACTTCTGTGCAGCTCCATCTGGACCTCAGCCTGGTGCTTGTCTGTGTATGAGATCACAGGTTATGGTATGAAGGCACATGAGGCCACCACTTAATTAGGTCTGGGCCTTATCGCTGCCTGAATAGCACACAGGCTCCACAATGAAAGAAACGTGGGATATAAATATAAGGACATAAATTTAAAAAGTAGTGGGATAAATAGTGAGTGGTGCCAGTGGAGCACATGTAGGACTAAGATGCACATAGTTTATGTATGAGAGAGTACTGAGTGTGAAGTACATGAGAAGAAGGGCAGCTGTATACAGAAAGCCTGCTTTCTCTCCCTGCACCACCTCAAAATCAGCCCACAAACTTTCAGACTTTCACTTGGGCAATTAAAGTGTGGAAACTGTTTTTCTGACATAGGGTTGCAAACTGGGGTTAGTATTATTTCACGGGTGACAATATCACTTCCTCCAACTAATGTCACTTAATCCACCAAGTCTATAATGCTTGTAATTTGTTTCTCAATATAGGGAATCAAGAATTTAGCACATTTTTAGCAGTAGTCCAAAATAATGGAAGTTATGAGCGCTGTATAATAGGAGCCTGCATATTTATTTGTGAAAGCAAGATCATTTTAAAGAGCTCCCCTGCCCATCCAGATGTAATAAACAAATGCTATAATGTACACAATTAAAGGGGCTGAGAACTACAGAGAAGAGACACTGGTTGCTGACTGACTCCATTTTGTTTTCAAACAGCCTTCCCTCATTACAAAGTCATCTTAACTACATGCTATTGAAAATTAACAAAAAGATTATTTCTTCCCGAATACAAGCAGCTTTATCCCTACAGGATGACTACTAGTTTAAATTTTGAACATCTACGCGGATATGTTGTGTAGTATAAAATCTGAGCTCCATCTAGTGGGCAATGAAAAAGTAAAATAGTCATTTTTCAGTGACTGATAGTAACTATGTATCTGTGATTGACTGGTGTCTGTACAAAATATGTAGGTTCTATGGAACCCGTATATCAGAATATAGTCTTTGGGTTCCCTAATAGAAGTTCACACCTTACAGGATACTTTAAAGGGTATTTTAACTTCTTAGCATTTATTCACTCAGGATGAAAATCAACAAGTCAGTACTTAATTCAGTACTTGTAACCTTTTTATAGCAATATCCTCACCACTTACCTGCACAAGTTCATTTAAGACAACTGCATCAAAGCCCGATAGGTACTGCACATAGTATCTTTGCATAACTGGGCCATATTTTCGTACATGTGCCCTGAGCTCTTCCATGTAGAAAATCAGCTCCGCTATGTGCCTTAGGAACGAAAGAGAAACGAAGAATATTGACTAATGTAAGCATGTGTGAAAAATGTCATGGTGTGAAATTCTCATTTTCAGGCTATTTATTGGTCCTTAAATCATGGTTATTTGCTACTTAAGTATATCCAAGTTTTCAGTGAGATAGAGAGAACGCTAGCAGGGAAACTACATGGGAAGGCCATAATTAAGTAAACAAACACATCACTTTATTACTGAAAAAGCTCTCTAGCTTTGCCCCAGTAAGCCCACATAATTAAAGAAAACAGCTATTTAAAGATATATTTGGAGGGGGGGGCGCGCGAAGCGGTGGAATTAAGAAAACAAAGAGGGATGGTTTTGCTGACATCACCACTCTTGTTTTCAAGCCCAGTAGGAAGCTACTTGCAGAAAATGTTAAGGGCTGGGTCACAACAGGCTTTGAAGTTCAAAAGAAACACTTTTGAAAACAACCTACGGGACAAATGTTTCTGTTGATCCTCTAGAACTGACAATCAATAAAAGTGCACGGCACACATCCTCTTACATTGCTCTGATTAGAAAATTATGTGTTGTTTTGGGGAGCAGATTGCTGGGTGCTGAACAAGAGAAGGCAACATTCTTCCAAAATCCTGGAGTACTATCGCCAAACTGATCTTGAAGGTATTATCTTAGCAGACCAAGCTTGGACAACTATTAAAGGCCTGCCACTACTCGTTTATTTTGTTGTGATATCAGGATTTTCTACATTTTGTAAACGTAAATCAGCTAATGGAACTTTATGTATGTGAAGAACCACATGCCGGTTGGGAAAAAGGCATTCAACTATTAGTTTATATATATAAAAAGTGAAGTTTCAATACAGAAACAATTTGCAAAGACAGAAAAAGTGAATCTAGAGTCAGGTAAGTATCTGAAGAAGTGTGCATGCACACGAAAGCTTATACCCAGAACAAACTTAGTTGGTCTCTAATGTGCTACTGGACAATTTTTTAATTTATTTAGAAAAAGTGACTGTACAACTTGCTGAAGAGGGCTTCATATTTACACCAGGAAACTATCCCCCAATTACTGGATGTACTTTGGAGAGTCACAAGACTCTGCTGCTTTTGCTGAAACAGACTAAGAGTTATCCCTTTGGAAATGGTTACAATCTAGACTAGAGAGTTATGCAATTAACTGTTGCACGCTCAGCGCAGCTTTTGTTTGTGATCTGAACACACAAACACACAGGAATGATAAGCTGCTTTTAAGACTTTGCCTGCACTCCTATACACACATTTCTGAGAGTAAATACCACTGAATTAAATGGGGCTTACTTTTAAGTACACATGTATAGGATTGCACTTTTAATGTCATTTCAAGATAGGACTACAGTGTAGCAGCAGGCGTGTGAAGAATCAAAGAAAATGTTTGAAATCTTTTTAGGGAAGCTTCTACGTAAGCTCTCTGGACTAAGGCCAATGTGGCATTTTTCACCACTACCCTGCCCAATGCATGCTGACTGTTAAAAGGAGTTGAGTATGGGGACGTGGCTAGATAGACACGAGACCTTTGCTATATGAATTCCAGCACATTATTCTGAACTGAATAGCTTTGCATTCATTACACTCACAAATGTATCTTAATAAAATTTTGTTTTCAAATCCCACAGCAGCGAAAGGAAACATTATTTTAACATATCTAGGAATAACAGTGATCACCCAAGTCAAGGAAAGAGCCTCCATATATCAATGCAATCAAGACCACAATGTGCCAGAAGAAGAAGAAAAACAAGTAGTAGTACCCTATACCAAAGTGCTTTGGCAGCAGCAGGTTCCATATCATGCAAGAAATCTGAATTTTAAAATATACCAGATATGAAACGTACTTATCTATGAAATCATCTGCACTCTTCTTTGGCATGTTATCTGCGTGTCGTAGAAGCCAAATAATTTCATCACGAGCAAACGATAATGCCATAAAGACAAAAAGTGCCTGGAAAAAACCAAACACACATTAAAATGTTTCCCTTTGCAGATATTATAAGTGAATGTACAGCAAATGGAAATGAACTCTGTGGATTGTGCCCGTAAATAATTTCCCTTCTACTTACTAAGCTTACTTACCTTGGGACCCAACAGTCCTGGCTGATCTGACAGGACAGTAGCTAGTTCTTTCAGTGCAGACCGTAAAAATTTGCGTCTTTCTCTGTGCATTGAACCACTGTTTTCAGAATACAAATACTGCAATTAATCACCAATATACTATACTTCACAAATTATTTGAAGCTGTGCTTAGAGTCCATGGCAGTGCATTCTCAATTAAAAATGGTGTTTAAAAACCACCTCTCATATTGCTCCTTAAGATCAAGTTTTAATACATTTGTGAGGCCATTACATTTTCATGTTACCAGTGGAAATAAAGATTTAAAGAAAACAGTTATGTAAAATCTGTTTTGGCAGTTTTTTATATTGGCTGGAACATTACCTCTGACTTTTATGTAAAGAGGTGGGAAGCATGTGGCTCTCCAGATTTTTTGGGGACTCCAGCTCTTAGCAGCCCCAGACAGCATGACCCACAGTCATGGATAATGGGAGTTGTAGTCCAGTAGTACCTGGATGGTCACATATTTGCCACCCCTGTACTAAATAATAATATCCAAGATCTGACCAGCCACGCCTGGAGAGCTCAGTTGGTTAGAATGTGGTCTGATAACACCAAGGTTGCAGGTTCGATCCCTGTATGGGACAACTGAATATTCCTGCATTGCAGGGGGTTGGACTTGATGATCCTTAGGGTCCCTTCCAGCTCTACAACTCTATGTAAGGCAAAGGTAGGAAATGATTTTCATCCCAGGGTTGAATTCTTTTCTGGGCAATCTTCCATGAGCCACATGCCCAGAGTGGATGGGGCCAGAGGTCAAAGCGGGCAGAGTACTTAATATGAATTTTACCATTGTACAGTAGGGTACACACAGTAACCACTCTGCCCTCCATCCAAGCAGCATTACCAGAGTTCAAGGACATGTTCCAGTCAGGCAAGAATAGTGCAAAGCAGAACTGCAAGGGATGTGGCCTGTGAGGGTGTGTGTGTGTGTGTGTGTGTGTGTGTGTGACCTTGAGAGAGTTCAAAGGGCCAGATAGGGGTGTGGAGAGACACATTTGGCCCCTGGCCCTGAAGTTCTACATTCCCAATGTAAGGAAACACAGAGTGGAATCCATCGTATAAAATATAGGCTTGGATTGAAAGATCCAGCTGGTGAACAGGAAGCAAAACCAGCTACAAAGAGATGGACCTTCCAAGTATGTAGGAGCAGCAGATGAGGAAAGAGAAACTGGCAACTCTCTCCCCAAAACAAGCAGGAGATTCTTCTGTTTGCCATGAGGTACTTTTAAGCAAATATCTTTCAAAATTGCTGACAGAGTTGTATAATTTGGCTAAATACTAAAACATGTAATTAGTAGTATTTTATAAAAACATATTTTACAGTACACTTACGCATGTGATACAGCCGCTTCCTTGCACTCTCGTATGTCGTTAATACGTTTGTTATAGCTGCAAGTGTAAACAAAATGTATAAACATATTGGTGATAAAGACTTCCCATCTCTCTACAATTGCATCAGAAAGAACAACTTGCCTTTAACTAACCAGTGTTAAGGTCCTGTATTTAGATCAAATGCCATCTCAGACTTATGAATAAGTGAACGTGGAGCTAGGCTTCAATTTCTGAACAAAGTTGAAAGGCATGCAACCAAAAGCAAAGTTTAAATTTAAAGCAGCTCCAAGAATTAGGTGTAAAAACCCCCAATTCAAGCACAATGAAGAACCTGGGTAAAGGAAAGTGGGGTATTTTATGTGGAGTAAAGTAAAAGGAGGGAGAGCATATGCTGCTGCTTTCTCAATCTCAACCCTAAATATCACTGAATTCCAGAAGATTTCTCTTGTTCATCTATCTCTCATTTGCCACTATATGCATATATATAGCGAATGCAATAAAATCTAATCTATATCTATATTTCAAAAACCGTACCCTCTTATGTTTACAAACAAGTCTTCTGCAGCTTTGTGAATATGGAAAACTTCATCCCGAAACAGAGCCAAGCAAGAACTGCTTTGAAGAGCAAGCTTCCAAAGGGTCAAAGCAGTTGCATCACTGTTCAGGACTCCATGGCACAAAATAAACCCAACTTTGAAAAGAGAAAGAGAAATCAGCATTATGTAAAACTCATGGTGACAAATTCAAACTGTTGTCTGTACCGCCAGTGGTCCACAAGCTTCATTAAGGTGGTCTGCAGCATTCAGTGGATTTGTAGTTGAAGATAGGAGATGACACATCCATTGTATTAAATATTCATATTGATTTTTAATGGTATTTTAATTCTTTGTCCTATTTCTTATATTGCATTTAACTGTATAGGTGTCTCCCCACTTGAATGCAATCAGCATGTGCGCTCCAGCTGACACACACGCAGAAAATGGTGCAAAAAGGGGGTGGAACAGGGCCAGAAGCGAAATGGGGTAATCCTCACTTATACACATCCTGGTGATGCGCACGGCTGGCCCAAAATGGAACCCCCATGTAAGTGGGGATTCCCCTGTACTACAATTCCATGGAATGCAATAAAATCTAATGTAAGAAGAAATAAGCAGCACTAAAAACACAATTAAAAATCATACAGCATCTAGCACAGTGTGTTACAATTGCTATAACAAGCTGAAAAATCATTAAGTGCTCCACTAAGATCCTCAGCAATTTTCAAGGGGTCCATGGAGGGGGGGGGAGGTTTGGGAACCTTCTTTAGCCCCCCGCGACCCTCTCCCGGCTGGAGAGGTGACGCACAGCTATGGCAGGAGCCTCTATAGCCGCACGTCACCTCTCCAGCCGGGAGAGCGCGCGCGGGGCTAAAGAAGCACCCCGCAACCCTCTCCCGGCTGGAGAGGTGACGCGCGGCTATGGCAGGAGCCTCTATAGCCGCGCGTCACCTCTCCAGCCAGGAGAGGGTCGCAGGGGGCTGCTTTAGCCCCGCGCGCGTGCTCTCCCGGCTGGAGAGGTGACATGGGGCTGTAGGGGTTCCTGCCATAGCCGCGCGTCACCTCTCCAGCCGGGAGAGGGTCACGGGGCTATGGCGTCTTCACTCCATAGGACGCACACACATTTCCCCTTCATTTTTGAAGGAGAAAAAGTGCGTCCTATAGAGCGAAAAATACGGTAGTTAAAAGTTCTATTACTTCCCCATAGATACCAATGGAATTAGAAGTGCTTAGCTCTGGAACATGCTTACAAAATTCCAATACCTCAGCACTTAGAGCTTACACAATTGTAACATTGCCTTTTATTAATGGGATAATGAGATCAGAATAGCCTCAGCCTAGCTCCCATATATGAGCTCCCTGCACACTCCCGCCCAGTGTCTTCACTAAGCTAATAGCTAAGTCAATACCAATGCTAGCCATGGTTATTGCTAAGCAGTTTGTTTTAAAACCGGGTTTGAAAATTGTTAAAGAATCCTGATAAAGACCAAACCTTCATTACAATTATGTTGGTAAGCTGTGAGTGCATTTTGCACATATGAAGACTGGGCCTTGGGAGACAGAATGAATGCTCCTGCTCCCTTAACCATGGCTAAGAGGTGGGCACTGTTACATCTGAACTGATCTCGTGGCTCCATTATACATGAAAACAGCTGTAAAGAAACAGGAAGTACTTCAGTAGAACATCGAACTTACATATGATCCACTTCTCCATTGTATCCAGAGACAGGTATTCGCATGGCATCTGTTTGTAAAAACAAGCTGTCATCAGAAAATGACACATTGCAATCTAGTTAATACATGAGCTCTGGGTACAATACTTTAAACAAGGCTGATGAAATAATAACAGCTCTCTAAGTGAAATCATTTATTTAGGGAAGGGCTGCTTCAGGGGTACAAAAGGGTTTAAAGTACACTTTCAGGGCTTCTCCACGTTTGCTCTAAACCAACTCTTCCTGATCCTTTGTGTGGGCACACTCTGGCACGGACCATATGCTGGGCACAGTTCTAACTCTAGGAGCTTATGGTACATCTTTTTGGTTCCAGGAACAAATGGACAATCTATGCTATGACCTAGCCGCCTGATGAGGCACACAGATCAAAATGATCTTATGTGATCTGAGATCCACTTGTTACTCACTCTGGCTTTGAGGCAGTGGGAAGAGAGCTGGAGGACAGGTAGAGTAAAACTCATGGGAAGGTTATTCAAACACTAGCAAGAAACTATTACTGGGCCTACTTTGTGGTGAAGCAACTATTCTTCTGCATCTTCTCAGTGTCATTCAGCAGAGCTTTGGAAATCTGGCCCAGGGGCAGATGCAACAGAACCTTTGGTATAATGCTGCAACACATTTGCAAGACACTTTGAGGACAAAGTTGCCCATATCCATTATGACTTATGACTCCACTTCTTGTCCACACGTCCCTCAGAGAAGGCACATGGAGAAGGGTCTCTGATGGTGAATGAAGCTCAGGTAGGTTCATATGAGCAGAGGTAACCCCTGAGGTATTCGGGTCCTGAGTTGCATAAGGTTTTATATATCAAAAACATAACTCTGAATTGAGTTTGGAAAATAATTGGTAACTGGCACAGTTGTGACAGAATTAGTGCTAGACACTCAGATTAGAGTCAGAAATCTGGCTGCCAAATTCCATGCTAGCTGCAGTTTCTAAACCATCTTCATCAGCTGCCCCACATATAACACATGGCAGTAATTAATCTAAAGGTTACTAGAGTGCAAACACTCTTTTTCAAACAGCAAAAGTAAGGGTCATATCTGGGCCACCAGCTGATGCTGATGGAAGGCACTGTGTGCCATTGAGGCCACTTGTGCCCTGAGTAACAGTAGATCCAGAAGTACCCCCAAAATGCACACTTGTTCCTTCGGGGGGAGTCTTGCCTCATTAAACACACACACACACACACACACACACACACACACACAGAGAGAGAGAGAGAGAGAGAGAGAGAGAGAGAGAGAGAGAGAGAATGAATAACCTCAGCTGGGATTTTTCAAAAGCAAACCTCACAAACTTTAAGTTCCACAGAATTGAATCAAAGTAAAGTATCGTACTGTGTCTGACTGTGCAGGATTAAGCATTGTGCTGGGAGCGCTGATGAGGCTCAAGAGTTGTGCGTTTCTCCATTGGTCAGCTGAGAGGTTTCGTCGAGGATAGACCATCTGGAGTGAGATTAGGGCATCTGAAAGAGCCTAGAACACAGTAAATACAAACATATTGTTTTGAACGATTAGCAGTTAAGTACAATAAATACAATTTAACGATTTTCTAATCTATTCCATTATTACAGTACTCTCAAGCATCTAATGGTCATGTATTTCATGTCTATCCAACGCTGTATGAGAGAAATGCTGGGACTTGATATATTTTTTCCTTGTCTCACATACTTGAACCTTTGCCAAAGGATTTTAAAATTTAAAATATTATTTTAAAGTGCAAATTGTAAGTTCTTAAATAACTAGGTTGATATTAAGAGAATCTGGATACAGTATAAGCATGTTATCCCTACAGTCAATTTCTAAGCTGAACCAAAAGCCTCCTTTAGCTAAATATATGTAAATGAAGAACCAATTTGATCATTTCTCAAAGACTCGAAGCTTGCTTCAAACTGTCATGGGCACGGAATATTTATTTCCTACTCTGCTTTTTTTGCAAGGATGGGGATAGTCATGGCAGAGTAGGACAGAAAGGAGCAACACTGGGAAGAAGTGAAGATAACAGACCTCAGGATTTTGTGGAGAATGTACAAGGGCTAAAAGTGGGAAGTTTATATGCACGGTCCCCTTTTCAAGTGTTCTAATTTTGAGAGGGTCTGAAGGGGAATTCTAAGTGCATTCACCTGAATGTGCTTAGAATCCCCCTTCAGACCTTCTTTCTAAATATGGGAAGGTTTGAAGTAGTATTGGTGTGCAGGGAAACACTGCAGCAGGGATTGTGCATGCACATCCCCAACTTGACCTTTTCAGGCCCACACTTGTGTCTGAAGAGGTGGTTCGGTGTGCTGGTACCTTATTCCCACACTTAAGCCTGCAATCCTATGCTCACTTTCCTGGGAATAAGCCCCAATGGATTCAATGGAACTTTCCTCTACTAAGTAGACATCTTCAGAATTGCCATTAACCTTACAAACTATCATGGGTTTGGGTTGTAAAAAGGACCCTATATGGAAATATCCTGAAGACTTTTCCATTATAGTGCTAAATGAACTATTTAATTCTTTTAAATGCACACAGAAAGAGGGGAAAGCTTGACAATTTTATTAAAAACTGCTTATCCTCAATTTTCTATTTTTTTAAAAAAACTTATACACATTCATTTTCAGAAAAAAGGGGGGAGAGACAGTCAGACAAATCTTCAGAAAGAGGAAAAAGGCTTATACATACTTTACTATGTGGCACAAATTCCTCCATCATCTTCTTCAAAGGGTTCTCATAATCCACAATCATCTGGCCAAGACGTGGGTATTCCCTATCACTAAAAAAAGCAACAAACGAGATTAAGGAAAATGTATTTTATACCATGCTCCCAATCATCACAAAAAAGACATTCAGTGTGCTATGCATTTTTACCTTGCTCCATGTGTCATCTCATGAGCATAGTTGTACAACCCTATGATGGCCTTCCGCTCTTCAATCCGAGACAGCAGTATCATTAGTGTTGTGTAGGTTATGATTAAATCTAGGTAGTTCTTTGTTAAATCAAAATTTACAGTCTAGAAATGAAATACAAAAAAAAAAAAAAGTTTTGTATTGTAACAGATTACTCATATCATCTTCAAGTTCTAATCCTTCATACATTTCATATGCATTTGAAAAGTCTCAAACAACTTAAAATTAGCACCTACTAGCACCTATTAAACGTAGAGAAGCACCTTAAATATATTAACTTTATTTACTGTAGCACATTCTAAACATTAAAATGTGTAATAGGTTAGCACAATTCAATGGACTCACTCTTAGAGGACTCCAGGCTGAATGGCCTTTTCAAATATTTCCAAGAATTATGTTAGAAAGCAGTGCATACATAGAGGACCAAAACTCCCAGTCAAAACTAATACATTGGAAATGAGCTACGGCATCATTTGACCATTTTCTACCTTTACTGCAATTAGAGGAATAGGTCAAGACCAATGTTTAAACAGCCACTTCAACTCCCAGTCCATTTCCAGGCACAATTCTTAGTATTTGTATTGATTTATAAAGGCCTAAACTATTTAGGACTCAGGTCATTTTTATCTCAGCTGCGCAGTGTAATCCTATGCATGTTTACTTGGAAGTAATTTCCCAATGTGTTCACTTGCGCTCGCTCGCTAGTAAATGTATTAAGAATTGCAGTTCAATTGACTTTTTAAAAACTTTCATGGACTTACAATATCAAAGAAGACTTGGCAAACATCAATAGTGTTCAGCAATTCACAGACATGGTCCTTGAAAACAAAAAGGGAAAGGAAAAATCTGATTGCTTACTGAAATTATTACTGGACTTTTTTTCCTGAATTTGGGGGGGGGGACAACACACCCTCAGCCAATAACAGCAATATGTTTTTTAAAAAACAATTTAAAAAATATCCATTACTTTAACATAGAAAGCACTTTTAAAAAGCAATTCATAATAAATTATTTAATCTGCACTCAATGGTTGTGAAATTCTATCAAGGCCTGCAAGAGCAGCTGATCTGTACTTCAGGTGCCTTACCTTAAATTCCATAACATCAACAAACGTGAAGTAATATAAAGCCAGATTCTTCAGAATCTCTGATTTCTCTTTCTGCAGCTGAGCAAGCTGTTGCTACAAATCAAACACACACACACATATAAACTAAACAGTTCTTGGAAACAAATGCATAATTTTAAGAAAGCCAAGGAATCATACTTGCAAGAAGCAGGTACACAATTTTTTGCAGTGATCAAATGTTTAGTGCATTTCTCCAATAGCAAGGTCTTCATGGTTGTGATTTTAATATATGAACAAACTATGGGGCACAATTCCTCCTATCTTGAGCTCAATAAGTCACTCTCCCTCCCATTGATGTAAGCATCTACCATTCTGCTGGCAATTGTCAAGAAAACAGGAAGCCAGTGCACTGCTTCCCCTTCCTGACCTCTGTCCAAGCCAGACTCTGACCTGGAGCGGGAGGGCTAGATGGGCAAGTAGCAAACAAGCTAGCTTTCCATTCCAGGAACTGGCAGCACACTGCTGCACATGCATACCTCCCTATCCACATGGGCCAAGGGGCAGAAGGTAGAAGCAAGGATACACCTTTGGGCTATATGCAATCCTTCCAAGCATGTTAGAAAGTGATGTTGCCCGCATTCTGCAACTAAACGCTTCTTCTAATAAGCGCCAACTACCAGCTAATTAGTACACATTAGTACCAAAATTATTAACTAAAAGTACTAGAGATTAGAGAGTGTTAAAAAGGAATTGGTTATACGAGTAATTAGCCAAAGCAAAACCATTTATGAGCACAAATCAGCATGAAAAAAAATAAGGACAGATTTCTTGAGGTGGGAAAAGAGGTGACAGCAGAGTTTACAGATTTTACTACGGAGAAAACAATACGCTTTAAATTCAGAACTTACCAAAAAGAATATCCAGGCAAAGCCACGTTAAGCATGCAAAATAAAATGTAGATACAAACATAAAATACAGTCACGGTTCTTTAAGCAGTCCCATATAACACAATATACATTAAAACACAAGCAACAAAAGAAACAAAGATGAAAAAGAAGCAAGAGGATAGCGTGTTAGACACTGGTGAGGAAATGGAAGAGAGACTATGAATACAAGGATATTCAGTAGTTATAAAAGTAGATTTTCACACAGTATTTTTCAGCAGTGCTCAAATGTGTTATTCCTGCAGAATACAAACTAATCAGTAGAAAGGGAAAGAATGAAGTTACACAAAAGACTAGTGAAGAATTAGAACAACTTTCAACTCCCTATATTAATTTTTAAAAAAATAATTCCATGCCCTTCAAATGTTTAAAAAACACACATCTATGCCACACAGTTGTGAGCATAAACTAGATAGACAATGTCTTCCACAAAGTTACACAGGGATTTTCACTGATATTTTCATTGATAAATATCACACTTTAAAATTATATTCTTCCATTTGACATTAATAGAGGGGGAAAACTTTTACCCAAATTCAATTTTCATTATACAGATATGGATCACAAAAATGGAAAGCATTCCCAGTTTCATAAAAAAGCTGGTTCTCACAGTCAACAGAACTATGAAATTGAAGGTTGGCATCTCATGACTCCTGGCTACTGTAAAAATGAAAAATCCTGCCCACTCTAGTTTTTTGTGTATCTAGGTCAGTGTGGCCATTCATTTCTACTTTGTCTTTACATAGACATCATATATCAAAGTCAAAAAGCAATTAAGAACATTTCCAGTACAAAATAGACTGAAGTCTAATGGAGCATGCAGGAAATATATGTAAAATAAAATTTACATATTTTGCATGTAAAAGAACATTCAGCATAATCTATGTTTAAATAGTATGTAGAGCCAATTAGACTTCAGTGTATTTTGTACTGGAAATGCTGTCATTGTTCATTTCTGGGTCTATGTAAGGAAGAAATGCGTGACCAGTTCAACTACTTTGATACCATAGAATAATCGAAATATTAAAAGAGGGTGGCATCAGCAACAGAATCTTGATAAAAGTTTACCTTTTGAGAAAAATGAAAGGTAAATATTGCGGGCCCAAATTCAGGAGGGTCTGTATGGTTCTCCAACTCATGAACACATAAAAAGTCTAATATGATTAAAGGCCTTTCCACAGTCACCTTCTTTCATATGCATCTAGCTAAATAACTCTCCCTTGACATATATATATTACTTATATCTCAATCATACACATACATTCTGCAATTGGATAACATCGTACTGGCTGGACATAAATAAGAACGGGGGGGGGGGGGGTCAAGGAAAAGACACTGAAAGACCACACTGAGCATTATACAGCATAAGACAGTAGCGTAACCACATTAAAATGTACACACTTTTAGACTGGTAATGAAACAAAGAGCGGTTAGGTGTATCAATGTACATTATTCAATCTTATGGCTATATCCTTATGTATTATAGTAGAATATTTATACAGAAAAGTATCAAAAATTAAGGTTGTTTTCTGAAAATATTTATCACTTAGTGAAGAAATATTTATTTCACCAAAGCTTTCAAACCACTCAGCCTTTTACCACAGTTTTAAATGTTTTGTGCTTTTTATGTTTTCTGTAGCCAAAAAGCAAGACTGGTAAGTAATTCAACTTTAAACAGTATTTACTTATAGCTTTCCCAAATTAATCTTACTGATGCTAGTCATTACATGCCTTCAGAAAGGGGGCTGATGAAAATATTAGACCCCATCTCAGACTACTTGTAAAGATTTTTTTCCAGGAAATTTTGTCCAATTAGATCTATAAACTACGCCAGCCCACCTGCAACATATGCCAAGATTCAAAGAACCACAAAACCAGTCCTGTGATCCCAAGAGAGCTTTAGACTCACACACACCCCTTTTCTTTTTAACCTCTCTGGCCTCCCAAACACTGCATGACACACTGCTTTTGAAAGGGAGGAGGACTTCAATAGTAGTTTGTAGGGGGGGGAGGGGGGAATTAGCTGGAAATTCCAGTGCAACAGGAATTTCACTTACCACAACATGTGTGATGACAGGTATGAGTCATCCCACCAATGTGAGAGCTGCAGAGGTGTGTGATCACTTGGGAGTTGAATGATGACCACCTTTTCCCCAACATTAGGAGAAAAACTTGCAACTGGTTGGCTGCTGAGCTGCTACGGAGCCTGGAGCACCCCACCAGCATCTCCCCTCCCACTCTTCCAACTGCAAGTTTGAAACAGGGCTGGGGTCTGTCCCTGGCCTTATACATCAGACAGAGAGCATACCAAAAGTGAGTGAGTGTGTGAACGTTATATGTACAGTGGACTCGGCCTACTGTACATATAACCTAGGACTGTATGTGAACAGCACAAGTCACAAGTCCTCAGGAACAAAGGTTAATACAAATTATTGTAATTAGTATAATTAACCCTGTTCTTTTTTTACAGTTCTAATACAATCAAATATCTGACTACTATTCTGTTACCACTGCTGAGAACCAGCTGCTTTTGGTCCACTGTCACCTGGTGGTAGCTATTCTCTCAGGCTACCTGAACTATTTCAATTTTAGCTGGTTCTACAATACAGCTGACTATAACTTTAAAAACTGTTGCCCGAGTTTGTTTTTTTCCTCCTCCTTCCCCATCCCTTTTTCACTGAGTGTTATATCTTTCATATTGTATGCCTGAGGGCAGGGATTCTCTTACTACTAATCTTTGTAAGCCCCGTAGACAGCTTTTCCAGTTAAAGAACAGGGCAAAATTGCTTTAAAGAAGCAAGCCAAGTAAAAAGTGGACAATATTCAATGGGTTGTTTGGTTATTTTCTATCCCTATCTAAAATTCCACTGGGCTTTGTGATTCAACACATCTTTTTGGTCTCAGCACCGAGATGGGGTGTGTGTGTTGAGGGTCAAGGCGGATTTAGTTATTCTACATGTGGGATTTCAGATAGATTTCTAAAAATTGCCTAAGTAGGCTAGTTGTCCAATATTTCATCAAATAATATCAGTATTGTTCTGCAAGTTACACTGCCAGAAAAAATGCAAATGTTTTAAATTATTCATTCAAGATCTTGTCTACAGGATTTCAACCTAATATTAAAATAAAGCTTGGATCTTTAGTGTTACAGCAAGTATTCCAGAATGGCTCATTTGCATGCTTAGCCTGAGGGCTTCTCCTTAAATACAGATATAAACCCTATTAAAGTACCATCTCAGCTTGCTCCTAGTTAAACAGCAACTGATTGTTTAAAATTATTTAACACAATCCTGCAAGAGAGAGTTCAAAAAGGGGAAGATTTCAGCGGTTTTGCTTTTAAGAGAGCTGGAGTACAGAAAGTATCAGGAACCCAAAACAGCTCAATAAAAGAAACTGAGAAAATCAGAACGGGGGGAAGTGTACCTCAACTCTTTACATCACCACAGGTTTTAGCCTTTCAATTGTCTTCTTATAGATAAGACAGATGGCATACCAGAAATATACACCCCCCCAATGTAAATATTACAATGGCACACTTACTACAGTTTGATTTCAGGATATCCTAGAGCAGAGCTTTTCAACCCCTTTGAGTCCACGGCTCCCTTGTTTCAAGCAGCTGTCACCACTGCCCCCAGTCTCTGCACCACCCGCCCCAGAGAAAGCTGTCTCCTCAGGGGCCTGGGAAGAGGATGCCTTGACGGCCCGGCCAAGACTGGCTAAAGGTGAACATGAGGCCAGAACTCTACCTTGGGAGGCAGCAGTGACAGCAGTGGGTGCTGCCAGGCCTGCATGGCGGTAAAGCTCCCCTTCAGCACCGGGGACTTAGCTTCCAGGCAGGCCTTGCACACAGCAAGCACAAGAAAGGCCAACACAGCACCTGCCTGCCAAGCCTCCCACTTGTCTGTTCATTCCCAACAGCAAGGTCTGGTGGACTGGCTGGCTGGGCTCCTTCGCCTGCTTGCTTGCTTACTCTGAGGCTGGCTGAGCTCATGATAACCAGTATCCCCTGGCCAACCCCAGAGACAGCATTCGCCTGGGGAGCTTGTAGCAAGGGCTGCTGCAACAAACAGTTGTGCAAGCCTTTGGGAGGCAGAGACATGAGAGGGCATCAGAGGGAGGGAGGGAAGGAAGGGGGGATGTAGACCAGTGTTGCCTGTGGCACTCCTTACCATCATTCAGGGCACCCCAGGGTGCCACAGCACACTGGTTGAAAACCAGTCCTAGAGCATAAGAACTCTGGATGAACTGCTTATTACCATACTACTAAGAGTCCTTAGATACCTGTCCTTTTACATTTCTTTCCTTTACCCCCCTCTCCAAATTATTCTTATCTCATTAAGCAATGTTCTAATTGCTGTAACCCACCCTGGGAACTGACAGCATCGACCAACACGTTTCCCCACAAGTTTCCAAAGGGAAAGACACTTTCACTCAATTTCTCACACTTCAAAACAAAGTTTTGAATACTTAGAAGGCGTTAAATCAGGCATCCCCAACCTTCGACCCTCCAGATGTTTTGGACTACAATTCCCATCATCCCTGACCACTGGTCCTGTTAGCTAGGGATCATGGGAGTTGTAGACCAAAACATCTGGAGGGCCGCAGGTTGGGGATGCCAACATTAACTCAAGCTCTTCCACCTTTGAAAATGATGCATTTCTTGTTAATTCTTGTTAATCTTGTGAACTTCATAACATTCATGTCTGATACACAATATCAAACAGGTAAAACTTGTCTAACATAGTCCTAAAATAAGTGTTATTAGCTCTGTTCTAAATGATACAACCACTTTCTTTAAATTTACCCTAGTTGAATACTTTCTTTAGATATCCAGTTTTCATTTTTTTGTTAGAAGTAAATATTTTTAATGCAAATTGGAAACTAAGTTAACAATGCCCATCTGCTAAAAAAAACAACCACCAAAGATCCATGTCTGGAACAGAAAATTGCTACTCAAATCAGCAGAACTTCAACTGTCAAATATATATTTATACTGAGAGGTATCCAACAAAGTAGTTCCGTTTGCGCAAGGATTTTCGTTCGCGCAACAGAATTTTCCCTCCCTCTCCTCTTTCTGCAGTACCTCCCACACCTGCTCAAGTCTGCTCTGGAGGGTTGAGGTAAAGATTGGGCAGGGGCAGAAGGTGGATAGGGAGGGAGGGAAAATTATGTTGTGCAGACAGAAGTCGTTGTGCCAACAGAATTACTTCATTGGATCCCACCCACTGCATCCTTCTGATCCAAAGAACTCTGAACAAAAAGAGGAAAAGTATTATTGCTATTCTGTGAACTCTTGTGCAAGACTTCTCATAGAACAGTATCACAGTTGCATTGCATTACTGTATGAGAAACAAGGTGAATGAGGAAGATACAGGCTCCAGTGGATTATAAAAAAAAGTATTGAAGTGCTTGTGTAAAGTCTTACATAAGAACTTACACAAAAAGGAAGGACTTCTCTGGACTGGAGCTCACTTTTCTTACATTATTCTTCCACTAAATCAGAAACAACCCTTCCATGAGCACATAATACTCTCTTGCTAGCAGAACACTTTTGGATGTAAGCCATTATGTTTGAAGATATGATGTCACATATGAAATTATGGGTTGGCAAAATATCTCTGCTTAGTAACTGGCACTGTTTGACATTTGGCAATCAGTATCACTGAAATAAAAAGTACGTACTAGATGTATTTTAACGTTATCTAATAAATGACCATAAGAGAGGGAAGATCACTTAAAATTACCAGTGCTTAGTAACTGTATTGGAAACTTGAATTCTCAAGCACTCATGCAAACTGCTGCATGCAGAGAACATGCAAACCCATTACCTGCCTCCCCTTTCCACCTCTGAGAAGAAAACAAACATGTAAAAATATCTTCCTCTCAATTCTCATTATAAAGAAATCACAGTTAGTTTATGAAGAGTTTACTGCATTACAACCAAAATTCAATTAATGTTGTAAACAGTCTTAAATTGCTTTGATCCCATTTTAATTCAAGACATGAAAGTCAATATAAAAGGAACAACACGGCAACAGCAAAACCAAATTATCTGGGGACAAGCAAGGAAACTGAACAAGGCAGGGATGAGAAACCTGTAGACCGCCAAAAGGTTGTTGGATTCCAACTCCTATCAGCCCCAACCAGCAGGGCCAGTAGTAAAAAATGATGCAAGCTGGAGTACAGCAACTTATGGAAGGTCACAGGTTATGGATTGTTTTAAGTCAAGTAATGCCCTTGTGTTCCAACTTTCCTGAGACATGCAGAGTCATCTAGTTCTAAGACTGACTCCACAAGAACTGGAACTGTTTCAGTTTGGAGGATTACCTAAACTGGAAGCCTCCTGGTCAACTGTTTTCCAGTAGTAAGCCATTTCCATCTTCTGCGAAGATACACAGCACTTTACATTCTTAAGAAAAACCTCAGAGCTTTATTCCACGATGGGTTTGTTAATATACTGAGCTGTATACACGTAAACTTTCAATGCACTGCCCGTAGAATAAACTAACTGACAGCACTCACTCCAAGGAATGTAGCATGCAACTGAAAGCCTTATATGAATTTCTGCCATCAATTCATCATCTTACAAATACTCATACTGCAATTCTGATTACAGAAAAACTGCCCTGCACTGTCTAGGATTAGTACATTCCAAATTTCACAAGGCTTCTGTTCCTTTATAAGAACTGTAAATCTTAAAACTCAATCCAGGACACTTTCCCCATAATTCAGTCAACAGAAAAAGCTGCAGCTGTGGAACACCTGCCTTTTATACAGTACTGGTTCTTTTGGCATATTATCAACACACCACTGAGAATTAACCAGTGTCAATATCATTCGGTGCTTCCCTCATCCCACCCAATGGACAATGCCATTAGAAGAACTGCCAGGTAATAATTATCAAGCAAATCCAAATATTTACAATGTTGTATCATTACTTACATTGTTGTTGCGTGTTTCGACAGCTGGAAATTTTCTGACAATGAATTTGACAGCCGATTCAAGATTTTTGTCAATAAGATATGATGGTTTTGCTTTTGGGTCTCCACATGCCTATGGAAGAAAATGAGAAGAAGAAAAAACTAAACATATATTCTTTTCACTAAATACTATATACTTTTAGCTGATCTTCAATTAGAAACTAGATAGACTTCTTTAGCTTTTTAGTGAGCAGGTGAAAAAAATGAGTGGGGATTCTCACAGCTGGACTATGTAATGTGACACAGTACAGAGATGCTCTTCTACTGGAAAAAATGCATGGAAATTCAAAGCAGTTAGTGCAGAACAGCAGTGAAGGGGAAGTTCAGTCTTAAAAGAAGAAATGGAAACTTTGGCTAGAAGTAAAGCATGAGGTAGGTTCACCATGTATTTAAGTGATGCTAATCAACTGGTAGAAAACTCTAGCTGTCACCACCTATACAAGGCAGTGCTGCGCTTATTGCATTATTAGTATAATTTATCTGAAATAAAGAACCAAGCAATATGTAGTTAACAATAGTTCACCTGCGATTTCTCTCTAATACGCTAAACAACTTGGAGTAGTTCAAATGGAGTAGAACTATTTTAACAAGCTTATCATTAGGCACAGCTTCTGAACCTAGAGCCACATTCACTATATTTAGGCCTACAAACATGCCACAGCCCCACAAAGAGTTACTTCCATCACAAAAAGCAAGTATTTATGTGGATTTGGTATTGTCATTCCCCACTGAAGTCTACTGTTAGTGAGGTGTGTGGCAAGAAAAAAGTTGACTATTAATGGCACAAACAGCAGGCAAGTTTCATTGCCACATGTTGTTTTCATATCAGCTTGCTTCCTAGGGCATGAATTTAATTTGTATAGAGTGGCTGCATACATTTGCTGAAGGACTGTAATTGGACTGCTAGTAGACTGTAACTAATGTGCATGTATAAAACAGATTGCACCCCAGACTGAATGGTGACTCCATCTGTACATTAATTTGGACATTTTAATTTTATCTACTCTTTCGGTGATCTCAAAAAAGACATTACTCTCTAAGTCACCTGTCACACAATTCTGTTCCTACACAGCTGGCTAGCTGTTTACATAATAAATTTGTGATCCCTTTTAACAGTAGAACTCTTTTTTAAAAAGTGCTACATTCTAAAGTAGAACTCTTTTAAAAAGGGCTACATTCTAACATATAGTTAAGACAAGCTGGGACAGAAAATGGTGAACAGTTGAACTGTGTAATTAACACACCACTGTTACATACTCAGGAAGAACGCTGTGCAGCAATCCCGTTTCTGTTCCAAAATCCCTTCCTAGATACAAAATTCTAATTTAATAGAGAATTTGTGGCTCATGCAAATTATAACATGCTATGCATTTTTACACAACATAGTGAAATGCCAAGATGGCCACTTATTAACTTTTCTACAGTTGTGTTGTGAATTATTGAGACAGAAGTCATGAAGTATGAGACTGATCTGAAAGCGGGCAGAGGGAAGGTGAAAAAGCTTTGCAAACCTTCCATACTTGTCCTTGCTGGGGAAGCATTGCAATGAAAAGAGAGAAGATTACACATAAACAAAAAAAATTTTGGATTCCCACAAGCATCATGTCCAGAAAAGCAAACTACCATATTTACTCAAATCAAATGCTCACCTTTTTTGGCCAAATTAAGAGCGAAAATTAAGGTGTGCATTATATTCAATGGCACATTGACATTTGCCAGAAAATACTTTTTTTGTTTTGTTTCAAGGTTCTGAAAATTGAGGTTTGCATTAGATTCGATGGTGTATTAGACTCAAGTAAATACGGTACTTCTATTCAACAAAGTTAAAGTCAAGTGCTGGCATAATTAAATATTTCTACTTACAGGCAGCATTCTAAGAGACACTATTTCTATTACATATATGGTGCTCAAAACGTGTGTACAACAATTTCCAATGCACAATATGTTGTATCACATCAGCTTCCAATATATTTGTTCTGATCAAGAGGGATAGGTTGAAAAGAAACAAAGTTTAGAGCAAACAGAACATGCAATTTTTAGGAGAGCAACTATCAGTGAAATATTACATACCTGAAATAGAAACGGTAGCCAAGAATGAAAAAACAAACAGTCATTATAGTGGAATCCTAATGCTACCTTTATACAAAATACTGTACAGCTATGACCTTCAAAAATATGTCTGACCTTTACATAGGATGGTTTTCAAATGAGTTAGTTAACATGCCTGTTTCCTATACAGTACAGAAAAAACACACTGGCTACCATTCTTAAACCAACTTAAAAGTAATATATTTACATATTTTTTAAAACCTGAAATTACAACAATGTCATGTGCACTGGTATGCCATACAGAGAACCATAAAATAAAATCTAAAACTATGATTTTATATGTAGTTTAATATTTCACTTTGGCTAATGTTTAGTCTATAGCAGGCATAGGCAAACTCGGCCCTCCGGATGTTTTTGAGACTACAATTCCCATCATCCCTGACCACTGGTCCTGTTAGCTAGGGATGATGGGAGTTGTAGTCCCAAAACATCTGGAGGGCCAAGTTTGCCTATGCCTGGTCTATAGTCTCACTCAAAAGTGAGATGGAGCACCATTTGCTTGGCTTCTCTAATTTCCAATATTGGTCAAGAAGGCTAAGACTGATGGGAGTTCAAATCCAACAACATGTGGAGAGCTTCGGTTGTCAGATATTCAAGTAGCTGCCTGTGATGAATTAGAATTGCAGCCAAGTAGGAGGTAGATTGAAGTGTTTGGGTACAACAGCAGCAAGGCCATATTATAGCACACACTAGTTGTAAATGCAGAAGAATTCTTTAGTCAGCAACTAAGGGCCCAATACCAACAATTCCAACTGTCATAAAAAGAGGTCAGTCACTCGACAGATCTCAACAGTAACCAGAGAAGCTTTTGTAACTAAGAACAGAGTTGGGCCCTTATCTACAATACATTCAGGCACACTAGTTAAAAAAATGTGTATGAGGGGGCTAGTAATTGCGGGGGGGGGGGGCTGAAGCATGAAATCTTTGAAAGAGGAGTATACTAAGGTTACCAGATTTTTTTCAATGAATCCGAGGACACTTTTCAACTTCAGTTGAATTCAGTGGATTTTGTCAGGGGACTGATTTGTATATCCAGAGACTGTCCCTGGGAAACAGGGACGTCTGGTAACCTTAGGGTATACAAGGATTCATTACAAGCCTAAGTTTATATAAAAGAGCAACATTTGCTCTTAAACTAGTTGTCTTTGAACTATGTCCACAATCCAGATAAGCAAACACCTGACTTTACATCTCCATTGGTATTTTCAACTTGCTACAAAGCCCACATATGATGTGGCCAAAAACAAATTAAATTCAAGGAAATTTCAAAATAAATTTGAGGTTACCGTATTTTTCGCCCCATAGGATGCACCTAGTATTTTTGGGGGGAAATAAAGAAAAAACAAATTTATTTCCCCCCCAGGTGCGGGGCTGGGGCGGGGGAAGCTCGGGCTTCCCCCGACCCCAGCCCCCAGAACAGGCTGCTATCCGCAAGCCGTGGGAGAGCTGCACGAAGCTGCTCGGCTCTCCCACGGCTAGCGGAGAACTGCACAAAGTCCGAAGCTTGGGGCGTGCTGAGCTTAGCGCGCCCCAAGCTTCTGGGTGCCGGCAAGCTGCGCCTCCCACGGCTAGCGGATAGCTTCCTGAAGCCTTGAGAGCGAGAGGGGTCGGTGCGCACCGACCCCCCTCGCTCTCCAGGCTTCAGCGAAAGCCTGCATTCGACCCATAGGATGCACACACATTTCCCCTTCATTTTTGGAGGGGGAAAAGTGCGTCCTATAGGGCGAAAAATACGGTAGTAACAGGGATACTGCAGCTGTTTTCTTAAAAATCAAAAACCAGAAGACTAACGCATTCATTCCTCTAGCTACACCAAAAGCAGATCCTGGTAGGCTGAGGTTGATGACAAAGGATACTATTTTTTTTAAAAGGCCCAAGTTTGAGAAGATGATTACAACTGCCACAGTATATCCAATGAAGAACAACAAGAGCTGTGCCTTAGAAATAATTTATTCCCATGAGAAAATAGGCATGGAGAAATACTTCATCTGGAAAATCAGAATATTACTTTGGAAAATAATTTGTGAATTGTGCTATGAAGAAAAAAATGCATTCACTAGTAAACTATGAATGTCTTGGTATTTCCAAGTAAATATATTTCCTTCTTCTATACTAACAATTAGCTCTTCCATTAGCCAGCGATGTGGATATTCCTGAAAAGTTTCTTATACAAATAAGCGTAATCTGCACTGCAAAAATTTTCATTTTGCATCAGAAAACTTTCTAACTCACTAATTTAACATTCATTCTAATTGTCTTTTTTAGAACTGCCATGCTTGTTTAATATTTGCAATTGGTACCTATTCTTTGCTACTAATGAAATTATGAAATGGAAAATTCTCCAAAGGGGAAAAAAGCGTTGAGAAAAAAAATCACCCCAAATCACTGCTTAGAGCAGTGGTGAAGAACCCTTTTCAGCAGGCTGAAAAAAGCCAGTTTCTCATTTTGTCTGAACCAGATGCAAACCTAACACCTTGATATGACTGGGGAAGTTAGAATACTGCATATTTCCCCATGCCCTAGTTGAGCTAGCTTTAAAACACCAAAATAACTCAGCTGGCTGTATCCAAGGCAAAGCTCTGCTGGCGTACATTGTGCAAGTGTGGCGAGGGGGGAAAGACATTGTCAAGAGTGGGAATGTTTGTATCAGAGGGAGGGAGAAATTTAAAACAAAGTCATACTGCATGTTATTACAGTAGTGCCCCGCAAGACGAATGCCTCGCAAGACAAAAAACTCGCTAGACGAAAGGTTTTTTCGTCCGCGATTTGCCTCGCAAGACGAATTCCCCTATGGGCTTGCTTCGCAAGACGAAAGCCCATAGGGAAATCTCCGGGGACCTCTTTTAAATGCTAGCGGTGGGGAGCAAAGCCTTTCCCCCCCCTCCGGCCTTCAGAAGAGGTCCAGGAAGGCTGGCGGGGGCCAAAAGGCTTTGCTCCCCAGGGCCAGCATTTTAAAAGCAGTCCGGGATAGCAGGGAAGCGCTTCCTGCTATCCCGGACGGCTTTTGAAGGCAGGAGAGATCCGCGAAGCCTGGGCGCGCTGCGCGCAGGCTTCGGCATGCCGGCAAGTCTCCGCCAGCAGCGGCAGAGCTGCCGCTGCTGGCAGAGAGATCCGCGAAGCCTGGGCGCGCTGCGCGCAGGCTTCGGGATGCCGGCAAGTCTCCGCCAGCAGCGGCAGAGCTGCCGCTGCTGGCAGAGAGATCCGCGAAGCCTGGGCGCGCTGCGCACAGGCTTCGGCATGCCGGCAAGTCTCCGCCAGCAGCGGCAGAGCTGCCGCTGCTGGCAGAGAGATCCGCGAAGCCTGGGCGCGCTGCGCGCAGGCTTCGGGATGCCGGCAAGTCTCCGCCAGCAGCGGGAGAGCTGCCGCTGCTGGCAGAGAGATCCGCGAAGCCTGGGCGCGCTGCGCGCAGGCTTCGGGATGCCGGCAAGTCTCCGCCAGCAGCGGCAGAGCTGCCGCTGCTGGCAGAGAGATCCGCGAAGCCTGGGCGCGCTGCGCACAGGCTTCGGGATGCCGGCAAGTCTCCGCCAGCAGCGGCAGAGCTGCCGCTGCTGGCAGAGAGATCCGCGAAGCCTGGGCGCGCTGCGCTCAGGCTTCGGGATGCCGGCAAGTCTCCGCCAGCAGCGGCAGAGCTGCCGCTGCTGGCAGAGAGATCCGCTGGGAAGGAATCCCTTGGACCCCCGCCGGACTTCAAAAGAGCTTCGGGAAGTCCAGCGGGGGGCCAAGGGATTCCCTCCCAGCCGCCCGCATTTAAAAGCATTCCGGGCAAAGCAGCGAAGTGCGCTGCTTTCCCCGGAGTGCTTTTAAACGTGGGCGGCTGGGAAGGAATCCCTTGGACCCCCGCCGGACTTCAAAATAGCTTCGGGAAGTCCAGCGGGGGGCCAAGGGATTCCCTCCCAGCCGCCCGCCTTTAGAAGCGCTCGGGGGAACACCCGCCCCCGCCGCCCCACTTCGGAAAGCTGTTCCGAAGTGGGGCGGGGGGGCGGGGACACCCGCCCCCGCCGCCCCACTTCGGAAAGCTGTTCCGAAGTGGGGCGGGGGGCGGGGACACCCGGCCCCGCCGCCCCACTTCGGAAAGCTGTTCCGAAGTGGGGCGGGGGGGGGGGCGGGGACACCCGGCCCCGCCGCCCCACTTCGGAAAGCTGTTCCGAAGTGGGGCGGGGGGGGCGGGGACACCCGGCCCCGCCGCCCCACTTCGGAAAGCTGTTCCGAAGTGGGGCGGGGGGCGGGGACACCCGGCCCCGCCGCCCCACTTCGGAAAGCTGTTCCGAAGTGGGGCGGGCAGGCGGGGACACCCGCCCCCGCCGCCCCACTTCGGAAAGCTGTTCCGAAGTGGGGCGGGCAGGCGGGGACACCTGGCCCCGCCGCCCCACTTCGGAAAGCTGTTCCGAAGTGGGGCGGGGGGCGGGGACACCTGGCCCCGCCGCCCCACTTCGGAAAGCTGTTCCGAAGTGGGGCGGGGGGGCGGGGACACCTGGCCCCGCCGCCCCACTTCGGAAAGCTGTTCCGAAGTGGGGCGGGGGGCGGGGACACCAGGCCCCGCCGCCCTACTTCGGAAAGCTGTTCCGAAGTGGGGCGGGCAGGCGGGGACACCCGCCCCCGCCGCCCCACTTCGGAAAGCTGTTCCGAAGTGGGGCGGGCAGGCGGGGACACCTGGCCCCGCCGCCCCACTTCGGAAAGCTGTTCCGAAGTGGGGCGGGGGGCGGGGACACCTGGCCCCGCCGCCCCACTTCGGAAAGCTGTTCCGAAGTGGGGCGGGGGGGCGGGGACACCTGGCCCCGCCGCCCCACTTCGGAAAGCTGTTCCGAAGTGGGGCGGGGGGCGGGGACACCTGGCCCCGCCGCCCCACTTCGGAAAGCTGTTCCGAAGTGGGGCGGGGGGCGGGGACACCTGGCCCCGCCGCCCCACTTCGGAAAGCTGTTCCGAAGTGGGGGGGGGGCGGGAACACCTGGCCCCGCCGCCCCACTTCGGAAAGCTGTTCCGAAGTGGGGCGGGGGGCGGGGACACCTGGCCCCGCCGCCCCACTTCGGAAAACTGTTCCGAAGTGGGGCGGGGGGGGGCGGGACACCTGCCCCATCCGCCCCACTTCGGAAAGCTGTTCCGAAGTGGGGCGGGGGGCGGGAACACCTTCTGAAGGCGGGCAGGGGGCGAAAGTCTTTGTCCCCCCTGCCTGCCTTCCCAGGGGCTTTTAAATCGCCCCGGACAGCGGAGAAGTCCTCCGCTGTCCGGAGCGATTTTAAAATGCCGCTCGC
The DNA here is from genome assembly GCF_965112155.1 of Podarcis liolepis. Lineage (NCBI taxonomy): Eukaryota > Metazoa > Chordata > Lepidosauria > Squamata > Lacertidae > Podarcis > Podarcis liolepis. Next base: position 112,125,617 of record NC_139554.1, on the reverse strand, counting down.
CAGCATTTTAAGATAGCCCCGCACAGCGGAGAAGTCCTCCGCTGTCCCAGGGTTTTTTAAAATGCTGGGGGTGGGAAGAAAAGCCCTTGTCCCCCCCCCCCAGCCTTCAGAAGAGGTCCGGGGACAGACTGTCCCCGGACCTGGTCTGAAGGTGGTTTCCCTAGGAACGCATTAATTGATTTTCAATGCATTCCTATGGGAAACCGTGCATCGCAAGACGAAAAAACCGCAAGACGAAGAGAATTGCGGAACGAATTAATTTCGTCTTGCGAGGCACCACTGTAACTCCCTTCATTCACTGGTCCTGCCCACAGAGCTTGGTTAAACTTACACCTGCATTTTTGGTGGTGCAACTGAATTTACCCTCTAGGAGCCAATGGACAGGCAGAAAATGAGGGTTTACACAAAGGTAGGTAGGCAAACTAAGGCCGGGGGGCCGGATCTGTCCCAATCGCCTTCTCAATCCGGCCCGCGGACGTTCCGGGAATCAGCTTCTTTTTACATGAGTAGAATGTGTCCTTTTATTTAAAATGCATCTCTGGGTTATTTGTGGGGCATAGGAATGCGTTCATTCCCCCCCCCCAAAAAAATACAGTCTCCTCCCCCCCCCCCCCAAGATCTGAGGGACAGTGGACCGGCCCCCTGCTGAAAATGTTTGCTGACCTCTGGTTTACACTGCTCTTCCCAAAAAAAAGAATTCCTGCCATTCTGGTAAGAACAGTTAGAATGCAGCTTAACTATGCTATCTTATCTGTTCTATGACATAGCTGCCTGTTAGGATTGCTCTGTTCATATCTGTTAATAAACCAGTATGTGACCCTGTTTCATTCACCTAGCTGGTTAACTGACATTAGCCAAGAGTTCTGTTTCAGAAGAAATAATGAACTTGGCTGGTGTGCAACAGTGGGAAAGGAGAAGCAAGGGAGAAGTGCACAGCCACAGCTTGAATAACCATGGTTTATAAAGCCCTGGATGATAATCCAGAGACAGCCATCGCATCTCCCTCTTTTCAAATAAGGTTGATTTACAAGCTATTACAAGTCAGTGCATTAGAGGGTTATCATGAGTATTCTTGCTGCTGCTGTTTTTTAAGTGAACAGTGTTAACATAAAATAGGTGGTTTTATTTCATCAACACTGTACTTTATATTACCCTGAAAATACAGATAAATTAACTCTTCTTGGCTAAAGAGATTACATTAAGCAAAAAGACTGTGAGCCTGAGCTATTGCAGCTAGCACATTCCCAAACTCTACTGCTCTAGTTAGAATAAAATTAACAACTTGAGGCAGGAATTGAATGGGCTGGGTAGGGAAGAGTTTCATTTTAAGTCAGGAGAGGTAATAATATACACATATAAATTAGGTGTGAATTAAAAAACAACAATCCAGTCAGTTTTTTAAATTATACAATAGGGAGCAGAAAAACTGAAAATCAATGGGGTTTCAAAACTTAACTTTGGCCAAAACAGGCCAACTCTCAGCAGCAATTACTTCCCCTTTTCTAAATGAAGAAAAAATCTTAACCAATTTATCTAACCGCAATACCACATATTGCGTAGTAAACCTTTCTTGTTAAAAAACCCCTACAAAACAAAAATACACAGTGGTAGTGGAGATACGTCCTTTCTTCCTGCAGTAAATTAGCTGTGTGGCAAGCAGAAAGGATACTTAGAAAAGTTCTCTCCTTGCTTTTAGAGGGCTTTTGCAAGGTTGTGGAAGACTCTAGTGCAAGCTTGTTTGAGATCTGGATCTCACTACTCCAGAATGTAATATTAATGGACAAACTGAGTGACAACCCATGCCCAAGAGAGTTGAACAGACAAGAAAATCACTACTTTTCCATCAACCTGGCATAGTTATATTACGTATGCAACATGGTTATAGGCCTCCAAGAACACATGGAGATTTATGGGATGACACCTTTGCTTAAAATCTGAAATGGCTTTTAAGTTAAATATAATTAAAAAGACATTCAGTGCTTCGGGGGGCAGGTTGTAAACAAAACAATCAGCTGTGTAAGCATCACTCTATATCTATATCTATATCTATATAGCAAATAAAGAAAACTAAAAAAGGGCTTTGCAACAGCATGAGAAATAACAAGACTGTGCTATTCAGAATCCCATGAATGCCATTCTTTTTGCTCCATCTACTATTAGACCACATTAGAAAGACACCTGACAAGCCACTGCTTTAAACACTGACCCTTCATTACCACAGCAATTTCATAAAAATTCAGATACAAAAATGCAATCCGCATTAACTACAAAATGAATTTCTGATCTGCTATGAAAATAACTGTTTCAAGCCCAGCTGTTTATGATGGGCCTTATTTTCTACTCAAGACTTTGTGACAGTGGGGTGAGATGAGGGACCTGCAATTCTGGTGAATGTTATAATTAAGTTATTAACTAACTATAGCTGGAAGTTGAAAAGGAGAGACATTCAAAGTTATGCTATGCTAGCAGGGTTGACACCTTTAAGTCATGTATCCTTTTTCATTTTTCAAAAAAAGAAAATATTCAGGCTTTGAGTCTACACTACAGGAAGAAAGATAAGATAGTACAAAATTTCAACAACACACACATGATTTAGAACAAAAACATATGAGCTTTGAGTACATACTATACAGGCTGCTTTGATATTAGGCTTTTTTTAAAAAAAAAAGTTCACTCCCTCTGATACTCCCTTACAAATAAGCTTACAAGAGTTACTAAATCCAATCCAATAAATCTCTACTCAGAAGTAAGCACCACTGTGCTTAATGGGACTTTGATAGGAAGTATGTTGAAGGCAAAAAGTGAGAGAATATTTTGTAGTGTTTACATGCTTAGTCTCCTGCATTCTCACTTGCCAGATGACCTGTCATGTTGCTATTATTTACAAGCCTACAGAGCAACATTTCCATGCTAACCAAGTATCATTAGCAGAAACTTTTTCATTAAGGCACCTTTAACTTTTGTTAAAGCACACTAAACGCCGTATAACTTTTTAAAAATCCAGAATGCACGGACTTCAGTCTTGTACATCCTGTCTTCTTTTTAAAAACTAGAGTCCCTCTGATCAATTAATCCAATAGCCATTACAATAGCCATTTTCAAATATCTAAAGGCTGTCACTTTGAAGATGGAGCAAGTTTTTTTCCTCCTGCTCCAGAGGGTAGGACCCAACCAAAAGCTTCAAATTACAAGAAAGTACATTCTGACTAAACATCAAGAAGAACTTTCTGTTGGTAAAGCTGTTTGCTGATTGGAATGGACTCTTTCGGAAGGTGGTGGAGTCCCCTTCCTTGAAGGTTTTTAAGCAGAGTTGGATGACCATCTGTCATGGATGCTTTAGCTGAAACTTCTGCATTGCAGGGGGTTGGACTAAATGGCCCTCAGGGATCCCTTCCAACTTTGCAAATATATGTTTCTAGGATTCTATAACCTGTGTTAAGTAAGCCTATGTACTTCAGAATATATGTAACTTGCAGAATATAAAGTTCACCAATCCCAATTGCTTGCAACAATTCCAGCAGTCAACAGGCAGTATGTAATACGCAAAAAGTTTTTTGCTGCCCATGAAAAAAGAACACCATCTCTCTTTCTGTAGAGTTGAAGTCTTTAAATCAATCAGATTTATGCAGCTTGAAAATTTAAAGACCCTGGCAATACATAATATATAAAAATAACACTATGCAGTGTCAAGAAAATTGACAGTGAATTCTCTCTTTTTTTAAAATCAAACCTTGTAGTGGCCCTAGGAACATTCATATTAAACTCACTAGGACTTAATTTTCAATAATATGCCTAACTTTGACCTGCTTAATATATCAGGGGTGGAATTTTTAACCTCACTTAAGAAAAATGAGTATTTTGGAAATATTTTATAATTTTCATAGTTCTGTACAGGTGCAGCAGATGAAATCATGACCAGAAAAACAACCAATTGTTATTTTTGAACATTCTGTCTTAATATTTTGCAACTGACAACTCTCACAACACTGCAGGATTGTTAAAGCACTCTGTGAGGGGCAGGGGGGAGAACAGTGCATTGATTTTGTGCAGGACATCAATACTGTGGGTTGCTTACAGAGTGTGCCAAAACTACCAGAAGCATAGCCTGTCAGCAATATCTTAACTTTCCAAAATGTACCTTTTCTTTTTGGCTCATCCAACCAACCAAAGCAAGCACCTGCTATTTAAACCTTCCGCACGAAGGTTCACTGGAACCACCTGAATGTTCCAAATCCAGTTTCGCTTCCAATGAGAAAGGGTCCAAATCGTATTCCCCCCACCCTACCCGCTTTGTCATTATTTGGACCGCCAGCATTAAGAAGAGGTTAATCCTGCCCCCCCTGCCGTTGCATGACTCACACACACAGTGCAGGCTCCATCTACTACCTTCCCTCGATTTGTGCGCCCAAGTCATTTTAAATCACATACAGTACTCGACAGGGAATTGTGGCGGCGACCCTCCTCTGAACCCATTTTCTGAAAAGGCGCGGGGGGGGGGAGGTTGGTACTGAAAAAAATTGACCTGGCCGAGATTTTTTTGGGGGGGAGGGCAGAGGAGGAGGTCCTTCCCCCCCAAAAAACCACCTCCCCCTTCCCGATACATCTTCCTTTTCCATGGGGGTATTTGGGAGGAGAGAGAGGAAGACCAGATGGATCAAACCAGATGGTGCATCCGGCGGCCCGATCCCACATTCTCCACCCCTCCTTCCTACCCACAGGGCCTTGGCGCAAAGGAAAGCGCCTCCGCCCCGGAGCCGAACAAGTCCCCACACCCAGAAGGCCTCGCTGACTAAGATGCCACTACTACGGCGGCGGCGGCCTCCTTTTTCCCTTCCCCTCGCTCTCGGGGAAAGGCGCGAGAGAGCCAGTTTAGGCCTCCCCTCAGCCGCCCCGCATCCCCCGGCCATTTCCTCCCCAGCCCCGCAGCCGGGCCCGCGCACCTTCTTGATGTTGTAGAGGCGGGTGAGCATGCCGACGCCGCGGTCGTTGAGGATGGTCAGCTTCTCGGCCAGCTTCTGCTGGCTGGGCTGCAGCACCGAGCGCGACATCCTGACGCGAGGGCGGTTAGGCTCTTTTTGCGCGCGCGGCGGCGGCGGCCGAGGAAGAGCGAGCGGACGCTGGGCCGCGTCGCTCGCGCTGAAGGCGGCGGCGGCGGCGGCGGCTGAGGGGAAGACGGCTGCTCCTCGCTTGCGCACTCGCCTCCGCCAAGCCGACGCGCCTCCCCCGCCCGCCCGGCCCCCTCAGCCGCGCTCACAGCGCCGCCGCAGCAGCCGCGGCCCGGCTTGGCCAGCCGTCGCCGCCGCCACCCTCGTCGTCGCCCTCCTCTCAGCTACCGCCAATCTCGGGCTTCGCTAGGCGTGGCGGCGGCGGCGGCAGCAGCGGAGGCGCTCTCTCTCTCTCTCTCGCCCCCCCTCCCTCTCCTCCTCCACCCGGCCGCTGCCCACAGAGAGGCTGGGCTCCGGCGCCCCACGTGACCAGACGCCTCTCTGCTGCCCCTCCAAGGTGAGGCGCTCTCGCTGTCACGTGGGAAACGAGGAAGTGGCGGGGGCTGTGGGAGGCAGCCGGGGCAGGTTTTGAGGGACACCTGCTCTGCTGGCAGGCGCGCAGCAGGGGTAGCTCTCTCTCGTGTTCCTTTCGGGGCGGGTTTGGAATCTGGTATGTTGCACGCCCTCCCAACATTTCTCTGGTGAAAATAGGGATGTCCTATTCCATCATCATCATCATCGTTCTTGTTATGGTTTTTTTTATACCCCGCCTATCTGACCAGGTTGGTCTTCTAGACTCTAGACCAGGGGTCAGCAAACTTTTTCAGCAGGGGGCCGGTCCCAATGTCCCTCAGACCTTGTGGGGGGGCCTAACTATATTTTGGGGGGGATGAACAAATTCCTATGCCCCACAAATAACCCAGAGATGCATTTTAAATAAAAGGAGACATGAAAACACGCTGATTCCCAGACCAGTCCAGTATTCCCGGACATACACAGTATATTTGATTTAATGACGTATTGTGTGTGTGTGTGTGTGTGTGTGTATATATATATATAGGTAAAGGTACCCCTGCCCGTACGGGCCAGTCGTTTCCGACTCTAGGGTTGTGTGCCCATCTCACTTAAGAGGCCGGGGGCCAGCGCTGTCCGCAGACACTTCCGGGTCACGTGGCCAGCGTGACAAAGCTGCTCTGGCAAGCCAGCACCAGCGCAGCACACGGAAATGCCATTTACCTTCCCGCTATAAAGCGGTACCTATTTATCTACTTGTACTTAGGGGTGCTTTCGAACTGCTAGGTGGGCAGGAGCTGGGACCGAAAGACGGGAGCTCACCCCGCTGCGGGGATTTGAACCGCCGACCATGCGATCGGCAAGCCCTAGGCACTGAGGTTTTACCCACAGTGCCACCCGCGTCCCATATATATATATATATATATATATATATAATTAAAAATATTTAAAAACCCAATACAACATCATTAAATCAAATATACTGTATAGAAACAAAAAATAGTTTAAAAAATGGTAAAAACAAAAAAATAGTAAAAATTATATATATATATATATATATATATATATATATATATATATATATATATATATTGTGTGTGTGTGTGTGTGTATATATATATACACACACACACAGGCACACACGTAAAAACCCAATACAGTGTCACTAAATCACGAATGTTTTAATGTGTTTTTATGTATGTTAGAAGCCGCCCAGAGTGGCTGATATATAAAACAAATATATAAAAACCAAAAAAATAGTGAAAACAAAAATTAGTAAAAAATAAACAAATATATAAAAACCAAAAAAATAGTGAAAACAAAAATTAGTAAAAAATAAATAAATGGTAAAAACAAAAAAATAGTGTACACACACACAGTAAAAACCCAATACAACATCATTAAATCATGAATGTTTAATGCTTTGTTATGTTTTTATATACTGTATGTCAGAAGCCACCCAGAGTGGCTGGTATAAACAGTAAAAACTTCCCTATAAAGGGCTGCGTTCTGATGGTTCGGGGATCCAATAGTAACTCCCTACCCTCCAACATTTCTCCGATGAAAATAGGGACGTCCTAAGGAAACGGGGGGGGGGCATTCTGGGATCAAATCAGAAACTGGGACAGCTTCTGTAAATCTGGAACTGTGCCTGGAAAATAGGGACGCTTAGAGGATATGCGTTCTGTTCACAGAATGACAGAATTGTAGAGTTGGAAGGGACCCTGAGGATCTGACCCCCTGCAATGCAGGAATATACAGCTACAGGGTTTGAACCTGCAACCTTAGCATTATCAGCACCACACTCTAACCAACTGAACTATGATAGGCCATTCAGTAAATTACTTTGGTTATAGAAATATCAATCATCCTGCCTAGCTTGGGAATCTGAAGCACCTATGTTTTCAAGTCAGATCACTTTGGAGATTCTTTAATATGGTTGGTATCTGGACTGGTCGTTCTGCTTCTGCAGTTGCTTGAAGACTTGTAGTAAATTGGCAAAAGTTGTAGGATGATGGAGATTCTGTAGCTGTAAGTTTGGTTGCATTCCTAGTTACCCTTGGAATGCCACAGAGAAAAAAAACAGAACCAGCATTATAAAAAGGTAAAGGTAAAGGACCCCTGGATGGTTAAGTCCGGTCAAAGGCGACTATGGAGTTGTGGCACTCATCTTGCTTTCATTTCGAGGGAGCCGGTGTTTGTCCACAGACAGCTTTCCAGGTCATGTGGCCAGCATGACTAAACTGCTTCTGGCACAATGGGACACTGTGACGAAAGCCAGAGCGTATGGAAACACTGTTTACTTTCCTGCCACAGCGGTACCTATTTATCTACTTGCACTGGTCCGCTTTCCAACTGCTAGGTTGGCAGGAGCTGGGACAGAGCAATGGGAGCTCACTCCGTCGCGGGGATTCGAACCGTCAATCTTCCGATCGGCAAAACCAAGGGGCTCAGTGGTTTAGACCACAGTGCCACCTGCGTCCCTACCTGCATTATAAGAAAATATGGAACTGGATAAAAGTTTAAAAGTGGAATAAAGCGGTAGTGAGAAGATCCGAACTTCCAGTAATTCCTGGGATTATTTTTTTAAAATACCTGTGTACGTTCTCAGAATGGGGGGGGGGGGGAGTAGCGGAGGGTGCAGGTGGAGTAATCTAAGATTGCGTGAAAGGCTACTGGAAGAACAAATAAAAAATAATTAAAATTTATGAATGCCCTTTCTGAAAAAGCAAATGCTATCTGTTGAAGTACCACCTTTTGCTTGGGGGGATATGGCTGAGGATCAGGAAATTGACTTAAGAAAAATCTGAGAAGGTGCCAGGAATGTTGCTCCTCCTTGCTTCTGTTCTTCTCCTCTGGGTGTAGCTGGGCAATGAAACTGTGTAGATGAGTCTAGCAATTTACACAGAAAGAGTGGAAATACAAGACCAGGCAGTATCAAAATAACTTCCATAGGAGTGGTGAAATCGAAACACAAAAGGCAGAACAAAATTCAAACCAGTGTCATGAGGAAGCAAGTAGTATTTAAAATCTTACATGGGCTACACCATCCAAGCATCAGAGCCGTTTGCAAGAAACCCTTCATTTAAAGAACAAAACAATTGAAGCCACGGCAAGGAAAAGCAGTCTGTGATCATGATAAAATCAAACAACAACAAAAACAGCTGCCATAGATCATCTATGAAAAACCTTGGAGAAATACAACGTCTTAATTTGCCATTTAAATGATAAAAGAGTTGGCCCTTTCTGAACCTGCCTGGGGAGGGTATTCCATAACTGGGTCCACCACTGAAAAGGCTCTCATCCCAGTCATTACCCATCTCGCTTCTGTAAGCCGGAGCAGCCAGAGGAGAACTTCCACATGAGATCTTAGGTTTGGGACAGGTTGTGTATCTTTGAGAAGTTATTGAATACTTTTTCATTTAGACTTAATCTGGCTGTATCATAAATTTAAGCTGGTAAAAGATAGCACTCCAGTCATATAGCATTAACTGGTCTGGGTTTGGAAGTTTTAAAGTGTCTTTATTATTTGCTCCCAAGTTTTCATACAATAGAACTTGCAGACTGCATTCTACTCCCAGAGACCCTCTTCCTAACACTCTGAAGTTGTGATCCTGTGCATGCATATTTCTTGGGAGTAAATTCCATTAAAGTCAGAGGGCCTCACTTGTGAACATTATGGTCATCAAACTTCTGAGCAGGGATGGGCGAATCTGTCAAATTCAATTTCTCTCTGTTATTTCGTTTCCTAAAACAACCATTTTAAGTTTCATAATAGCCACCTAAACTTTTTTTAAAGCTACTTCAGCATCTCCCTCATCGCATTTCCCCCTCAGTCTTTCTGCTGGTCACAGCCATGCTCTCCACTCTCAATTGGTCATCCCTCAACAGACACTCTTGACATTCTTTTCCACCTGCTTACTGTCAATCATAACCCACACACCTGCTTTCAAACAACTGTCTAAATTTCATGGCCATGTCCATGACAGCAGGGGGTGATTTTACTGCAAACCTGAACACTGCAGTTATGACCTCCATAAACACACTAGCAGGGTTTAATATATAAACACCCAATTTACCAGTCATGGGGATGGGCAGAACAGGAGAGCAGATCTTAAGATATGGGTAGGATAGTATGGGTGCAGATGGTTAGATAAAGAGTTTGGGTCCACACACTGCTCAGGTCTCCTGTATGGAGCTGGGGCCTGCCCAGAAGCTCATGGAGGACTGGCCTTTGTCCTGCTTCTTTCTAGCATACCTTTCTTATACTTATAACAGTATTGTTTAGGATGGGGGTGGGGGTTGGTTTGGATGATGCTCATGGATCTAACCAAACATGTAATTTGGTATCTGCAAGATTTGTAATAGAGGGAACCTGTTGAACTGGTTGAGTCAGTTTCTTTGTTAGGCAAATTTATCAAATTTTCAGATGACACCAAACTGGGAGGGGTAGCCTATGCCGCAGAATACAGAATTGGGATTCAATGTGACCTTAATGGATTGGAGAGCAGGGCCTAAACCAGGGGTGCCCAAACGTTTTTCAAAGAGGGCCAGATTTGATGAAGTGAACACGCATGAGGGCCGACCAAAGTTGTTGAGCTGCCACAGGGACTGGATTGAACCAGCCGGCAGGCCAGATTAGACCCACAAAACGGACTTTGGACATGCCTAGCCTAAACGAACAAAATGAATTTAAATACGGACAAATGTCAGGTTCTATACTTATGCAAGAATAACTAGCTGCACCAGTATAAGATGGGGCACACCTGCTCTTGAGGGTAGGACTCAAGGCAGTGACTCCAAGTTACAAGAAAGGAGATTCCGACTAAGCATTCGCGGGGAAAACTTTCTGACAACAAGAACTGTTCAGCAGTGGAACAGACTCCCACGAGAGATGGTGGACTCTCCTTCCTTGGAGGTTTTTAAGCAGAGGTTGGATGGTCATCTGTCATGGATGCTTTAGCTGAGATTCCTGCATTGCAGCAGGTTGGACTAGATGACTCCGGGGTCCCCTCCAACTCTATAATTCTATGATGCTAGTCCATGTTAAGTTGCACCATTGACAGGAACAACTCAGGTTGTGGCCCGAATGTGGAATATGGTATGTGTCCCCCTGTGCTGTCCCTATCCCACTCATGAAACTATCTGATTTTAGCCATTTTGGCATATTTTCACTGGCACGAGCATTGTGCCCATGGAGGAGTCCATTGACATACCCCAGAAATTATGCAACATATCAGGTGTTGCAGCAGCATAGGGGGCGCTTTTGCTGCATCAGCTGATGCATGGCTCCCTAGCTTTGGAATATGTCGCCTACAAGTGCTTCTAATACAGAAAATAAGGCAGTTCTGGTATTGAATTCAGCCTACAAAGGCAGGGAATGCACAAAAGCAATCTGTGCATAAGGTATGTTGGAAAGGTGACTGAGAAATGGATAAACAAATAAAACACATGTCCCTAGTTAAATAAGCTTGAGTGTCTTGGGGGATAATGGAAGCCAGCCCCTGCAGTGCTGTTGCATAATACAGCTTATAATTTTAATTTTTTGTAAGTTATCTCCTCTTGTCCCCTACAGTAAGATAATAAGAACACATATGTTGCATGCTAACTAGATTTGAAAACCTAAATCTAAAGCCATAGTCATAAATGAAGGCTAGAGCTGTATGCATCTTGACGTCTGGTTTTTAATAAATTATTGCAGTCAGCTACCAGTCACATGCAAAATCTGGAACACACTTTTATAATAACTCTCCTAAAGTCAGAAGAGAAGGTCTCATAATCATAGGATTTCATTCCAACATTTCTTTATTTTTTTCCTGGTCTTAAATCTTCTGATTTATGCAATGGTTTGCTGGTTTCCATAACTCTATATCATTTCATAGAAAACCCCTATCATTATATTATAATGTTGTATTCACATATAAATGTATGCAAATATAGAACAGTATTTTCTTTGATGTTGCCAGGTACGTGTTAGGGTTGTTATAATTATGGTTACCTTGTGGTGGTTATTATTATTACAGTGGAAACAGCACTTATGTCAAGATTTAACACTTTGAGGAAAATCTACACCTGTGAGATTTTATTTATTTATTTTTAATTTGCTATGAATAAACGTTTGTTGGTTAATGAAAAATGGCTGCAGGTGATAACAGCAGATGGTATTTATAATAATTTGTTTTTTAATTAAGCAAATATAGGATCCTGGAAAACACCACGGGGAGGGAAATCTAACACAGAACAGATTTCTTCTCTTACATACATAGATAGTTCTCACATAGGACTTGATATACTCCCACCAAGGCATCATTGCTAAAACTTGATGTAATAAAGCACCAAAAATTAATAATGTGAGTAGTCTCTTATGCTATAGTCAAAGCAAACTGCTAATGTGTTTGAAGTCAAGTATATGCTTAAGGGCTTTTCCAAATCCGTTTGCATTATGCTTCGCAGGAGAAACATTTGCCCTGATTTTTCATTTTTCAGTTATGCTTTAATTCTTTAGTAATGGATCTCTGAGTAGTATGCTCAAATAGCATGCAAAGGTTTCTTTTTTTTCAAGGAATAAAACTTCCTGAGGGCCAAACAAAAGTTACATGAGAGATTCACAACAGAGACTGCAATGTTATGCACCACTTACTTTGGAGTAAGCCCACTGAGGTCAATGGAAATTACTTTCAAATAAAAATGTAAACAATCTGACTGCAGATCTCCTAAAAGCAATCACGGAGGGAAATGATTTGGATTGCCCCCCCCCCCATGTGATTCCCCAAAGGAAATTTCCTCAACCCTCCGGAGCTCCTATTAGCAATGGTGGAGAAAACATAGAGGCACTAGTCTCCTTGTTTGGGAGACCCCCCATCCCCTTGCTCCCTCAATTTGCACTTGTTTTAATTTTGATGTTTTTGTAACCCACCCTAAGACCATTGGGTGAAAGATGGGCTGTAAGTGCAAAAGAAAGATCAGCCAATGCATAAGAATTTAGTCCACTTAAGCAGCAAAATCTCATGCGATCAGAAGCCATACAGGCACGATTTTTTATTTTTTATTTTTATTTTTTATTAGCTCAGAGCACACTTCGGGGAATTGGAGGGGGAAGATTACAATGATATAAAAATAATTTTTTGCCACTAATTAAGGTTGTCACAAATTAAAGTTGTCACAAATTAAAGCGACTGGTGTTCAATACAGTGGCACCTCAGGTTAAGTACTTAATTCGTTCCGGAGGTCCGTACTTAACCTGAAACTGTTCTTAACCTGAAGCACCACTTTAGCTAATGGGGCCTCCCGCTGCTGCCGCGCTGCCAGAGCACAATTTCTGTTCTCATCCTGAAGCAAAGTTCTTAACCTGAGGTAATATTTCTGGGTTAGCGGAGTCTGTAACCTGAAGCGTATGTAACCTGAAGTGTATGTAACCCAAGCTACCACTGTAACTCATAAGCACTTCCCAAGGGCATCAATCACTGGAATCCACTGGTAGAACTATAAATACAAATAAATATAAATGGAGGCTGGTCCATTAGGATGAATGGGACATTGGCCCACCAACATCACCCTGCCCTCCATCAGCCCTCCTACCTTCCTGCTTGCAACCAGTTCATCCGTCACTGCCTGCCAGCTTTCTCCTCCTTCATCTCAGTGTTGCCCTTGTAGAACTCAGCAGGGAAGAGGATGGGGACAAAACTAGCATCAGTTTTCTCTGGCTCCACCTACTGTTCAGCTCCCCGTCTTCTGCTCTATCAGTCCCAAGGACACCAGCCACCACTGCACAAACTTTTCCACTGGGCTCAAGATGGTCTTTTTCTTCTTCTCTTCAGCGCTGCTACGCTACAACCCAACTCTTATTCCCCAGTAGCATCATGCTCCTCAAAATAGCCACGTCCACCAACTAACCTTTCTAAACATTCAACATTTTGTTCAGTGGGAATTCCATCCACAATGCTGCCCTCCCCTTTCTCTTTCCCTTATGTCTCAGGACTGCAATACCTCTAGGACTGCTTCTCCCCATATAAATTGTCCCCTACTCTGCGTTCTGAGGCCCTTCTTTGTGTGTCTCCTCTGTGTGAGATCCACAGCTGTCAACTTACAGATTTGAAAATAAGGGACCAGCAGCCTTGAAAATAAGGGATCAGCAAAATAAGGGATTTTAGTCAACCAGTAGCCAAACGAAGCTTCAAGTGGTGGTTCCCATAGTGCAGCAACCCGGCAAAGGGGATGCAGCAAGGAAAACCACCGTCACCTCTCTGCTGGGAAGGACTGAGCAAATGCGAGTCCCCAGGCAACGCAGCGGATTTGATCGGCACAAGGCATGCAAGCTCCACCCTCCAGTCGTTCTTAGACTCCTTATTGGGTGAGCAACACAGCCAAGCAACACAGTTGGAGCCTCCCTCCTCCCTGGCTGGCAGGGAGGGAGGGAGAGGAGCTGCTTCCTTTGAAACCTGGGAAATTTAAGGGACATCATCAATAAGGGACAGCAGCGGGACATGGCACTGGGATAAGGGACTGTCCCGCCAAATAAGGGACGCTTGACAGATTGTGAGATCAAAAGGGTGACAACACAAGAACGGGATATTTTCTGTAGTGGCTCCCAGTTTGTGGAATGCTCTCCCCAGGGAGGATTGCCTGGTGCCTTCATTATATACTTTTAGGTACCAGGCAAAAGCGTTCCTTTTCAACCAGGCCTTTGGCTGATTATTATCCTGTTGTTGTTTAGTCGTCTCTGACTCTTCGTGACCTCATGGACCACAGCACACCAGGCATTCCTGTCTTCCACTGCCTCCTGCAGTTTGGTCAGACTCATGTTCGTAGCTTTGAGAACACTGTCCAACCATCTCGTCCTCTGTCGTCCCCTTCTCCTTGTGCCTTCTATCTTTCCCAACATCAGGGGTCTTTTCCAGGGAGTCTTCTCTTCTCATGAGGTGGCCAAAGTATTGGAGCCTCAGCTTCACGATCTGTCCTTCCAGTGAGCACTCAGGGCTGATTTCCTTAAGAATGGATAGGTTTGATCTTCTTGCAGTCTGTGGGACTCTCAAGAGTCTCCTCCAGCACCATAATTCAAAAGCATCAATTCTTCTGCGTTCAAGCCTTCTTTATGGTCCAGCTCTCACTTCCGTACATCACTACTGGGAAAACCATGGCTTTAAGTATACGGACCTTTGTTGGCAATGTGATGTCTCTGCTTTTTAAGATGCTAGGTTTGTCATCGCTTTTCTCCCAAGAAGCAGGCGTCTTTTAATTTCATGACTGCTGTCATCATCTGCAGTGATCATGGAGCCCAAGAAAGTAAAATCTCTCACTGCCTCCATTGCTTGTTTATTATCCTACAGCCTTTTAAATGTGTCTGTGGGAAAGAGGGGTATTGTTTTGCTGTTTTGTTTTACTTATTTACTTGTTTTTATTTTGTATTATATTCTGCGAACCACCTTGAGATCTTGCGATGAAGGGTCGTATATAAATCCAATAAACAGATAAATAAGAGGAACATCCTGCTCCCCAATATTTCAGCGCACGTTTCAACTTTGCATTTTGAAAGGTGTCTGTACACTGTGGTTTGCCAGCCACAAAGAGATATGGAAAACGAGAAAAAGTGTGAGCAGATCTCAGTGTGCGCGGCTGGCTGTGTGTTATTTCATCCGGCAGCCGGGAGAGATTTCTCTCTGCTTGGCACAAAAGGGTTCTGAACCAATCCAGAAGCACTTCCCTGTGGCCAATCGAAAGCCGCCTTACACAAAGGTCTTAGAAAAAGGAAGCTGAATAGAGTACACAAGCTTTCTTTCTCTTTGCCTGCCAGCCTGCCTCTAGCAGACTGACTCTCCTAGGCAGGGTGCCACTGTGTTCAGGGCAGGCACTGTGTGAAAGGTTGGAAAAGATCTACGCACCACCACGGAAAGAAAGAGCCATAGGCAAAGAGGCTTTCTTTCCCCACCCCACCCCTGTTTTCTCCTCCTTTGCTACTACTAGCTTGAAGGCTTCTTTGCCCATGTAATGCACTCGCTCACCCAGGAAATCAAATCTTTCTCCAGGACTAATCTGAAGAAACAATGCACCAGAGTGACTACTCTGAGTGGGAAGAGAATCATAGAGACCTGGAAGGATGCTCGGATGCACGTGGTGGAAGTAGCGGATGGTAACGATGGGGATGGCTGTGGTTATGTGCAAGACCTGAGTCTGGATCTTCAAGTTGGTGTTGTGAAGCCCTGGCTGTTGCTTGGTACGTAGGTGGAGCCAAGATACGGATGCATATGGGTATTATTAGGAAACCTGTATTTATATATTGATCTGCCTGCTTTAATAGACTTGCAAGACATTTAAGGGTTTCATCTTTCCTAGCTCTTGTAAAATGTTATGGCCTCTGCCACTCACCTTTTAGTGTTATTTGAAACAAGCCCGTGGCTTCATCAGAAATAGACTGGGTAGTCTTGCGCTCTGTTTCTTACTCCTTGCCCAGGTTACCGAATAAAATGTTGTTCTCTCCTCACAGGGTCACAAGATGCTGCCCATGACCTGGAGACAATGCAAAAATACAGGGTAATGAAGCTGTGTGGGTTTTAAAAACATAATCACCATTATTAAAAAGCTGTCTCGTGTTAAAGAGATCGAACTTTTCAAAGGAGCATCGCCAGCTATGTCGTACTCGGAGTAGAGCCCTTGGAATAAATGGACTTAAGTGACTTACACCCATTGATTTCAATGGCCTTGTGGGGGGTGAATGTTGGATATCTGGCAGTAGGGTGTTGTTGTTTTTAGTTTCTTTGAAACTTACGTTGCTCAGCATTTGAAGGAATTGCAAAATGTAAGACTATATACACGACAGAAGATAACTGAAATGGATCCTACGCACACTTAGATGGCAGTAAGTTCTACTCAAATGTTAAACTGCAATCCTATGTATAGTTAACTCAAAAGCAGGCAGTACTGAACTCACTGGGATTTAGTTCTGATGCTTTAATTGCCCCTATAGTTTTCAACTAATATGTTTAGGATTCAGGTGACTGTGTCTGCATTGGATTAAGTGCGGGTTAAAATGGGCTGCTCTTAGTCTTACATTATTCTTCAGCTCCATTAGGTCACATTCATTAAGCTTTGTAGGGCCTGCTTTAATATTTGTGTATAGCAAAACATTTAATTTCATCGCAGTTTCGAACTTGGGTTCAAGAAATAAAATGGAAGCAAGTTAGCCTTTGTGAAAGATTGCTCAGCTGTTGTTGACTGAGGTCCTCAGCCATGCCAGAATGTAGAGGTTGCAAAGCTGCCTCTGTCTTGATTTCTCTTTTGTATTTTAGGTTACCCACGTTCTCAACGTAGCCTATGGAGTTGCGAATGCCTTCCCCAATGACTACATATATAAGACCATTCCTATTCTTGACCTGCCAGAGACTGACATTGCCTCCTATTTCCCTGAATGTTTTGAATTCATTGAGCAAGTCAAATTAAAGGTAACTTGTTGCTGTGTGTCATTTATGAGTGCTTGGAGGCGGGGTGTGTGTGAACAATGTACATATTTTACACTGCACGTATTCTTAAGATAAATTAAAATTCTTTGAGCTTCCACTCTTAAATACTGTTATAGAAACATCAAGTTGTACTTCACACAGGCTTGCTCTGGATCCCTTTAAGGACTTGTTAATCACTAAATGAATACTGTGATTAACAAAACAGGGTATTTTAAATTTATGTTGCAAAATGTTTTGGATTCTCCAAATGGAACTAGCTGGATGGAACTCCAAAAGGAACTAGATGGAACTAGCTGTTCCATCAAAATGAAATGATGATGCCGTTACAGAACTTTGAGGATGGAAGGCTCAGAAAGCCTTCAGTCGCTGAAGCTAAGTGATACTGTCCTCCAGGTTGAAATCCAGCATGTAAATCCATAAGTTTTCCCTTTTTGCTGATGTTGTTGGATCTGCTGACATCTCCATAGCATTTATTGATAAATCTGACCACACTGTGTTGGACATAACAAGCATTACTAGAGATGCCAACACCTGTGAGGTAGTTCCGTTAGCACAAGGACTTCTGGCCATACAGCAGAAATGCCCTTCTTTCTCATCTCCCTGTCCACCACCGCAACTCCCCATAATCTGTCTTAAGTTTTTTCGCAACCCTTTGAAGCAGATTTGGAGAGGGCAGGTGGAGAGAGGAGAGGGAGAGGAAGTTTTGGTGTGCAAACAGAAATATAATTTCCCCCACATACGTTTTGATAAGGAAAGGTAGAATTCTATACAGTGGTACCTCAGGTTACAGACGCTTCAGGTTACAGACGCTTCAGGTTACAGACGCTTCAGGTTACAGAATCCGCTAACCCAGAAATAGTACCTTGGTTAAGAACTTTGCTTCAAGATGAGAACAGAAATTATGCAGCAGTGGCGCAGCAGCAGTGAGAAGGCCCCATTAGCTAAAGTGGTACCTCAAGTTAAGAACAGTTTCAGGTTAAGAATGGACCTCCAGAACGAATTAAGTTCTTAACCCGAGGTACCACTGTATTAGAACAGTTATTTCTGAAAGGCACTTCTTGTACATAACCACTTGTTCAAGGAAAACAAAGCTTGATCCATTTCCCATAATCAGCATGTTTGATGCTAAAAGCTGACAATATCTTGGCTTTTCAAATCTAACTCCAGGTGATTTCGTGAGATTTTCATTATTTACATAGTCTGGAATTGAGGAAGATAATACTGCTCCATCAAGCTTTGTGTTATTTTAGAAGGAAGGAACACAGCATATTGTTTACAAGTTACCTGAAACGTGTGTTCATTTCATGCCCTCCTTGAGGTTTCAAGTTACGGTTTCCACTTCCCTTCTAAATTAGATTTGCCATTCAAAATAGCTTAGTGTCACTGTTCTACCTCGGAGGTTTAATTGTTTGATTAGTCCTTTATACTCAAGAATACCCATATAATCTTTTCTAACTATACTAATGCTTCATAATACAAGATGCTTTTGTTACCGTAGGAAAAATAACATAATTTATTCACTTCTGATTAAAACTCTCCACCAAATAAAGCAGGACAAATTAATAAAGCATTAGATTGTGAACAATTCCACTCTGGTCTCAGAGACAGGCTCTCCCTTCTCATCCTTTGGTGTGTATCTGAGGAAGAGATCAGAGGAAGTTGGTTAAAACCAACTGCAGTTTTGTGGATACTTTCCAAAAGGGCAAACTGTGGTTAGTTTAAACTATGATTTATTGATACAGAAACCATGCTTTCTGGTCTTGATTTGTTCCAATGAATCACAGTTGAAACTAACCACAGTTTCCAGTTTGGACATAATGACAAACGGTAGTTAGTTTAAACTTGGAAGTGGGTACTTAATTTAACACAGATGGCAGAACGGGAAATTATCCTGTTAGTTTCTATACAATCAGCAAAAGCTGATTAGATATCAGGCACCTATTTGGGAGATAGGATGACTGGAATTGATCCTCCCTTTAACCAACTTCACCCAGCGAGTGATCAGTACAGGCAAGACTGATAGTACTCACTTATCTGTTCAGTGGAAGGATCTTTGAGTGCATGCCGCTTACTAGAAATTCAAGATCAGTATATGAAACAGAAGGCAGGCAAATGTGTGTAATATTGTAAGATCTACATTTGATGATGATGATATATATATATATATATATATATATATATATATATATATATATGCAGGTTTTGGTGTCTTCGGGTGTCTTCCCGTGTAAGAGTTGGGGTGTCTAGGCGACGTTTCGACGAGGTCTCACTCGTCATCTTCAGATGACGAGTGAGACCTCGTCGAAACGTCGCCTAGACACCCCAACTCTTACACGGGAAGACACCCGAAGACACCAAAACCTGCATTCCTGTACCCGTGAAAATCTACGAAAGCATATATATATATATATATATATATTTGGGTGGAACAACTTGTTCTTGGATTGGCGCTTAGAATTCTTTACCAGTAGAGAAAATGGCATGATATCAGTTGTTATTGATAATGGTTTTCTAAATGTGCTCTCTCACTCTTTGTTTCTCTTGGAGGATGGTGTGGTACTAGTTCACTGTAATGCAGGAGTCTCTCGCGCAGCAGCTATCATCATAGGCTTCCTAATGCACTCAGAAGGACTCAATTTTTCCAGGGCCTTTACTTTGGTGAAAAATGCAAGACCTGCTATCTGTCCAAATCCTGGCTTCATGGAGCAACTCCACAAATACCATCAGTGCAATAATAAAAGCATGGAAACCTAAAACAATATATAATTATGAAAGAGGGAAAAATAGCCTTTGTGCTTGCACTGTACTGAGAGCAGCTGTTGGTTTTTCTTTTTTTACTGCGTTGTAATGAGATGCCCTGAATTACACCTCTAAAACTGTTGTTATAAAGTTAGCTTCACTCTATTTGTTGTATAATTCTAAGTTCACAACACCTCAAAATAAATATTCTGTGTTTTTTTTAATTTTCAAAAAAGGGGATAGAACAATAAAGAATCAAAATGGATTTGTAAAGCCTCATTGGTTTGGTGGTTGTTTCATCCCTTTTTAAAAAGTATTTGTTTAATTAGAAACACAGAAATCTACAAGTAATACAGAACAGTAACAAAAGCACCAGCAAGGTTACATCACTTGTAATGTTTTTCTACTGATAAAAGTTTGCTTAGGATAACAGAATTAAAGCTTTCACATTAGTATTTGCATTATAATGTTATAGCTGACCAGCAATAATTATTTTTTGGGCAGGCTATTAGCAAAACAATGCAAAAATCATTTAAAACAATAAAAGAAAAAAGCCTATGTTTAAAACCCAATTAAAAGCTTGGGCGAGTAAACAGGCCTTCACCTGGTGCCATAGAGGAGATACCAAGAGAAGCCCCTCTGGGAGGCTACTCCATTGCCAATGTGCTACTACCAAAAAGGCCTTCTCTTTTGTAGCCACCAGCCTCACTTCACTTTTCTGGGAGCACCTGGATTAGGACCTCCAAAAAGACTCTTACAGCTCAGGTAGGCATAGATAGGAGGAGTCAATTTTTCATGTGACCTGTTCCCAGCCCATTTCACCTGTATTACCTGTTTATAAAATAATTCAGCCTCCTTGGTAAGGCATTCTGTTCAGGACCAGTTTTATCTCAGGAGTCAATTCTTATCAGAATGTGCAACTATGGTGTGGGTGTGTTAGACCTCAGTGGGATCAGGCAGTAGATTGTTGGGCTCCAGAACCCAAGGTGAGTCTGACAGTCAGTCAGAGTAAGGTAGAGATGGACCTGTGGTTCAAAACAGGCAGGGACCAGATTCCACAGCAGGCAAATAAGGATTTGTGGGACCAGCAGCAAATGCATAGTCAAAAGCAGGGGCCTCAGTGGGAGAAGTAGGAATCGGGGCTTATTTTGTCAGCTTTGCTGGAGGCCAAGCTCCATCAGGCACATCCTGCCCATAAGTTGTACCAGCTGGTCATTATAGGCATAACTGTTTAGAAAGGGATGACTGGGTTTTGATTTTGCTCTTCCCTCCCTATTGCTTTTCCCTTGTGCATCATTTTATTTTACAGTCGTACCTCGGAAGTTAAACAGAATCCATTCCGGAAGTCCATTCGACTTCCAAAACCAAATCACGGCTTCTGATTGGCTGCAGAAAGCTCCTGCAGCCAATCAGAAGCCGCGGAAGCCTCATCAGACGTTCAGGTTCCAAAAGAACGTTCACAAACCAGAACAATCACTTCCAGGTTTGCGGCGTTCGGGAGCCAAAAGTCCGAGTTCCAGGGCGTTCAGGATCCAAGATTCGACTATATTGTAAGTCTACAAGTAGGGACTGTTTTGATTGTAAGCCGGTCAAAGAGCCATTTTGGCTGAAGAGCAGGGCCCAATAGCTCTTTAAAAAACCCAAATACCTCTTGTTTTTCAGTATTGTTGCTTTAGCTGCATGGGTATAACTCAGCACATAGGTTTGCTATTAGTACATCTTATGATGACGACAATCCAGTGACTGATGTATCTGCATCATGATTTGTCCTTCTTAGCATCTTTCCTTGGCCTTCCACAGAACCTCTCTCAGGGCTGCCCACTTGAATAAAATATGGGGCGGGAGGGAGGTAACTGATCACATGACATGACACGCTCACATAGTCGATCTCATGCTATGACATGACACACACACCCCCCCCCATTTGAATGGCAATGCCCATCAACTTTGGGCGGGGCCTGGCTCTGTCAAATATTTTATGGGAGAGGGCGAAGGGACCTTGGCCCCTATGACCTCTGTTGTTCCGTGTTCTATTATACACTAGCTAACCCCTTGTGCAGCTAACAGCAGATCCCCACACAATCAGCAGTCAGATTTGACCAGATTCAACAAAATGATCTTTATTTTTAAACATCCACATCACAGGATTTGTTCAGTGAAGTCGTGGGTTGCCCTGGCAACCTGGCCTTTGCTTCTACGTAAGCTAGAAAGAAGACATGAGGGGTGTTCTAGAGACAAACTGTTCGATAAGACATTACGAGTGAGACTTGTAACAAAATGCTGCAATGTGTTTCCATTCTACATAAATGCTCTGGTTCAAGCCAGCTTCGAACTGGAGTTGCATTCAGGTCTTTCGGGAAAAGGCTGGGGAGGAAAAGTGCTAGAAGACTCAGGTCTGGAGCTGGATGCCAGTCTGAAACCTATGCATTTTATTTCCTTCTGGCTGTGAAGAATGGGAATCCAAAAGTGTCATTTCCCTCTTTTTGAATTGTCTCTCCACTGGTTGTTTTACAAACAAACCTATCTAACCTTTGCACCTTTGCATACAAGAACTGCTCCATCTCCTCAATCATTTTGGTTGCCTTTTTTGAGCTGAGGCCACTGGAACACATCATTCCGAACGCAGTCACACCATTGATTTGTATAACGGCACGATGTTGGAAGTTTTATTTTCAGTTCCTTCACCAATGACCCCTAGCATTGAATCTGTCTTTTTCACACACACACTGAAATCTTGATTGAGCCGTCCACTTGGACCCCAAACCAAGGTCTTGTCCCTGGTCAGTCACCGCCAGTTCAGGCACTTTTACTTGTGAGTAATGCTCCTGTTTCTCAGCATCAGCCTTCCTTTCCTCAACCCAACTCATATTGCATTTGCAATAGGAGGGCGACAACAATTTAATTACACCATCATTAGCGCAGAAAGCATTCAAGAACTTAAACTGAACATGTTTAAAGACCTGAGTTTGAAAGAACATGGCAAGGCAATTTAGCAAATGTCTAAAGCAGTGTTGGTTTTCCAGCTGCTTTTAGACTACAATTCCCATCATCCCTGTCCACTGATCTTGCCAGCTAGGGATATTTGGAGTTGTAGTCCAAGAACAGCTGGCGACCCAAGCTTGGGAAACACTGGCCCAAATGTTGGTTTCAGTAAGGCTTCCTTCCAAGTGAGGGAGTGCAGAGCTGCATCCCGAGTTCTCTTTTCTTCCTCTTGTGGGGCAGAAGAACACACACAAATCGCAGCCTCGTTAAGAAAACCCTTCTTGTCCCCCTATTAGCACCCCCTTGCTATGCCTTAAAATGTGTGAGAATGTGTGTTTCGGGAGAGAGAGAGAGAGAGAGAAAGAGAGAGAGAGAGAGAGAGAGATGGACGGACCATAGAGAAGAAATGCGTAGAAAAGACCGCGTCGCTCTCCTCTCTATGGCGGAAGTGAAGACGCTCGCTCGCTCTCGGAAGGGAAGTGACGTTTTCCCAACCACGGCGCTGCGCTTGCGCTGCATTTGAAAGCGGCAAGCTGAGGGCAGGAGTTGGGGGTGTGTAGTGGGTCGCGCGGCTGCTTTCGCCATGGAGCTGTCTCTGCCTTCCTCCTCTTCCGTGGGTGAGTTTACCCTCTGGGCCGAGCCTTGAGGGTGTCTCTCTCGGCGGGTTCGCTTTCCGGCTCCTGCTGCTCCTCTCCCCGGTTTGTGGCCGTTTAACGGCCGCCCTGAAGCCGTGGCGTGGGAGGGGGCGTGGCTCAGTTCTGCCCCGGGTGGGGAGGGGCGGGGCCGCTTCCTGGCGACCGGTGGCTGTGACGTCACTTTGGCGTCGGAACGCGGGATTCCTTGACTGCTTTGGGGCGAGTGGGGGGCGGGGGGAGATAAGCGCCCTGGTTCTCCAGCCCATCGCCGGGAGCCATGAAACCCCAAGATGTCTTCATGCGCGTTCAGACGACCACCTCGGCCCCTGGTCGGGAAGTTACGTTGACCTTTAGGCCTGTTGGCTCAGGTGCGTCCTGCAGGGGAAGTAATATTTGGACCCTGTGGATTTTTATCTTGTGAACTGCCCTGAGATCTGTAGTTAAAGGGTGGGATACAAATTTAATAATAATAATAACAATAATTCCTGTTTCCTTGTGAAGCATATGAGTGATGTTGTTTGAAGGGATTCCCCCATTTACACGTGTTTAATTCACGTGTAACCGTGCATATGAGCGGCCCTGGAAATCAATAAGTGTGGGGGGGGGAGAGAGGCTTGATGGGCCTCAGCAAAGCCCTGCTGCACCTCTAGCTTGTGAGGAGACCCCAGAGGTTGAAGGGGGCATCATCTTCGGGCTCGGGGAGGGTCTCCTCTTGACCTGAAGGTGCAATGGCACGCATGGGGGTTTGGAATGTAACCCCTGCATAAATGAGGGTTGCCTGTGTTTATTTCATGAAAATTAAGCATTGCTTGCTGTTAATAGAAACAAACTCTCAAAGTAATAAAAAGCAATATACCGGTAATTATCGTTAAGAAAAAGTAACAACAATAATCTTGAAACTTCTGAAAAGCTAAAATAAGATCTTCAGGCTAGTTCACTGTTCTGTCAATTACCCTCAGAGCATTGTTAGATAAAATGGGGCAGCTACATTGATGCTGCCATTTTGTATTTTGTTAAAGGTATTGCCTGCTCCTTGTTTTTCTTTATGTGTTGACCTCTTTAGATGACTAGACCTTTAAATGAGTTGGTTAGCTAACTGTTTTGGATCACCTTTTACAGTGTTTCTCTAAAGTTGTGTTTCGGGATAGCTAGATCATTCAGTCTGTGGAGACTTAGTAAGCCATGCACACCCTTTCCCAATGCAGGTACTGAGCCAATGACATTGGGTTCCCCTACCTCTCCCAAGCCTGGTGCTGGTGCTCAATTCCTGCCTGGATTTTTGATGGGCGATTTACCAACTCCTGTGACACCACAGCCTCGATCCTTCAGTGGCCCTTCCGTTGGTGTGATGGAAGTGAGGTCACCATTGCATGCTGGTAAGTTGGTTCTGAACTGAAACCTCTAGTATTGGGGTGGTAGGGGAAGAGTGTGCCTATTCATTTTGGTGTGCTACAGTTCAAATATACCGGTACCTCTTGCCTTTAGCTCCAAGGATCAGAGGCTAAATAAAGTGCCATTGTTGCATGTTTGAAGCACAGTGATTGACCTCCTTTATTTGCTGTTAGACCCAAAATCACTTGCAAAGAAGGGAGGCTTCTGTCAAAACCAATTAGATCCCATTCATTATTTGGATGTACTCCTTCCTTATCAAGAGTCCGTCTATAGTGGTACCTCTGGTTACGAACTTAATTTGTTCTGGAGGTGCGTTCTTAAGCCGAAACTGCTCGTAACATGAGGTGCGCTTTCGCTAATGGCGCCTGCCGCGCTGCTGGCGTGCGACTTCCGCTCGCATCCCGGGGCAAAGTTCCAGGTTAGCGGAGCATCTACTTCCAGGTTAGCGGAGTTCGTAACCCAACATGTTCACTAAGAGGATGGTATGTAACATGAGGGTCCACTGTATTTGGATTAGATTCATTGTGTTTTACTTGTATATCATAAGCAAAGCCTTAGAAGTATGTCACATTAAATTCATACGCTGTATAAATATTGCATCCCACCCAATAACCCAAAGTGAACTACTTGATGGGGGAGGGGATGGGGACGACGCACAGTAAAATGCCCTGAACTTAATTTCAAACTGTTACTGGAAATTATTTCATTGGAATACTTGTGAATATTTTCAGACAGAAGAATTCAATAGTGAATACTTCCTCATTGTTAGAATTTTAATTTTTAAAAATTAAGGCATTGAAAACTAGGGCTTTCCCATTTGCAAGTGCCAGCCATGTTTTCCCCCTTGCTCTGTGTGTGTGTTTGTGTGTGTGTGTGTGTGTGAGAGAGAGAGAGAACTTCCCACCCTTCTCAAAGTGCTCCTCCTCAGGTAATCTGATGGTGCTGCTAGAGATGTTGCATCATATAAACCAGGGGCATCCAACTTCCAAGAGACTGCGATCTACTCCCACTATAGAAAAACTAGCAGTGATCTACCCATCAAAGTTGTTGAGCTTTTTGGGGGACCACTGCTTCCCACAAAACTTTACAGATTTCTTAACACAGGAAAATGGATGCATATTCACTGTCAGTCGAAATTGCAAGCCTGGAAAGCCTTGAGCAAAGATGGAAGAATTATTGGGGGAGGGGCACCGGGGTCCCACGATTGTCCAGGATCGACCAGGGAAACAATTGACTGGTAGATTGCAATCGACCTGTTGGACACCCCTGTTGGACAACAAAATGGATTTGTATTTTAATTCCCAATAAAAGGCAGGAATTACCTTAATACTATGCCAGCAGTTGATTACATTACCAAGGTTTCATTCATTTAAATCATAATGCATGTCCGTTCCTAATAAAGCCTAGTTTTGGAAGAATTGTATACCTGGTTTCGGTGTAAAAAGATGTTTAGGATCAGAAAGAAGGACACACCAGCAGCTTGTAATGTTGTGCTGTATTTCATATAGGTGGATCTCCTCCACAGCCAGTAGTTCCAACACACAAAGATAAAGGTGGTGCTCCACCAGTTAGAAGTATATACGATGAAGTAGCCAGCCCAGGTCTTGGATCAACACCTCTGACTTCAAGAAGGCCCGTAAGTGACCATTAATGAGGTTGCAAAGTTAAACCTGTTTGTGGTAACTAATTCTCATTCTTCTCTAGCTTGATAGACATTTCAGCTGTTGGATACATTTGCTGTGGGTGGGAAAAACTAAGTGCTTCCAGTATGCTAAGCAGTTTAGATTGTGTGTCATCTTGTATGTTCAGTGTGGAAAATATTTAAAAACTTGCTTTCATCATTATGTTAATTTTTAGTGGGCTATACATCAGTTCTAAAGGCAAATAAAGGTGCACAAGCAATTGCGCTCTCTGTGTGTGTGTGTGTGTGTGTGCATGTGTGTGTGCACATGCGTATATGTATATGTATATGTATATATGGCAATTGGAATGGTACTGTCAGCTTGTTACTAGGGTCAGCCTGGTAGATGAGATGTAGAGAGATGAATTCACACTATAATTGCTATGTTGCTGGAAAATATGTAGGCTAAAATATCCATCTATTAGTTTTGCCTAACTTTACCCTCTGTGGCTGATGATGAACCTTGTCTGCATCTCAATACTGCAGAAGAGTAGTATATCAACTAGGGCTAAATATGATAGCTGGGATGCAAAATGGGGATTTGGAGGACGTGTGTAAAAGGAATCCCAATACCATGTACCATTTAACTTTATACTTTTAGTAGTCAATTCAGTTTTGTTAGTTCTAAAAAGGACATAGAAGATACCCCCTTTCACAGCAGTTCAGTAGATAAATGCATGCCTGTACAAGTTTTTAATCTATAATATTGTATGATTTTTACTGTGGAAATGTTATCTAAGTGGTGCAGAATAGTTAATTTTCTGACTTTCAAAACAGCTTCAAACCAAGTTCTGCACTTTAATGCAGGTCAGCTTTTCGGTGACGCAGAGTCCACTTGTTGGATCTATGCCAGTGACTCCTGGAACAGGTAGGACATCATACTGCTTCATATAGTGCTCTAGCATGCTAATCATATGCTTTTTCTATAGGCAAACCAGACGTCTGCATGTGGCACTGACAAAGACTGCAATCCTATACCAATCTCCCTGGGAGTAAACCTCATTAAAATCAATAACACTCACCGTATTTTTCGCTCTATAAGACGCACCAGACCATAAGATGCACCTAGTTTTTGGAGGAGGAAAACAAGAAAAAAAATATTCTGAATCTCAGAAGCCAGAACAACAAGAAGGATCGCTGCACAGCGAACCCTCTTGCTGTTCTGGCTTCTGGGATAACTGTGCAGCCTGCATTCGCTCCATAAGATGCACACACATTTCTCCTTACTTTTTAGGAGGGAAAAAGTGAGTCTTATAGAGCAAAAAATACAGTACGTATGAGAGAATATGTATAGGTTTGCAGTGTAAAATGTTCCTGTAGGCCTGACAGCCTGGTGCACATTAACTGAGCCTTGGCTTCTGTTATGAAGTAGGCAGAGAGATAGTAGCAAAGTTGTTGTCATGATGCCAGATACAGTTTGTCTTCAGAAGTGAAAATATTGGTCTGAGATTCTGCTACAGTGGTACCTCTGGATAAGAACGGGATCCAGAATATATATGATCTGCTTAATGGAAGATGGGATAGCTTGCTCCTAGAACCGTTCTTGTATAGAACGTTAGTTATAGAGGGAGGTTGAGCTATTCTACTGGCTTTTGAGATGCCATTGTCAACACTAGCAGCTTTTTCCTACTATTCTAACATGTGAACAACAGTATGATTCTTGTTACTTGAGTTCTGTGTTAATGCATGGTGTTTGCTCTTTGTTTCAAATTAAAATGCCTAGTTCAGTTTTAACTATAGTGATAGTTGAGGTGCATCTTACCACAATTTGACAGGTGCCAGTGTTTTCAGTCCAGCGACTCTTGCACAACCCAGGAAGAGCACAATGTCACCAGCTCAACTAGATCCATTCTATACTCAAGGAGATGCCCTAACATCCGATGATCATCTAGATGACACTTGGGTAACAGTGTTTGGGTAAGTGAGCTGCAGTTCTGTAAGACTGAGAGGTGGTTATGTTGCCAGGGATGAGCATGTACTCATTTAAACATGGGTCTTAACAGGCTTACCTAAGCTTTTCAGGGGCTGGGATTCAAGTTATGTTGGGGCATAGGATGATGATAAAAAATATAAGAGATGAGACATGTGGATTTCTGCAGTTCATACAACTTGGATGATGTTTGTTCAGATTCCTCTTATATTTGGTGTTTGGTCTTGGCTATTCATGTTTTATTAATTTAGGAGATTCATTGTTTATTAACATAGTAAAGTTTATATAATAGGACAATTGAAACATTCTAAACATCTTAATTCTTCATCGTTACTCTCCTATCTGTACACTGAAACGCATCCTGGTCTACAATCAATGCTAAACAGAAGTATTTGGACTTCAGGATTCTAGTACTGTACTTGGGCTAAACTGTGCTGTGTTTTGACCTCTCTCCTTTTCCCATCTTACTCCATGAGACAAACTAAAATGTAGGGATGGGAAATAGGTAGCAGGTTTGGCAGTGTTTGGAGATACAGGTGACACTGATCTGCCCTTCTGGATACACTGCCAGTGGTTTAACGTTGACTGAATTTTGAGTGGTTAAATTTTATTTCTGTTTTTTATTTCCTGTCAATATTTCAGGTTTCCTCAAGCATCTGCTTCGTACATCCTACTACAGTTTGCACAGTATGGAAACATTTTAAAGCATGTTGTAAGTCTAGATTAGTACCTCTTTTATATATATAAAAATGAAGCTCAACCATTATGCTTAGCTTACTGTCTAAATCTTACTGCTTCCTACTAAACTTTACAGATGTCTAACACAGGAAACTGGATGCATATTCACTATCAGTCAAAATTGCAAGCCCGGAAAGCCTTGAGTAAAGATGGAAGAATTTTTGGTGAATCCATCATGATTGGAGTGAAGCCTTGTATAGATAAAGTAAGTTGATTTAATATTCATTCATTCATTCATTCATTTACTTACTTGCTTGCTTGCTTATTTATTTATTTATTTATTTACTCGCCACCACCTGTGCAAAGTTGTGATTGTGTAAGTTAAACAAGCATAAGATGACTGTATAAAAATTCTGGACTTTGTCGCAAAGTGTGGATGACTCTTAATCCCATGACCACCATTTTTGTCTTGCACAGATTGGCAATTTCTGTATGTCAATACACTTTAGCAGAGTCCCTCAAAGATCTTAATTTGAAGTTTGGCCTGATGTGATAACACGAGGAACTACCAATACAGGACATTATAGGAATAACAATGTGGAGAATTGGGTAGATAAGCTGACTACAATGTTTTGGGTACTGTATTTTGCTTCCATTCCAGAATGATAGAGTGGTGAACTAATAGTCATATTGCATATCTGGAGGCCACTATATTAAAGGAAAATCTTCTTTATAGATTGAGTGCCAAACATAATAGCTAGCTTTTCAATGTCAATATATATCATATTTCAAAAACGCAAACTCTAACCTTTACCATGTCAGCCTACCTCAAAAGTATCATTAGAATTCTAGCTTCTAATGATCCTGTATTCCTCAGCCATGTCTGTGTTTGGTATCAGGCCCTCATGGCTTGTTAAATCACTGTTGACATATTTCACTAGCACAGTTTGGTAATCAGACAAGTTCCAGTAAGTGAACTCTTCTGTACTGTCTCTTCAGTGAGAAGGGAGACTAGTTCTAGTGATGAAACCTTACTTTCTTAGGCTTCCAAAAATGCTTGGACTCTGATAACTACTTTGTCTGAATGGACTACTTGATCTCTGTTTGCAGAATGTGATGGAAAGCACAGACAGATGCACTGTATCGTCCCCATCTTCAGCCTTTACGCCACCAATGAAAACACTGGGCACACCAGTGCAGCCTTCAAGCGCTCAAAGAATCTCTACTATGAGACCTCTTGCTACAGCTTATAAAGCATCAACCAGTGACTACCAGGTATTTAGGGAATACTGTGAAAAAGTCACCTTTAGCGCTGGATTGAAGGAATTAGTATTTGTCATTTAGAATATACAGATCTGTTACTTTGTGTGTGTTTCTTTTTTAGGTGGTTTCTGACAGACAGACTCCAAGGAAAGATGAAAGCATTGTCTCCAAAGCTCTGGAATACATGTTTGGCTGGTAGCAGAAGGAACTAAACTTAGCTGGAGCTTGTAATAGGCTGTCAGTGCCTCTGGTTAGTTGTATAACCATTAATGGCAGCATTTCAACATCACCTCTGCCTTCTGAAAAAGAACTTGGCACACATGTAATTTGCACTTTAACCGGCAGCTGGATTTACACTTTATTCTTAAGATGTTAAACTGTTGAAACCAGTGTTTAATAGTCTTACCTTCTATAGTGAATGCATGGTTCAAGTAAAAATGAACTTTTACCTGACAAGCAAGTCTTGGTTTCAGGACGTGGTAACACTGTTTGTAATTTCTCATGGTTTTATTTCTCGCCTGGAAATGTGGTATAAACTCTCTAGAGGTTGCTGCATAAAATGCTGGCATAGATTTTGCTAGTTTTAAACCAAATACTTTAATTTGAATGTTGTTCCAAACACAATCGTGTTTATATAAACTTGATTGGACAGGTTGTTTCTTAATCTGCAAGTGTCAAACCTTTTTGTATCTTTCTTAATAAAAAAATTGTGGTGCTATTGATTTGTGAGCTGCCTCTAGTTTATATAAGTCATTCAATTCAAATAAACACCAGATCTGTACAAATGTCACTACAAAACCTTCTAGGTAACTTGGGGAGCAATCCTAGGTTCACCTAGAGACTTAAGCAGGCTAAATGCCAGCTGAGAGGGGGAGGACTGGCAGGATGCCATGCCACTGTATCCAGAGTGCTTCTGTTCCCCTGGCCATGGCCATTAACGCTAAAGCAGCCCTCAGGCTATGAACGTAAATTCCCTCACACTGCAGTCAATAAGAGGGGAAAAGGTAGACGCTGCTTCTCTCCTGTCTTGGCAGCAGTATAATTGCAGGGCCCAGGACAGATCTTTCTCTCTTACCCTTGTCAGGGAATATAGGTTTGCTCACTAAATCACATACATATTTTTGAGCAGTGTACAACGAAATGAATAACGGCAAGAATACAAAGCAACCTTGTCTAATACTTTGCAGGAATGTGCCAACCAGCAGGGGTGCCTAGAATTTAGTCCTGACAACAAATTCCCCCTCCAGATACTGTGACAATATGGCTTAAATGCTGCTGCTTCATTAATTTATCTGCCTGCAGCCCTGCAATTGGAAAATTGTGCAAATGAAGTAGACTTTATTTTCTCACTTTTCTATCATGGCAGATACCTAAAACTACATTATATGGAGTTCTTAACGTGAGCTAGCTACTGGGGCAAAGAGGTTATTCTCTATGCAATAGCGTGAACACAGATCAGTCCATGAACACCTATAAGGAGTTTATTCATCTTTGAAGTGCAACAAGATTTCCTTTTTTATTTGGCTTCCCTACTTTGTGCTCTCAGCTGGCATACAGGTACCCCTCTGGAATTATCCTCTGGTATCTTGGCATTTTAAGCTAGATGATGTGGGAGCGAAGGTGGAGTCACATAGCTCTGTAATTGCTACTTGACATCTCTAGTTCTTGAGAACAGTGAAAACTGATGTTGCATTTTATCTATGTAGACTTAGGAACTTTACCTGTGTGCTGACTGAAAGGCATCAGATAAGCACTTCAGATGAAGAAAAATCATCAATATTTAAAGCTTTCATAAAGTGTAATAGTAACATACTCTGCATCGTTAATGAACCATTTTGTTGAGTTGTGTCTCATCTGCCCATTTACTGGCAGCCTTTGCAGAGTGTTAGCATGCTGTTTAAAAACCCTTTCACTTCAGAACAAATTGCATGGTTCCACAGAGTAGCAATAATTACATGTACTAGATCTTCCGTTCAACTCATTTTTGTCAAAGCTGTGTGTAACCTGCAGGCCTAAGATAGCTTTGTGTTAAGACACCTATAAAGCCTAGTATTCTTGAACTGAAACTTAAGATGGTTACAGAAATACTGATCCATTAGTACCAAGAAAGCATGTAAAATATACCAGCTTTGCACACAGGCTTCATCTGACTTTTTCCACGTAAGTTTTAGCAGTGCTTTTTTTCTTTAAAAAAGTTTGACTCAAAAATATCACCATTTTATAGTTCAATTTGGGGGGGAAATTTCAGCAAATGGACAAAAGTACAAAGATTCACAAAATGTTTAGGGGCATGTGTACCCCCAGAAAAAAAGCACAGATCTAGTACCTGTAGGTTTTCATGGCTCACTGGAAGGACAGATCGTGAAGCTGAGGCTCCAATACTTTGGCCACCTCATGAGAAGAGAAGACTCCCTGGAAAAGACCCTGATGTTGGGAAAGATTGAGGGCACAAGAAGAAGGGGACGACAGGATGAGATGGCTGGACAGTGTTCTCGAAGCTACCAGCATGAGTCTGACCAAATTGCGGGAGGCAGTGGAAGACAGGAGTGCCTGGCGTGCTCTGGTCCATGGGGTCACGAAGAGTCGGACGCGACTAAACGACTAAACAAGGTTTTCATGAAAATAACATGCAATACTACAGTGATAACTTAGAAGTGCATTTCAGACAAATGAGCTTGGAAAAATGGCTGATAAATGTAATGTTATTGATGGTACTTGGTACTGCACAGATATTCCAATGAAATAAATTGCATCTGTTAAATTTTCTTTGCTTTACAGCCTTGCTTCCAGGGCCAGTAAGCCTGGGCATCCTTGCTACCACCTCAGAGGTCAGCTCAGTAATCCTGTCCAGTACAATAGCATACAGTTAGTAGTGCTCATCTGTTCCATGTTGTGAAAAGTAAGCATGTGTACTTTTCGGCGTTCACTCATTCCTCTTATGGCTTAGTTCTTTTCCTGTACAGCTGCCATTTTAATTTGTGCATCCCATTCTACCCCTCTATTCCAGGCTCCCTGTGCCGGCGATGTAAATGTTTCAAGCGCTGTAAATCCTATTTTGACAGAAAGTGCCTCTGAACCTTTTGTGGACACAGGAGGAGCGGGAAATAAAAACACTGCTCAAAGAAAATCTTTAATTAACACTGTTTTTTTAAAAAATCTGAAAATCGGTTATTCACATAAATTTGACTTATGGATGACTGCCACCTTGTGGTGTCTAACTGAAGCTGTTCTGCTATGCAAGTAAACTGGTTGGCATCCGTCGGTCTTGGGAGACAATTGAAGAGTGCGCCTTCAGAGGTGAATTGAAACCATTGGAAAATTGCAGCTTCCACTTTGATTGTAGGGACCAATACAGGAGAGACATGTTTTGCTGCAGCAGAAGCAGGTGAACGTGCCCATGGTGTTGTGATGCAGGTGCACCATGGCGTTCCTTCTCTTTGCGTTCCTCCCAGCAGTTATTCTTCCTCTGGTCACTGCTGTGGATGCACGACCTGACGGTCTGTCTCCAGGCACCACGGTCGTCTTGCAAGGGATTCCCACATGGCGGGGTGAACGTTGCCAGCTTTCATCTCCCATCTGCAGACATCTTTGTAACGTAGAGCTGGTCTGCCAACAGGCCTGGTGCCCGCTCCCTATAGAGCATATCCTTTGCAAGTTAACGGAAGGCTTGGAAGACCGACGGTGGCAGTTCAAATAAATGGATGTTGCTGTTTAAAAATCTGGAGCAGCCTTGTACAGTGGTACCTCGGGTTAAGAACTTAATTCGTTCTGGAGGTCTGTTCTTAACCTGAAACTGTTCTTAACCTGAAGCACCACTTTAGCTAATGGGGCCTCCCACTGCCACCGCACTGCTGCTGCGCAATTTCTGTTCTCATCCTGAAGCAAAGTTCTTAACCCGAGGTACTATTTCTGGGTTAGCGGAGTCTGTAACCTGAAGCGTCTGCAACCCGAGGGACCACTGTATTTAAGCACTAGTCAATGGGTACATGGAATTTTAAGCGGCTGCAGCCTGGCAAAGGGACAGCATTCTGCCTCTGTGTTGCACCCAGAAGCAGTGGGAAAGCAGTATGCTCCAGCACCGGTGGTGGAGAGCAGGTGGGGGCGTGGCTGGTGCGCGTCGCAGGGGCGTGGTGTCTACTGGGGTGAAGCCTGTGGTGCGGGGGTGCGTGGCCCGTGTCCAGAGGGGCAGCTGCGATGGTACCCCGATGGTGCCGGGGGCGGTGCGCTCCCCCCCCGTTCCTCCACCAGTGCCCAGGAGTCTAACCATTGCATTCTGCAGGAGTTTCCATATAGAGTACATTGTTGGTAAGTCTCAAGCTTACCAATGCATGGGCTGCAGTGATCAGGCTATCCAGATGGGCACCTCCTTGGCACAAAAGTCACATGGTCCGCTAATGGCAAAGAGGTATCTTGGGGTACCCCCAAGCTCTATAGCTGCTCCTTCAGAATAAGTGTGATCCCATCCAGAACAGATAATTGGCCTCTATTTTGAGACACAAGGATACTTAGCCACAAGGCCAGGATTCAGACTCAGCACGTGGGTCCTTATCCAGGCCACCGCTCTATTTGGAGGCTGGTCCAGAGGGAAGGGAATCTCCAAAGGACATTTGAGGCTCCAAAGGGGTTTCTTGCCATTGCTCACTGAGGAAAGAACCAGGAAGTAGCAAGGAAAAGGGATCCACTAATCAACAAAAGGTAAAAGAATTGAGGGGGGCAGAGAAATAGAGGGAATCCACAGCAAGGAAAAATAATCTTAAAATCCGAGGAAAAGTAGGTTTAAAAACACGTGGAGCGGCGCTGGACTTTACAGTGACAAGGACCCCATCTGCCCAGCTTGAAAGGCAGGGCTGGTCTGGGGACTGTGGGATGGCTCCTACCCCAGCAAGGATGTTCATGTGACCCTGCCTGTCTAGTCAGTGGGAGAAGCCAAGCTCAGCATAAAGGCTGTCTTCCCAGAGTCTCTGGTAATAGAAATTCACAGTAAGAATTTCCTTTCAGTTGTGCAAACCAGAATCTTTGTACAGACAAGACATTCATGAAGTCCTACTTTAGACAACCCTTTGTGCAGATTTCTTTTTTTTAATTCCCAGATGTATTTCAGTGATCAGATTTATGAATGAACCCAATGACCCAGACCAGAAACAGACTGATCTGCCCATTCCTAGTGTGGTCTTATATCTGTGAGTGTTTCCCTAACCAGTTTAAAGTTGATAGCATGGTCACACGACGCAGAAAAGATTTCCCACAGCCTATAGGTTATCTGATAAAGGGATAAACATTATTATTTCTGAATTTCTTGGAAAGCACATAAGCCTTGTGAGCTGGAGTTTGGCTAGCCTTGTTGGTTCCAGCAGTGAGCTGAGTTTTCCCAGTTCTTCCTGTGTTGTTGTTGTTTAGTCGTTTAGTCGTGTCCGACTCTTCGTGACCCCATGGACCAGAACAGGCCAGGCACTTCTGTCTTCCACTGCCTCCCACAGTTTGGCCAAACTCATGCTAGTAGCTTCGAGAACACTATCCAACCATCTCGTCCTTTGTCGTCCCCTTCTCCTTGTGCCCTCCATCTTTCCCAACATCAGGGTCTTTTCCAGGGAGTCTTCTCTTCTCATGAGGTGGCCAAAGTATTGGAGCCTCAGCTTCAGGATCTGTCCTTCCACTGAGCACCCTGGGCTGATTTCCTTAAGAATGGAGAGGCTTGTTCTTCTTGCAGTCCATGGGACTCTCAAGAGTCTCCTCCAGCACCATAATTCAAAAGCATCAATTCTTTGGCGATCAGCCTTCTTTATGGTCCAGCTTTCACTTCCATACATCACTACTGGGAAAACCATAGCTTTTACTATACGGACCTTTGTTGGCAAGGTAATGTCTCTACTTTTTAAGATGCTGTCTAGGTTTGTCATTGCTTTTCTTCCAAGAAGCAGGCGTCTTTTAATTTCGTGGCTGCTGTCACCATCTGCGGTGATCATGGAGCCCAAGAAAGTAAAATCTCTCACTGCCTCCATTTCTTCACCCTCTGTTTGCTAGGAGGTGATGGGATCAGTGGACATGATCTTCGTTTTTTTGATGTTGAGCTTCAGACCATACATTCTTCCTGTAGTTCTTCCTGTAGGCCCCCAAAATTTAGCATTTCGCAGACTTTGGCTTTAGAAAGCTTAATGGTGAAGTCAACAGGAATTTTCCTTTGGTACTTTGGAACTTCCAAGCACACACAGTGCAGGCTTATATTTCAATAGACTAAACAGAGCTGAAATGACCTATCATTGCAGTACTGTAATAGGCTATTGATTCTAGGTACCATTTTCTATTTCTTTGTAATTGAATTGCGCACATAAACATAATAACGTGTTCATTTGCTGGATGGAGACGATAAAGGGAAAGCAGCATGTGGGGTCAGATTTACGATGAGTACAAGAGAACAGTGAAATAAACATTAATTTTCCTATTGTTTTCTGAATGAATGACTATTATTAAAAAGAAAAAGAAAAAAAGAATTTGTGTGCATTTTTAAAGGATGTATGATTTCACTTCCCCATCCTAAATTAGATGTCTGACAATTATTTGAACAACCAATTCAGCATTATGATATTCTTGTGTACACATTTATGTTTCTTGCAGATTTTACTGCCTTTTCCTAATGCTGTTTTCATTTAGCTTAAGGAAACATCAACCTCTGAGTCCTGATTCCACCACCACCCGTTTGTTTTTTCTTTCCCCCCACAGAAGGTGAATTCTTTGCAATAAAAAGCAAAACAAAACAAGCCTGCAGCATTCTTCTAAAATTGATGCCAAGGTTGGTCATAGAACCTTTATCGTATTTATTTATCTGTCTCCTCAAAATCATGCAGAATTCTGATAGGGTGAAAGTCTATTAAAATCATTTAGGTAGGCGATGGCAACCAAGGAAATCTCTGAGAAATAGGTGGGGGGGGGGGTGCCTAAGGACCCCCAAAGGAGTTTGTGGTCGATGTGAGATCTAAGCAAAGGAAAACTCTAAAAATGCCTGCTTTTATGTGAAAATAAACAAACTGGAAGATCTAGGTCATGATCTAGGTCACTATATTTGAATGGGATTCAATCACATCCTTGCAAATTTGGGTTGCACAACTAAAGTCGATTTGGCACTTTTGCACATAAAAACTGCACCCCCCAAAAAAAACCAGCAACCCAGATTTTTTTGCAATCAGCAACGTCACAGGAAAATGCTCTCAAAAGTGTGTTCTTTCCTTTTCACAACAATATATAACCTCCCTGCAAACAAATCAGAACGAATGCTTGGTAAACAATTGAAGCCGTCTAACCACCCTGCCAAATTCTGCAAACAAAGCAGGATGAATGTTCAAGAAACAGGTCGCTTGGAGATGACCCTGTTCATGGCTCCTGCATAACATGTAGTTCAACATTGCAGAGTTTGCAAATTGTCTTGATTTGTTCAGGTAACATGGGTTGTACAAGCTCTCAGGAACAGTGCAAATATAAAAATCTGGGTAGAACCACATTGGTTGTTGTTGTTGTTGTTGTTGTTGTTGTTGTTGTTGTTGTTGTTGTTGTTAATAAACTGCCCTATACCAGGGGGTCTCAGGGCGGTTCATAGAATAAAATCAAGATATAAAACCACAAAATACATAATAATAAAAACAACAACCCAATAGTCCCCCCCAAAAAACACATTTTAAAAGGACATAGGATGTAAATCAGATGAACCAAAGGCCTGGTTAAAAAGGAGTGTTTTTGCCTGCCACCTAAAGGTGTACAATGAAGGTGCCTGGCGAACTTCCCTGGGGAGAGCATTCCACAGACGGGGAGCCACTGCAAAGAAGGCCCCGTTCTCATATTACCACCATCTGGACATCTCAAGGAGGAGGCACACCAAGAAGAGCCTCAGAAGATGATCTCAGGCTCCAGGTAGGTTCATATGGAAAGAGACAGTCTTTGAGGTATTGCAGTCCTGAGTCGTTACCCCAGTTTACAGCAATGTTATACTGGCATTGAAGGAATATATATATATGTAAGTCTACAGGTTGCACCCAGTGAGGCCACCCTGCTCATGCAAAGACTTCCACTTGTGCAATCACACTTCTGTACTGTCTCCTTTCTCTGTGATGGCTGAAATGTGCTCCTGAGGGTTGGGGAAACCCCAGAATAAAACTGGGCTGGACTGGTGGAAGGAGAGGGAAGGGATATTGCATTGTGCAGGCCAA